>NC_138772.1:543548145-544148145 GCF_965119305.1 Pelophylax lessonae
ATACACATATATATATAAACACACACACACACACACACACGTAAACTCATACATATAAACACACACACATACACATATAAACACACACACACACACATATATATATAAACACACACACACGTAAACTTATACATATAAAACACGCACACATACACATATTAACACACACACATATATATATATATATAAATAAACACACACACATATATATATATAAACACACACACGTACACATATAAACACACACATATATATACATGTATAAACACACACACACACGTAAACACATACATATAAACACACACACACATAAACACACAAACATAAACACACGCACACACATTAACACACACACATAAACACACAACTACACATATAACACACACACACACGTAAACACACACACATATAGATACATATATAAATATACACACATAAACACACGCACATGTAAACACACAAACATGTAAGCACACACACACACACACATACACGTATAAACACACACACATATACAGATATAAAAACAAACACACACATATACACATTAACCACTTCCCACCCAAGGACATACCCGTACATCCTCGGGTTTCAGTGGGTATACCGGGATGGTGGGTGCACCTACAGGCATTATCCTGGTATCATTATTTTCAGCCGGTGATTCTGTAGATGGCAGAAGTGATCTGAGTGGCTAATTAGCCACTCAATCACTTCTGCATGTGAGGGAAGGGAGTCCCACCCCCCTCCCGCCGCCACCTCTCCCGGGCTCTCCGGTCCCATTGCGGAGGCCAGGAGCGGCATGCCAGACGGCAATGGCTGCCCTGTACAGAGAGAGAGGAACTGACGTCGTTCCACTCTCTCTGTAACCCTGGAAACCAGGAGCGACAAGAATTTGTCACTTCCGGTTCCGACCGTTTGTTTACCTGGCCGCCAGCGGCCAAAGAAGCAGCCAATCAGACCGATCTCAGTCCGATCAGCTGCATGGGGGGCCAGAGGAGAGATTTGGGGTTTAATAGATCCCAAATCCTTCCATAAAGAGGACCTGTCATGGCCCATGATATCACAAGGGATGTTGTTCATCCCCTGTGATAGCAATAAAGTTTGTGAAAAAAATTAAAATTTTAAAAAATAAATAAATAAATAAAACTAAAAAAACCCCATTTAAAGCACCATCGTGTTTACGCGCAAATGTGAACGCATATGTTACTCCCGCACGCATATGTAAACGGCACCACACATCGACTTTTCCTCTATTCTCACTAGCAAGGCTCTCCTGACAGGGAGCATCGATTATCAGTGCAGACCTATCAAGGATGCCTACAAGCGCCTACCTAAAGTGCCAACCTGTGGACACCAGGGAAGCCAATCAGTGCCCATTAGGGATGCCAATTAGTGCCCATCAGTAATGCCTGTCAGGTCCTCCTCATCAGTGCCACCCATCAGTGCCGCCTATCAGTGCTGCCCATCAGTGCCGCCTATCAGTGCCTCATCATCAGTGCCCATCAGTGCCACCTCATCAGTGCCCATCAGTGGCCGTCAATGCAGCCTCATCAGTGCCCGTCAGTGAAGGAGAAAACGTACTTATTTACAAAATGTTATAACTGAAATGAAGAAAAATTATTTTCAAAATTTGAATGTTTTTTTTTTATTTGTTTATCAAAAAAAACAAAAATCCAGTGGTTATTAAATACCACCAAAAGAGAGCCATATTTTTGGGTAAAAAATGAATAAAGTTTCATATGGGTACAGTGTTGCATGACCGCGCAATTGTAATTCAAAATGAGACAGCACTGAAAGCTGAAAATTAGCCTGGGCAGGAAGGGGGTGAACAGCCGTGCCCAGTGTTGAAGTTGTTAAAGCATGGTGCACATTGTATACCATCTATCTAAACTGGTGGCCACTTTTTTCTTTTGTTTTTCCAAAAATTTTCAAAAAAAGTATAAAAAAATTGGATTTTTGACTTACCGTAAAATCCATTTCTCTGATGTTCATTGACGGACACAGCTCCTTATCTTCATAACCATTGGGTTATACTGCCCCTACAGGAGTAGGACACTAGGCAGAAAAAGAACCTTGCTGCACCTATGGGCAGACCCAAGGGGTATACTCACCTTCTCTGCCATAAGTACTCAGTTTTGTTACAAGCAGTGTCAGAAGAATTACAACTCCATAAAGGGGTGGGTGCTGTGTCCGCCAATGAACATCAGAGAAATGGATTTTACGATAAGTCAAAAATCCCATTTCTTCTCTTTCGTTCATTGATGAACACAGCTTCTGATCTTCATAACCATTGGGACGTCCCAAAGCAGTGTTAAACATGAGGGCTGGGGACAGCGAAAAAAATTTCCAAGGCTAAACAATAGCCAACCAGGCCACAGGAGCTCAACCAGAACAACTGAAGCCCACCTCAAAAAACACAATACACCCTCAAAGAGGATCAGGTCCTCTAAACAGCAGCCTGCAAAACCTTGCGGCCAAAAGAAAAATCCGCAGATGCCAACACATCCACTTTATAGAACTTTGTGAAAGTGTGCACCGATGACCAGGTTGCCGCCTTGCAAACCTGCGTCACTGATACCTGATGACAGAAGGCCCAGGAGGCAATAAGCGCCCAAGTAGAGTGTGCCTTGACAGGGAAAGGAGGAACCTGACCCCTGATGGATTAGGCCTGAATAACCGTCTGTCTGATCCATCTGGAAATGGTCGCAGAGGAAGCGGACAACCCTTTCCGAGGCTCATCCGTAAGCACAAATAGTGAGTCTGACTTCCTAAAAGACTCCGTAGCTGCCAGGTACACCCTAATTTCCCAGATCAAATCCAAGGCATACAAGGCAATTTCCTTCAGATGTTTTGGCCTGGGACACAGGAAAGGCAACACAATGTCTTCATTCAAATGAAAATCAGAGACAACCTTTAGGAGGAACGACGGACAGAGGCGAAGAACTACTTAATCTCTGTGAATCACCAAGTAAGGTAAACAGCAGGATAACACCGCCATTTCCGACACCCTGCGCGCAGAGGTGATAGCCACCAAAAAAAAACACCTTATGAGACAGCAAGGGAATCTCCCTAAGATTCTCAAAGGCGGCAACAGAGAACACACTGGAGGAACCAAATGTCGGACACCCTGAAGAAAGACTCACACCACGCAATGTAGGTCTTCCACATACGATGGTAGATCTTCCTAGAAGTAGATTTCCTAGCTTTTAACATCATTGGAATCACCGACTCAGATAAACCTCTATCCGTCAGCACCTGGCATTCAACAGCCAAGCCATCATAGCCAGCGAATGTAAAGCAGGATGGAGGATTGGTCCTTGGGACAGCTAATCCTCCCTGAGAGGAAGCTTCTAAGGACGTCGGTGACCAGCGGCACAAGATCGGCATACCAAGCCCAGCGAGGCCAGTCTGGAGCCACTAAGATGACGGGAATCCCTTCTGCCTCTATCCTGCGTAGAAGTCTTGGCAGAAGCTTGAGTGGAGGGAAGGTGCAAATCAGACGATACTGACCCCACTGGGCCACCAGCGCATCTGTGGCATCCGCCAGAGGATCCCGAGACCGAGCCCCAAACCTCTGGACCTATCTGTTGAGCCGAGATGCCAACAGATTCGCCGCAGGGATGCCCCACCGGAGACACAACTGATGAAACACCTCCGGATGAAGGGACCACTCCCCTTGGTCCAATGCCTGCCAACTGAGGTATTCTGCCTGCCAGTTTTCTACCCCGGGAATGTGTACGATGGAGAGGGTTTGAACAAACGGTTCTGCCCACCTTAGAATGCCAGCTACCTCCAGAGCCCCCATGACACTTCTTGTGCCCCCCTGGTGATTGACATAAGCTACAGCTGTGGCATTGTCTGATTGAATGCGCATTGGACATACCTGAAGACGATCCGCCAATGGTCCAGACACAGTTTGAGCGCTCGGAGTTCCAAGACATTGATCGGTAGTCTGGACTCTTCCAGTGTCCAGATCCCCTAAACAAAATTTTTGCAGAGGATGCCTCCCAAGCCGGACAGGCTGGCACCCATGTTGAACACTGTCCAATACAAGGGGAGGAAGGATTTTCCCCAGACGAAGCGCCGAAGAACGAAGCCACCATATCAGGGACTCCTTCGTTCCCCTAGCTCAGCCAGATCTGATTTTCCAGAGACTGCAAAGTCCTGTCCCATTTGGCCAGAATCTCCCTTTGCAGGGAACTCATATGGAACTGTGCAAATGGAACTGCCTCGAAGGTAGACAGACACCATCAGGCCCAGCACCCGCATGCAAGCTCAGAGGGATGACCGTCTGCTGGACAGCAGGAGACAAATTGCAGCCTGCAATTTCTGGAGTTTGTCCAGAGGAAGGAGCACTCTGGCTAAGGCCGAGTCCAGAGTCAGACCCAGATAGTCCAGCTTTGTTGACGGAACAAGAGCAGACTTCTGAAAATTCAGAATCCAGCCGACCTCTGCAGAGTTTGTATGGTGATTTCCAGGTTTTCCACCAGAGCAGTAGGAGACTCCGCTCACAGAAGGAGGTAGTCCAAGTAGCCCAATACTACAATCCGCCGTTGTCGTAACAATGCCAGCACCGGGGCTAACACTTATGTGAAGACCCGAGGAGCAAAGGCGAAAAAAAAGGGTAATGCCACAAACTGATAACACTGCTCTCCCACGGCAAAGTGGAGGAAGCGCTGGTGACCGGCACATATTGGAATGTGAAGGTAAGCACCCTTGATGTCGATAAAGGCAAGAAAATCCCTGCAGGGATGCCACCACCATGCAAATGGAATCCATCCTTCTTCTATCTGTCAGGGTACCAATAGCAGGAGGTCTCTAGGACCCAGTATCCGTCAGAATAGGAGAAGGGCTCTAGGACCCAGCAACTCTGTCAGCCCATTACCTGGGCCTTTATAAGGAAGCCAGCCCTTCTCTAAGTGCTGTTTGATCTTCAGCTTCTACCAACATCCTGTTTCCTGTTTCCTGTGATTTCTGGTTCCTTACTCGGCTTGTTACACCTCCATCTCCAGCTTGCTTCCTGACTTTGACCTCGGCTTGTTTAACGGATCTCCTCTGCCTGCTACCTGTCCAGACCTTGGCTACCACTTGACCTTGTCTCCTCCGCTACCCACCTGGCATTGAACCTTGGCTTGAATCAACCACCCTCTGTCTCAGTGATCCCAAGTACCTGCTTCATCTCACAGGTGCCACCTGCCTGCAGTAACCCCGCAGCACCACAGCGGTATTCCTGAACCCTTTTCTGCAAGCAACTCTGCAGGCGACCTGTGCGACTTTGGGCCTAACTCCTCCTGTCTCATCTCCAGGGGAGTTTGGCACTTAGCTGCAAGGGAAGCCCTCTCTCCATTGGCCTCCAGCACTTGATACCTGATAGTATCAAACAGCCAGGATGTCTGAGGCCGAGAGAGGTGCTTCTGCACTTGAAACCCTATGTCAGCAGATGGCGGCTCTGACACAAGCAGTCAAAAATCTGCAGGAAGGTTACTTCCAACTTGAGGGGCGGTTCCATGCCCTCACAGGTTCCATGACTTTCACCGAATCCAACCAAGCCTCTAGCCCCGCCTCTACACCAGCGTCCTCCACATCAGCTATTGCCGCTCCACCCACTGTGGTACTGCCTCCTCCAGAGCCCAGAGTTCCCACTCCTGAGCGTTTTTCAGGGGACCGGCGGAGGTTCAGAGGTTTCAGGAATGCCTGCGAACTTTACTTTGCCCTGCAACCTAGGACCTTCGCTTCAGAAACTGTCCGAGTGGGGTTCATCATCTCCCTTCTATCTGATGAACCACAATCCTGGGCCCATAACCTCCTAGAACGAAAGGATGAGGTGCTGAACTCAGTCTCCATGTTTTTTGAAGCCATGGCTACTTTATATGATGACCCACAGAAAACTGTCACCGCAGAGTCTGCCCTTCACTCCCTGGTGCAGGGAAGACGACCAGTAGAGGATTACATTGGGGAGTTCCGTAGATGGGCAGCTGATACCGGATGGAATGATGCAGCTTTGAAGTATCAATTCCGTTTAGGCCTATCCGAAACAATCAAGGATGAGCTGGCCAGGTCTGAAGCTCCCGCCACGCTAGAGACTCTGATCCAAACTTCCATCCAGCTAGATAGGCGTCTGCGGGAGCGACGCTTTGAGCGTTCTCAGACCTTTCGGCCAACCTGGGTACTGCCCAAGGTCCCGGCTCCAACACTTCCTGCTGCTGCTCCTCTAAATACCTCCAATATAGAACCAATGCAGATTGGTCTGCTTCGACCCGCTTTAACCCCAGAAGAAAGAGGACGCAGGAGGCAAAACAATCTCTGTCTCTACTGTGGAGCATCAGGACACTACCTTCGCAACTGTTCGATTCGGCCAAGTAAGTCCAGGCACCTGTACCCTACATATCTTCAGCTGTCTGGATCACTATCTACTCACATTATTCTCCCCATCTCTCTGCAGGTGGCTGGAAGGGAGGTCAAACTGCGGGCAATAATTGACTCTGGAGCTTGCAGCTGCTTCCTGGACATCAACCTGGCTAAAGACCTGCACATTCCTCTGACTACCAAGGATCAAAGACTAGACATACACCTAGCTGATGGAAGTCAACCTAGTTCAGGACCTGTTACCCAAGAAACAGTCCCTATTCTCACAACCACAGACACAGGGCACCAGGAACTTCTCTCTTTTGATGTGATCAGTTCTCCAATTTTTCCAGCTATTCTTGGAATCCCGTGGCTACAAGCCCACAACCCATCAGTGGACTGGTCCCGAGGGGAGGTCACCTTCTCATCCAGCTACTGCCGCCAGCATTGCGGTATCTCCACGCTAACCAACCCCCATACCTGCCTGACCATACAACCAGCAACAGATACCAGTCTAGTAGTCCCTTCAGTCTACCATGACTACCTTGACGTCTTCGACAAAAAGAAAGCCGAAACCTTGCCTCCACACCGATCATATGACTGTCCTATTGAATTGCTCCCTGGAGCGGAAATTCCCTCCGGGCGCATCTTCCCTTTGTCCGAGGTGGAATTGGAGGCTCTCAGACAATACATAGATGAGAACCTAGCCAAAGGTTTCATTCGTCCCTCTTCCTCACCTGCTGGCGCAGGCATCTTCTTTGTTGAAAAAAAAGACCACTCCCTCAGACCCTGCATCGACTACCGGGAGCTCAACAAAATTACCATCAAGAATAGGTACCCTCTTCCCCTCGTTCCGGAGTTGTTCCAGAGGTTTCGAGCGGCCCGGGTATTTACAAAACTGGACTTAAGAGGGGCTTATAATCTAGTTCGCATCAGAGAGGGGGACGAGTGGAAAACGGCCTTTAGAACACGCTTTGGCCACTTCGAATACCTCGTAATGCCATTTGGGTTATGCAACGCCCCCGCAACATTTCAACACCTGGTCAATGATATATTCCGAGAATACCTTGACTTATTTCTGATCGTCTACCTGGATGATATCCTGATCTTCTCCCCCTCTCTCGAGCTCCACCGAATCCACGTCAAGAAGGTATTGAGTACCCTCCGCAGGCACGGTTTGTATGCCAAGGCCGAGAAATGCGATTTTGAAAAACAATCTATTCAATTTTTGGGCCTCGTAATCTCCGTTGGGGGAATCTCTATGGATCCCCAGAAGGTCACAGCAATCCTAGACTGGCCTGCACCTACAGACCGAAAGGGAGTCCAAAGATTCGTAGGCTTTGCCAATTTCTACCGGAGATTTATTAAGGACTTCTCCACCATCATCGCCCCAATTACTCAACTCACACGTCTCCACACCCGTTTCCTCTGGAATCAGGAAGCCCAAGTAGCCTTTGAAAAACTCAAAACCTTGTTTACCTCTGCTCCGGTGCTGCAACACCCGGACCCAGCGCTCCCTTTCGTTCTTGAAGTAGATGCTTCTGAAGTGGCGACGGGAGCCGTGCTTTCTCAGCGGATGGGCCCAAAAGCTCTATTACACCCAGTAGCCTTCTGCTCTAAGAAATTAAACCAGGCTGAGAGAAACTACGACGTAGGTGACCGAGAGCTTCTGGCTATTAAAGTGGCCTTTGAAGAGTGGAGATATCTATTGGAGGGCGCCAATCACCCGATCATGATTTTTACGGACCACAAAAACTTAGAGTATCTGAGGTCCGCCAAACGTCTAAGACCCCGACAAGCTAGATGGGCATTATTCTTCTCACGATTTAACTTCCATTTAACCTATAGACCAGGATCCAAGAACGGGAAGGCAGACGCCTTGTCCCGGATGTTCCCTGAATCCACAGAACCTGCTCCACCGAGCACTATTCTTTCGGCCCAGAACTTTTTATTGATTCAACCCAGCTTGAAATCAGTCATTGAACGAGCCTCTGCTTCATGCCCTGAATCTGAGCAGGTCTCGTTAAGGAAACAAGATGGATTACTCTGGCACCAAGATAAGGTCTTCGTGCCTCAGGAGGCAAGGCTTCAGGTTTTCAAGACGTACCACGACCACCAGTTAGCCGGCCACTTTGGAGTTCGTAAAACAAGTGAGCTCATCCAAAGGTCCTTCTGGTGGCCCAACCTTAGTCGAGACTGTAGAGCCTATGTTAAATCCTGCTCTGTGTGCCTACGTAGCAAGGGTGACAAGACAAGGCCCTGGGGACTACTGAGACCCTTACCTATTCCTAACCGTCCATGGGAAGGTATCTCGATGGATTTTATTGTGGAGCTTCCGCCCTCGGAGGGTTTTACTGCCATTATGGTGGTGGTGGATCGCCTGTCAAAGATGGCCCATTTTCTACCCTTGGTAGGCACTCCTTCAGCAACTGAGACTGCCCACATTTTCCTCAAGGAAATTGTGAGACTCCACGGCTTTCCCGGAAGCATTGTTTCTGATCGGGGGGTACAATTTACCTCCAAGTTTTGGAGAGCTCTGTGTAACGCCCTGAAAATAGAACTTTGCCTCTCATCAGCATACCATCCTCAGAGCAATGGACAAACAGAGCGTACGAATCAAACCTTGGAGCAGTACCTCCGCTGTTTCTCAGCCTTTTCACAGGATGACTGGGCCTCGTTACTTCCATTTGCGGAGTTTGCTTATAACAATTCACTACACTCAGCCACAAACCAGTCTCCATTCTGGGCCAACTATGGATTCCACCCACTTGCCTTGCCTGACACTATATTCGAATCTGCAGTACCTGCGGTCCAGGACAGACTTGCTTTTATACAGCAAAACTATCAAACCCTGCAAGAATGCATACTGAAGGCTCAAAGCGACTACAAAAAATTTTTTGACAAGAAACGCAGGGGGAATCCCTCCTTTAAAATTGGGGATGAGGTATGGCTGTCTACGGCCAATCTGAAACTGCCTTGCCCATCGAAGAAGCTAGGGCCTAAATACATTGGTCCGTTTCCAATTAAACGAGAGGTAAACCCAGTGGCTTTTGAATTATCCCTGCCGGATTCTTATAGGATTCACCCAGTTTTTCATGCCTCTCTCCTAAAAACGGCCATTCCAGATCCATTTCCTGGGAGAGTGGAACTTCCTCCACCATCAGTAACTGTTGGTGAAGAAACAGAATATGAGGTGGAGTCAATATTGGATTGCAGGAAACAAGGCAGGCAAATCCAATATCTGATCAAATGGAAGGGGTATCCACTCGAAGAAAGCTCTTGGGAACCAAAGATCAACATCCATGCCCCTAGACTCCTTCGGGAATTTCATGCCAGATATCCAAGGAAGATGGCTCGGTTGGGCATCCGGAGGCTGCCCATTGGAGGGGGGCACTGTCAGGGTACCAATAGCAGGAGGTCTCTAGGACCCAGTATCCGTCAGAATAGGAGAAGGGCTCTAGGACCCAGCAACTCTGTCAGCCCATTACCTGGGCCTTTATAAGGAAGCCAGCCCTTCTCTAAGTGCTGTTTGATCTTCAGCTTCTACCAACATCCTGTTTCCTGTTTCCTGTGATTTCTGGTTCCTTACTCGGCTTGTTACACCTCCATCTCCAGCTTGCTTCCTGACTTTGACCTCGGCTTGTTTAACGGATCTCCTCTGCCTGCTACCTGTCCAGACCTTGGCTACCACTTGACCTTGTCTCCTCCGCTACCCACCTGGCATTGAACCTTGGCTTGAATCAACCACCCTCTGTCTCAGTGATCCCAAGTACCTGCTTCATCTCACAGGTGCCACCTGCCTGCAGTAACCCCGCAGCACCACAGCGGTATTCCTGAACCCTTTTCTGCAAGCAACTCTGCAGGCGACCTGTGCGACTTTGGGCCTAACTCCTCCTGTCTCATCTCCAGGGGAGTTTGGCACTTAGCTGCAAGGGAAGCCCTCTCTCCATTGGCCTCCAGCACTTGATACCTGATACTATCCTACTTCTGCACCCGCACAAAGCAGTTCAGCGCCTTGAGGTCCAGGATTGGACACACCTTGCCTTCCTTCCTGGGAACTGTAAACAGGTTTGAGTAAAAACCCTGAAAACGTTCTGAAGTCGGAACCGGGGCAATCACCCCTTGAAGCAACAGGTATTGTACCGCCCCAAACAGACCCTGTAAGCAGTACTTGGACCGAAAGACTTTGTGGACCCACTTGTCTTGTACCAGGGAAGTCCACGGGTCCAGAAACCAACAAAGATGTCCCCCCACCCCCGATACGGGTAGGGGCGCACCTTCATGCTGAAGGAGCCTAGCCTACGGGTCTGGAGAAGCCTGCTCTCGGCTTGCCAGATCAGGTTAGTTTGGATCCTTCAGAGGAGGCCCTGAAAGGCTTCGAGCCCTTGTCATTCGACCCTGAGGGACGAAAAAACTTCTTATGAACCAAGAAGGAGGGCCCACATCTAGGACGAGGTTCCTTGCCCTTAGCAGCCTGAGGAAGAAAAGTACTCTTTCCCCCTGTGAGACTTTTAACCACTTAAGCCCCGGAAGATTTTACCCCCTTCCTGACCAGGGCCTATTTTGCGATTCGGCACTGCGTGAATTTAACGGACAATTGCGCGGTCGTGCGACTCTGTACCCAAATGAAATTGACGTCCTTTTTTTCCCACAAACAGAGCTTTCTTTTGGTGGTATTTGATCATCTGTGCGATTTTTTGATCATGCGCTATAAACAAAAAAAGAGCGACAATTTTGCAAAAATAACAATATTTTTCACATTTTTTTATATGAAATTCCCCCCAAAAAAAAAATGTAAAAATCAAAATTTTTTAACATTTTTTGGCCAATTTGTTTTCTGCTACATATGTTTGGTAAAAAAAATCACAATAAGCGTATTTTGATTGATTTGCGCAAAAGTTATTGCGTTTACTAACTAAGGGAAAGATTTCTGTCATTTTTGATGTTTTTGTTTTTAAACGAGTAATGGCGGTGATCTACGATTTTTTTTGCGGGACTGCGACATTGCGGCGGACAGATCAGACCCTTGACTGACATTTTTGACACTTTTGGGGGTACCAGTGACATTACTACAGTAATCAGTGCTATACATATGCACTGTTACTGTAAAAATGACACTGGCAGGGAAGGGGTTAACTTTATTGGAGAGGCAGGGGCTAAATGTGTCCCTAGGGGCGTGCTTCTTACTGTAAAGGGGCGTGGCTTTTCATGTAACCACAGAGACATACGATCCTAAATAGCAGGATCGTATAGTCTCTGCAGTTACACAGGGGAGAATGACAGGCGGCTTTGTTTACATCAGCCGCCTGCCTTTCTCCCTCTGCAGAGGACGATCGCGAGTGACCGGCGGACATCCGAGCCGCCGGTCACTCGCGCTGGAGTGTCCGAGAACGAGCGGGGGCGGGATCGCGCCTCCAGTGGCGCGCGCTCGCCGCCTATTGGCTCGCAGGCGAGTGACGTATATATACGTCACTTTGCCCAGGAGGGGCTGACCGCCGCCGTATATAGTCGTGCGGCGGTCGACAAGAGGTTAATGATGTCATCCACGGTAGCCCCAAACAGGTGATCACCTTGAAAGGGCAGATCAGTCAAGGCCTTTTTAGAAGTCTGTTTGGCAGACCAGCATTTGAGCCAAAAGACACGCCGAAAAACCACTACCGAAACAGAGAGCTGAGCCGCTAGGGGAGCCGCATCCAAAGAGGCATCCCAGATAAACTGCAGCCCATGGACCAGCTGGCCCGTCAGCTCAGAAAAGACAGGGGGGAGCTGTTCTCCCTCCAGGTCACAGCGTAAAAGCTTAGTCCACTCGGTCAGAGTTTGTGACACTAGGGCAACGGTGAATACTGGCCTCAGTGTCGAACCAGCCAGAGCGTACATATTGCCGGCCACAGCCTCCACCTCCGCCTTCCTGTCAGCTGGATCCTTAGAGGCCAGGGACTCTTCAACCGGAATCATGGTTGCCTTGTTCAATTTGGAAACGGAGGGTCCACCACCAGTGGAACAGTCCACTTCTTAATAAGGGTCTCCTCATAGGGGGTAAAGCCTAGTAAATCTCTTAGGGACCCCAAGGGGTCGCTTTAGTTTAGTTGTCCCCACACTTTAGCGACAATTCTATCAAAATAGGCGGGGAAAGGAAACACCTTTGCCACTCTGGATGGCTTGTGAGTGCCAAAGGGAAGCGGCGCCTCCGTCACAGATTCAGCTGCGTCCTCCATCTTCAAGGTCTCACTCACAGATACAATCAGTGCTTCCACCAGCGTCTTTTCGTGCGCGGGTTGTAGATGTGGAGGAATCATCCTCACTATCTGAGGATTCCGGGCATGTGTTTGCAGACCCAGCAGGGTGACCCACGTCCGCGGAGGCTGAATCAGATTCAGGAGACAGATGAGGCAGGGGAAGGCGGGGGGTGCTTTTTGCTAGCCCGTTGCCTAAAAGCCACCTCCACCCAGGACACAAAGGACTCCAGGGCCGCCGTCAGTGCATCGATGGATGGTTGGGACCCGGAGGGCCCCGCAGCCTCAGAGAGGGGATCAGGTGGGCAGATGTGCTCCAAAGACTCCATGAGTCCCCAGGGGGACCCCACAAAAAGTGTAAAACACTGAAAAGGGACAACCCCCACCGCGTATAAACCAACATTAAAAAATTGTCTTTTATTAGTATCAAAAAATATAAAAAACACATGAATAAACGATGATATGGGGTACATCACATCCAATAGTGTATCTCACAGAACAATCATAATATCAGATGTGGGTCAATCTGAGGCTGGATCAACGCATTTCGCCCAAGGATGGGGGCTTCTTCAGGATCCCATAACAGATATAATAGACACCACTAGAAGCATAATATACTGTCAAACAAATCTCAATATATAACATTTATATTGTTTGTTTAGTTGACATCATATACTGTAAGTATCAAAATAGTGACATATGCATATACATCAAAAATACACACAATCACATTCAAAACAAAAAAAGTCAGGATTCTGGACAATCAATATACATGGAAAAAAAAAACACACACACAAAATACTATTTTGTGTGTGTGGGTTTTTTTTTTTTCTTTTCTTTTCCGTGTATATTAATTTTCCAGAATATTGACTTTTTTCGTTTTGAATGTGATTGTGTGTGTTTTTTTATGTATATGCATATGTCACTATTTTGATACTTATATGATGTCAACTAAACAAACAATATAAATGTTATATATTGAGATTTGTTTGACGGTATTTTATGCTTCTAGTGGTGTCTATTATATCTGTTATGGGATCCTGAAGGAGCCCCCATCCTTGGACAAAACGCGTAGGTCCAGCCTCAGATTGACCCACATCTGATATTACGATTGTTCTGTGAGATACACTATTGGATATGATGTACCCCATATCATAGTTTATTCATGTGTTTTTATATTTTTTGATACTAATAAAAGACAATTTTTTAATGTTGGTTTATACGCTTGTTTATGCCAGACACTATTGAAATCCCTCTTTTTTCATACCTGATTCTCCCTCTTTGGAGTTTAAGGGTGAATGCTCCTCCCATTATTGGTCCCCACCGGGTACAACACCCCCCCCCCCGCACAGCCGATCGTCCGGTCGCTGGCGGCGCACCCCCCTGGCCCATTTGCCAGCATAGCGCCCTGCCCCCACCCCAGGAGGTGGTCCAGACCACCCACACAGCCCCAGCATAAGTGGAAGCAGGGGGTAAGATGGGGGACAGATGAAAGGGGGTGCCTGGCGGGAAGGAGGGGAACCCGGGGGTCCGACCGTCCCAAGGAGGGGTCCACGTCCACCCCAAAACCCTCCATGGGGAGGGGGGAGACAGCTCAGCTACTCACCATACCAGGAACCAGGCGGGCACTGCTCCAGACAGAACCCCTCGCCATTGAAATGGGGTGCTGTCGGCCAGGAGTAACGCTGCAACTTGGGCCGAAACCTGGTCGTAAGCGACCTCGCGAGGCGTTTACTCGCAGGCCAGGAACTTGCAGGCCAGCCCCAATCCATTTGGGCTATGTCGGCCTAGCGCGGAGCTGAGGTCTGTGCATACTCGCTGGCCAGACTGGGGTGACCACTGGATCTAGATTATCCAGCCCATTGCCCAGTCTGACAGTTGATTGTAGATCTCTCAGGAAAAATCCTGGAGAAATTTTTTTTATCTAAACAGAAAAAAATTCCCAGGACCAGAGATCCCAGCAAGGAACTAGGTCCTTACTCCTGACTAGGCAGAAAAAAACTGAGTACCTGTAGCAGAGAGAGGGAGTATACCCCCTGGGACTGCCCATAGGTGTAGCCAGATTCTTTTTCTGCCTAGTTTCTTACTCCTGTAGGGGGCAGTATAACCCAATGATTATGAAGATCAGGAGCTGTGTCCATCAAGCAACAAAAGAGAAATCATCTTTTTTTTGGGAATGGGGGGGGGGGGGGGGGTGGCGTCTGTCCCTAATGTGGTCACCCTAGCCTGCAGCAGACTGATGTCAGCCTAGGCAGCATCCCTGGACAGGAGGTGAAGAATGATACTGTATTTTGTAAAAATGTATTCACACCGGCTTAAAAAGTTATTGAAAGTTATGGATCCAAAGAAATGGCCATTCCTCATCCCTCCTCCAGTAAAAAAAAAAAAATTTTTTTTTTGGGCGGGGGCAATGTGTAGTTTTTCTACTTCATAAATGTAGTAAAACTTTTAAAATGATCTTATATATAAGAAAAAAAATTAAATGATACATTTTTAATGATAAAAAAAAGTTGAAGTGATCATGTTGCACTTTTTTGTAAAAAAAAGGAACTTTTGTGATTTATGTTGTTGAATATACTGTATATAATTTACATTTGTCAGCGATTTACAGAAAAAACAAGAATTAATTTGGGCGCAGAAAGTCATTTCTAACCCAACATATATAGATAAAGATGAGAACACAATTTGCAGAGATCTATATTTGTCTGCAGCGTTGCATGAAAGTGTTATGTACACCCCACTTCCTGCTGATGTGTATTTTAAGGCCGCTCCTCGGGGACCCACTTCTGGTAATGAGAGAGATGTTTTCCATATGTGGACCAGGTGGGCAGGAAATAATAAGGACACTGGGCCTTTTTCATTCATGGAGGGTATGTAGAAACATGACATAAGGAAGGAACACATATATGGGCATGTTTATAGGGAACTATAAATTATAATGGATTTCGGTCAACTAAAAAAAAAATAAGGTTAATATGTTTTTCAAGTTTTTATTTTTTTATTTTTACTGGTAGCAGAAAGGGACAATGAGACAATATATTATAAAAAATATTTTTTATTAAAAACAGCTAAAAATATCATAAAAACATAAAAATCGGTGCTCGTATGGATAGTGTAGGTTAGTGATGGCGAACCTTGGCATCCCAGATGTTTTGGAACTACATTTCCCATGATGCTCATGCACTTTGCAGTGTAGTTGAGCATCATGGGTAATGTAGTTCCCAAACATCTGGGGTGCCAAGGTTCGCCATCGATGGTGTAGGTCATAAATGTAAGATATCTTCCATAATATGTGCCAATCTTAATGTCACCAGTCCTCAGGAGGGATGTGTTGGAGCTGGAGAGAGTCCAGAGAAGGGCAACTAAACTAATTAGGGGATTGGAGGACCTTAATTATGAAGAGCGTCTGCAGTCGCTTGATTTATTCTCCCTGGAGAAGAGACGCCTGAGAGGGGACATGATAGCAATTTATAAATATCTCAATGGTGATCTCAGCATAGAAAAAAAGCTATTCAGTCGAAAGGATTGCTTGAGGACTCGGGGGCATACAATGCGATTAGAGGAGAAGCGTTTTAACCTCAGGCAACGTGGGGGGTTCTTTACTGTTAGGGCTACAGGATTGTGGAATTCTCTACCACAAGAGGTGGATTCTGCGGGAAGTATGGTGGCTTTCAAAAGACTCTTAGACGTACAGTACATCTCAAGGAGAAGAACATTCAGGGGTATGAGAGATGATTACGGCCACACACACCTACACAGGTTGAACTGGATGGACTTATGTCTTTATTCAACCTCACCTACTATGTAATATAGCTGAAGATTTGTCATGTGACACGGAGATATCATGTGTCATGTGGCGCAGAGCAGCAGAGCTGTGGTGCCAATGAATGTCGTGGATGGTGATTTGTAGCTGTCTTGGCTCACAGGACCTTTTGATGAGGGTCAATATTGTGTAAAAGAGGATATCTGTGCATTGGACATGGCATACCCCAGGTGGTGATGGCTGCTCTGTGACAATACTACTTTTTCAAGGGATTAAACATCTTAAATCTGGTGGAACTAAATTACATACTCCAAGGATCATTTACAAAGTTACTACGATAATATTCGTTGGCACCACAGCTCTGCGTCACACGACACACGATATCTCCGTGTCACATGACATATCTTGACATTTAGATTGGCGCATATTAATGCTCTCTTTGCAAATCAAAAAATTGGAGGTCCTGAGGAAGCAATGATTGCGAAACCCGTCAACCTCTTGTAACATTAGCAAAGAAATATGGAAGATATCTTCCATTTATGACCTACACTATCCATTCAAGATTTGTATGATTTTATGATATTTTTAAGCTGTTTGTAATAAAATAATATTTTTTTTATAATATATTGTCTCATTGTCCTTTTCTGGTACCAGTAAAGTCCGCAAAGGTTCTAAAAAAATTCTGTGGGTATTATTTATGGATGAGGTACCCAAATTTATATAGCCTATACCTAATTTATTATTTAACCACTTACCTACCAGGCCAGTTCTGACATTTTTCTCATACATGTAAAAATCTGCATTTTTTTGGTAGAAAATTACTTATAACCCCCAAACAATGTATACAGTATCTCACAAAAGTGAGTACAGTCCTTGCATTTTTGTAAATATTTTATTATATATTTTCATGTGACAACACTGAAGAAATTACACTTTGCTACAATGTAAAGTAGTGAGTGTACAGCTTGTATAACAGTGTAAATTTGCTGTCCCCTCAAAATAACTCAACACACAGCCATTAATGTCTAAACCGCTGGCAACAAAAGTGAGTACACCCCTAAGTGACAATGTCTAAATTGGGCCCAAAGTGCCAATTTTTTCCAGCACTGCCTTAACCCTCTTGGGCATGGAGTTCACCAGAGCTTCACAGGTTGCCACTGGAGTACTCTTCCACTCCTCCATGACGACATCATGGAGCTGGTGGATGTTGGAGACCTTGTGCTCCTCCATCTTCCGTTTGAGGATGCCCCACAGATGCTCAATAGGGTTTAGGTCTGGAGACATGCTTGGCAAGTCCATCAACTTTACCCTCAGCTTCTTTAGCAAGGCAGTGGTCATCTTGGAGGTGTGCTTGGGGTCATTATCATGTTCTAATACTCCGAAGGAAGGGGGATCATGCTCTGTTTCGGTATGTCACAGTACATGTTGGCATTCATGGTTCCCTCAATGAACTGTAGCTCCACAGTGTCTGCAGCACTCATGCAGCCCCAGACCATGACACCCCCACCACCATGCTTGACTGTAGGCAAGACACACTTGTCTTTGTACTCCTCACCTGGTTGCCACCACACACGCTTGACACCATCTGAACCAAATAAGTTTATCTTGGTCTCATCAGACCACAGGACATGGTTCCAGTAATCCATGTCCCTAGTCTGCTTGTCTTCAGCAAACTGTTTGCGGGCTTTCTTGTGCATCATCTTTAGAAGAGGCTTCCTTCTTGGACGACAGCCATGCAGACCAATTTGATGCAGTGTGCGGCGTATGGTCTGAGCACTGACAGGCTGACCCCCCACCCCTTCAACCTCTGCAGCAATGCTGGCAGCACTCATACGTCTATTTCCCAAAGACAACCTCTGGATATGACGCTGAGCACGTGCACTCAACTTCTTTGGTCGATCATGGCGAGCCCTGTTCTGAGTGGAACCTGTCCTGTTAAACCGCTGTATGGTCTTGGCCACTGTGCTGCAGCTCAGTTTCAAGGTATTGGCAATCTTCTTAAAGCCTAGGCCAACTTTTTGTAGAGCAACAATTCTTTTTTTCAGATCCTCAGAGTTTTTTGCCATGAGGTGTCATGTTGAACCTCCAGTGACCAGTATGAGAGAGTGAGAGTAATAACACCACATTTAAAACACCTGCTCCCCATTCACACCTGGGATCTTGTAACACTAACGAGTCACATGACATCGGGAGGGAAAATGGCTAATTGGGCCCAATTTGGACATTTTCACTTAGGGGTGTGTTCACTTTTGTTGCCAACAGTTTATAGATTATTGGCTGTGTGTTGAGTTATTTTGAGGGGACAGCATATTTACACTGTTATACAAGCTGTACACTCACTACTTTACATTGTAGCAAAGTATCATTTCTTCAGTGTTGTCACATGAAAAGATATAATAAAATATTTACAAAAATGTGAGGGGTGTACTCACTTGTGTGAGATACTGTATATATACAGTATATGATCACCCAAAGGGCAACATTTTTAGATGAAACCAAATTTCTCACTTTATTGACAAAGACAACTGAACTCACAAAAAAATAAATAAAAAATTATTATGTGGGCACCAGGTAAGGGTGTAATTTCAGCACTGAATAAGTGCTCCATTAACACGTCATTCAAAGAAACGTTAGGGTCTTGTTTTGCAGGTACATGGTCTCCAGGAGACTTTAAAAAAGGAACCCTTAGTATTATCCATTATGCTTTTTGGGGATGCAACCAAGAGGGCTCACTGCTCCATGTATGGTGGCAGTGCCCTGAAGTTAAAAGAATCTGGACCAGAATCTTTACACTTATCAACTCTATTGACCAGATAAATATACCTGTCCGCACCTGGGTCTGAACCTGCATTCTCTGCTGTCTGGTGATGTCTTTTCTTGCTGAGCAACCTGAGCAGCTGAAAAACACTCTGTCTGATCCATTGGACAATTCTGCCTTGTTTCTCTTGGACCTTGATCCCTTTTCTCCTCCCATGAGCTTTCTGATTTAAGCCATGCCTTTGCACTTCCTGTTTGCTAGATTATTATGCTCTCTCCAGCCAATATCTCTTGTCTCTCCTTCTGCCATCTGTATCTTCGCTACCACTTATTACTGTCCTTTGGCTTGTTCCTCATCTACGCTTCCGTTTGATCTCAACCTATATCCACATGCTAGTGACATTTGGCTTGTTTACTAGGGATGTAACGATATCAAAATCTCACGGTACGATACAATTTCGATATTGACCTCACGGTACGATATTTATTGCGATATTTCAAAGTGATTTTTTATGTGGCTTACTGGCTTTGCTTTCACATATTTGCAAACTTATTTCTTAATTGAAGAAATAAGTTTGCAAATATGTGAAAGCAAAGCCAGTAAGACACATAAAAAATCACTTTGAAATATATACATTACAGTCACTCCTTCTCTCTAAGATTAGAAGACACCACATTTTGGGCCTCATGCTCTTGTCCACTCCCCCACTAGCACGGCACCTATGATACCTCTTCTCTTCTTAGCACTGTTCTGCTTACTCTGAAAACTATCCTCTCTTTCTGTGTAAATCCGACCAATCCAGACCAGTAGTACATGTCATGATGACTTGAGTGGCGTCAGTGTGTTTTTTTTAATTTCTTTCACATTATTTATTACTCACCGGCGGTCCGGTGTCTGTGTCTTGCCGTGGTGCCACTGCCTGCCTGGGAAGCTGGCTCTGCTCCGCTGAGTCCGCCGCTCTCATGCGCTGGCTCCGCCCGCCTCCGCCCGCCTCCGCCCCACAAGCCCGCCCACCCACACTGCTCTAACCAACTGGCAGCCGCTCGCCTCGGCTCAGCCAGTAAGCAAGCAGCACTACAGCATAGCATTAGAGGTGAGTGAGTGACAGACAGGAGCCGCCGAGGAGACAAATAGAAGGCGGCCAGACCGTGCACCCGCCACGACGGTATCGGGCCATGTAAAACACCGCGATAGCGGTAATATCGTTACATGCCTATTGTTTACTAACTGCCTTTCTGCTTGATCCCTACCTGCTATATCTGCTACTGTACCCCGGCTTTCTCACCTCCTGGTGGGGCGATCTTGAGGACTTCCACCTGGTATTAACATGCAGAAAAACTCATATCCACCATCAGAAGCTCTCGTGAGTACCCGTTGGTGCTTAGAACTCGCACCCTGGTGACCGCTCATCATCTGCCAGAGTGACCTGCTTGTTTACTTATCCAGCTGGTCAATGGGTGCCTCTCTACTGCTATACCTCTGAGCCTGAACCCTGACTGTTACAATGCCTACATGATCAGAAGTTGCTCTGCTGAATAAACCTATTGCTGCCACATCTAAAAACTCTCAAATTTAAACCTTGTACATTTAACTGGCAACTGAAGTCACAATTGCCAGATCATGGAAAACTGTATCTGTCCTACTCGAAAAATAAATCAATAAATAAATAAATCACAGGGATTATAATAAATTAAAATTTATTAATCATTCTACAGGAGATCAAGATAAGCAGCAGATCTTTTGGAACATTTGGACTTCAAGAATTATATACCTCCAGGGTACTCAAATGCGGATCCCCTCTCAGGTTTTTATGGCTGTCTGTGTCTCTGCTGGGGAGCTTCATACTCTGTTTGTCCTATGACCATTTTTACCAAGACAGAAAGTGATGGGAAATACAACATTTTGAGCTGTCGCCAGAAAAGTATATTTTCAGTTGAGGGGAGCTGAACAGCTTTTTCCCAGCTGTTTAAGTGATAACTAATAAAGGATTTTCCCTTAGTTTTGAGAGATTAACGCTCACTTCCTGTTGTGCCTACAGAAAAGAAAGTGAAGAGAAATCTCCTCAATGGCACAGAGATGAAAAAAAAATGGCAGGGGCTTTAATCATTCCATACTCCAGCTAGTCTCAATAAGGGTTCCTCCGGAGGTTTCATGGGTTTCCTTGAGTTGTTGAGTGACCTCCTATCTGAAAAAGACCAAGTAGTCCATCAAGTCTGAACATTTTTTTTTATTTTTTTTTCGTAATTGTCTGAGTATAGATCTATGTTTGTCCTAAGTAGGGATGGCCCAAACAACTCCCTGTTCAGTTCGCACTAGAACTTTTGAACATCGCGAAAGTTTGGACCTGAATAACAAACCCCATCAAAGTCTATGGGACCCGAACTGGAAAAATCAAAAGTGCCCATTTTGAAGGCTTATATGCAAGTAATTGGACATACAATGGTTATGGGGGTTCGGGTACTGCCCTGGGGGACATGTATCAATGAAAAAAAGTTTGTAAAAAATTTCATTTTTAGATGAGCAGTGATGTACTGATGCTTAAAGTGAAAGCATCAACATGAGAAACAATAAAAATGAAAAATTCCAAAATTCCTTTCAATATAAAGCCTGTGGGTTCCCCTTAGTCTACCTGTAAAGTAGCACATCTGTACTGTGTATAGAAGCTGCTGCAGAAATAATTGCATTTATAAAGCCATTTTCCCTGCAAACTTTATTTTGTAAACAACGGTTTGGGAAGTCAGTCTGTATGATTAGGCCACAATGTAGTTCACTGGGCACAAGATTAGAGATTTTTTGGATAAAATATGGTGTCTCTTCCGCAGGATTGAAGTAACAGGTGTGGACAAAAATGGTCTTTGTGTGTCGAAGGTGTCTTCACACCGTAACCCTATAGGAGGTACTCTTGATGAAAGCAAGAATTGGCCTTGCTATCAAAAAAAAAAATGATTTGCACCTGTCAAACAGGTGCGGAAAAATTGGTTTTTGGGTGTCTGTGGCGCCTTCACACCGTAACTCTATAGGAGGTACTCTTGATGAAAGCAAGAATTGGCCTTGCTGTCAAAAATTAAAATGCTATGCACCTGTCAAACAGGTGCAGAAAAATTGATCTTTGGATGTCTGTGGCGCCTTCACACCATAACCCTACAGAGGTACTCTTGATAAAAGCAAGAATTGTCCTTCCTGTCAAAAATTTAAATGATATGTACCTGTCAAATAGGTGTGGAAAAATTGGTCTTTGGGTGTTAATTGTGCCCATGAAACCTACACCAAAAAAATTTCTTTCAGATGAAATTAGCACCCACAACAGATTCCACATCCCAAAAACACTTAATCAGTGACATCGGCATCAGGGGCTTCATAGCTGCTGGTAATCCAGGACTGATTCATTTTGATAAATGTCAGACGATCCACGGAGTCTGTGGACAGACACGTTCTATTATCAGTAACAAAACCTCCAGCAGCACTGAATTCTTTTTCAGAAAGCACGCTGGATGCAGGGCAGCGCAGCAGCTCAATTGCATACTGGGCAAGTTCTGGCCAGTGGTCTATTCTCATGACCCTAAGTAACCCAGTGGATCATCAACTGGAAAGCTCTCCACCCCTGTTTTCACCCCTAGATAATCGTCCACCATATGATGCAGACGCTGCCGATGGAATGTAGAAGCTGAGAGTCCTGGGCGGCGAGGACTAAAAAAAATTGTGAAAATGCATCACTTAGGCGGCCCCCTTCTCCACTGCTTCTTTCTTGACCAACAGAAGCCTCAAAACTATGTTTTCCATGATGCTGTAACCTACCAGAGTAGATAAATTCCTCTTTAAAGTGTCCTCAAGAGATTTCATTTTCTGCACCCTCTGTGGGGATGGGATGAGTTCTGTGACTTTCCCCTTGTAATGGTGGTCAAGGAGGTTACCAACAATTGTGATCCTTCTCCTTGATATCACGTATTCTTGGGTCCTTTCGCAGGCTTTGAAGCATGAGGGAGCCCATGCACCGCAAGTTTGTGGAGGCATGAGAAGCAGACTCCTTGGGGGTCACTGAGGATTACAGTATCTGGAACTGCCTCCTCCCAGCCATATACTACTCCCAAGGGTTCTGGGGATAGAAAACCATCTGTTGAGGGTTGACGCATGTCTTCTTCAATCTAAAGCGAAAGGGGAAAAGTGCCACGCTTAAATACAAATACCTTAGGTGTAAATACATTTTCATAAAGATGCATACAATAATCATGCATTTAAAGTGCTACATATAGTAAACATACAGTGTTCAATATATAAAAAAATGCATAACCATAAAAGGTGTAAAATTACAAATGTGCATATAATGTATAAATCAATGAAAAAACATAAAAGTGAAGCGCTCCAAAATGTGAATGTCAAGCAGTAATACGTGTTCAGACAGAAGATAAAGTCCGCTGCTATGAGGTGATTCTGTGTTCAGAATGGAAAACTGTCAAACAGGTGTGACCGCCACCAAAAGGGAGAGTAAAAAGCGCATACCAGAGTTAATGGACTCTATTACCAGCGGCAGAGTCAATCAAGCAAAAGGTGCTGAAACCACGATTAAGCTGTCAACATCTCCTTTATCTCATCAATTCTCCTCTGAATGCTTAGGAACTCGGATAACCATAGAAAACAAAAATCTCCTCAAAGTGTAAAACCATCATTGCAGGGCTTTATTAAAAAAGGTAGAAAACTTACATCCACTCTGCAGTTTAAAAGCGATTCATGTAGAAAAGATGTGATCACAAGTAGTATCCAACAGAAAAAATGACATGGAAGAAACTCAGTACAATCCGACACTTTTTATCCTCCCCTGTGGACGAAACGCGTCGGATTGTACTGAGTTTGTTCCATGTCATTGCGCCTGTTGGATTCTACTTGTGATCACATCTTTTGTACCTGAATTGCTTGTAAACTGCAGAGTGGATGTAAGTTTTTTTCTACCTTTTTAAATAAAGCCCTTCAATGATGGTTTTACACTATGAGGAGATTTTTGTTTTCTATAGTTCCTAAACATTCAGAGGAGATTTGATGAGATAAAGGAGATGTTGATAGCTATCCAGCGATTACTGCTTAACCGTGGTTTTAACACCTTTTGCTTGATTGACTCTTTGTCATCAACTCTAGTAAGCGCTTTTGACGCTCCCTTTTGGTGGCGGTCACACCTGTTTGGGAATTTTCCATTCTGAACACAGAATCCTCTTATAGCAGTGGACTTTATCTTAAGTCTGAACATGTATTACTACTTGACATTCAAATTTTTGAGGATTTCACTTTTACGTTTTTTTTTTTATTGATTTATACATTGCACCTTTAATGGTTATGCATTTTTTTATATATTAAACACTGTATGTTTACTATATGTAGCACTTTAAATGCATGATTATTGTATACATCTTTATGCAAATGTATGTACACCTAAGGTGTATGTTTTTAAGCGGGGCAGTTTTCCCCTTTTGCTTAGATTTTAATACAATATTGTTGTATTGTAGTGGCAGAAGCTGTTTCCCATGACAATAGTGCAGTAATTTTCTGTATATTTTCACTGTTCCTCTGCTTCAATGCCTCCAAGACTGCCAGAATCCTCCTCCCTTTCCTCTTGTGCGTTCTGTGACATAGGAAGAATGGTATCTGCATAAAGCGGGCCTTGAGAGGAAAGGAAGTCCTCCTCTTTCTCCCGCTGCTCTGCATCGAGTGCCCTGTCCATAATGCCATGCAGCGTCTGCTTGAGCAGGAATACAATAGGGATTGTGTCACTGATGCATGCATTTTCACAGCTCACCATCCTTCTGGCCTTGTCAAATGGTGACAGTACAATGCAAGCATCCTTATCAGCAGCCATTGGCGTGGTAAAAAAAAAAAAAGCCAATCCGGCCTGAGGCTGTCATTGTGCCATTCTTACACAGGTACTTGTTGACGGCCCTCTGCTGCATGTGCAGCCACCGCAGCATTGCCAAAGTCGAGTTCCACGCCGATATCGCACTACATACGGCCGCTATTGAAAGAATACTTTTATAGTGTGGGGTGAGACTAAGAGCAATCAGCCATGATTGGATAGAGTCATCATTACTTTATCTAATAATGGCTCTGACAGTGCTCTGTGCTCTGATTGGGCAAAGCTTTCATTGCTTCAGCCAATCAGGGCTTCCAATGCACTGTGTAGTGCATTGTGGTCATTCGGCGGGCCGAACAAATGATCGAACACCCTGATAACTCAGGTGCTCGACGAATGGGCAAACAGCCAATGTTCGGCCCGAACTCATGCTTGGGCCGAACCGTTCACCCATCCCTAGTCCCAAGCATGTTTGAGGCCATTTACTATTAACTGACTGTCTCACGACCTCTGCTGGAAGTTTACTCCAAGCATCAACTACCCTTTCATTAAAATAATACTTTCTAAAGTTAGTTTTATACTTTCCTCCAGTTAGTTTGAGGTCATGTTCCCGTATCTTAGATTTTCATTTCATATTGAACAAAATGCCTTCCTGAACCTTATTCACCCCCTTCATGTATTTAACGGTTTCAGTCACGTCTCCCCTTTCTCTTCTTTCCTCCAGACTGTACATATTAAGTTCTCCCGAAGTTGCTCTCGATATGTTTTATCTCCCAAACCTTTCACTACTGGTCTCTGGACTTCTATCTTTCTGTAAGTGCGGTCTCCAGAACTGGGCATAGTATTCTAAATGAGGTCTCACTAAAGATCTGTATAGGGTAATCAGAACCTCCTTCCTCCTGCTGGTTATCCCTCTAGTGATTTAAAGATCTATATAGAGGAATTAGGACCCCCACTCCTCCTGCTGGTGACCCCTCTAGTGATATAAAGATCTATATAGAGGAATCAGGGCCTCCTTCCTCCTGCTGGTGGTTCCTCTAGTGACATGGAGATCTATATAGGGGAATCAGGACCTCCTTCCTCGTGCTGGTGACCCCTCTAGTGATATAAAGATCTATATAGGGGAATCAGGACCTCCTTCCTCGTGCTGGTGACCCCTCCAGTGAAATGAAGATCAATATAGAGGAATCAGGACCTCCTTCCTCCTGCTGGTGGTTCCTCTAGTGACATGGAGATCTATATAGGGGAATCAGGACCTCCTTCCTCGTGCTGGTGACCCCTCCAGTGAAATAAAGATCTATATAGGGGGATCAGGACCTCGTTCTTCGTGCTGGTGACCCCTCCAGTGATATAAAGATCTATATAGAGGAATCAGGACCTCCTTCCTCCTGCTGGTGGTTCCTCTAGTAACATGGAGATCTATATAGGGGAATCAGGACCTCTTCCTCGTGCTGGTGACCCCTCCAGTGATATAAAGATCTATATAGGGGAATCAGGACCTCCTTCCTCGTGCTGGTGACCCCTCCAGTGATATAAAGATCTATATAGGGGAATCAGGACCTCCTTCCTCCTGCTGGTGATTCCTCTTGTGATGCATCCTAGAATTATATTTGCTTTTCCCAATGCCTGGTCACAATGTTTGCTCATTTTGCAATCATCTGAAAAAGTGCTGGCCAACCCTGTACCCCCAATGTTGTACTCTCTCAGGGGATTCTTCTTCCCTAGGTGCACTATTTTGCATTTAGAAACATTGAACTGCAGCCTCCACTGCTTTGACCAATCTTCCAGCAATGACAGATCATGTTCTATGTTACAGACAGCTCCAGGGATGTCAACCCATTTACACACCTTTGTGCCATCAGCATGACTGAGCCTTGAGCTCCAAGGAGCTGCAGTTGGAGAAGAAGACGCCAACTCTTCCGGACACCAGCATCTGGGATATCGCCATTATGGACTTTGCTTAAAAGGGGTCTACCTGTGCAGGTATGCTGGGGCAGCCACAGTCGGGGTTAATTAGGGAAAGGACATTTTGCTCTGTTGTAACTGTCATGCAAAGTTTACAGTAATTTTCGTTTCAACCACTTTGAGCTTGGTCTGAAGTTATTTAAGGGGTGCATGTCAGGTCCTGGCATATTCTAAAGAACTTGGGTCTGTAAAGCGCTTTGGGGTACGAGTAACATAGCTAGAAGGAGTTGACTAGGTAAGATAAGAAAGAGGAGGTAGTTGCCATTGGTAACCAAAGAGAAGAACACATTACAAGCAACCAGTTGTGGGGCACAGTACCTGGTTAGGTGACAGGACCTCTGGTAGCGGGGGGGGGGGGGGCGGTGTTATGGCTCCTTCCCTGGCAGTCAGTCTCCCATGGTAGCTGAGAGCAGACTGCCGTTACGGAGATACAAGGCATGATCACTGGATAAAACGGAAAAAAAGAGCTAAGTGAGAGTATGTATGAGGTCCATGCTATGTGCTAGGCGGGACCCCATTCTATTACTGGCAGTGAGGTAACAGAGGGCACTGGACTGGTGAAGTGAGTGAAAGCTCAGAACATCCCTCCTAATGCAACATACAAGTACAGTGTATAGCAACATGGGACAAATCACCTGTCAGAGGAACTCTGCACTTTAGCACTACACACAGTGAAGGCTCATCTCTAAGTTGGGGAACTGCCTTAATTTTCGACTTTTCACATGATTGCAGTCTCAGCCTGGCCCAGGCATTAATGAGCGTGCTCCGCGTGAAGTATACCTCCATGTGCACGGACAAAGCGAACCCCGCCCACATACTTCCCACTGACCACCAATGTAAGGGTCACTCAACACAAAATCCAAAACTAAAAAGGCAAAGTTTCGTCCACTTACCAATATAGTGATATACTCAACACCACACAGATGAGATACATTTGGAACATGATTACCAAGCTTATACTCTTGTGTCTGTAGTACAATAATAATAAATAAGCGTAGGGTTTGCT
This sequence comes from Pelophylax lessonae, assembly GCF_965119305.1. Classification (NCBI taxonomy): domain Eukaryota; kingdom Metazoa; phylum Chordata; class Amphibia; order Anura; family Ranidae; genus Pelophylax; species Pelophylax lessonae. Next base: position 543,576,049 of record NC_138772.1, read on the forward strand.
GAGTATGACGTTCCTTGGGTCTCCCTCTGATTATCCTGCAGCCAGATGACTGAGTATTTTTACACAGCCAGGTGCACACTCATCCACTCCCAATCCAATGACCAGTCCAGGGGACTTGGTTTTGTATTTATTGGGAGAACTTGGATAGGAGAAGGGACTTGTGGGATACTCCAACACTAACCATGCACAAAAGAGGACAACTCTCACTTGGCCTCACTTAACTGAACTGAATAGCAAAGCCTCTGCTGAAACATACAGGATTTGCATGGAAGAAAAGTCCTTTGCTCACTCTGGCAACAGACTCAATGAACACTGACTCTTCAGGACACTAATCAGTATCCTCTTTAGCTTAGCATTAGCATGAAGGGATGGCCCTCACCGAACAGGCCCCTAGACGTAGATCTGTACTCACTGCAACCAAAAACAGATCCTTCCAGGTATATCTCCTTCTCAGTCAGTTCTGCCGGACATCAGCGTTGCAGCTTCTATAACTCCGGCCCTCAGGTCGACCACCTGAGGCCTAATGGCAGCTTGTACAAAGGAGGGGCAGCAGTCCCCTCCTTCTGGGACCCCACTCTTCAGCTGAAGACCTCTGCACACGTGCTCTATTGGTATAAATACAGTCACCCAGCATGCCTTGAGGCACTTTCCTCTGCCAATGGCCAGTGCTGTATTTACACCATTGATCTCATTTGTCAGTGTAGCGGGGTCTTCCATTATACAAGTTCTAAAAGACTGCTGCTTGACATTTGAGAGGAACTCGGCTCCATCTAGTGGCCAAAAGGACACATTGCAGCGGCTATGGAATGTCTTTTGATGTTATTTTCCTTTCAGGAAGTTGAGCAGTCTTCATCGCCCATAGTGCTTTGAGAATACCAGGGTGCACTGCTGCACCGCACAGCCTTCTGGGGGAAGCTTTATAAAGGAAGGGAGGAGCCAGGCTCACTCTCTTGGGAAAGACACAGTGAGACAAGCAGGATGCCAGTGCTGTGGGCTGATGCTGTATGCTAGGCCGAAACTCCTGGGCCTTAAGTGACTAAGTTGCAGTGTTTCATCTCCAGTAGAGGATCCCTCCTGGAGGTCCCATCGATGTTCTACAGAGACCAGACTCATCCACCCCAAATACCTAGCGCGGCTGGTGACAGAGGCCGGAGACTGAGACAGCAGCGGAGGCTTCCTGGGAGACAGTCCTGTTGGTGAGAGGGCACCTGCCCAAAAACTGACTCTATCTATCAAAGAAGTAACTTTAGTCAGGATTAGCCTTAGAGTAGTAGAAGGCAATATACCAGGTGGCCCAGTACATCTCTCACAGAAGTTTTACCGGCAATCCTGCACAGACACCCCGCGGTGATTACTAACTGTTTGCTGCCATTCTCTCTATTGATCACCCATCCTCAATGTGGATTACAAATTGCGAGTGCACCAACGTTGCTAGCGAAGATATAGAGAAGAAACAGCGGACTCAGATAGGTCTGACATTCTGATACTGTGTCTAACTGAATGCTGAGCCTTATCTCCAAAAGTATAATAGTGATTAAGATGGCGGTCCTATAGGCTCTGAGACATTTCCTGAAACAATTAATGTGCCCTTGAGGAGTGATATCACAGTATTTATCTTATCTTTGATTAATTAATTAGTATATCCTTTTACAAAGTCATATTTTACTGTATCGAAACTGTTTATTTGATTCACAGTAAATAACTTTCCTGTTTAAAAGCAAGCTTGTGTGTGGTCACCTTGTATTACCCAGAAGGACTGCAGCTGGAGAGAGGTAACAGGTCATTATTATTTATTGAAGTGTTATATTCCAATCTGTGTAGCCATTTGGTATTCCAGTCCTATTCTGGGTCAGTTGTGCCTAGGGAGGGTTCGAGCCAATTCTGTGGGTTGTTAGGCAGGACGTAGACCCAATAATCTAATCAGCAGCTCCTGCGGGGGTGGTGCTACACGTGGGGGCTCGTCCGGGATCATCTACAGTCCTGCAACACAACCCTCTCAGCCACAGAATCCCCCTCAACGCAGAAATGGATCCTACCGCTGCAGCCGAGTGGTGCAGGGAAGAGAATGTCGTAGTGGAAAATGGCCTGGTGGTTGAAATCAAGGGAGAGGTCTGGACTGAGGAAAAACTCCTCCCAGTTTTAAGGGCACTGTCCACAGACAGGAAATTCTGGGTGACTGACATAAAGACAGACACCACCGTTCCACACACGTATGCATTGTGTGAGTGGAGGAAGGGGGTCCCTGATTACTTTAAGGGAACCAGTGTAAAGACTACTGACCAAACAGAACTTTTCTTAATACATCCAGAAGTCCTTACTGAAGGTCCCTCATCCACCACTCCTGGGGGATCCAGCAAAGAAAAAGGTGTCCAAGAAGGGAGTCCAGAGTCACCACCTTTGTCTACCTTTAGCTCAGAACTGTGTGCTGTTCTCGGGGAAATCGTAGCAAAATGTAGTAAGGACTCCCCAAACTATCTGATGACTGAATATAGGAAGCTCAGGACATTCTCTGGGAAACAGCCTGTGCCTTCGACAGAAGATGGGTTTGAAGAGTGGTTAGATACCGCCACTCAGGCTTTGGAAGAGTGGGAGGTACCAGAACAGCACAAGAAACAGAGAATCACAGAAAGTTTAAAGGGACCTGCACTAGAGGCCGTACGTAATCTCAAGCTAAGCAAAAAGAACTGTACTGCACAGGATTATCTAGACATTCTACAAGATGTATTTGGTCGGACGGAGAACGTGGCTGAACTTCTTTACCAGTTAGACCACTGTTACCAAGAAGAGGAAGAGAAGTTGTCCGAATTTATTAGACGCCTAGATAAGATCATCCACCAGATCTTGATAAAGAAAGGGATAGACCCCCGGAAGGTAGATGAGACTCGTGCACGGCAGGTGCTGAGAGGGGCTCAACCCTTAGATCCCATTGCCATACTGTTGCGAACTCGCCAAGATGGTGGCATTCTGGAATACCCTGACCTGATCCGAATGGTCAGAGAAGAAGAGGTCATGTTAGACAACAAAAGGAAGAGTCGGCAGTTTGACTCAACTGCTCGTGTCAGAGTGATAAGTGCAAAAGAAAGTGACTCGCAAGTTGAACTCCTAAAGACCCAGGTGTCCCAGTTGATAGAAATGGTGTCCATCCTGACTAGTCAGGCATCTACTCTACCTGATGGGAACGTGTCAGAGAAGCCGGATAAACCTTCTAACCTTAGAGTAGACCCGGAACCGAGACATAGGAGATCGCTAACTTGTTTCAACTGTGGGGGAGTAGGACATGTTAGAGGAGTATGTCCCAGCCCAGGAAATGTCGCCTCAGAACCTCGCAAGCCAGCGGAAAAACTTCAGAGGGCACCCGTGAAGGAGTCGACCGGGTGCCCGCCAGTTTCAAGGGAATCCAAGAGACTCAATGATTCAGGGAATCTGAGTCAGGGAGTCAGATCCAGGTACAACGCCCCTAGTTCTATACTCCAGGCTACTGAGAGAAGGAAAATCAATGCACACCGGGCCCAGAGGGGACTGAAGTCCAGAAGAAAAAAAAAGAAAAGAGCCTGGGTGCAGAGAACTGAATCAGACAACAAGGCCACTTCAAGAGAATTCCCAACTAACTTGGTCGGGCCTTCCCCTGTAGTCTCTGTCCAGGTAGAAGGAATTTACACAAGAGCCCTCCTTGACACTGGGGCCCAAGTGACTCTTCTGTATAGAGACTTCTATGATAAACACCTTACCCATCTACCTCTGCAGAAGTTGGAAGATCTGGAGATATGGGGTATCGGGACTCAAAGTTTTCCCTATGACGGGTATCTGCCAATCAAGTTGACCTTTGACCCATCAGTGGCTGGTGAAGCTGAAACCTTCGACACCCTAGCGGTGGTCTGTCCTCGTCCGCCAGGGGCCAACAAAAGCTCTCTCATCGTAGGGACCAACACTGACCTAGTAAGGCGCCTCCTGACACAACTGGTCCAGGGACAGGATGCTCCAGCGCCAAGGATTCACCCCATGCTACGGCAGGCCTATCAACGATTAGTATTGGAGCAAGAGACTCCTGCAGAAGGAGTTGGAAGACTCTGGAAGTTGGACAGAACGGAAAAGGTCTTGCAGCCAGGAGAGGTGGCTTGTCTGAAAGCTTCCGTTAAACTCACATGGAAACAGCCGGGCCCTTTTATCATCTTTGAATCAGGTCCACAGGAAGAGGAGAGAGGGATAGAAGTAATCCCTGAAGTGATCCCTTTGAAGGTGTTACAGAAAAACCATGGAAGGGTTTTAGTGAGTGTCAGAAACACCTCTACTACACCGGTGAAGGTACCGGCCAGAGTGCTGTTGGGCCAAGTTAACCCGGCTACCCCAGTTGTCCCATCTGATCTTAAAGAGGAGGGAAGGGGTGAAGATGTTATAGAAGAGCTCTGCTCTGGAAACGCTGCCCTCCCACCAGAATGGGTGAAGAGGGCCAAGGCACAACTTGCTGGATGGCGAGGAATATTTTCTAGGGCTGAGTTCGACGTGGGATGCGCCAGGAGTGCCACTCATAAGATCCGCCTGAGTGAGGACAAACCTTTCCGAGAAAGAGTCCGGCGAGTTCCCTTAGGTGACTTAGAAGATCTACGTCAGCAGCTGGCGGAACTCAAGAAGACTGGGGTTATTCGAGAATCCAGGAGCCCATATGCTTCTCCGATAGTGGTAGTCCGGAAGAAAAACGGATCTCTGAGGCTTTGTATCGACTACCGAACACTGAACAGAAGAACCATCCCAGACCAGTATACCACTCCTCGAATCGAAGACGCCCTACAGAGCCTGTCAGGGGCGAAGTGGTTCAGTGTGATGGACTTAAAGAGTGGGTATTATCAGATCCCCATGCACCCTGAAGATCGGGAGAAGACAGCCTTCATCACCCCTGTGGGGTTCTTTGAGTTCAATCGCATGCCTCAGGGATTGTCAGGGGCCCCTGCTACCTTCCAAAGGCTGATGGAAAGGACCGTTGGAGATATGAATTTGATAGAGGTACTGGTATACTTGGATGATGTTATCGTGTTTGGCAGAACTTTGGAAGAACACGAGGAGAGGTTGGAAAAGGTCCTGAAGAGGCTACATGAAGAAGGCCTGAAACTTTCTCCTGAGAAGTGCCAATTCTATCAGTCCTCGGTCCATTACCTGGGCCACATCGTGTCTGAAGAAGGGGTGGCCACCGACCCGGACAAGCTGGATGCTGTCGCCTCCTGGCCGAGACCTACAAATGTGACCGAACTTCGGTCGTTCCTGGGTTTTTGCTCCTATTACAGGAGGTTTGTAGAGGGGTTCGCCAAGATTGCCCGACCCCTCAATGAGTTACTAAAGAACGAAGAAGATGACGTTCCTGAACTGGTCAAGCCAATGAAGTCCACCATGGGACCCCGGAAGGCCAAGGAGTCCATCCAGGATCAGTGGACCCCAGAATGTGAAGGGGCTTTCATTCAGTTGAAAAAGAATCTAACCACTGCCCCTGTGTTGGCCTACGCAGACCCCACGAAACCATATGAACTACATGTCGATGCCAGCCGAGATGGGCTGGGTGGGGTACTCTACCAGGAACATGGGAGCCACCTGCGACCCGTAGCCTACGTGAGCAGGAGTCTACTACCTGCTGAAAGGAATTATCCTACCCACAAACTTGAATTCCTGGCCTTAAAGTGGGCAGTGGTCGACAAACTGAAAGATTACCTGTACGGAGCTGAATTCATTGTCAAGACGGATAATAATCCCCTTACCTATCTGTTGACTACAGCTAAGCTGGATGCAACAGGACACAGATGGTTGGCTGCCCTCTCTAGCTTCAACTTCAGCCTGAAGTATCGGCCAGGAATCGGGAACAGGGATGCAGATGCCCTATCCAGAAGGTTGCATGCACCACACGAACCTGATGAAGAATGGACCCATTTGGCTCCAGAAGGGGTGCGTGCCCTATATCAGGGAACTGAACTTCGATCCAGAGGAGGATCAAGAGCCGAAGAGATTGGGGTTTCGGCTGTCGGAGTACCCAAATACTATTGCAGGGTGACCCAGGTTGAAGGGGAAGATTTACCCCGGCTGTCCAAAAGGGACTTGAGGAAGGAGCAGCTGGAAGACCCTCTGGGAAAACTTCTTTTGGAAGCCTTGGAGATCCAGCGCCCTGAGTTGCTTCTCACCGACTCTCCTCAGGGGGCCCGTCTGTTGCATAGAGAGTGGACCCGGTTACAGATCCGAGAAGGGGTGGCCTACCGAAGAGGCCCATCTGAAGATCTGGAGGAGAAGTGGCAACTGTTCTTACCAGCTAAATACAGGGAGAGAGTTCTGGCTGCTCTTCATGATAATCATGGCCATCTGGGACCTGAAAGAACTTTTCAGCTTGTCAGAGACAGGTTCTACTGGCCCTGTATGAGGGCCGAAGTTGAAGGATACTGTCATTCTTGTGTCCGATGTATACAAAGGAAGACTCTGCCACGTCAAGCAGCCCCAATGGGCCATCTGCAAAGCCAGGGACCCATGGAACTGGTGTGCATTGATTTCCTTTGCCTAGAGCCTGATCTGAGTGGCCAAGGGAATGTCCTTGTGGTAACAGACCATTTTACCAGATACGCCCAAGCATTCCCAACAAGGGATCAGAAGGCCTCTACAGTAGCCAAAGTTCTTGTAGAAAAGTTCTTTGTACACTATGGGTTACCACAACGCCTCCATTCAGATCAGGGAAGAGACTTTGAAAGCAGACTGATCAAGAGACTGTTAGATCTGTTAGGCATCCAAAAGACTAGAACTACTCCCTACCATCCACAAGGGGATGCCCAGCCGGAACGATTTAACAGGACTCTTTTGGACATGTTGGGGACTTTAAGCTCAGAGAAGAAACAGCATTGGGGCAAACATGTAGCTGCCATTGTGCATGCCTACAACAGTACTGTCAGTGATGCTACTGGATATTCCCCTTATCGTCTAATGTTTGGACGAGAGGCTCGATTGCCAGTGGATTTGGCCTTTGGCATCTCGCCCGATCACACCTCTTCAGCATCGCACAAGGGATATGTGGACCGACTGCGGAAGAGTCTGAAATCGGCCTATGATAAAGCTCAGGCCACATCTGATCAACGTGGACTGAGGAATAAAAGGAATTTCGACTTAAAAGTTCGGATCCAAGACTTGCAACCAGGGGACAGGGTATTGTTGAGGAACTTGGGTGTCCCGGGAAAACACAAGTTGGCAGACCGCTGGAAGTCCCAACCTTATGTTATCTGCAAGCAACTACCAAACCTCCCTGTGTATCAAATTCGGCCTGAAGGAAGTGTGGGTCCATTGAAGACTTGGCATAGGAACCATTTACTGCCTCTCTCTGAAGCAGTTCGCATGCCTCCTGTCGTAGATTCGCCAGAGACCCCTTCGACCTCTCGCCTGTCCAGACCAGTCACCAGATCTCAGTCGACACTCCCAGATGTGAGGGAGGGAAATTCTCCATCTGAAGATCTGGAAGATGAAGAGGAGGTACCTGACTGGATGTGGTCGTCTCAGTTACCAGAACCCACACCTGCCTCCCTGTCTTCATCCGAATTGGCTGACAGAGGAACCCTTCGGGCGGAAGCCCCCGAATTCATACCTTTCCACATGCTTCCAGAAGAAGTAGTTGATGATGAAGATCCTGAGGAGGAGGTTGCACCTTCCTCTGAAGAAGAACTGACCGCTCTTGAAGCATCAGATTCCTGTGTGTTGGAACATGAGGAGGAGGACATTGAAGAATCCCCAGAAGTGGCTGGTCCTAGTACCTCTGAGATCGTGCATCCCAAAGAACAGAGGGAAAGAAGAGTCATTCACCCGCCCAAAAGACTGACCTATGACCAATTGGGTGAATGCTCAGAAGAGGCTATCTTTACTTCCAAACGAACTCTTGATCAGCCTAGTTCTTCCACCGCAGATTTGGTGGAGGACAACCCTAGCTCACCCCCAGGCACATCTGTACAAGCCACTCAAGTGTCAGGGGTCTGTGAACAGAATTACCTTCCCTCCCCTGACAATTGGTGGGAGGTTCCTATGTCGAACCTGTGTTGTAATATGCAGTTGTTAAGTTTGAACTCTGCTTATGAAAAGGAAGATGATTCCCTGTTATGCATATGTTAATGTTTTTTTTTGTGTACTGCCAACATATGCACTGGAGTACATGCTGTTGTCCTCTTTGGGGACCAAAGTTTCTCAAGTGGGGGGAGTGTGTAGCGGGGTCTTCCATTATACAAGTTCTAAAAGACTGCTGCTTGACATTTGAGAGGAACTCGGCTCCATCTAGTGGCCAAAAGGACACATTGCAGCGGCTATGGAATGTCTTTTGATGTTATTTTCCTTTCAGGAAGTTGAGCAGTCTTCATCGCCCATAGTGCTTTGAGAATACCAGGGTGCACTGCTGCACCGCACAGCCTTCTGGGGGAAGCTTTATAAAGGAAGGGAGGAGCCAGGCTCACTCTCTTGGGAAAGACACAGTGAGACAAGCAGGATGCCAGTGCTGTGGGCTGATGCTGTATGCTAGGCCGAAACTCCTGGGCCTTAAGTGACTAAGTTGCAGTGTTTCATCTCCAGTAGAGGATCCCTCCTGGAGGTCCCATCGATGTTCTACAGAGACCAGACTCATCCACCCCAAATACCTAGCGCGGCTGGTGACAGAGGCCGGAGACTGAGACAGCAGCGGAGGCTTCCTGGGAGACAGTCCTGTTGGTGAGAGGGCACCTGCCCAAAAACTGACTCTATCTATCAAAGAAGTAACTTTAGTCAGGATTAGCCTTAGAGTAGTAGAAGGCAATATACCAGGTGGCCCAGTACATCTCTCACAGAAGTTTTACCGGCAATCCTGCACAGACACCCCGCGGTGATTACTAACTGTTTGCTGCCATTCTCTCTATTGATCACCCATCCTCAATGTGGATTACAAATTGCGAGTGCACCAACGTTGCTAGCGAAGATATAGAGAAGAAACAGCGGACTCAGATAGGTCTGACATTCTGATACTGTGTCTAACTGAATGCTGAGCCTTATCTCCAAAAGTATAATAGTGATTAAGATGGCGGTCCTATAGGCTCTGAGACATTTCCTGAAACAATTAATGTGCCCTTGAGGAGTGATATCACAGTATTTATCTTATCTTTGATTAATTAATTAGTATATCCTTTTACAAAGTCATATTTTACTGTATCGAAACTGTTTATTTGATTCACAGTAAATAACTTTCCTGTTTAAAAGCAAGCTTGTGTGTGGTCACCTTGTATTACCCAGAAGGACTGCAGCTGGAGAGAGGTAACAGGTCATTATTATTTATTGAAGTGTTATATTCCAATCTGTGTAGCCATTTGGTATTCCAGTCCTATTCTGGGTCAGTTGTGCCTAGGGAGGGTTCGAGCCAATTCTGTGGGTTGTTAGGCAGGACGTAGACCCAATAATCTAATCAGCAGCTCCTGCGGGGGTGGTGCTACATCAGGTTTCCTCTCACTGTCCAAAATGCCCCCTTCTATTGGACCATGTGAAACGGGCAGACAACATGAGCAGCATCTGATCACACTGAGCAGACCCCATCAATAGATCACTGCCCCCTATTAAGCAGAGAGTACTTAAATTTGCCTGACATTCCCCTGGTAAGAAAGGAAACAAAAAATAACAATGCACTCTCCTACCTGGAGATGGGAACCTGTAGAGATGGAGAACATGGGTTCAGGTTCTCCACCCCTAGAAGGGTGCTACAAAAGGAACATGGCTTGTGACAAAAGCAGCAAAAAGTGCAGCTGGGGACTGCTCCTCCCAAATAAAATTAAAAAACAAAAAAAAGAGTTTAAAAATAGTTTACAAATACAACACAGAAGCACACCAAGATGCCAAATGATATTCTTTCTTTATTAATGGAGCCAACAGGAACAAGTTCTATTCTGACATGCTTTGTGCTAGACACAGCAAACCTTGCTTTGTGCACTGGTGCGCAGTCATGTTGGAACAGGAAGGGGCCATCCCCAAACTGTTCCCACAAAGTTGGGAGCATGAAATTGTACAAAATGTCTCGGCGCCCTGACCCCTTGAGAGTTCCCTTTACGGGAACTAAGGGGCCAAGCCCAACCCCTGAAAAACAACCCCAAACCATAATTCCCCCTCCACCAAATGATATGGACCAGTGCACAAAACAAGATCCATAAAGACATGGATGAGCGAGTTTAGAGTGGAGGAACTTGACTGGCCTGCACAGAGTCCTGACTTCAACCCGATAGAACACCTTTGGGATGAATTAGAGCGCAGACTCTGAGCCAGGCCTTGTGACCTCAAAAATGAGCTTCTGGAAGAATGGTCAAACATTCCCATAGACACACTCCTAAACCTTGTGGACAGCCTTCCCAGAAGAGTTGAAGCTTTTATAGCTGCAAAGGGTGGGCCAACTCAATATTGAACCCTACGGACTAAGACTGGGATGTCATTAAAGCTCATGTGCGTCTAAAGGCAGGCGTCCCAATACTTTCGGGAATATAGTGTATCACTGCTATGGGAAGCATTTGTGTCATTAATTGAACCATTAGCCAAAGGCAACTCAACTGCCATTTGTGGGTGTACTGATCCTTTAAACTCAGGATGTTGTCCTTCTGATGCTACAGGCATAAAGCTACAGGCCAGCAGCTGTAGGCTCAGTATTAGCGCAAGGCCTACAGGACTGGGTTTGACACTATAGGCTATAGTGAAACAAGGGTTAATAATAAGGGCTCAAGAAAAATATAGGACTTACCTTATTGGTGGAGGATGGGGTGGGGCAGAGTGTGATCCTAGCGGTCCCTTGGTGGGAGGTGCTGCCTTTAGCATCAGTTAGCAGGGGGACAGCGTAGGACAAGATTATCCCGCCCTCCCATCCCCTTTTTATTGGTTATGCTGGGTTTCCTTTTTATGGAGTAGGGTGGTGATAGTATTGTCATAGCAGCCTGCAGAGGTCACTGGATTTTTTAGTCTGGGCCCATCTTTGGTATGGGTGTACCTGCCCTAATAAGTGTCTGAAATAATATGGCAGTGGCTGGCTGTATCGGCTGGAGAATGGATAAACGATTGTCCCCGAACCGGTGTACTTGTGGCTGGGGGCCATGGTGATGCAAGTTGGGGCCAAATATAGCCAGTTGGTCATTCAAGGGTGCCTTCAAAAATCTTAAGACCTATTAGAAGAGCAGTTAGCTACAGTATCTCACAAAAGTCAGTACACCCCTCACATTTTTGTAAATATTTTATTATATCTTTTCATGTGACAACACTGAAGAAATGACACTTTGCTACAATGTAAAGTAGTGAGTGTACAGCTTGTATAACAGTGTAAATTTGCTGTCCCCTCAAAATAACTCAACACACAGCCATTAATGTCTAAACTGCTGGCAATAAAAGTGAGTACACCCCTAAGTGAAAATGTCCAAATTGGGCCCAATTAGCCATTTCCCCTTCCCACTGTCATGTGACTCGTTAGTGTTACAATGTCTCAGGTGTGAATGGGGAGAAGGTGTGTTAAATTTGGTGTTATCGCTCTCACTCTCTCATACTGATCACTGGCAGATCAACATGGCACCTCATGGCAAAGAACTCTCTGAGGATTTGAAAAAATAATTGTTGCTCTACATAAAGATAGCCTCGGCTATAAGAAGATTGCCAAGACCCTGAAACTGAGCTGCTGCACGATGGTCAAGTCCATACAGCAGTTTTTAACAGGACAGGTTCCCCTCAGAGAAGTTGAGTGCACGTGCTCAGCGTCATATCCAGAGGTTGTCTTTTGGGAAATAGATGTATGAGTGCTGCCAGCATTGCTGCAGAGGTTGAAGGGGTGGGGGTCAGCCTGTCAGTGCTCAGACCATACGCCGCACACTGCATCAAATTGGTCTGCATGGCTGTCGTCCCAGAAGGAAGCCTCTTCTAAAGATGATGCACAAGAAAGCCCACAAACAGTTTGCTGAAGACAAGCAGACTAAGGACATGGATTACTGGAACCATCTCCTGTGCTCTGATGAGACCAAGATAAACTTATTTGGTTCATATGGTGTCAAGCGTGTGTGGCGGCAACCAGGTAAGGAGTATAAAGACAAGTGTGTCCTGCCTACAGTCAAGCATGGTGCTGGGAGTGTTATGGTCTGGGGCTGCATGAGTACTGCCAGCACTGGGGCTCTACAGTTTATTGAGGGAACCATGAATGCCAACATGTACTGCGACATACTGAAGCAGAGCATGATCCCCTCCCTTCGGAGACTGGGCCACATGGCAGTATTCCACCATGATAATGACCCCAAACACACTTACAAGGACAACTGCCTTGTTAAAGAAGCTGAGGCGAAAGGTGATTGGACTGGCCAAGCATGTCTCCAGACCCTATTGAGGATCTGTGGGGCATCCTCAAATGGAAGGTGGAGGAGCCCAAGGTCTCTAACATCCACCAGCTCTGTGATGTCGTCATGGAGGAGTGGAAGAGGACTCCAGTGGCAACCTGTGAAGCTCTGGTGAACTCCATGCCCAAGAGGGTTAAGGCAGTGCTGGAAAGTAATGGTTGCCACACAAAATATTCACACTTTGGGCCCAATTTGGACATTTTCACTGAGAGGTGTACTCACTTTTGTTGCCAGCAGTTTAGACATTATTGGCTGTGTGTTGAGTTATTTTGAGGGGACATCAAATTTACACTGTTATACAAGCTGTACACTCACTACTTTACATTGTAGCAAAGTGTCATTTCTTCAGTGTTGTCACATGAAAAGATAGAATAAAATATTTACATAAATGTGAGGGGTGTACTAACTTTTATGCGATACTGTATATCAGGCTGTTTATGTTATGTTATGCTGTTGTTTGATAAAGAATGTAATATTATGTAATGAAGAGATTTGTTATTTATGGTTGTTGAATAAAGGGGCTGCTATGGCCATTAAAACCCAAATAAAGATATTTTGGTCTGAATTTATTTAAAGTCGGGTAAAATGGTTGAAGGAAAATGGGGTGGTACTTGGGTAGTAACATGGGCAACACCCCAGTCATGTTATTCCCAACACCCAAATGTTAAAGGTGAGCATTGCACGCGGCTGACCCTTCATAAATATGATTTGTAGTGTTCTATATAAGACCTGACATTTAACGTCCCGTCCACCATGATGTTTACAGGCCGGCTGGATTCTTGGAAAGATCTCATCAGGGAAGTATCTTTGCCCTGACAGTTATTTCCATAGCGGGTGGAACTGGCGCCATGCCTGCCATGCTCCTGTAAGGTCATCCCAAGATGAAATCCAATATCATTGGTATTAACAGATGGATAAACATCTGACTTTAGCACTCAGCACCGTCCTGTAGAATGGAACCAAATAAACCGTCTAATCTGGACCTTCCACACCAATCCTGATTTCCAGTGCCTGAGAAATTCCCGGGATAAGTGCAGTGTTTCCTCCGCTCGGTCCATATATCATGTGTTCCTGCCAGGTGACCGGGGTGTGCTGTCCAGAATAAAACCATCACGGGGACATCATGGGCGCCCCCTGTTGGTTGGGTTACCTTGTATAAGGATGGAAAAACATAAAGGCAACCTGTCAAGGTAACAACATGGTGCTTTAAAGCTCTATTTTATTTATTCATAGGTTCCTATAGCTTAATAAAATTAATTCTGGAGAACTCATTAAGTCTATTATCTGACAAAATAGGATCTGATTTTCTTCCACGTGAGAGCCCTACCCTGCAATCTATTGTCGGATCTCTGCCTAAATCAATGTGATTGGTTCCCAATCGCTTTTTCTTAACAAATAATGGAAATCTAGATGAATATCCTTGTGCTCCAATGCAAAGTGGTAAGAGACCCATTATCAATCTTACAAATTATTCTGTATATTTGTTACATATATATATATATTTATTAAAGATCGACCGATTATCGGCAAAGCCGATATATCGAGGGAAGATATGCACTTTCCCCGATATATGGGAGTCAGCCACCTTCGGAAAGTGCTTGTACCGGAGTGATGCCTGCAGCTAGAGGAATCCCTGCATTCGACTCTGATCGGGTCTCCATGCAAAAACCCGGAAGTGATGTCATGACTACTACTACATACTACATACTCGGCGCCAGATTTAAAAAAATGACAGCATTCAAAACAGCCAAACTTGGCGTTTTGAATGCTTTTAATTGCAGAGGAGGGGTTTGGGGTAGGGGTTTTAGACCCCCCACAAGATGTACCTGTCAAAAAAAAAAAAAATCAATGCATTTTTTAAATGTACGAAAATATCGGCCCATATCGCGGCCGATACCGATATGCGATGACCAAAATATCGATATCGGTATCAGTAATGAAAAAGCAATATGGGTCGATCCCTATTATATATATATATATATATATATATATATACACACACACACACACACACACACAATATATATATATATATATACATACACACACATATATTTATATTTATATATATAGATATTTATATCTATATCTGTATATATCTATATATATATATTTATATCTATATATATATATATATCGATATTTATATATATATTTATATCTATATCTATCTATATCTATATATACATATATCTATATATATATATACACACACACATATATATATATATACACCTAATATACTCGAGTATAAGCCGAGGCCCCTACTTTTACCACAAAAAGATGGGAAAAATGATTGACTCGAGTATAAGCCTAGGGTGAGAATGCAGGGTGGCGGGCATGGTGCAGGAGAATGCAGGGTGGCGGGCATGGTGCAGGAGAATGCAGGGTACTGGCATGGTACAGGAGACTGCAGGGTGACTGGCATGGTACAAGAGAATGCAGGGTGACTGGCATGGTGCAGGAGAATGCAGGGTGGCTGGCAGGGTACAGGAGAATGCAGGGTGGCTGGCAGGGTACAGGAGAATGCAGGGTACTGGCATGGTGCAGGAGAATGCAGGGTACTGGCATGGTACAGGAGAATGCAGGGTACTGGCATGGTGCAGGAGAATGCAGGGTACTGGCATGGTGCAGGAGAATGCAGGGTGACTGGCATGGTGCAGGAGAATGCAGGGTGACTGGCATGGTACAAGAGGATCCGGGGTTGTGGGCATACTACAGGAGATGCAGTGCTGTGGGCATGGTACAGGTGGACCATGCCCGCAGCACTGCATCCCTTGTAGTATGCCCGCAGCCCTGCATAATGGCAGGTAGTGCAGCAGTTTCCCTTACCTGCTCCAGAGGCGCCTTCATTTTAAAAATGGCGCCGCCCGGCGCCGACACGTCATTGCGCACGTGCCGCCGCCGCTCGTATACTTTCGGCTATTCCTGGCCTCTCCCGAGCGGCGGCGGCACGTGCGCAATGACATGTATGCGCCGGGCGGCGCCATTTTTAAAGCTCAAACACGTCGGAGCGGCCGGGAACTTTGTTTTTTGTTCTTGACTCGAGTATAAGCCAAGGGGGACGTTTTCAGCACAAAAAAATGTGCTGAAAAATTTGGCTTATACTCGAGTATATACGGTATATAGTATTAAAAAGTTATATATAAACAAATTTAAAATGTGTATTTCATAGATCTTTATGACTTGCCATTGCGTATTTTGACTGATTGAAGAGATCCCTAATACCGTATTGTTGATCATGTTCTATCTATTAACATAGGTGTGATATTACATTATCCCCTGAAGAAGCCAAATTCATCGGCGAAACATGTTGGGATTATCACCCCTGAAGTGTTATTAATCTTGGACAATGTTAGTCTCCAGACTATCATGTTTGAATGATTTTAACATTTTTGTTTGTTTTTTTCTTTACATTTTAACCAGTTCTGGATCAGAAGGTTTTGCCCCCTTACACCGCATTCACACTGAAGCGGCACGACTTCGGGGGCGACCTGTGAAGTCACGTGCAGCGCGACTTCGGCGCGACTTGCACGGACTTCATAAAATGAAAGTCTACGCAAGTCGCTCCAGGTCGCCCGAAGTAGTACAGGAACCTTTTTCTAAGTCTGAGCGACTATTAGAACCGTTCCTGTACCACACAACGGACCGCGACTTGTCAGGCTGACAAGTCGTATTAGTGTGAATGGACTCTTAATGACCAGGCCATGTTTTGCGATTTGGCACTGCGTTACTTTAACAAAAAATTGCACAGTCATGCGACGCTGTACCTTAATAAAATTGATGTCCATTTTTTCCCACAAACAGAGCTTTCTTTTGGTGGTATTTGATCACCTGTGCGATTTTTATTTTTTTGCACTATAAACAAAAAAATAAGCGACAATTCTAAAAAAACACAATTTTTTTCTACTTTCCGCTATAAAACTTTCCCAATTAAAAAAATCTAATTTTTTTATGAGTTTAGGCCAATTTGTATTCTGCTACATAATTTTGGTAAACACAAGTCCCAAAAAGTGTATAATAATTGGAATGCACAAAAGTTATCGCGTTTATGAACTACGGGATAGATTTATGGACTTTTTATTTTTTTTATTAGCAATGGCTGCGATCAGCGATTTTTATCGGGACTGCGACATTGCGGCGGACAGATCTGACTCTAAGTGACACTTTTTGGGGACCAGTGACATTAATACAGTGATAAGTGCTAAATAATATGCACGGTTACTGTATAAATGACACTGGCAGGTAAGGGGTTAACACTGGGGGTGATCAAGAGGTTAAATGTGTTTCCTAGATGTGCTTTCTAACTGTGTGGGAGGGGGGAGGATTTAACAGAGGCAGAGAGAGATCGTTGCTGAATCACATGATCTTTCCCTGCCTCTCTGATAGAAGATCGTTCCTACATTGTTTATATTCCAGACGGCTCTCCTGTCAATATTGCCGAAGATAGCGGGAGGCCGGCGGCGATTGAGCCCGCTCCTCCCGCGGTCTGCCTCCTGCTGTGTCTAATCACAGAGGGAGAGTGGCTCCAGTGGCGCGCGCCGCCAAAACCGCGCGCACATAATCACATAGATCTACATGATTATGTACAGCTGAGCCGCCCTGCACCAGTAAATCTGCATGGGACGGTCGGCAAGTGGTTAAAAGATATAGCATTTAATCAGGCTAAAAAATGACGCACTTACAGCAAATCGTAAGGTACAGGCATTTAAGATCATGTGCTGCGGCGTTCCTGCAGAGTTCCTTCCAAAGTCCCGGCTTCCGGAAGAAATCGGTAATCCACCAATCAGAAACAAGGAATGTGATGTCGTCACCGCCATAAACCACGCCCTACATGTTTCGTCATACGTGACGTCGTCCAGGGGTTGGTCTAGACGGCACGGCATCACGGGCACTTCCTTAAATTTGGGCACAAATAAAATATCCTACCCAGTTTACTCTGGACTTCAGAACACTTCAAACTTATGTTATGGAGATAAGGAGAGGGGGAGGGGTTTTGTAGTCTAAACTAAGAACGCCTTGTCATTTCTATTCAACAAAGTGAAAAAAAAATACAAGTTTATTCTGCCAAGGATCCAATGCCGCCCTGTGCACACTGCAGTCTTATCTTCCTGTCCAGTTCACCTCCGTGGACTACAGAACAAGTCCCTCTTTGCAAGAGAGATAAGGAGAGAGGGAGGGGTTCTGTAGTCTAAATCAAAAGTGCCTTGTCATAGCTGACCAAAAAAAGACAAACAGGATGATTCTGCCAGAGATCCACTGCTGTGGTGTGCACACTGCAGTCTTATCTTCCTGTCCAGTTCACCTCCATGGACTACAGAACAACTCCCTCTAGGTAAGGGAGAGAAGGAGGAGTTCTGTAGTCTATTTTAAGAGCGCCTTTTTTAATCTGTTCAATAAATTGCAAAAAAATACCTGTTGATTTTGCCAGGGATCCACTGCTGTACTGTGCATGCTGCAGTCTTATCTTCCTGCCCAGTTCACCTCTGTGCACTACAGAAGTCCTCCCTCTATGTAAGGGAGGTGGGGGGTGTTGTGTAGTCCTAACATACCTAAACTGTGTACATTCCCCAGCCGCCTTTTCAATCCCATGTCCACAGGTGCACAGGTGCTCAGCCCCATTGAATGGTGGATAGATTGGCTGCTATCTGTCTGCTAGCCCCATAGAAGTCTGATTTCATAGTTGTGTTTGTTAGAGGGAGGTGGCTGCTAAAGTGCTGAACATGCTTTCACATGTGACTGCTGCGGACCGTCTACTAAATGTGATTTATTATGTACTGTCAAGTGACTCCGGAATGTATGTCGATGTGATGTGATCTCTATGCCATTTCCCTATTCCCATGTGGACATTCCTTCCTTGCAGATTTAAAGGCCAAGGGCTGGAAATGTCATGTGGAGGCCTCTGGCACAGAGTGGGGCACAATATGGTGGAGGGTACAGCCCCAGTAGGAGGGACAGTGCTCTAGCAAGGACAGGAGTGGGGCAGGGACTTGTGTTTTGGCCAGATTTTTAAAATGAAATCAGGGGACATATTTATTTATTTTTTGGCAAAAGGCACAGGACTGCATAATACACAGAGCGCTGGGCACGGGACTGCACAATACACAGAGCGCTGGGCACGGGACTGCATAATACACAGAGCGCTGGGCACGGGACTGCATAATACACAGAGCGCTGGGCACGGGACTGCATAATACACAGAGCGCTGGGCACAGGTCTGCATAATACACTGAGCGCTGGGCACAGGTCTGCATAATACACAGAGCGCTGGGCACAGGACCGCATAATACACAGAGCGCTGGGCACAGGACTGCATAATACACAGAGTGCTGGGCACGGGACTGCATAATACACAGAGCGCTGGGCACGGGACTGCATAATACACAGAGCGCTGGGCACGGGACTGCATAATACACAGAGCGCTGGGCACAGGACTACATTATACACAGGGCGCTGGGCACAGGACGGCATAATACACAGAGCGCTGGGCACAGGACTGCATAATACACAGAGCGCTGGGCACGGGACTGCATAATACACAGAGCGCTGGGCACGGGACTGCATAATACACAGAGCGCTAGGCACGGGACTGCATAATACACAGAGCGCTGGGCACGGGACTGCATAATACACAGAGCGCTGGGCACGGGACTGCATAATACACAGATCGCTGGGCACGGGACTGCATAATACACTGAGCGCTGGGCACAGGTCTGCATAAAACACAGAGCGCTGGGCACAGGACTGCATAATACACAGAGCGCTGGGCACAGGACTGCATAATACACAGAGTGCTGGGCACGGGACTGCATAATACACAGAGCGCTGGGCACGGGACTGCATAATACACAGGGCGCTGGGCACAGGACTACATTATACACAGTGCGCTGGGCACAGGACTACATAATACACAGAGCGCTGGGCACAGGACTGCATAATACACAGAGCGCTGGGTTGAGGACTGTATAAAGCACAGAGCGCTGGGCACAGGACTGCATAATATACAGAGCTCTGGGCATAGGACTACATAATGCACAGAGTGCTGGGCACAGGACTGCATAATACACAGAGCGCTGGGCACAGGACTGCATAATACACAGCGCTGGGCAAAGGACTGCATAATACACAGAGCGCTGGGTTCAGGACTGCATAATACACAGAGCGCTGGGCACGGGACTGCATAATACACAGAGCGCTGGGCACGGGACTGCATAATACACAGAGCGCTAGGCACAGGACTACATTATACACAGGGCGCTGGGCACAGGACTACATTATACACAGTGCGCTGGGCACAGGACTACATAATACACAGAGCGCTGGGCCCAGGACTGCATAATACACAGAGCGCTGGGTTGAGGACTGTATAAAGCACAGAGCGCTGGGCACAGGACTGCATAATATACAGAGCTCTGGGCATAGGACTACATAATGCACAGAGTGCTGGGCACAGGACTGCATAATACACAGAGCGCTGGGCACGGGACTGCATAATACACAGAGCGCTGGGCACGGGACTGCATAATACACAGCGCTGGGCAAAGGACTGCATAATACACAGAGCGCTGGGTTCAGGACTGCATAATACATAGAGCGCTGGGCACAGGACTGCATAATACACAGAGCGCTGGGCACAGGACTGCATAATACACAGAGCTCTGACTACAGGACTGCATAATACACAGAGCGCTGGGCACAGGACTGCATAATACACCGAGCGCTGGGTTCAGGACTGCATAATGCAGAGAGCGCTGAGCACAGGACTGCATTATATACAGAGCTCTGGGCACAGGACTACATAATGCACAGAGTGCTGGGCACAGGACTGCATAATACACAGAGCGCTGGGCACAGGACTGCATAATACACAGCGCTGGGCACAGGACCGCATAATACACAGCAATGGGCACAGGACTGCATAATACACAGAGCGCTGGGCACAGGACTACATAATACACAGCAAAATGACGTGTTAACACTGCTCAGTTCTGGGGAAAGTGAGCCCAGCCTGCATAATGATGGCGCCCCCTTGGGGTGGGGAGTTTATACTACAGGCTGGGCTCACAGGAAACAGCAGGATTGTCCACCTTATACCCTGAAGAAGATGGACCAGGTGGGAAGTTGGGAGGCAGCGCTGGAGCGCAGAGAGGGTAACGTTGAACTTTGACATTTTTTTAACATTGGTTAATTAATTTTTCTGTAAACACAGACAGTGGGACTCAGACCCCGCCCCCCACTTCCTCATCACTGGCTTTGATTGACAGCAGCAGGAGCCAATGGCTTCTGATACCTCAGAAAAGCCTGAGAGACCCGAAAGTGGGGGGATAGAAGAGCTGCAGATGGGCACAGGGCTGGATCGAATGAGGGCTCTGGTAAGTAAAAGGGGGAGGGGTTTAGGCCTAAAGAGTAACTCCACTTTTGGTGAGAACCCCCTCCCCTCTGGGTGATCTTTGTACATTACAGGGATTATAACAAACTTTGTTGCAGATTCCTTCCTTTTGTTATTCTGAAGAAATAGCCCTTTGTTTCTCTGTGTCCATAATTGAATGTAAATGGGAGTTACCTTATAATTATCAATCAGCTGCTGCACCTGCAGGGCTCAACTGCAGAAATTGGCAGGGTCTGCATCCCATTAGACATGATTTCCTATTGGGAGTATCTCACTGAAAATTACATTTCTGATGCAGGGGATGCCAGAAATCTGACTTGTATCTAAGGCCCCTTGCACACTTGTGCGACCTAAAAGTCGTGTGATTTTACCACTTGAAGCAATGCCTATGTCTTTGGACCTCAAAACGCATTAAAATCGTCCCAAAGTAGTGCAGGGACTACTTTGAAGTCGTTGCGACTTGAAGTCGTACAGATATGAACGGTACTTATTGGAAATCATGGGGTGCGACTTGTCATGTGACTTTGTAGTCCCAAATTGCAGGACAAGTCGCACAAGTGTGAAAGGGACCGTAGGCAGACTTCTGGGAAAATTGGTGAGCCAATGACATAAGCAGGAAATGACATTTCTGGGGGTCGTTCTGTATACCGTCGGTGTACAGAGCGCCTCCAGGTGGCCATATTGCATTTTACAGAAAATTACAACGCTGCAGACTAATAAGGAAAGGTCATTTTTAACCACTTCTGTTTTTTTTGCAATACGGCGCTGAGTTATTTTATATGAAAATTGCGTGGTCGCACGATGATGTACCCAAATTAAATTTATGTCTTTTTTTTCCCCCACAAACAGAGCTTTCTTTTGGTGGCATTTGATCACCTGTGCGATTTTTATTTTTTGCGCTATAAATAAAAAGAGAGCGACAATTTTGGGAAAAAAAAAAAAAAACAATTTTTTTTACTTTCTGCTATAAAACATATCCAATAAAAAAAAAAAAATATAAAAAAAAAATCAAATTTTTTCATCAATTTAGGTTTAGGCCAATCTGTATTCTGCTACATGATTTTGGTAAAAAAAAATCCCAATAAGCGTATTTTGATTGGTTTGTGCAAAAGTTATCACATCTACAAACTAGGGGATAATTTATTGGAATTTTAATTAATTTATTTTTTAACTAGTAATGGCGGCAATCAGCGACTTAAAGCTGGACTGCGGCATTGCGGCGGACAAATCTGACACCTAACTGACTCATTTTTGGGGAACCAGTGACATTATTACAATGATCAGTGCTAAAAAATATGCACTGTCACTGTACTAATGACACCGGCAGGTAAGGGGGTTAACATCAGGGGCGAGCAAAGGGTTAATTGTGTCCCTAGGGAGTGCTTACCAACTGTGTGGGGGGAGGTGCTTTGACTGGGGGAAGACAGAGATTCCTGTTCCTGCTTAGCAGAATCACAGGATCTCCATCTTTCTCCCTGTTGGAATGGCGAGCTGCCTTGTTTACATAGGAAAATCGCCACTTTGTGTCTCTCAGGAATGATTGCGGGTGGCCAGTGAACATCAGGTCTGCTGGACCAGCTGATTGGCTCCCGCTGTAGCCAATCAGCCCGCGATCACGCCTCCGGTGGCGCGCACGCGCCCCCTTGAACTTCTGCACGAAATGATGTTTAGGTTCATGATTTCACACAGGAGAGCCGACTTTGCTGCAGTAAATGTACGTTAGGAGGTCGGCAAGTGACTTGTGTCACAATTGTATATACACTATACTGTGTGTGTGTATATATATATATATATATATATATATATATATATATATATATACATATATATCTTTTTTTGCAAATTTTTTTCCCCCACAAATGTGGAGTTACGCTTTAAACATTTTTGAAAGGAAGGCATTAACCACTTTAGGACCGGAGGATTTTCCTGCTTAACGTCCAGGCCACTTTTTGCAACTTGGCACTGCGCGACTTCAACTGACAATTGCGCGGTCATGCAACGCCGTACCCAAACAAAATTTACGTCCTTTTTTTCCCACAAACAGAGCTTTCTTTTGGTGGTATTTGATCACCTCTGCGCTTTTCATTTTTTGCGATATTAATAAAAAAAGAATGAACTTTTGCGAAAAAATTGACATTTTCTACTTTGACAGTTAGAAAATATACAATATATTTAATTTTTGTCATATATTTAGGCCAAAATGTATTTAGCTACATGTCTTTAACAAAAAAAATCTCAATGAGCGTATTTTTAACTGATTTAAGATCGGAAGATTTTACCCCATTCCTGACCAGGCTATATTTTGCGATTCAGCACTGCGTTACTTTAACCGTCAATTGCGCTGTCGTGTGACGCTGTACCCAAATTAAATTTATGTCCTTTTTTTCCCCCCCCACAACTAGAGCTTTCTTTTGGTGGTATTTGATCACCTGTGCGATTTTACATTTTTGAAAAAAAAGAGCGACAATTTTGAAAAAAAAAAACAATATTTTTTACATTCTGATATATAACATTCCCCCAAAAAAATTTATAAATCAAATTTTTTTAACATTTTAGGCCAATTTGTTTTCTGCTACATATTTTTGGTAAAAAAATCACAATAAACGTATTTTGATTGGTTTGCGCAAAAGTTATTGCGTTTACTAACTACGGGAAAGATTTGTCATTTTTATTGTTTATTTTTTTTACTAGTAATGGCGGCGATCTGCGATTTTTTTTTTTGCGGGACTGTGACATTGCAGCGGACAGATCGCACCCCTGACTGACATTTTTGACACTTTTGGGAGTACCAGTGACATTACTACAGTAATCAGTGCTATACATATGCACTGTTACTGTAATAATGACACTGGCAGGGAAGGGGTTAACTTTATTGGTGATCAAGGGGTTAAATGTATGCCTCATGCTTACTGACGTGTGTGGGGGGGAGGGGATTGTGTGACAGAGACAGAGATTGCAGGTTCAGCTATGCTGAATCCTGTGAACTGTCACAGAGGAGATCCGCCCGCTTTGTTTACACAAGCGGGCGGATCTCCTCACTCGATCCCCGACGATCGGGGAAGAGCGGCGGTGATCACTGCCGCTCCTCCCCTGGCCCGACTCCCGATGTGTCCGAATACAGCGGGAGCGAGCCTCCGGCGGCGCGCAGGTGCCGCCGAGAGGGGGCGCTATCCAGCGACGTAGACCCAGGAGAGCCACTTTGCCGCAGTAGGCTCAACTTGAGCAGTTGGCAAGTGGTTAAGGTAAAAAAATGTTTAGACTCTAGAACCCGTATAACCTTTGACCTGGAGAGAGAGTGTACAGAATATGCTGTTTCACAGGATGAATAGCTTTGCAATTTTTTGCAAAGCTTTTTGGGAGTTGAGCTTTGCACGTTTTTTTAGCCACATGTTTTGACACACGCAAAACCACGCATCTGCTTTCCGCATTTCAGGTGCCAATTACAATGAATGTCACCGCCAGTAAAACACGAAATATTCACTCCATGATTAAGCCCCATGGGCAGGTCGAAACACGTTGGGGGAGCGAGGCTTAGACTGAGCCGGGCTGAGGCTGCTATCACTTTTGTGACAGACAGGCATGCGCTGTGTGCAGCATTCGGGATACTTTATCAGCTCACAAGTTTTTTGTGCGTTTCGTGAAGGAGCACGAATGCTTGCACTTTTGCATGCGTTCTGCATCTATCAATGGAAACTAATTTCGGGTTAATCGCACAATTAAAACAACTTTGCAGATTCATTCGATTTGTTTTCTCTACAAAGAAAACTATAAATTCAGAGCTGCGATGGCAGAGGAACTTCTCTGCAGGGCCAAAAACGGATGTTTTTGCGACATTGCTTCCTCTTGTGGCTTATGTCACGCCGCCGTGCCTGTGCCCACACGAAGAAAGCATCGCAACCACAACAAGGAAGTCCGACACGCCGCCCTGTGCATGCTTCAAAGCGGCTTCAACGACTGCAAGGCTGGCGGTGAGAGAGAGAAGAACCATCCGGGAATCTGACAGTTTCCTGTTTAGTTGCTATAACTGTCACTCTGCTGCTATTTTTAGAACATCTGCAGGAATATTATTATTGTATTTGTCGTTGTGTAATTACAGAGCGCAACTTTCAAAGACCAACATTTCCCGTCAGAGCTGTCAAGGGCTGAAGAATGCGGTTCAGAGAGCACCTGGTATTCTGTAACAGAAAATATTCTGAGAAGGGAAATACACCAGGTTCGCGGTGTCAATATTGGCGCATTTTCCGCACCCCCAATAAACAATGTAGTTGCACCAGCTGCGTAAAATTTCGTAAAGAGTGATGCGTGACAGTTATTTATAAGTGTGCAATCGTATGCGCCAAAATAATTAATATATACGCCAATGTTCTAAACTTAAAACCAGATTAAAATATACACAATTACCAGAGTGGCGTAAATACCGTAGAGAACATAATTACATTTTTTCCCCTAAAGGTTTGGTGCACGCTAAGTTAGGACTCATTCCCACCTGAGGTTAGGGGGGTTAAGCTGCACTTTTACCGCCCCCCAACCGCTATCCTTTAACCACTTAAAGCGGTAGTATACTCATTTTTTTTACTTTTACCTACAGGTAACCCTATAATAAGGCTTACCTGTAGGTACAATTAACCACTTGCCGACCGCCGCACGACTATTTACTGCGGCGGTCAGCCCCTACTGGGCAAAGCGATGTAGGACTACGTGGCTCGCCCACGAGCCTATAGGGGGCGAGCGCGCGCCGCCGGAGGAGCGCTCCCGCTCATTCAGTAACATTCCCGCGCGAGTGACTGGTGGCTCCGATGTCGGCCGGCCACTCGCGATCTCCCGCTGGAGAGGGAGAAAGGCAGACGGCTTTTGTAAACAAAGCCGTCTGTCATTCTCCCTGGTGTAACTGCAGAGATCATACGATCCTGCTATGTAGGATCATATGTCTCTCTGGCTACATCACAAGCCACGCCCCCCCACAGTTAGAATCACGCCCATAGGGATACATTTAGTGTCCATTCACACTACCGCGACTTGTCAGGCGACTTGTCAGCCTGACAAGTCACGGTCCATCGCAGTCCATTGTGTGCTACGGGAACCGTTCTAATAGGAACGACACAAGTCGCTCCGACTTAGAAAAAGGTTCCTGTACTACTTCGGGGTGACCTCGGAGCGACTTCCATAGACATTCATTATATGAAGTCCGTGCAAGTCGTGCCGAAGTCGCGGTGCAAGCGACTTCACAGGTCGCCCCCCGAAGTCGTGCCGCGTTAGTGTGAACCGGCACTTAAACCACTGTTTAGCATGTCTCTGTGGTTACTTCACAAGCCACGCCCCCTGACAGTTACAATCACGCCCCTAGGGACACATTTAACCCACTGATCACCAGTAATGTTAACCCCTTCCCTGCCAGTGTCATTTTTACAGTAACAGTGCATATTTATAGCACTGATTACTGTAGTAATGTCACTGGTACCCCCAAAAGTGTCAAAAATGTCAGTCAAGGATCCGATCTGTCCGCCGCAATGTCGCAGTCCCGCAAAAAAAAAAAAAATCGCAGATCGCCGCCATTACTAGTTAAAAAAAAAAAAAAAAACAATAAAAATGACATAAATCTTTCCCGTAGTTAGTAAACGCAATAACTTTTGCGCAAACCAATCAAAATACACTTATTGCGATTTTTTTCACCAAAAATATGTAGCAGAAAATAAATTGGCCTAAAATGTTAAAAAATCTTGATTTTTACATTTTTTGGGGGAATTTCA
The DNA here is from genome assembly GCF_965119305.1 of Pelophylax lessonae. Classification (NCBI taxonomy): domain Eukaryota; kingdom Metazoa; phylum Chordata; class Amphibia; order Anura; family Ranidae; genus Pelophylax; species Pelophylax lessonae. The sequence goes on from NC_138772.1 coordinate 543,602,544, forward strand.
TATAAAAAAAATGTGAAAAATATAGTTATTTTTTCATAATTGTCGCTCTTTTTTTGTTTATAGCGCAAGAAGTAAAAATCACACAGGTGATTAAATATCACCAAAAGAAAGCTCTGTTTGTGGGGAAAAAAAGGACGTCAATTTCATTTGGGTACAGCGTCACACGACAGCGCAATTGTCCGTTAAAGTCACGCAGTGCCGAATCGCAAAATAGGCCCTGGTCTTTGAGCAGCCAAATCCTCCGGGGCTTAAGTGGTTAAGCCTGCACGGTTTAGGAGATATTCGCCCTGCATGCAGCCGCTGACATCAGCGGCGCATGCGCTTTGAAGGTCCGGCGGACCTTCAGAGTTCCTTGCCAGCTACTTGCCGGAAAGTGACTCCCGCACGCATTCGCGGGAGTGACGTCATCGGGGCTCCGGCCACTCACAGCGCCGGAGCCGCCAAACCTGGAGGAGACGCAGAGGGAGCATGACAGCTCCTACAGTGGTGTCCGGGCGTCCGTGTCAGGACTTCGTTTTAAGGTAAGTATTTCCTGATGAGCTAGTATGCGATGCACACTAGCTCATTATGCCTTTGTCTTGCAGAGCTTTTTTTTTTCCGGCAGTATACAACCGCTTTAAGGACCGGAGGATTTGGCTGCTCAATGACCAGGCCCTATTTTGTGATTCGGCACTGCGTGAATTTAACGGACAATTGCGCGGACGTGCGACTTTGTCCCTAATTGAAATTGACGTCCTTTTTTTCCCACAAATAGAGCTTTCTTTTGGTGGTATTTGATCACCTGTGCCATTTTTATTTTTTTGCGCTATAAACAAAAAAAGAGCGTCAATTTTGAGAAAATACAAATATTTTTCATATTTTTTTATATGAAATTCTCAAAAAAAATGTAAAAATCTAAATGTTTTAACATTTTAGGCCAATTTGTTTTCTGCTGCATATTTTTGGTAAAAAAAAATCGCAATAAGCGTATTTTGATTGGTTTGCGCAAAAGTTATTGCATTTACTAACTATGGGATAGATTTCTGTCGTTTTTATTGTTTTTTTTTTTTTTACTTGTAATGGCGGTGATCTGCAATTTTTTTTTTGCGGGACTGCGACAATGTGGCGGACAGATCGGATTTCCAACTGACATTTTTTTACACTTTTGGGGGTACCACTGACATTACTACAGTATTCAGTGCTATAAATATGCACTGTTACTGTAAAAATGACACTGGCAGGGAAGGGGTTAACATTACTGGTGATCAGTGGGTTAAATGTTTCCCTAGGGGCGTGATTCTGACTGTCAGGGGGCGTGGCTAGTGAAGTAATCACAGAGACATGCGATCCTATATAGCAGGATCACATAGCCTCTGTGATCACTTCAGGGAGAATGACAGAGGGCTGTGTTTACATCAGCCGTCTGACCTTCTCTCTCTGCTGCGGGAGATCGTGAGTGGCCATCGGAGCCGCCGGTCACACTCGCTGGCTCCCCAGCTAACGACCGGGGGCGGGAGCGCGGCGGCGGCGGCGTAGGTTCGCCCCCTAGAGTCTCCTGTGCGAGCGATGTAACATAACTTTGCTTTGCCCAGGAGCGGCTGCCTGCCGCAGTAAAACTGCGGCGGGCGGTCGTTATGTGGTTAAGCTGCAGAGGCAGCGGCCGTGGGTGTACACACGCCGAGCAGGAATTATATAAATGTGGTAGTAGCACGCTGCCACCTAGTGATAGAAATTGGGAAATTACAGGGTGCAGCTGCTGCAATCACCAAATGTGTTCCCACATCCGCAATAAATCAATACTAAAATGTGTGATCGTGCTGCCTCCAAATCTCCAAATCAAGGTAAAGATAATAACTAAAAAGTCTCTAAAAAGTGACAAAAAAATGTACTAAATAGGTAAGTGTTTCATATATATATATATATATATATATATATATATATATATATATATATACACACACACACATATTATCTATCTATCTATCTATCTATCTATCTATCTATCTATCTATCTATCTATCTATCTATATATATATATATATATATATATATATATATATATATATATAGTGCCAGTGAAAAGTAAATCCATAAACAAACATATAATGCAAAAAAGGCCAATGCAATAAATAATAAAGCTTTATAGATTGTGCAATCGAAAAAGTGTCTATTTGATAAGGTGCTTCATAGAGATAACACCACAGTGTAACAACAATTTTCCCCTCATCATGTGAAGTGCAAGCTCACCTCCATTATAGACCCCTAAGGGTCAACAAAGCATAAAACGCAGAGCAATCTGATGGACCAAACTCTGGTCTTCAGGTTCCTTTAAGAACGATGGAATTCCCTCTCCAAGATGGCTGCACACAGCTGACACATGGGTCTTAGGCAATAAACAGAAAAAAAACAGCCTCCACTAGTGCAACACCTGGGTTATTAAGCTCAACACACTGCACAGAACCCACCCAAAACCCATTTTCAATGCTCTGGCTGAGGGAAGGAGGTTCTCACCCAAGATTTGATGGTACATGGCTCCATCTATTGTCCCTTTGATGCGGTGAAGTTATCCTGTCCCCTTACCAGAAAAACTCCCCCAATGCATAATGTTTCCACCTCCATGTTTGATGGTGGGGATGGTGTTTTTGGGGTCATAAGCAGCATTCCTCCTCCTCCAAACACGATGAGTTGAGTTGATGCCAAAGAGCTCGATTTTGGTCTCATCTGACCACAACACTTTCACCCAATTCCCCTTTGAATCCTCTGAAGCAAACTTCCGACAGGCCCGTACATGTGTTTTCTTGAGCAGGAGGACCTTGTGTGTGCTGCAGGATTTCAGTCCTTTACGGCGTAGTGTGTTACCAATTGTTTTCTTGGTGACTATGGTCCCAGCTTCCATGAGATCATTGACAAGATACTCCCGTGTAGTTCTGGGCTGATTCCTCACCCAGGGCCAGATTAACGTAGGGGCTATTGGAGCTGCAGCTCCAGGCAGCTCCCTCGGAACCTCCCCACACAGCACGAAGGCCGGACAAGGAGGGACAGTTGCCGATGCATGGATGTGTTTATGGGCTTCAGAGACAGCATCACATGTGGAATTAGGCATGCATGGCTGCACCCTTCCTCCTCTTTGTGCATGCCAAGGCCCGGCCCTTAAGGCCCTTCAAAATCCTCAGCACCAAGCCCATGATGCTCTTAATCCAGCCCTGGAGGAGTTCTCATGATCATTAAAACTCCACGAGGTGAGATCTTACATGGAGCCCCAGACTGAGGGAGACTGACAGGTATTGCAGGTTTCTTCCATTTGTGAATAATTGCACCAACTGTTGTCACCCTCTCACCAAGCTTCTTGGGGATGGTCTTGTAGCCCAGCCGTCATTAAATAGAGGTCCTTGGTCCGAGAACGGACCGCCCGATGCTTCCACCCGGACAGTCAGGCCGCCACCTACGGGCAGTCATTGGTTTACTGGGACCGCGGGTGTCCCAGCAACCAGTGACATCCTGTGTGTGCGCCCCGCCCCTCTGCTTCTTACTGCGGCTCTTGGTGTATGGCTCTCACTCCGAGCCGAGCCACGAGTTGGGGCGGGACGTCATGTGTGCGCCCCGCTCCCCTGCTCCCCACTGCAGCTCCCGGCTCTCACTCCCAGCCGGGCCGCAAATTGGGGCGTGACATCACGTGCGCCCCGCCCCCCTGCTGCTTGTGGCTCCTGGCTCGGTATATCTGGTATTTATCTCCTGACTTCTGCCCCAAAGGTACGTGGGGCACATTTTAAAAAGGATTGCTGATGAGAATAATTGTTAAAGTGCACACTGTTGGGCATATTTTGTTAAGGGGCACACTGATGGGCACATTTTGTTGTGCCCATCAGAGTGCCCCATAAAATAAAATGTGCTCATCACAGTGCCCCTCAACATAAAAAGTGCCCATCAGCATGCTACTTATTGTATGTTAGGGGTCACGCTGATGGGCACATTTTATGTTAAGAGCAACGCTGATGGGCACATTTTCTTGTGCCTATCAGCGTACCCCTTAACATAAAATGTGCCCATCAGAGTGCCCCCTAACATAAAATGTGACCATCAGCGTGCCCCTTATTTTATGTTAAGGATCACGCTGATGGGCAAATTTTATGCTAAGGGGCACGCTGATGGGCATATTTTATGTTAAGGGGCACTCTAATGGGCATATTTTATGTTAAGAGCAACGCTGATGGGCATATTTTGTTCTGCCCATCAGAGTGCCCCTAACATAAAATCTGTCCTTCAGCGTGCCCCCCTTAGCATAAAATTTGCCCATCAGCATGACCCTTAGCATAAAATAGGCCCATCAGCGTGATTCTTAACATCAAATAAGGGGCACGCTAATGGGCACATTTTATGTTAGGGGGCACTCAGATGGGCACATTTTATGTTAGAGGCACGCTGATGGGCAAAACAAAACGTGTCCATCAGCGTTGCTCTTAACATAAAATATGCCCATTAGAGTGCCCCTTAACTTAAAATATGCCCATCAGCGTGACCCTTAACATAAAATAAGGGTCACGCTGATAGGCAAATTTTATGCTAAGGGGCATGCTGATGGGCATGTTTTATGTTAAGGGGCACGGTGATGGGCATATTTATGCTGTGGGACACACTGATGTGCATATTTTATGTAAAGGGGAACTCTGATGGGCACAATTTATGTTAAGGGGGCACACTGATGGGGACATCTGATGTAAGGGGGCACTCTGATGGGAATGCCTGATGTAAGGTGGCCCTGTGATGGGGACACCTGATGTAAAGAAGCACTGTGATGGGGACACCTGATGTAAGGGGGCACTCTGACAGGAATGCCTGACGTAAGGGGGCACTCTGACGGGAATGCCTGACGTAAGGTGGCACTGTGATGGGGACAACTGATGTAAAGGAGCTCTGTGATGGGGACATCTGATGTAAGGGGGCACTGTGATTGGGACACCCGATGTAAAGGAGCACTGTCATGGGGACACCTGATGTAAGGTGGCACTGTCATGGGGACACCTGATGTAAAGGAGTACTGTGATGGGCACAGACTTTTTTCCCTCACTGTACACATTGCGCAGTGGTGAGCTTTAGTTTTTAAAAAGGGCAGTGTATATTTTTTTAAACATTGTGCATTGGCAGCCCATTCTTAATGACCGGGTTGCCTTAAAGCAACGCACGGTAACCTGTGCCAAAACATTAAATGGATCACAATGGAACGCTTGAGTGAGACTAGACTCTCAAAGAATTCCATGGAGTAAATATCAATCTGCCCAGCGGTACTTAGCACTGTAGCCTGTAGAAAAAGCCACTGCTGAGCATATAAAAGTCTTCCTCAATGGCGGCCAGTGGGGGGAGCCGCTGGGGACCTCTGTTGGAACCCGAGGTTGAAAACCTCTCTAGGACCTTCTTCTCCTCAGTATGTACATACATAGTAGGACATGTGTCAGTCCAGTCCCTCAGCAAGGCCATGCTAACAGGAGCAATGATAACAATCATGAGACTCATTATTAGACAACCTTGGGACAAAATTAAACCTGACCCTGACCACTTCCTGACCCTGTTGACATCTAGCAGAGGCAAAACCGCTCTTACATTGTCCCCCCTGCTCATGTACTAGAACTCTTACATTGTCCCCCTGCTCCTGTACTACCGTTCTTACATTGTCCCCCTGATCCTGTACTACCCCTCTTACATTGTCCCCCTGATCCTATACTACCACTCTTACATTGTCCCCCCTGATCCTGTACTACCACTTTTACATTGTCCCCCTGCTCCTGTACTACCGCTCTTACATTGTCCCCCCTGCTCCTGTACTACCGCCCTTGCATTGTCCCCTTGATCCTGTACTACCGCTCTTACATTTCCCCCTGCTCCTGTACTTCCACTATTACATTGTCCCCCCTGCTCCTGTACTACCGCTCTTACATTGTCCCCCTGCTCCTGCACTACCACTCTTACATTGTTCCCCCTGCTTCTGTACTACTACTCTTACATTATCCCCCTCCTCCTGTATTACCACTCTTACATTGTCCCCCCTGCTCCTGTACTACTACTCTTACATCGGGCTTAGACATGGTCTATAGGCTCTGAGGAAGAGGCGAAGCCTCGAAACACGTAAGCCTTCAAGCTCCAGAGGACGATACACCCTTTGGTTCAGATGCTGATGACAATACATCCATTTGATATGTTTGTACCAAGAACTTGTTTGTGAGTATTTTTATACCTTTAAAAAAATAAAATATTTGTGGAGGATAATGCACTAGGCCGGGGTGCCATTGTGTTAGGTTTTTTTTAGTTTAGTACTCTTACATTGTCCTGCTCCTGTACTACCACTCTTACATTTTCCCATAATGGACTCGTTGTGGTTCCCCTTTAAGATGGAAAGCAGTCGGAGTCACAGGCAGGTCACCCGTAATTGTTTGCAGCTGAGCACGTCACGGCCGTCCCGCTTTTTCGTCTGGATGAGGGTCAGAGAAAGTTGCCAGGATTCCTACATAATGGCGGTGGCAGGGTATGGGGCCAAGGATCAGATGTAGCCCGGCGCTCACAGAGCAACCCAAATGAGAACCTCCTCTGGTCCCTGGTCCCGATCCCATGTGTTCCTCAGGAATTGATGGATTACGTTCCAACTGCCCTCAGGCTGGAGAGATAGAGAGCTCCATAATCCGGCGGCGGATAGAAGGACACAGCCGGTCCTGAGAACCTCAAACATCTGTCAACGTATCTGGAAGAATACATTCTTTATGTGTGTGAATGTTGGCAGAGCAACCAAAACTCATCCGTATCTCAAACCGAGCGCCCCTACAGGAAAACCTCACTGGGAACCGGGGGGACTATTATAGTCCAAGAGGACTAAAGAGGAACTCCAGCCTCCTCTTCAGTCTTGCACAGTTGTATCAACTCCTCTCCTGGACTGAAATGGCTTACTCTGATTTCACTGCACACTGTGAGCTTCTCACAATGTGCATAAGAAGCTGCAGCAAGTCAGATAGACCCCACCTCATTTCCTGACAGGGTGACATCCAGCATCTTCTAGTACCTTCCTCCCCAGCTTGACAGTCCCTGACCAGCCCCTTTCATTTACTGGATTTCAGGTCTGTCAATCATGGTCCTTTTATCAGTAATCCTTATCAGGATATCCTTATCAGGATATGCAGTAAGGGCGCCTAACAAAGAGGTAACTCACTCAAAGCAAGAGGTGTGTACTCTTGTATAAGATAAACCCTAGACAGCACTAGGTGTGTGTGTGAACCTAGTTGGTGGTCCTAGGCTGCTGCATCTCTGGTCAGGATGAGAGGATTTCTCATCAGTAGATAGAGACAATTGAGTACTGTCCGTGATACTTTTTATATAATTTTTCAGGACGTGTTACTGAACAACATGGATGCCCGTGGTGACAAAATGGTTGCTTGCGACAGCTTTTAGGATACCCAGTGTACGATACCATTACACCTCCCCCTTTTGTGGGTGCATAGGAGGGGACTGCAATTTCCCTCCTGACGCAACCGTCTCCTGCGGCTCGGCTTGTGGCGACAAAGGGGCTGCCTTTCTTATGCTGGATGGCATATGCTACTTCCCTGGGGAGCAGCTTCCGGCTCAGATAGAGGATGAGATTTTCCTCTCCTTTCGCATCCCTCTGGCCTAGGGCTGCATCTGGCCCAAAGGTAATGGCATAGGGTGGTGCCGGGGCTGGGCGTTTAAATTCCGGGCCCCATGTCCCAGGTTCACGGGCCAGTACCTCCGTCAGGGCTGGACGGTCCTTTTGGCACACTGGCGTCAAGGATGCCAGTTTAACCAGGGTTCCGTTGGGTTGGTCAGTCACAGGTTCAGCTGAGCCACTATATGACCTCATCAGTAGATCAAACCCGGGATTCATGGTTAGGAGCACCTAGTAAAAAATAGTATTCCTGCTTAGAGGTTCATATGAATAGCTTATTGAACAGAAACATCAAATGCAACAGAATGTTTCAGGGAGTAGACACCCCTTCTTCAGGGCTCTCCTCTGTCGCTCTGTTCATCCGTTGGAGCCCTCAGAAATAGCTTGTCCTTCTGAACTAGTAGATTTGAGGTAAAGATGGACCAATAGGGATGAGAATTGGTTTTGATGTAAATTCAAAACAGGACTGGTGTACTCCTTGTATCAGGTAAACTTGCGATATTACTAGGTGTGGGTAGACTTGATTAAGGTCCTAGGTTTCAGCCTTTCTGGTCATGATGAGGAGATTGCTCATCAGAAGATCAAATTCTGGATATGTGGTAAGGGTGCCTAGAAAAGAAGTAATCTCACCCGAAGATCCGCATGAATTGAATGCAAACACATGAATACGTTTCAGGAGGAATGGACCCCACCTCTTCAGGGCTTAAGCTGTTCTCCTCTGCCATTCTGTTCATCTGTCGCAGCCTTCAGAAATACTTGTTCCTTCTGAATCATTAGGTTTGAGGTAATGCTGGACCAGTAGGGATGAGAATAATTTTTTATGTAAATTCAAAACACCTAGGTATTACTAGGTGTGGGTAGAACCAGTTAAAGTGGGTAGATCTGGTCCTGATAAGGGGGTCATTCGTCATAAGATCAAGTCGTGGATACGTGGTAAGAGCGCCTAGTAAATAGATAGTCTCACTTGGACTGAACTGTTAATGGAACAGAAATGTCAGATATATACAACGTGTTTCAGGTGAATGAACACCCCCTTCTTCAGGTCTTCTGCCTCTCTGTTCATCTGTCGTAGCCTTCAGAAATACTTGTTCCTTCTGAATCATTAGGTTTGAGGTAATGCTGGACCAGTAGGGATGAGAATAATTTTTTATGTAAATTCAAAACATCTAGGTATTACTAGGTGTGGGTAGAACTGGTTAAAGTGGGTAGATCTGGTCCTGATGAGGGGGTCATTCGTCATAAGATCAAGTCCTGGATACGTGGTAAGAGCGCCTAGTAAATAGATAGTCTCACTTGGACTGAACTGTTAATGGAACAGAAATGTCAGATATATACAACGTGTTTCAGGTGAATGAACACCCCCCTTCTTCAGGTCTTCTGCCTCTCTGTTTATCTGTTGGAACCCTCAGAAATGCTCGTTCCTTCCAGACTAGTAGGTTTGGGGGGTAACGCTGGGTCAGTAGGGATGAGAATCGATAGTGATGTAAATCCAAATCTTGAGGGGTGTACTGCTTGTATAATGTATTTGTAAAAGTTACTAGCTGTGTGCGAACCTGGTTAAGGTCCTAGGCTGCGGCATCTTTGGTCAGGATGAGAGGATTGCTCATCAAAAGAGCAAATCCTGGTGAACATGAACATGTAAATAACAGTGGATTTACAAGGGCCGTATAATACAATGCAAATTAATATTAGACATGTAACATGTTCACCAAGAAATTTAATAAAATGTTTTTGAAAGAATGCCTAAAAAAAAAAAAAAAAAAAAAAAAAAAAAAAAAAAAAAAAAGAGCAAATCCTGGATATGTGGTTAGGAGCACCCAGTAAAAAATAGTACTCCCACTTGGAGGTTCATATGAATTGTTTAGTGAACAGTAATGGCAGATGCAACAACACGTTTCAGGGAATAGGCACCCCCTTCTTCAGTGCTTAAGCTGTTGTCCTCTGTCTCTCTGTTCATCTGTCAGAACCCTCAGAAATATCTGGTCTTTCCGACCTAGTAGGTTTGAGGTAACACTGGAACTGTAGAGATGAGAATTGGTTTTGATTCCAAAACAAGGAGGGGTGTACTCATAGTAATATCACAAGTTTACCTGATACATGGTGTGGGTAGAACTGGTTAAGGTCCTAGGCTTCTGCCTCTCTGGTCATGATGAGGAGATGATTCATCAGGAGATAAAATCCTGGATATGTGGTAAGGGCAGGGCTTTTTTTCAGCGGGAACGCGGGGGAACGCAGTACCGACACCTCCAGCACTGACTGTATGTAATGGCAAGGGGCTCATGGTCTATTAATGCTAGCTGCTGGGGGGATATATTATTGCTGGAGGAGATCTACTTTTGTGGGAGGGGGAGGGGCGTCTACTGTTGCTCAGGAGGTCTATTGTTGTTGGTGAGGGTTCCACTGTTGCTGGGAGTCAGTTGTTGCTGGGAGGGATCTAGTGATGCTGGCTGCAAGGAAATCTGTTGTTGCTGCTGGGGTCTATTGGGAGTGATACATTGTTGCTGGGGGAGAGTCTATAGCTGCTGGCTGCTGGAGAGTCTATTGCTGCTGGCTGCTGGAGAGTCTATTGGTGCTGGCTGCAGGGAGAGCTGTTATTGCTGCTGGAGATCTTTTGTTGCTGGGGAAGGGGTGTTTCCTTCCGGGTGGTTCATTGTTTGCTGAGGGGATCTATTATTGCTGGCTGCATGTGATCTAGTTGAATGTTTTTATCGTTATTATTAACAAATTTCATACAAATTACTCAGTACCACAATTGTTACATGGTTCTGTATTCTCTAAAAGGAGCAGTACTTAGGGGGTGGGTAGGGGGTGGAACTAAGGAGTGGTGCAGAAGGTGGGTAGGGGGGCGGAGACAAGGGGTGACTCGGAAAGGGGGGTTCCTGCACCTATTATCTGAGAAAAAAAGCCCTGGGTAAGGGTGCCTAGAAAAGAGGTAATCTCTCCTTAGGGTCCACATAAATTGTATATTGACCTGTAACGGCAGCTATAGCTAATGCGTTTCAAGAGGACTGGACTCCCACATCCTTGGGGCTTAAGCTGTTCTCCTCTTCCATTCTGTTCATCTGTCGTAGCCTTCAGAAATACTTGTTCCTTCTGAATCATTAAGTTTGATGTAACGCTGGACCAGTAGGGATGAAAATCGGGTTTGATGTAAATTCAAGGATTTTCCTTATACAGAGAGTACACCCCTCTTATTTTGGATTTACATCGTTATCGATTTTCATCCTTACTGGTCCAGCGTTACCCCAGACCTACTAGTCTGGAAGGACCAAGTATTTCTGAGGGTTCTGACAGATAAACAGACCCGACGAAGGGGGATGTTCATTTCCTTGAAACATGTTGGATACATCTGACATTTCTGATATTACTGGGTGTGGGTAGACCTGGTTAAAGTGGAGTTCCACCCATTTTAGGAACTTTAGATGTACAGTATGTAATCCCCATTTACCAATGGAAACTTTTTTTTTTTTTTTGCTAGAAAATACCTTATTTTCTGCTTTATTCATCCTCTCCTCACTTCCTGGTCCGGTCGGCGATTACGTCATTCGGCGATTCGCAGGGTGTGCTGGGATGTATCTCAGGGCATGAAATCTCACATTATTACACAGGATATGAGCTGTACTGTGTGCTCTGCCCTGCCTCCTCAGTCCTCGCTCACCGAGAGGAGGCGGGGCGGAGCACAGCCTCAATACAATACATACAGTACAGCTCACTGAGAGGAGGCGGGGCGGAGGCGGGGCAGAGCACGCAGTACAGCTCATCTCCTGTGTAATAATGTGAGATTTCATGCCCTGACATACATCCCAGCACACCCTGCAAATCGCCGAATGACGTAATCGCCGATCGGACCAGGAAGTGAGGAGAGGATGAATAAAGCAGAAAATAAGGTATTTACTAGCAACAAAAAAAGTTTCCATTGGTAAAAGTCGTTTTAAAGGGGATTACATACATCTATGTAATCCAACTTATTAAAAATGGGTGGAACTCCACTTTAAGGTCCTAGGTGTGGGTAGACCTGGTAAAGGTCCTAGGCTTCTGCCTCTCTGGTCATGATGAGGGGATCAGTTATCAGAAGATCAATTCCTGGATATCTGGTAAGAGCACCTAGCAAAAAGGTATTCTCGCTTGGACTGAACTGTTATTGGAACAAAAAAGTCAGATATATCCAACGTGTTTCGGGTGAAAGAACACCCCCTTTTTCAGGTCTTCTGTCTCTCTGTTGGAACCTTCAGAAAAACTCTGCCCTTCCAGACTAGTAGGTTTGAGATAACGCTGGACCAGTAGGGATGAAAATAGGTTTTGAGGTAAATCCAAAACAAGAGGGATGTACTCCATATATAAGGTAAACCCTTATAATTACTAGGTGTGTGAAGACCCAGTTAAGGTCCTAGGCTGCTGCATCTCTGGTCAAAATGAGAGAATCGCTCATCAGAAGATTAAATCCTGCATATGTGGTTAGGAGCGCCTAGTAAAAAATAGTAATCCTACTTGTTCATATGAATTGTTTCCCAAACCGGGTGCCCCTAAAGGAAAACCTAACTGGGAACAGGGGGACTATTATAGTCCAAGAGGACTAAAGAGGAACTCCAGCCTGGCCTTCAGTCTTGCACAGTTGTACCAGTTCCTTTCCTGCACTGAAACGGCTTCCTCGAGTTCACTGCACACTGTGAGCTTCTCACAAATGTGCATGAGAAGCTTTAAAAAGTCAGATAAACCCCACCTCATTTCCTGGCTGCTGGAGGACGCCCAAGATCTTCTAGAACCTTCCTTCCCAGCCTGATGGTCCCTGGCCCGTCCCTTTTATTCACTGGCTTTCAGTTCTGTCAATCATGGTCCTTTCCTTAGAAGATAAAATCCTGGATATGCAGTAAGGGTGCCTAACAAAGGGGTAACTCACTCAAAGCAAGAGTTATGTGCTACTTGTATAAGGTAAACTCGTGAAATCACCAGGTGTGTGTGAACCTGGTTAAGGTTCTAGGCTGCTGCTCTATTCATCTGTTAGAGCCCTCAGAAACAGATGGTCCTTCCAAACTAGTAGGTCTAAGGCAGGGGTCTTCAAACTTTGGCCCTCCAGTTGTTCAGGAACTACAATTCCCATCATGCCTAGTCATGTCTGTGAATGTCAGAGTTTTACAATGCCTCATGGGATGTGTAGTTCCTCAACAGCTGGAGGGCCGTGGTCTAAGGTAACGCTGGACCAGCAGAGATGAGAATCGTTTTTTATGCAAATCCAAAACAGGAGGGGTGTACGCCTTGGATAAAGTAAACCTGTATGGAGAGATCTGGGGTCTTTACTGGGATCGGTTGCTTTACAAGCCGGTAATGTTCCCATCCGAGGACGTACAGGTACATCCTCAATACGGGAGGCAAAGTACTTACAGCACCAGAGTCCCCAGTTAAAATCCCGGCCAGGACATTATTTGCCAGGAGTTTGCATGGGTTTCCTCCCATACTCCATAGACATGCTAGTAGGTTAATTGGGGACTTTCTAAATTGGCCATGGTATGGTTACATATTGTCTATGAAAACGCGCTACCACATTCTGCATTCCGCTTCCAAGCCTGAGCAACTGGGGAGGGATGAAGGAAGACTTGGCGACCAACTCATGAAAACATTCACCAAGAACTTTTCGATGGAATAAGTGTATCAGACATGGTGCCCAAAGAGTTGGTCTGACTGAATATAAGTTGCTGTGCAAATGCTGTAACATGGATAATCCCCACAATGTGTCTAACACTGTATGTTTATTTCCTATGATCATCAGCTCTACCTAGTGGCCATAATGTGGTATTTTCCTGATTGAGGTATTTCAGGAAAATATCGCATTATGACCAATGCCAGGACAAGGTCACCCAGAGCCCAGGGGGGACATGCCAAACTGCACCCCCCCCCCCAATTTATGAGTATTTTATGTCAGCAAAGAACCCCCCCCCCCCACCACCACCACCAAAAAAGCTGCATGCTTACCCATTAAGCATAAATTCCCCCTTCTCCCAGTACAAATCTTTGCCCCCCCCATCCCCCAAGCACAAAAGCCCCCCCCCAAAAAAAATTACCTCTCCTAGCACAAATCCTCTCCTCCTAAAAATGTCCCCTCCGAGTACACATCTTTGCCCCCCATTACATATCACCCCCCCCCCCAGTTACTTCTCCTAGTACAAATCCTCTACTTCTAAAAAATTCCCTTTAGAGAACACACCTCCCCCCCATTCCAAATCACCCCCTCCCTGCACAACCCCCCCCCCCCTGCTAGTTTCCCCTTTTAGCACAAATCCTCTACTCCTATGATTTCCCCTCTGAGTACACATACACAACTTCTCCCCCCCATTCCAAATCACCCCCTCCCAGCACCCCCCCCAGCTCCCCCTTTTAGCACAAATACTCTACTCCTAAAATTTCCCCTCCAAGTACACATCTTCTCCCCCCCCCCATTCCAAATGACCAGCTCCCAACACAACCCCCGCCCCCCAGTTCCCCCGTCCTAGCACAAATCCTCTACTCCTGCAATTTCCCCTCCGAGTACACATCTACTCCCCCCATTCCAAATGACCAGCTCCCAACACAACCTCCCCTCCCCCCCGTTCCCCCTTTTAGCACAAATCCTCTACTCCTAAAATTTCCCCTCCAAGTACACATCTTCTCCCCCTTATTCCCAACACAAACCCCCCCATTCCCACCTCCTAGCACAAATCCTCTACTCCTGAAATTTCTCCTCCGAGTACACATCTTCTCCCCTCCATTCCAAACCCCCCCCCCTCCTAGCACAACCCCCCCCCCCAGTTCCCCCTCCTAGCACGGAACCTCTATTCCTACAATTTCCCCTCCGAGTACACATCTCCCCTCCATTCTAAATCACCCCTCCCAGCACAACCCCCCAGTTCCCCCTCCCAGCACAACCCCCCAGTTCCCCCTCCTAGCACAAATCTTTTTCCCCCATCCTTCCTCCCAACACCCCCTAAATCACCACTCTTAGTAAACTTACCCCCCCCCAGATTGCCCCTCCTGGAACAATACTAACCCCCCTGCTGCCCCCCTAATTCCCCCTTCCAACACAAATCCCATCACCCCCAATCTCCTTGTGGTGCCCCCCCCATACCCCATACCACATGCTACCACAGTGCCTAGGGCAGCTGCCCCTCCTGCCCACGCTTGTCCCAGCCCTGATTATAGCCACTAGGTGGAGCTGATGATCACAGGAAATGACCATATTAGACAGATTACAAGAATTATTTTATATAAATAACCTCATACTGTATGCAAGTGCTTTGGCGGTTTATTAGGTTGGTGCAGCCCTCAGTATATCTGATAAGACCCCTAGAGTTATCTCCTATGTCAGCACCCCCAGGATTCTAAAGTTTGACAATCCTGCTTTGGGGGTCATACTGCGTTTTTTCTGCAATGCTAACTTTTTTTGTCACCATTTATCTGTCTCCCCTGAACCCCCCCTGACCCCCCTCATCTGATGACAGGCGGCTCAGCGGGGTCACCCGGGGACAGCTCAGTAGATGTGATGTGTCGGGGGTGTCGCTCTGACACCTTTGATCAGGAACTTTGTTAGCGGCTTCTCACTTCTTTATGTTCTGCATTATGAGAGCCGATTCCGGGAACATCGCAGACCTGACAGCAAGACAAATATTTCACGTTGGTGGCTGTCAGGCTGGGCGACAATCTGCTTGTGTTTGAATAGATTATAAAGCAGGAACAGGATATATTTTGCATTGCAAACACTTGTTCTTAACCCCTTCTGGACCGGAAGGTTTTGCCCCCTTAATGACCAGGCCATTTTTTTGCTATTCGGCACTGCGTTACTTTAACTGACAATTGTGCGGTCATGCGACACTGTACCCAAATACAATTTATGTCTTTTTTGCCACAAATAGAGCTTTCTTTTGGTGGTATTCGATCACCTCTGTGGTCTTTATTCTTTGCGCTATAAACAAAAAAAAGAGCAACAATTCTGAAATAAAAAAAATATATATATATTTTTTACTTTCTGCTATATAACATTCCCAATAAAAAAATAAAAAAAATCAAATTTTTTTATCATTTTAGGCCATATATATAATAATAATAATATATAATATATATATATATATATATATATATACACACACACACATATATATACAGTATTTATATATAGTATATATATATATATATGAGTCCTGTGAATCCAGTAGCCCAGTGCTCCCACAGACTTTGTACCCCCTGCCTTTCCATGAGTTCAGTACCCCAGTGCTCCCTCACACTTTGTCCCCCTGCCTCCCCATGAGTCCAGTACCCCAGTGCTCCCACAGACTTTACATAGTTACATAGTTAGTGAGGTTGAAAAAAGACACCAGTCCATCCAGTTCAATCTATGATGTGTGTGTGTGTTTGCTTTTAACCGTACATTGTATACCCCTGTATGTTGTGGTCTCTAAGGTGCCCATCTAATAGTTTTTTGAAACTATCAATGCTCCCTGCTGATACGACTGGCTGCTGATACGATCTTACAGTGAAGAACCCCTTACGCACTTTAAGGTTAAACCGCCTTTCCTCTAGTTTTAGTGAGTGGCCACGTGTCTTATTGTATCTCCTTTCTCTGAATAGTTTGTTCCTTATGCTAGGGTCGCCAGTACAGTATTTGTACATTGATATCATATCCCCCCTCAATCGTCTCTTCTCCAGAGAGAATAGGTTCAGTGCTTGTAGTCTTTCCTCATAGCTGATGTCCTCCATTCCCCTAATTATTTTTGTTGCCCTTCTCTGGACTTTCTCCAGTTCCAGCACATCCTTCCTGAGGACCGGTGCCCAGAACTGGACAGCATACTCTAGATGTGGCCGGACCAGAGTCTTGTAGAGCGGGAGAATAATCTCTTTATTTCTGGAGTGAATCCCCTTTTTTATACATCCCAGTATTCTGTTGGCTTTGCTTGCGGCGGCTTGGCATTGCATGCCACTGCCAAGCCTGTTGTCTACCAGTACCCCCAGGTCCCTTTCCATCCTAGACTCACCCAGAGGTTCCCCCCCTAGTGAGTAGCTTGCTTTCTGGTTTCTGGCCCCCAGGTGCATTACTTTACATTTTTCAACATTAAACCTCATCTGCCATGTAGTTGCCCACCCCGTTATTTTGTTCAGGTCCGCTTGTAAGGTTTCCACATCCCGCATAGAAGATATTGGCATGCTTAGCTTAGTATCATCTGCAAATACTGAGATTGTACTAGATATCCCCTCCTCTAGATCATTTATGAATAGATTAAACAGGATTGGTCCCAGGACAGAACCCTGGGGGACCCCACTTTCCACACCCACCCAATCCGAGTACTCCCCATTAATCACCACCCTCTGGACTTTCCCCTGGAGCCAGTTCTCTATCCAGGTACTCAACTTATGGTCCATACCTACCTTCCTTAGTTTGTACAGTAAGCGTTTGTGGGGAACGGTGTCAAAGGCCTTTGCAAAGTCCAGATACACCACATCCACAGGCTTTCCCTTATCTAGGTGGCAGCTCACTTCATCGTAGGTTAATAGATTGGTTTGGCAAGAACGATTTTTCATGAATCCATGCTGATTACTACTTATAATACCATTTTCATTACTAACGTCTTGTATGTGGTCCCTTAACATCCCCTCCAAAATTTTGCAGACTACTGATGTTAGGCTGACCGGCCTATAGTTACCCGGGATACATCTCGGCCCCTTTTTAAATATTGGTACCACGTTGGCTTTTTTCCAATCAGCTGGCACCATACCAGTCTGTAAACTATCCTTAAAGATCAAGAATAATGGTCTGGCAATCACCTGGCTGAGCTCATTAAGAACCCTCGGGTGCAAGCCATCCGGTCCCGGTGATTTATTTATGTTAAGTTTCTCTAGTTTAGCTCTAAGTCTATCTTCTGTTAGCCATGGCGGCACTTCCTGAGGTGTATTATTTAGTTCGGCCTTACAAGCAAGGTTCGTGTAGCCCCCCGATCCTTTTGTGAAGACTGAAGAGAAGAAATTATTTAACACTTCCGCCTTTTCTCTGTCCTCAGTGGCCATATTTCCTTTATCATCTTTTATGGGGCCAATGTGTTCTGGCCTCACTTTCCTACTGTTTATATACTTAAAGCATTTCTTGGGGTTCTTTTTACTCTCCTCCGCTATATGTCTCTCGTGTTCTATTTTAGCCGCCCTGATTTCATCTTTACATTTCTTATTACACTCTTTGTAATGCTTAAATGCTGCCAATGACCCCTCAGTTTTGTATTTTTTGAAGGCCTTTTCTTTAGCATTAATATACATTTTTATGTTGGAGTTTAGCCACCCAGGGTTTAGCTTTGCTCTTTTAAATTTATTTCCCTTTGGAATGCACTGGCCAATCCCCTTGTTAAGTATGCTCTTGAAGCACTCCCATTTTTCCTCCGTGTTCTTTGTTCCCAGGGTTCTATCCCATTTGATATTTTCTAGCAGCGAGCGCAGTTTAGGGAAATTGGCTCTTTTGAAATTCAGTGTCCTTATATTACCCTTGTGTTTCCTATTACTGTAATTAATACTGAAACCAATTGACCTATGGTCACTGTTTCCTAAGTTGTCCCGTATTTCTATATCCGTGAGCAGGTCTGTATTGTTGGTAATCAGTAAGTCAAGTACCGCATTGTTTCTTGTCGGTGCATTCACCATCTGACCCATGAAATTGTCCTGCAAAACATTTAGGAACTGCCGAGCCTTGGCTGAGTGCGCAGTTCCTTCTGCCCAGTCTATATCTGGATAATTAAAGTCCCCCATTATAATGACATTTCCCATCCTTGCTGCCAATCCTATCTGTAACATGAGGTCCGCCTCACCCTCCTCCCTCTGGTTGGGGCGGCCTATAGCATACGCCCAATATTACATTCCCCACTGTGCCTTCCCTTTGAAGCTCTACCCATAGGGATTCTGCCTCATCCATAGCTCCATTATTAATATCATCCCTCATATTTACCTGTATACTGTTCTTAATATACAGACATACCCCTCCCCCTTTTTTACCTTCTCTATCCCTGCGATAAAGGGAATACCCCTGAATGGTCGCCATCCAGTCATGGGAGCTGTCAAACCAAGTCTCAGTTATCCCCACAAAATCGAAAGTCCTTCTCAAACATCAGCAGCTCCAGCTCTCCCATCTTGTTGGCCAGGCTTCTGGCATTGGTATACAAACCTCTTAATTTTGATCGGTTACCTATATCCTCATTTGTTGTTATTAGGCTGCTCTCTTGATTTTTCCCCATACCCACCCTGGATTTAGGAGCTCCGAACACCCTACCGCTAATGCCCCCATTTCTGCCCTCTGAATCTTGCTTTCCACTGGCTAATTCTACATCTG
This sequence comes from Pelophylax lessonae, assembly GCF_965119305.1. Taxonomy (NCBI): domain Eukaryota; kingdom Metazoa; phylum Chordata; class Amphibia; order Anura; family Ranidae; genus Pelophylax; species Pelophylax lessonae. The sequence continues at coordinate 543,621,509 of NC_138772.1, forward strand.
TACCCCCCCCCCCCGTCACCTAGTTTAAAAGCCCCTCTAACTTTGTGGCCATCCTCTCACCCAGTACGGCTGCACCCTCCCCATTTAGGTGCAATCCGTCCCTACCAAAGAGCCGGTGGCCGACTGAGAAGTTGGCCCAGTTCTCCAGGAACCCGAAACCCTCCTTACTACACCAGCTCCTCAGCCACTTGTTAACTTTCCTAATCTCCCGCTGCCTCTCTGGTGTGGCTCGAGGTACAGGTAGTATTTTGGAAAATACTACCTTGGAGGTCCTAGTCCTCAACTTAGCTCCTAAGTCCCTGAAATTGTTTAGGACTCTCCATCTTCCTCTGCCTTTGTCATTGGTACCCACGTGTACCATGACAGCTGGGTCTTCCCAGACTTGGTACCCTCTGCCTTCCCATGAGTCCTGTGAGTCAAGTACCCCAGTGCTCCAACAGACCTTGTACCCCCTGCCTTCCCATGAGTCCTGTGCCCCAGTGCTTCCAAGGCTATTACTCCCTTGTGCTCTCCTGCCCCCAGAACCTCTAGAGATTCCCCTATCCTCTGTCTCTTGAGTATTCCTGTATCTGCTCAAATGTTTCTCATTTAGAAGGACTGGCCTTTTTCTAGAGTCAAATCCCTCTCCCCCCTTTTTTTTCCCTTGGTTGTCCCTCTTTTTGTTCTGGAGAGTTCACTAGGGAAATGTCTGTCAGATACTGATGGGTGGCATCCAAGCAGGGCCACTGATAAGGCAGTACAGCCAGCCCTCCTGTACTGGGCCCCATCAGTTCCACAGGGGGACCCAGGCCCAGTAGGAGCCTCCCTCTTCTGCCTCCCCCTGCAATGCTGCCAGCTTCTCTTCTTTTCTCCTTCCAGCTGCACTGCAGGGGGGATTGGTCCAAGCACATATGCCGCTTCCATCTGCTGTCTAGGCCCCCCTGTTTTGCCCTTTCTTCCACAGCACTTCTGGCTTTCCTCCTCTCCTTTCCCTCCGGCAGCTACTGTGGGCACAAAGGGAGAGGTTTCAGGATATGAACACAGCGAGCGATCAGTACCAATCACTCCTGTGTCCATTTATCATGGAAGCATAGTAAACTGTTTACTATGCTTCAGTTTGTGAATGAGCAGGAAGCCTCAGAGCATTTCCTATTCATTAATCTGTGTTGTTGAGGCTGCAAAGAATTGGACTGATAAATCTATGTCCTCAGTCACTTTCAGTCGGGAAGGGGGGAGCCCTCTCAGGTAGGCTGTATGGGGCCCCGTGATTTCTAACAGCAGCCCTGCATCCAAGTATCCAGAGACCTTGTGAGTACAGACAGGATCTGGGTGACTGTTGCTGCTGCTAAACCTTGTACACGGATACTAAGGCTCGCCTGGCCTGGGACCTTGCGTATGGTGTCCCAATGATGTCTGTTATAAAAGGGACTGTTCTAAGAAGTAGCTACATTTAATTATAGTGCCGTCATCCATATACAGAAATAGAAGGGGCAATGTAAATTAAACAGTGTATATTTAGTATCACTTTTTTTTAGAGCATACAAAGGCAACATATTACTAAATTTTTTGGTAAAATAATAGAGGTGAGGTTGTGCCGAGCAAATAGATACCAAACACGTCAAGCCTTAAACCGTGTGCACCTGTGAAACAGCTTCCAGGACTTCACTCCTCAACATTTTTCATAGGCGACGCTTTAAAAGCTCCAACTTTAAAAATTTAGGGCTCTTTCACATGAGCGGTGTGCTCGGCGGACTCAGTTTTGCTCAGCAGGGATCGATCCGCCGATCCCCGCTGAGCAGGCGAATGACAGCTCCATCTCTGCTCTGTGTGCAGAGACAGAGCTGTCAGATCCCCGCTCTCCTCTATGGGAGATCGGATGGAAACGGACCGCCTATCCGTTCTCATCCGATCCCATCCGATCCGTTCCTCAAGATGGATGGAAAATAGGGTTTCCATCCGTCTGGATTTCACGGACAGGATCGGATCGGAGAGCAGCGGGTGTCAGAGGAGATGTCTCCGCTGACATCTGGTACTCCATAGGGATGCATGGAGGATCCGATCAGATCCGCCTAAAAAACTGACAGGTGGATCGGATTGGAAAGCCTGTGTGAAAGGGGCCTTAGGGTAATGAAGTTTGTTGGCGTTTCACACAATTTTCACACAACCTTGATATGTCGGGTATCTATTTACTCAACACAATTTCATATTTTTACCAAAAAATATATTTTTGTGTAAAATTACCTTTAATGTATTTCTAACTGAAAATATATGATTTATAAACTGTTGCACGAATATCATGTGGCATCTCTTCCTTTAGAAAATATATACTCTTTGGGGGTTTTAAACAGTTCCCACCTGGCCTATAGTAAAATCACAGCCCGGCTGACCTTTCGTCGATCGGGGTGGACGTCATGACATTCTCCCAGATCACGAATCACGCAGGGCCACGCTATGACACGATCGGACACAGGGCATGACTGATAAGTGTACCGGCTGACTGCCGGTACCATGTGATCACAGTGACCAATCACAGCAGATCACATGACAATTGTAAGCAATGGATGGATTCCTTTGATGCCACCCATTGTGTTCAATTGTGCTGCTAGCTGTTGTTGGTCACAGAGATCACATGGTGCAGACAGGGCCAATCACAATAAAACAAACTGAATGAATCGATTTCATTTAGCAAAATGCTTGCTCATAGCAATGAAATTCACTGCCTTTAAGCAATCATAATGTGTAAAAAAAATAAAAAAATCCTGATCACTTTTGCAGAATAGTACCATGTTACTATGGTGACATTATGTTGCTCTGGCCACAGCGTCTTAAAAAAAAAAATTAATTAAAAAAAAAAAGTTATTATAATTTTTTTTTGTACTGTCACAACACATGCTTATATTATTTTTTTCCTTATACTAGAAAGGGTGCACGTGCAAATTTACATTATATGTATTGCAGTTAAGAAAAAAAAAAAGTAGTGCAGTGGTGACATCTAGCGGCCACTCTGGAGAATACAGTATGTGGATCTATGCCAGGTGTGTATATCATTCAACGACCAGTTATTAATCAAATACTACATTACCTGACAGTATCTGTTAAATGAGTATCCCTAATGACAGGAAAATTCTTATTAAAACAAAAAAAAACTAAATTATTTATAGAGTAGTAACAGCGGTTTTGGACCATTTAAATTTTTTAAGAGGATGATAAGTCAAAACATTACCAACAGCCCTAATGTTACCTTTAAGTTCACTTTATCATTCTGAAATATTTTTCATGTTTAAATCATCATAATTAAATATTTTTTAACCACTTCAGCGCTAGCTTGAAAAAAAAAAAACTTCATTACAAGGCCTTTTTTTTGTTTTTCTGCGATAGTATACCTGGAATGATAACCACACATAAATAACACATTTTTAAATGTTATTACATTTATTTAATACAAATGAATATTGTATTCTCATATGCTTGTATTCTCTTATCTTTTTACTATACTGGGAAGTTTACATGTATTGCACTTGAGAAAAAAAAATGTGGTGCAGTGGTGACATCTAGTGGGCATTTTGGAGAATACAGTACTTCTTATTTCTGTATGTGGATCTATGCCAGGTGTGTATATCATTCCACAGCCAGTTATTAAACAAAGACCAAATTACCTGACAGCATTTGTTATATGAGGATCCCCGATGACAGGACCAGACTTTTTAAACAAATGACATTTTTAAAAGAATAATAGAGGTTTTGGGGCATTTAAATTTATTAAGTAGATGGTAAGTCAAAACATTACCAACAGCCCTAATGTTACCTCTAAGTTTTTTCTTTGTTATTCTCATTTTTCATGTTAAAATCATCATAATTAAATATTTTATCCACTTCAGCACTAGCTTGTATAAACCCTTTCATTACAAGTCCATTTTTCAGTTTTCTGTGATTGTTTGACTGAAATGATGACCACACATAAATAACATATTTTTTAATTTAATACATTTATTGAATACAAATTAATATTGTCTACTCATATGCTTGTATTATCTTATCTTTTACTATACTGGGAAGTTTACATGTATTGCCATTGAGAAAAAAAAAGTGAGGCAGTGGTGACATCTAGTGGGCATTCTGGAGAATACAGTACTTCTTATTTCTGTATGTGGATCTATGCCAGGTGTGTATATCATTCCACAGCACAGCCAGTTATTAAACAACGACTAAATTACCTGACAGTAACTGTTATAAGAGTATCTCTAATGACAGGACAATTCTTATTAAAAAAAAAAAAAAAAACGAATTTATTTAAAGGGTAATAACAGCGGAATTGGGACATTTCAATTTTTTTTAAGTAGATGAAAAGTCAAAACATTACCAACAGCTCCAATGTTACCTCTAAGTTAACTTTATCATTCTAAATATTTTTTCATGTTAAAGAGGAACTGCAGTCTGCTAACATAATTTGTAATAAAACATCTTTGCCATTATGAAGCTTCGCTCCAACCACTTTGCATATTTATATATATATATATATATATACTGTGATTCTATACTTACCAAATATGCTGCAGAAATCTCCCTCCACTAAGTCTGGCTGCAGCCATTTTAACTTGTTGGTAGCTGAAGCTGCTGCCTGTTCACTTCCTGGACTTACACAGACACACACACGCACATATATGAATATATATACACACACACATATATATATATATATATATATATATATATAATTCACACATATATATATATATATATATATATATATATATATATATATATAATTCACACATATATATATATATATATATATATATATATATATATATATATATAATTCACACACATATATATATATATATATATATATATATATATATATATATATATATATACACATATACATATACACACACATAAACACACATAAACATATGTACAGGCACACACACATATATATACAGACACACTCATATTACTGCTTGCCTGCACATTTCCTCTCTCTTGGTGAATACTCATGGATCTCAGCAGTCTCCTGTTATCTCTGCCCTCATCCAGCCCCCTCCAGCTCTCCTTGGCTTTCCTATGACTCATCCCTCCTCCCTTGCTGACACACTCTCATGAGAGAGAGCTGTGCATGATGTCATTAGCCTAGGCTAATTACTAGAAAAGAAAGAGGAAGTGGGCTGTATAAGGCATTTACTGGCAGAAAAAAAAAATGTTTTACTATCCAAAGTTAAAACAACAAGTGCAGAAGATTTAATAGATGGGAAGATGAAAAAATGACTGAAGAGCCGCTTTAATATCATCATAGAAATTACCTTTGTAACCAGTTAAGCACCAGTTTGTATAAACCTTTTTATTATAAGGCCTTTTTTCAGTTTTCTGTGATAGTTTACCTGGAATGATAACCACACACAAATGCTATATTTTAATTTTAATACATGTATTCAATACAAATTATTATTATTGCCTTCTCATATGTTTATATTAGTATATCTTTTAACTGTACTGGGAAGTTTACATGGTTAGATTGTAAGCACTAATGAGCAGGGCCCTCTGATTTCTACTGTATTAAAGTGTATTGTATTTGTACTGTCTACCTTCAAGTTCTAAAGCGCTACCAAAACTGTCGGCGCTATATAAACCCTATATAATAATAATAATGTATTGCAATTGAGGAAAAAGTGGTTCAGTGGTGACACCTAGTGGACGCTCTGGAGAATACATCTCTATTCTTTCTATATGTGGATCTATGCCAGGTGTGTATACCATTCCACAGCCAGTTATTATTCAAAGACAGTCTATGTTATATGACTATCACCCTTGACAGGACAAGACTTATCAAACAGACTCATTGATTTAAAGGGAAGTGATAACAATTTTGAGTAGTTTTAGTTTTTTAAGTAGCTAGAAAGTCAAAACATTACCATCAGCCCCAATGTTACCTCTAAGTTCACTTATCATTCTAAAATATTTTTCTCAAATATTTTATTTATTCAAAGAGAAAAAAGGATGACCAGGTACAGAAACCAGAGACACTAAAATATTTTTTCATGTTAAAATCATTTTTAAAACATATATTTTTAACCATTTCAACACCAGTCTGTATAAACGCCCTTTTTCAGTTTTCTGTGATATACTGTAGTTTGACTGACAATTACTCTTACTTTACCTGAATCACTTTGATATAATTTTTTTTTTTTTAGACAGAGAGAGCTTTCTTTTGGTGATATTTAACCAATTGCCCCCTGCGGCAAAGTGGCGCTATTGTGCGAAATGACGTAAGGAACACATGGTGACATCCTGGGGGCGTACGAGAATGTGCATGCGTCGATTCACTCGTTCCCGTTTAATGGCGAACTTGCGTTCGCCAATGCTCATGCGCGTACTTGCGAACATGCACACATAATAGCGTCACGATTTGGTGCCATACCTGGCCTATATAAAGGTGACTGACACACTTGTTCCTTGCTGTCTTGTCTGCAGCTTTACCTGTACTCCTGATCCTGAACCTGCTGTATCCTGTTGACTTCCTGATTGACATCCCAGCTTGTCCATTATTTCGTCTGCTTGCTGCCCGCCCTGACCCTGGCTTGTTCCTGTGACTACTCTCCTGCCTTATCCATGTCGACTTCTCTGCTTCTGGTTCTGGACTTGTTCACCTCCTGGTGGGGCGACCCTTGGGACCGCGACCTTGTGTTCAGCACGCAGCTAAATCCATCCTCACCATCAGAGGCTCTGGTGAAGACCTGCTGTCACTTAGACTCCGCACCTCGGGCTAGCCCCTGTCTACCACCAGTGTGATCCGTTCGTGTTTCTGTTTTACCAGATCCCACTAGGCTACCTCTGCACGTTAGGCTCAGCCACCAGCACCATTACAGACATACCTTAGTTTACCATAGTTTCATTTAATAGCCACTAGATGGCGCAATCGCACTGCCGGAGGCGCAATCACATAGTGATTAGCTAGCAGGGATGTCAATTAATGGGTCCGGTGGACCCGATGTCCACCAGCCACCCGGGATCATCCCCGGGAGAGGCAGAATGCCGATCTGCCTATGTAAGCAAGGCAGATCACCATTCTGCAAGGGGACAAGATGGAGATCTTGTGTTTCTGATAAGCGGGAACCAGGATCTGGGTCTTCCCCCAATCAGTGCATCCCCCCCCACAGTTAGAAAGCACCCCTTGGGGACACACTTAACTCTTTGACTGCCCCGGATGTTAGCCCCTTCCCTATCAGTGTCATTAGTTCAGTGACAGAGCATTTTTTTTAGCACTGATCACTGTAAAAATGTCACTGGTTCCCAAAAAGTCTCAAAAGTGTCAGTTAGGTGTCCGATTTGTCCACTACAATATCGAAGTCCCGCTAAAAATCACTGATTGCTGGTATTACTAGTAAAAAAAAAAATAAATAAAAATTACATAAAAATATTGCATCGTTTGTAGACGCTATAACGTTTTATTTATTTTTTTATTGGATATGTTTTATAGCAGAAAGTTAACCGGTTGCCGACCGCCGCAAGCACATATACTGCGGCGGTCAGCCCCGGCCAGGCAAAGTGACGTACCGGTACGTCACTAGCCTGTCACTTGCTTGTGAGCCAATAGCGGGCAAGCGCGGCGTGAAGGGAGAAAGGCAGGCGGCTAATGTAAACAAGCCGCCTGTCATTCTCCCCTGTGTAGGAATGGTGATCATACAGTTCTACTATGTAGGACCGTTGATCTCTGTTCCTACACCAGTAGCCATGTCCAATCACAGTAAGAAACACGCCTCTAGGGACACACTTAACCCCTCCTTCCTCAATAAAGTTAACCCCTTCCCTGCCAGTGTCATTTTGCAGTAACAGTGCATATGTATAGCACTGATTACTGCAGTAATGTCACTGGTAACCCCAAAAGTGTCAAAAATCTCAGTCAAGGGTCCGATCTGTCCGCCGCAATGTTGCAGTACCGCAAAAAAAATCGCAGATCGCCGCCATTACGCGTTAAAAAAAAAACACCAAAAATGACATAAATCTTTCCCTTAGTTAGTAAACGCAATAACTTTTGCGCAAACCAATCAAAATACGCTTTTTGCGATTTTTTTTTTCTACCAAACATATGTAGCAAAAAACAAATTGGCCAAAAATGTTAAAAAATTTTGATTTTTACTTTTTTTTTTTTGGGAATTTCATATAAAAAAATGTGAAAAATATTGTTATTTTTGCAAAATTGACGCTCTTTTTTTGTTTATAGCGCAAAAAGTAAAAATCGCACAGGTGATCAAATACCACCAAAAGAAAGCTCTGTTTGTGGGAAAAAAAGGACGTCAAATTCGTTAAGGTACAGCGTCGCACGACCGCGCAATTGTCCGTTAAAATCACGCAGTGCCGAATCGCAAAAAAGGCCCTGGTCAGGAGGCCTAAAATCTAAAAAAGGGGGTAAAATCTTCCGGGGCTTAAGTGGTTAAAACTATTGTTTTTTTTTTTTTTTTTACAAAATTGACGGTCTTTTTTAGTTTATAGTGCTAAAAAATGCACAAAAAGAAAGCTCTATTTGTGGGGAAAAAAAGACATACATTTTATTTTGGGTACAGCGTTGCACGACCGCGCAATTGTCCGTTAAAGTAACGCAGTGCCGAATTGGGGTAAAATAATTATTTGATCCCCTGCAGATTTTGTAAGTTTGCCCACTTGCGATGAAGTAAAGGGTCTATCATTTTTATCATCGTTGTATTTTCAATGATAGAGACAGAATATCAACCAAAGGTTCAGGAAAAACACATGATACAAATGTTATAAATTGAGTTGCAGTTCAGTGAATAAAATAAGTGTTTGATTCCGAAGCAAAACATGACACAGAGGTCAGACGTTTCTTGTAGTTGGGTGTCAGGTTTGCACACATCTCAGCAGGGATTTTGGTCCATTCTTCTTTACAGATCTTCTCTAAATCCTTCGGGTTTTTTGGCTGTCACTTGGCAACTCGAAGTTTCAGCTCCCTCAAAAAAAGTTCTTATGGATTAAGGTCTTGAGACTGGCTAGGCCACTCCATGACCTTAATGTGCGTCTTCTTGAGCCACTCCCCTGTTGCCTTGGCTGTATGTTTTGGATCATTGTCATGCTGGAAGACCCATCCATGACCCATCTTCAGTGTTCTGGCTGAGGGAAGAAGGTTCTCATCCAAGATTTTATAATACATGGCCCCGTCTAACGACCCCTCAATGCGGGCATAGTCGGTCTGTACCTCTAGCAGAAAAACAGCCCCAAAGCATAATGTTTCCACCTCTTTGCCTGATTGTAGGGACAGTGTTCTTAGGGTCATAGTTACCATTTTTCTTTTTTCTAGGCAACAAAGGAGTGGCTCAAGAAGAAGCATGTTAAGGTCCTGGAGTTGGCTAGCCAGTCTCCAGACCTTAATCCTATAGAAAATGTATAGAGGGAACTGAAACTTTGAGTTGCCAAGAGACATCCAGGAAACCTTAAGGATTTAGAGAAGATCTGTAAAGAACAGTGGACTAAAATCCCTCCTGAGATGTGTGCAAACCTGGTCACTAACTACAAGAAATGTCTGACCTCTGTGCTTGCCAACAAGGGTTTCTCCACCAACTACTAAGTCAGGTTTTGCTTGGGGATCAAATATTTATTTTACTCACTGAACTGCAATTTAATTTATAGCATTTGTTTTATATGTTTTTTTCTTGATTTTTGGTTGATAGTCTGTCTCTATTTTTTAAAATACACTGATGATAAAAATTTTAGACCCTTCAGTTCTTTGTAAGTGGGCAAACTTACAAAATCTACAGGGGATCAAATAACTATTTTCCCCACTGTATATAATGGGCTTCTTTAATCACTTGCCGACTGCCGCCCGACTATATACGTCGGCAGTCAGCCCCTCACAGGCAAAGTGACGTAGGGGCACGTCACTAGCCTGTGAGGCTCTGGGGAGCGAACTGCTCCCGCTCGGTCATGGACCCCCCCCCGTGCGTGTGCCCGGCGGACCCAATGTCCGCCAGGCTCTCGCAATCGTCCGTTAGAGCGGGAGAAAGTCAGGCTGCTAATGTAAACAAAGCCGCCTGTCATTCTCTCCTGTGTAAGAATAGAGATCATACGGTTCTGCTATGTAGGACCGTTGATCACTGTTCTTACACCTCAAGCCACAACCAATCACAGTTAGAAGCACGCCCCTAGGGACACACTTAACCCCTCCCTCTCAAAAAAAGTTAACCCCTTCACTGCCAGTGTCATTTTTACAGTAACAGTGCATATGTATAGCACTGATTACTGTAGTAATGTCACTGGTAACCCCAAAAGTGTCAAAAATGTCAGTTAGGGGTCCGATCTGTCCGCCGCAATGTCGCAGTCCCACAAAAAAAATTGCAGATCGCCGCCATTACTAGTTAAAAAAAAAATATAAAAATGACATAAATCTTTCCTGTAGTTAGTAAACGCAATAACTTTTGCGCAAACAAATCAAAATACGCTTATTGCTATTTTTTTTACCAAAAAATATGTAGCGGAAAACAAATTGGCCTAAAATGTTAAAAAATTTTGATTTTTACTTTTTTTTTTTTGAGAGTTTCATATAAAAAAATATTGTTATTTTTTCAAAATTGTTGCTCTTTTTTTGTTTATAACGCAAAAAATAAAAAATCGCACAGGTGATCAAATACCACCAAAAGAAAGCTCTGTTTGTGGGAAAAAAAGAATGTCAATTTAGTTTGGGTACAGTATCGCACGACCACGCAATTGTCCGTTAAAGTCACGCAGTGCAGAATTGCAAAATAGGGCCTGGTCATTGAGCAACCAAATCCTCCAGGGCTAAAGTGGTTAATAAGAACAAATAGGATTCTGTAATAACAGATATTGCAGTGTCACTCCATTAAACCCCAATTACTACAAAAAGGGACTCAAAAGACTGACACTGCAGGAAAAAATGCTTAATCAACAAAGTATTATATTCAATGAGTGAGAGTGACTGAAATAACTATCAGCTTTAACTGTCAGGGCTACTATTGAATGTATTAACCATGAACCTTGCTTAACTTCTACTGAAATCAGATCTGGCAATATCTCATGTTTATCTAATGAGAATCTATCATTATGTCAATGGGTCCCCTATAAGAATTGTAAGTAATGAAGTTCCTGCTCTAGCAAGGCCTTACAGAATCTTCGCCAGCAGTTGGAGCTCTTTATCACTCTTCAGTGTGATATTTGTAATCCAAATGTAGTGGTGTATATTAGTGATTGACGGATTATCGGCAAGGCCGATATATCGAGGGCCGATTATGCACTTTCACCGATATATCGGATTTGGCCCCGGAAGTTACTGATATTGCCGATATTGTGCATGGCGCACACGTGACGTCATTAAGTGTGTTGCTTCACGTGTCTCCGCGCGCTGGGCCTATAATTATACACGTTCTGCCTTCTAAGACCACCTCCCACTCCTCGGACAGTATGTGCAGCTGCAGTCTGGTCACGGTGCCAGCCAGCCACCCACAGGCCCTGGCCTCAGCCACCCACCACAGGGTGCCAGCCAGCCACCCACCACAGGATGCCAGCCAGCCACAGCAGGGTGCCAGCTGCCAGCCATCGACTCACAACAGGGTGCCAGGCCAGCATCCAGCCACCCACCTCACAACGGGGTGCCAGCAGCCAGTCACCCACCCCACAGCATGGTTCCAGCAAGCCAGCCACCCACCACAGTGTTCTAGCAAGCCAGCCACCCACAACAGGCCAGGGTGAGTGACACCAAGCCAGCCACCCACAAAAGGGTGACACCAAGCCAGCCACCCACAACAGGGTGACACCAAGCCAGCCATCCACAACAGGGTGACACCAAGCCAGCCATCCACAACAGGGTGACACCAAGCCAGCCACCCACCACAGTGTCCCAGCAAGCCAGCCACCCACAACAGGGTGACACTAAGCCAGTCACCCACAACAGGGTGACACCAAGCCAGCCACCCACAACAGGGTGACATCAAGCCAGCCATCCACAACAGGGTGACACCAAGCCAGCCACCCACACAGTGTCCCAGCAAGCCAGCCACCCACAACAGGGTGACACTAAGCCAGCCACCCACAACAGGGTGACACCAAGCCAGCCACCAACAACAGGGTGACACCAAGACAGCCACCCACCACGGTGTTCCAGCAAGCCAGCCACCCACAACTGGGTGACACCAAGCAAGCCACCCACCACAGTGTTCCAGCAAGCCAGCCACCCACAACAGGGTGACACCAAGCTAGCCACCCACAACAGGGTGACACCAAGCCAGCCACCCACCCACCACAGTGTTCCAGCAAGTCAGCCACCCACAACAGGGTGACACCAAGCCAGCCACCCACAACAGGATGCCAGCAAGCCACCCACACTGCCAGGTGTCAGCCACCGACCCACAACAGGGTGCTAGCAAGTCACCCACACTGCCAGGTGTCAGCAACCGACCCACAACAGGGTGCCAGCCAGCCACCCACACTGCCAGGTGTCAGCCACCGACCCACAACAGGGTGACAGCAGCCAGCCACCCCACAACAGGGTGCCTGCAAGCCACCCACACTGCCAGGCTTCAGCCACCGACCCACAACAGGGTGCCAGCAAGCCATCCACACCGCTCCAAAAGAAAATTGTGATGCTAAGCACCTAACTCCTGCGCTCAGATACTAGGCTCCCAGTTCACTCCTATCACGGGACTCCTACTTGGCATCCTCAATGGCAAGGCCTTGCTGCCCACTATGACCAGGGTGGCCAACCAAGAGCTACAAACAAAAAACAAAGAAAGGGTGCACCGGCCTAGCGCATTACCCTCAATAAAGCTTTATTGATAAAAGATAAAAATATATCTACTCACAAACATATGTTTTAAGTCAGCATATCAGATTTAGATAACGGAGTCCATCATTATACAATCCACAGTCTTAGTGAAATAGCGACTAACACGTTTCGAGGCTTCGCCAGGCGTCAGCCACTGACCCACAACAGGGTGCCAGCAAGCCACCCACACTGCCAGGCGTCAGCCACCGCCCCACAACAGGGTGCCAGCCAGCCATCCACACTGCCAGGCATCAGCCACTGATCCCCAACAGGGTGACAACAGCCAGCCACCCCACAACAGGGTGACAGCAAGCCACCCACACTGCCCGGCGTCAGCCACCGACCCACAACAGGGGGCCAGCAAGCCACCCACCTTGCCAGGCGTCAGCCACCGACCCACAACAGGGTGCCAGCCAGCCACCCACACTGCCAGGCGTCAGCCACCGACCCACAACAGGATGCCAGCAAGCCATCCACAGCAAGGCAGGGTGCCAGCAGCCAGCCAGCCATTTTTTTAACCTTATTGTCTATTTCAAATTGCAATGGAGATGGATGAAGACAGAAAAAGTAAAAGTGTGGTCTGGGACTATTTCTCGTCTCAACAATCTCCAGAAAAGCAGAAGTGTGCAAAACATGCACAAAAAATATAAGCATGGGATTAGTAACTGCAAAAAACAAAAATACGTCAAATCTTTGGGCCCATCTAAGAGTTCATCATATTGAATTACATCATGTAGCACAGAAAAAAAAACAAAATGAATATCAATGTGATTTTGAAATACCTCCTCCACTATCCCAGGCAACAATAACAGATATGTTTCAGAAAAAAAACAGGTGTCACAGTCTAGATTCAGATGGAAGATCCCAACTGCTGGACAGAGTAATCACAGAGATGATTGTCACTGATAACCAGCCATTTACACTGGTGTCAGACTCAGTATTTAAGTGGTTGATGTCCATACTTGAGCCAAGGTACACACTGAAGAGTGAGAAGTATTATCAAACCGAAATGCTGGGAAAGATTCACCAAAAGGTTGTTGAGAAAGTAAAGGCTATGCTGCAACCAGAGAATGCTGCCAACTCACTCTCATTCACGACTGTCTGCTGGTCAGGAGGAGGACAAACAGAGTCACTAATGAATCTTACATGCCACTTCATTGACAGCGGATGGACAAAAAGGCAATTGGTCTTGAATACAAAAGTGATGCAAGGATCCCACACTGGGGAGTACAGTAGAGAAATGTTTCTAGGCATGCTTGAAGAATGGGGAATCACCAGACTGAGTGATGCTTGTGCTCCTTCGAGACAGCGGAGCAAACATGTTGAAAGGAGTGAGGCTTGCTGATATGTCCGACCTCAGTGTCATGGCACACAACACCCTTTAACTTTCAAATGATGGTCTGTCAAGCCAGAGAGCTTTGACTGATATATGTTTTGAGAAGCATGAAGAGATTAAAAATGTTGTGCTGGCAAGTCTTTTGAATCCTCAATACAAGAACGATGCTTTCTCTTCTGATCAGGGCCAGTGCAAGGATTTTTGCCGCCCTAGGCAAAATAAAAATTGTCGCCCCTCCTCCCATATGCTCAGCCCACGATGTGACATCACAAACCATCAGTTTACAGAATCCCCCTCCTCCCCAGTCCTCACAATCCCCCCCCCTCAGAATGCAAAGCCCCCTCAGTTTACAGAATCCCCCTCCTCCCTAGTCCTCACAATCCCCCCCCCTCAGAATGCAAAGCCCCCTTGGTTTACAGAATCCCCCTCCTCCCTAGTCCTCACAATCCCCCCCCCCCCAGAATGCAAAGCCCCCTCAGTTTACAGAATCCCCCTCCTCCCTAGTCTTCACAATACCCCCCCCCCCAGAATGCAAAGCCCCCCTCAGTTTACAGAATCCCCCTCCTCCCTAGTCCTCACAACCCCCCCCCCCAGAATGCACAACCCCCCTCAGTTTACAGAATCCCCCCCCCTCCCTAGTCCTCACAATTCCCCCTCCTCCCTAGTCTGCACGGTAAGAAATGACAAGGGAAAGAAGAGTAACAGGGGGAGAGAGGGGGCTGTGCAGATAATAGTTCACTCACGAATTGAGTTTCCCCCCTTAGGCTGGTCTCCACAGGTAGGCTGAGCACAGACGCACAGTGCCTGTAGGGGGCTGGAGTGTAGGCGGGGTTTGGCTAGAAACAAATGGGAGGAGAAGTGTCAGATTGAACAGACAGCCGAGCCGAGCCGAGCTAGAAAGACAGTGGGCGGCAACGGGACGGGCGGCAGCTTTCTCTGCAATATCTAGCTGTGACAGGAAAAGCGTAAGTGATCGCTTCCGCTGTCTGAGGTACGGTTGAGCAGCCTATTTACAGTCCATCAGAGCTGCCTGGGGGGAATGCATGCCTGCTCCCTGCTGCGCTAGTCCGCCTTTGGCCGCCCGCACCCGCCAGCCATTACTTGATTGATTCCGGGTGCAGCAGCAGGATGCTGGCGCCCCCTGCTGAATTGCGCCCTAGGCGGCTGCCTGGGTCGCCTTACTGGTAGCACCGGCCCTGCTTCTGATGATGTATTGGCTAAGGCAAAACAATGGCTGACAGAAGATATTCAACAGGAGGTGCCGGTGTTGTAAAATTTTGTCGGACCCGTGAAAAAATCGTACCTCGTCACTTCCGGTGACAGAGCATCACAAAACAGCTGATAGGAGTCGTCTGTGTGCATGCGCAGAAGACATTTTTCGAGGTTTGGAAAAATTATAACAGAGAGCGGACAGCTGATTGAGAGGAGGCGGGGCTGAGGTGCGACGGAGGACGGAGGACACCGCCGCGTCATCGAGACATTAGGGAGGGAGGCACATATGCAGAGCTGGCGGAGGAGGCGGGACGGAGGTGTGGCCGTGTAATATATGCAGGGCTTAAGCGACTCCTTGTTTTATTATCTTTAGTAATTATCGTATTATTTATCCTTCGGATTTCATTACATTTAGTATTTCTATAATACAAAATAAGAAATACTAAATGTAATGAAATCCTAAGGATAAATAATACGATAATTACTAAAGATAATAAAACATAAGGAGTCGCTAAAGTCCTGCATTTATTACACGGCCGCACCTCTGTCCCGCCTCCTCTATTCAGTTCTGCAGATGACGCGGCGGTGTCTTCAGTCCCGCCTCAGCCCCGCCTGCTCTCGTTCAACTGCCCGCTCTGTGTTATAAGTTTACCAAACCAAGATAATGTCTTATGCGCATGCGCACTTGAGACTCCCATAACCGGAAGTGACGAGGTCCGATTTTTTCACGGGTCCGAGAAAATTTTAGAACACCGGAGGTTCCTGCCAAAAAGACATGTCCAGAACAGCATTTTTATAAAGAGCAGCATGCTGCAAAAACAGAAAAATGTCCAAAAAGACGACAACGAACAGAAGAGAATCTTCTTCATCGTGGTCGAATTGATCAGGACATTTTCAGTGTTTTATTGGGGCCTCATGCGGAGGATTCTTCTGAATCTGCAATAATGAGCCTGGATGATGAACTTCATCTCTATTTGAAGGAACCAGTAATAGACAGAAGAAGTGGTTATCCTCTTCAGTGGTGAAAAGAAAATGAGGCACACTAAAAAAGACTTGCTTCCCATGCTAGAAGATACCTCTCTCTCTCTCTGCTCCTCTGTCCTCCTCTCCTCCTGTACCAAGTGAGCATGTTAATGAAGTGGCAGCATTATAGGAAAAAAACAGAAGCCCTTTAACAGGTGACCATGGACATGCTGAAATGTTATGCTTTCTGCAGTATAATATTGTTCTACTTAACTGGGAGTATTGAAAAGTGTAGTAGTACTAGTGTCCACTCCAATCCACTGTCTAGCTTTTTTTCTAGCAGTTTTGCACTGACTGCAGTAGTGATTAAAATCATTGCAGTGAGTGCACTATTGCAGCAGTAGTCCACTGACTCCAATCCACTGTTGTCTAGCTTGTATCTAGCAGTTTTTGTGCCACTGACTGCACTGCTGCAGTAGCGAATTAAAATTATTGCAGTGAGTGAGTGCACTACTGCAGCAGTTTATTATGCATTAATGCACGATCAGATGATGTGAAACTGATGTCCATGCAAGTGCAGTTTTCCTATCAGTTTTCATGCAGTTAAAGTGTGAAGAACGAGCCCTTAATGTTAAAAAAAGTTAACCACTTGCCGTCTGAGTACCGTAGTACTACTGCGGCAAAGTGGCTCATTATCGTCTGACGACGTAGTACTACGTCGTCAGACACTCCCCTTTCTCGGCGGCGCGCGCACGCCACCGGAGGCTCACTCCCGCTGTATTCAGTCACAGCGGGAGTCGGGCCAGGGGAGGAGCAGCGGCGATCGCCGCCGCTCTTCCCCGATCATCGGGGATCTAGTGTGGAGATCCGCCTGCTTGTGTAAACACAAGCGGGCGGATCTCCCAAGTGACAGGCAGGGTCAGATTGCAGGGTTCAGCATAGCTGAACCCTGGATCTGTCCTTGTGTCACTCAGTCACCTCCCCCCACACACGTCAGTAAGCACCAGGCATAAATTAACCCCTCCCTCTCCAATAAAATTAACCCCTTCCCTGCCAGTGTCATTTTTACAGTAACAGTGCATATATATAGCACTGATTGCTGCAGTAATGTCACTGGTACCCCCAAAAGTGTCAAAAATGTCAGTCAAGGGTCCGATCTGTCCGCCGCAATGTCGCAGTCCCACAACAAAAATCGCAGATCGCCGCCATTACGCGTTAAAAAAAAACACCAAAAATGACAGAAATCTTCCCCTTTGTTAGTAAACGCAATAACTTTTGTGCAAACCAATCAAAATACGCTTATTGTGAATTTTTTTTACCAAACATAGGTAGCAGAAAACAAATTGGCCAAAAATGTAAAAAAATTTCGATTTTTAAATTTTTTTGGGGGGAATTTCATATAAAAAAATGTGAAAAATATTGTTGTTTTTTCAAAATTTACACTCTTTTTTTGTTTATAGCGCAAAAAGTAAAAATCGCACAGGTGATCAAATACCATCAAAAGAAAGCTCTGTTTGTGGGAAAAAAAGGACGTAAATTTCGTTTGGGTACGGCGTCGCATGACCGCGCAATTGTCAGTTAAAGTCGCACAGCGCCGAATCGCAAAAAGTGGCCTGGACATAAGACAGCAAAATGCTCTAGTGGTAAAGTGGTTAATAAATAAACATTAACATGTTCAGTAACAGATTTGTGTCAAAATTTGTGTTTATTTTGCAAAACTTTATATGTACAAAATATTGGCCCATATCGGCCGATACCGATATGCGATGGCCAAAATATCGGTTTCGGCAACGAAAAACCAATATCGGTCGATCCCTAGTTCACACATCCCTCCCTTCTCCCAAAGGCTCCTTACTCAATAAACAGTCCAGAGGTTTTGGTTTTTGGTATTTATTGTGGAACTTGGATGGGAGAAGGGAATAGTGGGATGCTCCAACTTGAACTATATACAGTTGATAAGGACATCTCTCAGTTGGCCTCACCAGGTTACTTGTGGAAGCAGTCACACTGCTTTAACCATACTGCCACATGTATGGAAGGGTTAAGTCTTCTTGCTCTCTCCAGCAGCAGACTTGATGCACTACATTATCTTCAGGACACTCTCTAGTATCCTCTTGACTGACAACGGTCCACTGACTCTCCTAGCTGAAGGGATGGCCCCCCTCAGAACAGGCCCCATGATTCAGATCTGTATTCACTGTATGCAGATTCAGATCCTTTCCAGTGTCTCCTATCTAGTCAGCTTCTGCAGGACATCCGGGTTCAGCTCCTCAGGTCGACCACCCGAGGCCACATCTCTCTCTGGGACCCCGCTCTCCAGCTGAAAGACCCCCAGCCGCTAATGTTAGAGTGAGAGCAACAATTATAGCCCAGGACCTCCTCTGTAACTCTAATCAGGTGACCTGTATAACATTTTAAAGTGTTGCCTATGGAGATTTTTAAGTATCAAAGTTTGTAGATAGTGAGGACCAATGCGCTACCAGGAGATAATATAACCTCAGAGAAACTGGTTCAAATATAGATGGTATGAAACAACAGGTGTTGATGTGCAAATCCGCAAAAAAAAAAAGGGAAAGAAAAATCAGCCAATTTTAATCAGTGTCCCCACTGTCAATAAATACTAAAAAACCTAAAAAATCGGCGCTAATTCATAGAAAATCGATAAACTGCATCCGTACAGATGGACAAAAAAATAAAAAGTATAAAAATATATACAATCTTCCAATAAAAGCTGAATGGGTTAAAAATGGTGAATAATACTGACTAAAACTGTGTAGTGATAGTGAAACAAAATTCAGCGCTAATTCTTAAAACTATAAACTACATCCGTGCAGATGGACAAATCTATATGTTGTGTTGTATAATAAAAATAATGACTCCAAATAATGCTGAATGAGTTAAGATATAGAATATACTACAATAGGTGCAATTGTTGATATATGTAGTGATAATGAGACAAATGTCTCAATATGTGACAAAATGTTTCAATGATGTCAAAATAAATAAACAAATGGATAATACATGTGAATGAATAGTATAGGTGAAAAGAACACTTCTAGTATCCCTACAAAAATCATATATCAACAAGGTGGAGAAATGCTAAAAATCAATTCCAAATGAATCCAGATATATAAAATGTGTCCCAATATATATATAAATTAATTGGATGCAAGTGTGAAAATAAATAAATATATTGCAAGATGTCCCAATCATGTGTAAAATAAATCGTGCTGAACTGTGAATATCCCAATCAATGCAAAATCTGTTAATATAATGCGTAAAAATCACTGTGCAAAAAAAATATCCACTCTTATAAACATAAAAATGCCGCAATAATCAATATCAATAAATCCAAAGTAAATATACTATCCCAGTGAAATAAACAAGGAAAATGGAAATTGATGTGAAACAAACCAATCCTATTATACAGATTAAGTCAATCGTATTGTACTGTGTTTGTCCCAATGTATGTAATAAAAATATGTAAAAATTTGTCCACTCCTACAAAGCATAAAATTCCACAATAGTGTCCAAGATCTGATGCAGAAAAAATGAGGTAGACCAACAGGTAAATTTCCCAATCTTGATGCTCTAAAGTGTGTAGTGGCCACTTACCTCTAACACACACAAAGAAAGCATGTGTATAATTCAATACTGCTCCGCAACACCGCTCAACAGACCACTCTCTTTAGATAAATGGATGGCGGGATCCTTAAGCTCCGGAATGTGCCTATGATGGTACGGCTTCTCCACTCTATCCTCTTATGCCCGAAGCATTGATCTCATGGGGATGTAAAGAAACAATCGCTCATGGTGCAATATCTTCAGTAAACATTTATTTATTTAAATAAAAGAAATGCACTCACATGGAAACAAAATGTTACACGCTGACATCGCTAGCAGCGGTACACAAAAGAACTTCCGGTTACGGCCGTGAACACGGAAGTGACGTCACCCTGGCTCCTCCCGACGCGTTGCATCACTAACCACGTGACTTTATCAAAGGATAGGAGCGTAGGTGACTCTTGCCAGTTTATATAGCGTCATGGTTACCATAGGAACTTTTAAGCTTCTTACTGTTAACTGTTGCCGTGCCGATCCTTGTCAGTTTATGCAGCGTCAAGGTTACTATAGGAACTTTTGAACTTCTTACTATTAACTGTTGCCGTGCCGATCTTTGTCACTCATAAAGGCAAACAGGATCTCGCCGATCTTTTGTTAGTCACCGATAGGCTGTACTGGTAATGCTGCTTACCAAATTATGACCTTATAGGTATCAAAGTTTGCCGACATTCCACGAGTGTGTGCAATTATAAAGCTCGACATGTTAGGTATATATTTACTCTGCGTAACATCATCTTTCCCATTATACAACAAAATTGGGCAAACTTTAGTGTTCTGTTTTTATTTCATTTATTAAACGCAAATACTGTGTGACACAAAAAGTTTCAACGATCGCCATTTATTTACCTAGGGTCTCTGTTAAAAACATATATAATGTTTGGTGGTTCTGGGTAATTTTCTAGCAAAAAAATTATGATATTTACACATAGGAGAGGAGTGCTAGAATTTGAAGTGGAAATTAAACACAAAATACAAAAAGCATAATACTGCAAATAGCTATTCACACTGCACTATATAATCCAGTTTTGTGCCTAAAATCAAAAGAATGTGTAAAACAAAAAAAGAGATCAACTCTCACATGTAAGGAAGGATATATCCCTTCAATTTATAAACATTTGCTTTATCCCCAAAGTTCCTTAAAATAGGAGCTGCAACACCAGCTCAGCCCCACCCTGTGCCGAGAAATGTCATTGTCGGAGACTTTCACTTTCATTTCTCTCTTCTGCTGTCAGCGATGGCGTCTGCTGATCTGAGACAGGAGCTGGACTGTTCCGTCTGTCTGAACATGTATACAGATCCTGTAAACCTGAGATGTGGACACAACTTCTGCCGGGTCTGTATTGATCATGTGTTGGATACACAGGAGGGGTCTGGAGGTTATTCCTGTCCTGAGTGCAGAGAAGAGTTCCAGGATCGGCCTGCACTGCACAGGAACATAACACTGCGTAACATAGTGGAGGCTTTCCGATCTACTCATCCAGATGAGAAGACGACTGAAATCTTCTGTACTTACTGTATTCACTCTCCTGTATCTGCTGTTAAATCCTGCTTGCTATGTGAAGCTTCTTTATGTAATGATCACCTGAAAGTCCACAGCAAGTCACCAGAACATGTCCTAACTGATCCCACCACTTCCATGGAGAACAGAAAATGCTCCATCCATAGGAAACTTCTTGAATATTACTGCACTGAGGACTCTGCCTGTATCTGTGTGTCCTGCAGGCTGGATGGAGAACATCAGGGACACAAGGTGGAGACTCTGGATGAGGCCTCTGAGAAGAAGAAACGAAAACTGAGAAATGTTCTGCAGAAACTGATGACAGAGAGAGAGGAGACGGAGAAAAGAGTCCAGAGTCTGCAGGATCGCAGGAGAAAAGTACAAGAAAAATCAGCCGATCTAACAGAGAGAGTCACTGCCCTGTTCATAGAGCTCAGGAGACAGCTGGAAGACCTGGAGAAGAGAGTCCTGAGGAACATCTCCAGCCAGGAAGAGAGGATCTCACGTTCATTGTCTGATTTGATTGATCAGCTAAAATTAAAGAAGGAGGATCTGTCCAGGAAGATGGGGGACATTGAGGAGCTGTGTAACATGACTGACCCACTGACTGTCCTACAGGAATCAGACACAGGGGACTTGTGTGATACTGAGGAGGGAGATAATGAGGACAGAGAGAGACATGATAGACTCCTCCATGATGGAGGGGATCTGGATGTGGCTGGAATCTCACACACATTACACACAGGATTATCTGATATGATAAAAGGGGTAAATGTATTCTTCAATATACAGGAAGCTTCAGACATATTACTGGATGTGAACACAGCTCATAATAATCTACAGATATCAGATGACATGAAAACTGCATCCTTGTCAGATATAGAGCAGAATCGTCCAATAACACCGGAGAGATTTCAGGATACACATAAGGTATTAGGCAAAAGGATATTTTCCTCGGGGCGACATTACTGGGAAGTGGATGTCAGTAAATCAGAATTTTGGGCAGTCGGGATGTGTTATCCCAGTATAGAGAGGACAGGAGACCAGTCAGGAATTGCAAAGAATAGGAAGTCCTGGGGTTTGTTCAAGTTTAATAATCAATATTCCATGGCACATAACAATAAAGTGATCCAGTTACCTGACAATCTCTCCAGTAACAGAGTCAGGATCTATGTGGATTATGAGGCCGGGCAGCTGTCCTTTTATGATCTGTGCGACCCGATCAGACACCTCCACACCTTCACCACCACCTTCACTGAGCCCCTACATGCTGCATTAGGTGTAGCTCAAGGTTGTATATCTATTTTTGGGGGGGTCAGGAGATGTGAGAAATAATATCACAAGACATCCACCCAAATCTGCTGACATCACCGAAATCTGACTCTTGATGATTATTGACCAATGGAATGATGTAGTGCAGTGCTCCCTAACCTTTTTATCGCCACGGACCGGTTAACGTTTGATAATTTTACTGCGGCCCGCTGAGGGGGGAACGTTAATTGTTTATATTTTAGATTGTTTTGATTTAATAATTTTAATTTAATTGTATTTAGGCCCCTTTCAAACTAGTGCGACTTGTCCTGCGATTTAGGACCGCAAAATCGCATGACAAGTAGTTTTCCAATATTTTCAATGAGCCCCATTCATATCAGTGCGACTTGAAGTCGCACCGAATTCAAAGTAGTCCCTGCACTACTTTGGCATGATTTTGAGGCCAAAGACATTCAAGCCCAGTCAAAATCACTGTAAAAGTCGCGGCAAAAAGTTGCGGCAAAATCGCGGTAAATCACGCGACTTTGAAGTCGCACTAGTGTGAAAGGGGCCTTGAACATGCCTTCAAAATAAAATACAGTTACACCAAAAAACGAATATACAGTAAAGTGATTTAACATTTTAACTCACTAGAATGCTAAATCAATGAGAACCCTGAGCTTGTTTCTTTGCAACGAAACGGTTCCATCTGGGAGTAATAGGAGACAATGACACCCGAAGTGTGTTGCTTACCGGTGAACAGAGAGAAGAGCGATACACACCTTCTCTTTACCAAAGCTACAATGCCACTTGCAGCCGCTCAGCTCCAGACGTCACCTAAAACCGTCCCGATATCAGGATATTTTGCACATGCGCTGTATTGGTGCGGCTTTAGGTGACGTCTCTCAGCTCCCGGTTAACCTCTCGTCCATGGAAAGTCGCACAAACCCAAGAGAAATACAGCACAGCAAATAAAATGGAAATAATTTAATGTTCCTTGGGCGGCCTGGTACCATTTGATCCATGAACCGGTACCGGTCCATGCCCCGGGGGGTTGGGGACCCCTGATGTAGTGGATTCAGCTATTATATTTCATAAATCTGAGGTTCCCAACACAAACAATCACAGACCTGGGAAATCTTAGCACAGGAAAGTGTGATTTAAGCCCCGTACACACGTACCGATCGTCGGCCGACCGATCCGCCGTCTTTTGCTCCCGGGCTGTCCTGTCCGCTGAAAAGTGCAAAAGACTGCACACGAATTTTGTCCGCCGACTGCAGAAGTGATGTCATGTGATGGTTAACTTTCCGTGTGTTTTTTCTTTGCTGAGCATGCCCAGTCTTGCAAATCTGCTGTCTGTCGGCCGAAATCTGTACTGACTGGCGAACAATTTGCCGTTCTGGTGTCGGCATACAAAAATTTTAATGCTTGCACGATAGATTCTGTTCGGCCGAAAGTGCGCTGTCGGCTGTCGGAAGCATCATACTAACAAGCCGAAAATCGGCCGATCGGTCGTCGGACGAATCTTTTCGGCCGACAATCTGCACGTGTGTACAGGCCTTTATTCTCTTATGATAACTTTATTAAGAGTTAGGGATTTTTCAGGGGTTCATTAAGTGTTAGTGCTCAGGATAAGACTAGGGGTTAAGGTTAGGATTCAGAGGGTTAAGTATTAATCTACATTTAAACTGCTTTTTTAAGCTTTTTAAAAAATATAATATATTAGATGTTCTGGTTGCATTGTTTTTCCTCTTTCAGGCTTTTATTCCTCTGTTTTTACCTGAGGATCCTGCCAGTAACACACTTCCGACCCTAGGGTGACAATGCTCACTCACTGTACTGTATCCTTGGCAGCAGCGGCTTCTTCTGAGTCAGGGGTGACCGGCGGCGCGACTCCACGAGTCCTTCCGGTCCTGCCTCCTCCTCAGCCAATGGCAAGGGGTTTGCCTTGCGGCCAATCAGGAAGCGAGTATCGGACGCGCTTCCTGATTGGCCAGGAGGAGGATCGGTGTGACAATAGCGAATTTTCATTCACTATTGTCACACAATGGGTGGGCTCAGGACGCACTGCTCTGCGCCCTGGGTCCACCCATTGCATCGCCCTAATAGAGCCTCTGGCTCTAATTAGGTGATGCCAAGTAAAAAAAAATCCCCATTGAACTCCATGCGTCCGGCGCCCCTGCATGCAGATTAGGGGGCCGGACGCATGGATGGGGGGTGGCACCCCTGCGCCCTGCATACACCAGCCGCCACTGATCCTTGGAGGAACAACGTTTATCACCCTAGGACAGGATTACTGAACGTTTACCCTCACAGCTCATCTCTATAACATGGAGGTGGTCTTCTGTAGTCTATTAAAGTAAACTGGGCAGGGATGATAACACAGGCCACAGAGTGCACAGGACAGCATTGGATTTCTGGCAGGATTCACAGGTATTTTTGCACTTATAAAATCTATATAAGAATATTTTTTCACTTGTGTATATAACAGAACAAAATGGAGCGAATAAGTTCATTGTTATTTTCATTGTAGTTCATTGTTGTTGTCTGCCAAAACTGTACATAGCTGTAAGGCCCTAATTGGCTTTGCTGCTGTGAGGCTGATTGCAGAAATTGATATCAGGACAGATTCAGATATTTATGACAGCTCTACTGTATGTAGAAAAAAAAAAATGAATGAGCTTTTTAATTAATACATAAATGTTTGAAATTATATTTTTTATGTGTCCTTTGAATTCAGTTTTAAAGAGGAAGTAAACCGTGTAAAAATATGTTAAAAAAAAAACCTGTAGAGACAAAAGCATAACGAGCTAGTATGCATCGCATACTAGCTCATTATAAACTGCTTACCTAAAAACGAAGCCCCCGCAGTGCCGACAGGACGGCCGACATGTCCGGCCCTCCTGCTTCCTGGATCGCGTCCTCCGGCCATCTGATTGGCCAGAGGCGTGATTACATCACTCCCGAGCTGCCGTTCACGGCATAGGGCTCTGAAGGTACGGCATGGGTGGCCGTTCCTTCAGAGCGCAAGCGCCAATGACGTCATCGGCTGCATGCATTTTAAATATCTCCTAAACGGTGCAAGTTTAGGAGATATTTATAGCACCTATAGGTAAGCCTTAATATAATACACCTTAGTATAGGCTTACCTATAGGTAAAAGTATTTAAAGTGGGTTTCAACCACTTTAACTGGAAGAATTGTATTAAGGTTGTTGTAGGATATGGTGGAGGAATTAACACCCAGCAATGGGATGATGTAACTAGAACAGGGGGTTCCACACCTTTTACAACTCCCATTCTGTTTTTGGACAATCACCTTCACATTCCATGGTGCTTGGATGAAGGTGTCAATGCCACCTGTGTGGATAGAAATGCTATAGTATGGTGTGAGCAGTCACTTCCAGTTGCATAGTCCCATCCTTGGTGTCACAATGGGATGATGTAACAATAACAGGGGGATTCTACAACCTTCACAGCTTACATGCTTTTCTTGGACAGTCAACATCTGCCTTGACACATCTAATGGGGATTTGATTTAGGTGTTACCTGAGTTGAATGCTTGGGTATCTTCCTGACCCTCATTAGAACTGAAGAAATGGCTTGGAGAAGCTAAAAAATGTCTTCAACATTACAGAATAAGTACAGTTGGATGTTACTAACTGCTTTTAGCTAAACAGTGGAGGGCTTTTCCATACTGCCCTGTATAAAAATAGTGGTTGTGAACCTAAACCGACTTTGGGTTTTCTGCTCCAGCATCTATGTCCCCCCATTCAGTGCATTCCAGAGAGGGTGCAGGTCAGGCTATGAGCAGTGGTGTATTTTGGTTTTGTGCTGCCCTAGGCAAGACTAAAATTGGGCGCCCCCCCCCCCCCCCCACCTATGTAACTTTGCCCCACTCCTTTTTTAATGGATGTGGCTCCCTCCAAAATTGATGGACTACAAGTTCCAGCATGAACCCCTGAGATCTCACGAGAGAGAGGGTGGGTGAGGGAGAGAGAGAGGGGGGTGGGTGAGGGGGGATGAGAGAGAGAGAGAGAGGGGGGGTTGAGAGAGAGCGAGAAAAGGATGAGAG
The DNA here is from genome assembly GCF_965119305.1 of Pelophylax lessonae. NCBI lineage: Eukaryota > Metazoa > Chordata > Amphibia > Anura > Ranidae > Pelophylax > Pelophylax lessonae. Next base: position 543,648,229 of record NC_138772.1, read on the forward strand.
AGAGAGGAGAGGTGAGAGAGAGAGGGAGGGTGAGAGAGAGAGAGAGAAGAGGGGGGATGAGAGAGAGAGAGAGAGGGGGGTTGAGAGAGAGCGAGAAAAGGATGAGAGAGAGAGGAGAGGTGAGAGAGAGAGAGGGAGGGTGAGAGAGAGAGAGAGAAGAGGGAGGGTGAGAGAGAGAGAGAGAAGAGGGGGGATGAGAGAGAGAGGAGGGATGAGAGAGAGAGGGGGGGTTGAGAGAGAGCGAGAAAGGGGATGAGAGAGAGAGGAGGGGTGAGAGAGAGAGAGAAGAGGGGGGATGAGAGAGAGATAGGAGGGATGAGAGAGAGAGGGAGGGTGAGAGAGAGAGAGAGAGAAGAGGGGTAAGAGAGAGAGAGAGGAGGGGTGAGAGAGAGAGAGAGAGAGAGAGAGAGAGAGAGGAGGGGGTGAGAGAGAGAGGGGCGGTGAGAGAGAGGAGGATAAGAGTGAGAGGGGGGAATGAGAGAGGCGGCTCTAGCAACCAGTGGCCAATAGAGTCTCAGGTGGAGGGGGGGTGGCTTCTTTGCTGCCCCCCTGCAAAGTGCCGCCCTAGGCCTGGGCCTTGTTGGCCTAGGCCAAAATACAGCACTGGCTAGGAGTCCACTCTGATTCCATGCAATCCACAGAACAAATAGAGAAAAATCTCAGCCACCGCACACCATGCAAGCCCAGCGTGTATTAAGTGAAAGCAGGCTCAACCATGCCCCCCCAACATGTTTCACCCCACCCACAGGGCTTACCTCCATGACTAAGCCCTATGGGTGGGGCGAAACATGTTGGGGGTGTGGCCTGGATGAAGTTAGGCTAAGGCCCTTTCACATGGGGCGGATCCGTTTTGACGGACTCCGCTTGCTCAGCGGGGATCGCACTGCTGATCCCCCACTGAGCAAGCGGATGACAGGTCCGTCTCCGGTCACTGTGCAGACAGGCCTGTCAGAGTCCCGCTCTCCTCTATGGGGAGATCGGATGAAAAACCGACAGCCTGTCCATTTTCATCCAATCCTATTCTATCTAACCCACTGGACGGATGGCAAATGTTTCGCCATCCGTCTGTTTTCAGCAGATCTTGTCAGATCGGACGCCATGCGGGTGTCAGCGGACACATCTCCACTGACATCCGCCTCACCATAGAGGAGAGTGGGTGGCCTGATCGGGTCCATCTGAAAAACGGACAGTCGGACCCGATCGGTCAGATCATGTGAAAGGGGCCTAAGGCTGCTATCACTTATTACACGCTGGGCTTGGAGGGTGTGCAGTGGCTAAGATTTTTTTTTCTTTTTGTTTTTTAAAAAATAATAATAGAATGGAGTATATAACTGCACTGTTCATTGTAAATGTGGCCCCTTGTATTGCTTCCTCCTCTCACATTCCAGTCCTACTATACAGGGACTGCAAAGTACCAGGTCACATTCAGGTACTTACATTGCTTTATCATCAAAATGTACGCAATTTATTCATATTCTATCATGCAAAATTATGTACCTGTACGGCGTTTCGTGTAATAGCCAGTGGGGGTGCGGACGAATGCTGATTGGTCATAGGGGGAGCCAATCAGCGGCTCCGGCGGATGGGATCTCTGCCGGGCACCTGCGATCACTCCCCATAAAGACAGAACGGCGGTCTGCCTATGTAAACAAGGCAGACCGCTGCTCTGTCATAGATGAACACAGGGATCCCGTGTTCCTGCTATTTAGGAACACGGATCTTTGTGTTCATCTAGTGAGTCCATCCCCCCACACAGTTAGAAAGCACCCCCTAGGGACACACTTAACCTTTTGATCGCCCCTGATGTTAACCCCTTCCAACTGATTACTGTAGTAATGTCACTGGTCCCCCCAAAAGTGTCAGTTAGGGGTCCGATCTGTCCACGGCAATGTCGCAGTCCCGCTAAAAATCGCTGATCGCCGCCATTACTAGTAAAAAAAAATTAATAAAATAAATAAAAATGACATAAATCTATCCCATAGTTTGTAGACGCGATAACTTTTGTGCAAGCCATTCAATATTCAATTCTTGGGATTTTTTTTTTACCAGAAATATGTAGCAGAATACAAATTGGCCTAAAATGATGAAAAAAATTGATTAAATTTTTTTTTTTTTTTATTGGCTGTGTTTTTATAGCAGAAAGTAAAAAAATTGTGTTTTTTTTCAGAATTGTCGCCCTTTTTTTTGTTTAAAGCGCAAGAAATAAAAACGGCACAGGTGATCAAATACCACCAAAAGAAAGCTCTATTTGTGGGGAAAAAGGGACACCGATTTTATCTGGGTACTCGCACAACTGCGCAATTGTCAGTTAAAGTAACGCAGTGCCGTATTGCAAAAAATGGCCTGGTCATTAACACGACTTTTTACTGCGGCGGTCAGCCCCTCACAGGCAAAGCGACGTAGGTCTACGTCGCTAGCCTGTGAGGCTCTAGGGAGCGAGCGCACGTCGCCGGAGGCACGCTTCCGCGCGGTCACGGACCCCCCACGCGTGTGCCCCACGCGACGCCGGGCACTCGCGATCTTCCGTTACACCGGAAGAAAGGCAGGCAGCTAATGTAAACAAAGCCGCCTGTCATTCTTCCCTGTGTAAGAATGGAGATCACACGGTTCTACCATAGGTGTGCACAGCCTATTGCATTAGGGTGTGCACCTCAAAGCTCAAACACATACATGTATATATATACTGATGGTGTCAGTAGAGCAGTGAACGCTGTCAGTAGGGCAGAGAGTGGTGTGAGGGCAGTGGATGGTGTGAGTAGTTTTTATTTTTTATTATATTTTACAATTTTATTATTTTTAGTATTTTTTATAAACATTGTTGGAGCCGTTAGGGGGCTTTGCTGAAATATCAGGGGTTCAAACAGGGTGAATCTGCGCCACACAGGGTTATTAGGGTGTGCCCAGGCACACCTGTCACACCCTGTGCGCACGCCTATGGGTTCTACTATGTAGGACCGTTGATCTCTGTTCTTACACTAGTAGCCACAGCCAATCACAGTGAGAAACACGCCCCTAGGGACACACTTAGCCCCTCCCTCTCCAATAAAGTTAACTCCTTCACTGCCAGTGTCATTTTTACAGTAACAGTGCATATGTATAGCATTGATTACTGTATTAATGTCACTGATACCCCCCAAAAGTGTCAAAAATGTTAGTCAGGGGTCCGATCTGTTCGCCGCAATGTCGCAGTCCCACAAAAAAAAACTGCAAATCGCCGCCATTACTAGTTAAAAAAACAAAAAACAATAAAAATGACATAAATCTTTCCTTTAGTTAGTAAACGCAATAACTTTTGCGCAAACCAATCAAAATACGCTTATTGCGATTTTTTTTTTTACCAAAAATATGTAGCAGAAAGCAAATTGGCCTAAAATGTAAAAAAACTTAGATTTTTACATTTTTTTTTGGGGGGGGGGGGGGGATTTCATATAAAAAAAATGTGAAAAATATTGTTATTTTTGCAAAATTGACGCTCTTTTTTTGTTTATAGCGCAAAAAATAAAAATCGCACAGGTGATCAAATACCACCAAAAGAAAGCTCTGTTTGTGGGAAAAAAAGAACGTCAATTTTATTTGGGTACAGCGTCGAACGGCCGCGCAATTGTCCATTAAAGTCACGCAGTGCCGAATCGCAAAATAGGCCCTGGTCTTTGAGCAGGAAAATCCTCCGGGGCTTAAGTGGTTAACTGCTATCAAAACTGAAGTGCATGTGTGAGATGAGTCCATACTAAGGGTTGCAATGTATTGAAGTTATATGACATGTCTACCTCTCGTGTGGCCTTAGTAAATTCTAGATATTGGATTTAGCTGCAGATTAGATTTGAGAACTGATATGAATTGGATCTGATACATGTGTAGCACCCTCCTAGTCAGGTGCTAGGTAGAGAGTATAGTTTTGGCTCTCTCTGCTTACCAGAAGAGCAACAGGCAAAACATATACTGTATGCACTCTGCTTATCGGGGAGCAGGATTGGTAGATGTCTGCTCAGTGTGCCCAGTGTGTGATTCATTTGGTCTCAGGGAGTGTCCCCAGCTAATCCAATGGGGAGGCACGTTGGATGCTGGAGGAAACCTGACCAATGACACACAGGCTTTTGGTACTGTCCCAGGGGTTGGCACAGACAGTGGTGCATTATGGGACAGGGTATAAAAAGCCAAGGGCACATGAGGTAGAGGTCTTTGGGGCGGAAAGCAAAGTCCCAGAAGGAGGGTGGTGGCTGTCTCCTCTTCTGCAACAGTTGGTGGTGGTCACAGGCAGTCAGCCTAGTGTACCAGTGATGTGAGGCTGAACCCAGAGGTCCAGGAGAGCTGACTACAGGAGTTGGGGCACTGCAAGAATCTGGAAAAACAGTGTCCATGAGTACAGAGGAACTTGTCCAGGGGTCTGCGCAGGAAGGGGACCACTCCGGAGTATAGAGTCAGTGGACGGGTGTCAGCTAACACAGTGAGAAAGGGGGTACTAGGGGAGTACCCTGAAGAGAATTACTATAGGAACACTTTCCTCATTTTCATTCAAGTGGCAGGATGAAGTAGCGCCCTTGTCCCATTCTCAAGTCAGAAGTCCTCAGCATTGTGAATATTTAACAGTTGGAGTATCCCACTCATCCCGTTTCCCATCCCAATTTAAATAAAACCACAAAAACAACAACCCCTAGACTGATCATTGACTGAGCCAAGAACTTAAAGTGTTACGTTTATAGAAATCGTTATACGCAATATAAAAATGACGGCGTATTCTCAATTGGGTAAATGTCCAACAGTGATCTCTCATAATGTAAGGGGTTTGAATATCCCCCAAAAAGAAGCCAATTACTACGTTCCCTTGGAAAGGCAAAACCATTGTTTGTCTTTCTACAGGAAACACATTTTAGGTCATCAACAATACCCAAAATGACAGATAAATATTTTCAGGCAGCCCTCCACTCCACTAATCCGGCGGCAAAGATTAAGGGGGTGTCTATTTTGATAGGGAAACACTCGGGATTTGTACTTGATCAGCAGTTAGCGGATCCTGAGGGTCATTTTTTATTTCTTAAAGGCAAGATTGGGACAACGCCAATAATCCTGGCGAATGTATATTTTCCGAATACTGCGCATGTTTTGTTTTGTCGCCACATGATAGATGAACTTACCTGGTTTGCAACTGGTTGTATTATCCTTGGAGGGGACTTTAATGCTCCCCTAGACCCTCTTCTGGATACGTCCAATGGCAGATCTTCCGTTACTTTTCGCATACTTAAAAAAAATAAAATCAGTGTTGGCTTCCCTGACATTAATAGACGCCTGGCCCACTGTTAATCCACAAGGCAGAGACTATACTTATTTTTCGGCGATACATAATAAGTATTCTCGTATCGATCACATTTTTTGTCACCCAAAGAGATCTGACGGCCCTGGCGGATGCATGTATAGGCATTCAATCGGTCTCTGACCATGCGCCCACTTCAATCACGTTGCGGACGGGAGATACGATATTTAAACCATGCGCCTGGCGCCTTAATTCGACATTACTGGCTGATACGAGAAATGTATCTAGTATCTCTAATGTGATCCGTAATTACTTTTCTGAAAATACTACAGATTATGTTTCATCATTTTCCAAATAGGAAGCACATAAATAAGTTGTGGGCGGAGAACTTATTAGTATCTCCCCCAGGCGTAAGAAGGACAAAGACAGGGAGATGAGGCGCTTGGTAGATAACATTTATAAATTGGAACAATGATGGACTCCCCAATAGCGCTGACTGTATATCATTGTATGAGTGCGGGGAAACTTAAGCCATACAACCAGTTGGAAAATTAGCTTCTAGGCAGCCGTGTAACATATTGGCAAGATTTTCAACTCCATAGTTATATTCATAGAGCTGCTAATTTCCCAAATTTTTCTAGGCAGTTGACAAACTTTGAGAGCATGTGTATAAAGGGAAACCAGATAGAGAAGCCTACTTCAGGAATGTATGACTGGATAGAAATGCACGGTAGATATACATTCTAAATATAAGTGGGAGTGGGAATCAGCCTTGCATAGAACATTTATGGACGCCCAGTGGTCGAATGCATGTATCATGTCTTATCAGTGTTCTGTTAGTTTTAATATTCAGAAGACGGCATTTAAAATGTTAACAAACTGGTACTACACACCAGCAAAGTTGCATGCGTGGTTTCCGGATACCTCAGATATATGCTGGCGATGTGGTAAAGAAAGAGGCACGATGCTACATATATGGTGGCAGTGTGCACAAATACAGAAGTTTTGGAAGGAAGTGGTTGTTCAGATTTGCATTATTACTAAAACTACGCTTGATCTTTCCCCTGAATGCTGCTTTCTGAACTGTTCACTGAGGTTATATAAAAAGTCGCTAGTGAGGCATATGCTAAATGCTGCTAAGTCTATAATCCCTAAACATTAGAAATCAACAACTTTTATGGAGTGGCTGGACGTGGTTAATTTGTTGTATGAAATGGAAGAGCTGGCTGCGGTAGCGACCGAGAATATTAAAAAATTTAAAGAACTGTGGGAACCGTGGGCGGTGTTTAGGTCTTCCAATATGTATGCACAAATGGAAGAATGATGTTGCTTTTTATTGGGATGTACAGTAGATGTAAATGTTGATTAATGAATACATAGATATACTTCTAATAGGTTTTTGAAGAGGAGAGGAATTGGGAGAGGAAGGGGAACAACGGTCCCCCTCCCCCTTTTTTTTTTTTTTTCTCTTGCCCTTTTTTTTTTTTTACATCACGGCGGTGATTGTGTGATCTGTTTTTGCTTGTCTTTTTCCATTGTAATGTTCTAAATTTTCTTTTCAATAAAAATTTCTATTGTCTAAAAAAAAAAAAAAAAGTGTTAAGTTTTCTGCAAACTGTTGCTACGGGTAACCCAGGGGAATCCCTAAAGTGTAATATGCAGCAGTCCTCTAGGGAGCAGTGCTACACATGAAAACTGCCTTTGGCTGGATTTTGTAGACTCCAAGGTTTATGATTCTTATCCTTCCTTCCCTACGGGTCACTGGCCCATAGCTACCATGTGTATGGCAAGTGTGTGGGTGGGTCCAGCGTGGTGCAGCGGCAGTAATACAGACTCAGTCCAGATGCAACTGAAAGAACTTGTATTGAAGTCAAAGTAAAACAATTCCCACAAGAAGCCCTGTGGGAAGAGGCCCAATGGGGAACACTCACAGATAACAGCAGCGTATAGCGGAGCAGAATTCAAATTAGTTGACAGCGTCTGTCTTGAGGGGCAGAATGCAGCCTTGCCAGTCCGAATCAAAGTGGGCAAGCTTCCAGGAGGAGTGGCAAATACCTACACTTTCCCTCCTTATCTGGAACCTTTCCCTACTGCTAATACTGTCCGTAATAGAAAACTGACCTGTCCCTACACTATCCACATACGAAATGCGTGCTGAACCCAGGAGCCAGGGTCTTAAATAGACTCTGCCTGACCCAAGATGGCTGCCAGGATCTCATGGACTGTCAGCATCCAACCCAATTGCTGCCCTAGTGACCCAAGAAACTATAGAGGAACCATGTTCCTCCTGACTTCCCCTCCCCTGCATTGCTGCTGCGGTTGAGCGCCACCTGCAGTGGAGAAAACGTATTTCATCTGCCTACAAATGTACATGTTTATTTCAGATTAGTGACTTACCAAGAAGGGAAGCAAGGATTAGGAATTGGATGAATGGCCTTGGGAGTCTGCAGCATCAAGAACAAGTCAGCAATGGATGATCCCATATTTTTCAGCCCCTGATTACTGTTGGAGATACAACAGCTTTCAGCTTAGCAGATTACCTACTGCAGTTCATAAATAGGACACTAGATGTCGCTAATGCTCAGTGATATGCTATGCATTTTCTATGATGTGTTGTATTTCCTGCACACTGTACTGCACTTGTTGGTTATCTCTTCCTGTCTGTGTTTTCCCTCACCATGAGAAGGTGATATCTTTTGATCTCTGTGTTATGTTCCAATAAAGAAGCCAGTTCCTGTTTACTCCACAATGTCTGATCTGAATGGACTCCGCTGCACCCAGTGATCACACTCTGCAGCAGGTTATGGGCCCAGGATCCGGATAAAGATCGACATAAGGAAGGTTTCCAGTGACATCTCCAATAGACAAGTAAGACTGTTTATATATAAAGGAGGGAAAAATGGCCGGAAACTCAGAACTTAAACTCTCAGTGGCCAAGCTGAACAATGACAATTATCAGCTATGGAAGTTTAAAGTGGAAATGCTACTATCTAGAGATGACTTGTGGGAGGTTACCACTACAGAGAGGCCACAGGACATTAATCAGGACTGGGACAAGAAAAACAGACAGGCACGGGCCACCATAAGCTTACTAGTGGAGGATGATCAGCTCATACATATACGCCATGAGGACACAGCGAAAGGCATGTGGGATGTGCTGAATAGACTGCATGAAAGATCCAGTTTAAATAGCAAGCTGTTTCTACTGCGGAAACTTTACATAATGAGACTTAGCAGAGAAAAGGACATGCAGGAGCACATAAACGCAATGCTGGAAGTGATTGCGCAACTCAGATCAATCGGGGAGAATACAACAGACAGCCACGCAGCAGCCATGTTGTTATGCAGTTTGCCCGATACATATACTGCACTGATCAATGCACTGGAGACACGTCCTGAGACAGATCTGACGCTATCATTTGTAAAAACCAGGCTCATAGATGAGTATCAGAGAAGAAAGGAATTAGTGCATGACTCCACAGAAACCGACACCAGAACCGCTCTTAAAGCTACAGACGCAAGGTTACACAGGAAAGAGACCAGAGTGTGTTGCAGATGTCACAAACAGGGACACATAAAGAAAGACTGTACTATATGGAAAGCAGAGCAAAGAAGACAGCATCCCTCTTATGCTAAACAAAAGGTCAAAGCCACAATCAATGATCCATGGGAAGGAAACTGGAATGCCACATTTAAAGTGACAGGCAACAATAAATGTCAAGGCTGGTGCATCGATTCGGGGGCAACCAGTAACATGACAAGTGATAGAAGTTTTTTCACAGAACTTGATCTGAGCAACAAAGAAACTATTTATCTTGCAGATGGAAGCAAAATACATGCAGAAGGATATGGGCATGGAACCCTTGTATGCCCTGATGATGCGGGACACAATCTAGCCATACCAGTGAAAGATGTGCTTTATGTTCCTAATCTAGAAGGAGGACTCTTATCTGTGAAGCGTCTAACAGCCAGAGGACTCACTGTAACATTCCAAGGTGACAAGTGTTCAATCCTAAATGGCAACCAGACAGTAGCAAGTGCCAAGCTGGATGATCATCTATATCACCTCGACATAGTGAGGGAAAAGGTGAGACTGTACACACAAGCACAATGACATATATGGCACAGACGTCTAGGTCACAGACACCCAGAATGCATACAGGAACTACAGAGGAGAAATCTGACAAGGGATCTAACAATATCCCCTTGTCCAGTTACTGTTAAGTGTGAATGTTGCATTAAATCCAAAGCTACAAGAGCAACACTTCCCAAAGTCAGTCAGAAGAGAGCTTCAAGACCACTTGACTTAGTTCACAGTGATGTGTGTGGTCCCCTAAACCCACCTACACCTGGAGGCAAAAGGTACATAGTGACTTTCATAGACGACTATTCAAGATACACAGTCACCTACCTAATACAACACAAGAGTGAAGTTTTTGACAAAATACAAGACTATATAATAAAGACCAGTAACAAGTTTCAGAGGAAGCCTCTCATACTTCGGAGTGACAATGGAGGTGAATTCACAGGATATAAGATACAAGAGTACTTAACCACTTAAGCCCCGGAGGATTTGGCTGCTAAACGACCAGGGGGTATTTTGCGATTCGGCACTGCGTGACTTTAACGGACAATTGCACGGTCGTGCGACGCTGTACAAATTTGGCGTCCTTTTTTTCCCACAAACAGAGCTTTCTTTTGGCGGTATTTGATCACCTGTGCGATTTTTTGATCACGCGCTATAAACAAAAAAGAGCGTAAATTTTGCAAAAATAGCAATATTTTTCCCTTTTTTTTATATGAAATTCCCCCCCAAAAAAATGTAAAAATCAAAATTTTTTAACATTTTCAGCCAATTTGTTTTATGCTACCTATGTTTGGTAAAAAAAAATTGCAAAAAGCGTATTTTGATTGGTTTGCGCAAAAGTTATTGCGTTTACTAACTAAGGGAAAGATTTTTGTCATTTTTGTTGTTTTTTTTTAACGCGTAATGACGGCGATCTTCGATTTTTTTTGCGGTACTGCGACATTGCGGCGGACAGATCGGACCCTTGACTGACATTTTTGACACTTTTGGGGTTACCAGTGACATTTCTACAGTAATCAGTGCTATATATATGCACTGTTACTGTAAAAATACACTGGTAGTGAAGGGATTGGCTGTGGCTTCAGCTGTATGCAGAGTGATCAACGGATCTACATAGTAGATCCATATGATCATCTCTCATACAGAGGGGAGAATGACAGGCAGCTTGTTTACACAAGCTGCCTGACTTTCTCCCTCTCCCCCGCCGATCGCAGAGTGGCCGGCGGACATCGAGGCCGCCGGTCACACGCGCGGGGGGGGTCCGTGACCACACGGGAGCGGGAGCGCGCCTCCGGCGGCGCGCGCTCGCTCCCTAGACCCTCACAAGCTAGTGACGTAGTCCTACGTCACTTTGCCTGTGAGGGGCCGGCCCTGCCGCCGTAGATAGTCGTGCGGCGGTCGGCAAGTGGTTAAAACAGAATGGAATAGAACATCAAAAGACAGTACCATATACACCAGAACAAAATGGAGTAGCTGAAAGAAAGAACAGAACTCTGACAGAAATGATCAGATGTATGCTGACAGACTCTGGACTACCACAAAAATACTGGGGTGAAGCAGCTATGACAGCTACATATTTGCAGAACAGACTTCTTTCCAGAACAATAGAGAAAACTCCATATGAACTTTGGCACAATGAGAAGCCAAATGTAAAACACCTAAAAATTTTTGGATGCAAAGCATTCATCTACATACCTGAAGAAAAACGCACCAAGCTCCAAAACAGAGCATTTGAAGGTATCTTCGCTGGATACAGTGACAATGTCAAAGGTTACAGAATCCTTGATCCCAAAACAGACAAGGTTACCGTTAGCAACAGCATAACATTTGTTGAAGATTTCAGAGACAATGTAATGACAACAGTAGAAGCAAGAATAGAAGAGAAAACGGACATTGACCAGCCTATCTCTGTAACTTCTGAACGAACAGTTGAAGTGAGTGCAGACTCTACCAGTACTGAAGAGCAGACACAAGACGGCTCAGACATAAAACCGAGACGTTCAACAAGAGAAAACAAAGGTAAACCACCTGTACGTCTCTTATACAAAGCAAGTACTGCCAATATCAACGAACCTGCAACCTGGGAAGAAATATCTCAGCTTTCAGAACAAGAAGCAAGTAAATGGATAAAGGCTGCTGATGAAGAGATAAAATCCATGCATGACACTAAAACATGGACACTTACAGAGCTACCACCCGGAAGGAAAGCCATAGGCTGTAAATGGACTTTTAAAGTGAAATACAATGCAGATGGCACAATTGAGCGATACAAAGCCTCTGACTGCTGAAAGACACTCAAGGCTTACAAAGAAGATGGGTTTAATAGACAAAGCCTTAGCTGTTGAGAAGGGGTGTTGGAGATACAACAGCTTTCAGCTTAGCAGATTACCTACTGCAGTTCATAAATAGGACACTAGATGTCGCTAATGCTCAGTGATATGCTATGCATTTTCTATGATGTGTTGTATTTCCTGCACACTGTACTGCACTTGTTGGTTACCTCTTCCTGTCTGTGTTTTTCCCTCACCATGAGAAGGTGATATATTTTGATTTCTGTGTTATGTTCCAATAAAGAAGCCAGTTCCTGTTTACTCCACAATGTCTGATCTGAATGGACTCCGCTGCACCCAGTGATCACACTCTGCAGCAATTACAAGGACTCCCACATCCTTCTCTGCCATTGACTTTTTCTTATTCTTACAGTTGTCAGAAGTAAGCTAGAAGCAGGGCTTTTTTTCTCTGAGAATAGGTGCAGGTACTCCCCTCTTCTGAGTCACCCCTTGTATCCACCCCCTACCCACCTCCGAGCGCTGTCCTTTGGTTCCACCCTCTACCCACCTCCCAGTACACCCCCTTTTAGAGAATACAGAACCAAGTATCATGTTGGGGTTCTAGGTAATTTGTATAGAATTTGTTAATGATAACTAAAAAAGCAGTAAAATAGATCCCCTGGAATCAGCAACAATAGATCCCCCCCCAACAATAGATCCCCCCAGCAACAATAAATCTTCCCCTGCAACACTAGAAAAAAAACAGTAAAATAGATCCCCTGCATTTAGGAAGAATAGACCCCCAAAAACAATAGGCCCCCAGCAACAATAAATCCTCCCCTGCAACAATCCCCCCCCAATAAATCCTCCCCTGCAACAATAGACCCCCCCCCCTCAACAACTGATCCCCCAGTGACATTACATCTTCCCCTGACACAATAGAAAAAACAGTAAAATATATCTCCTGCAATCAGCCCCCAAGCAACAATAAATCCTCCCCTGCAACAGTCGCCTCACCCCCCAATAAATCCTCCCCTGCAATAATAGACCCCCCCAACAACAATAGCCCCCCAGCAACAATAGTTCTCCCAAGCAACAATAAATCCTCAACTGCAACAGTAGCGCCCCCCCCCCCCCACAACAAAATGCCCTCCAGCAAAAATAGGTTCACCCCAGCAACAATAGATCCGCCGGCAGCCAGCATCAATAAGCCATTCAGTTCACCCCACTGACCCCAGCACCCCTTTGCCATTGCATACATTCAGACTGGAGTATGCCGCACTCTGCGTTCCCCCGCGTTCCCGCTGAAAAAAAGCCCTGGCTAGAAGTATACCCTGCTCATACAAAAAAATGACTAGTGACTAATTGGATGTTCTCTGCCATAATTCCTGGCTTTGTTTCCACTTTTTGGGGAGCCTTGGGTGACCCTGACAACTTTTGTGTGTTCTATCCCCTCTTGTAACAGTATTCATAGTAAAAATACATTTAAAAATCTAGCAGGGATGGTGGGAGACTCTCATAATGAGCGCAGCAGGAGGGCAGACCTGGAAACTTGGTGTAGCGATTAAGAGTCACCAAGAGATAGACTGTCGGGTGGTTTAGCTCTCCAGCACCCACCAAACAGTCAGATCTTGGATTTGGTGAAACTGACCCTTTAGCATGTTTTAGAGCTTCTTTACACCAATTGTTTTCTGTGTGCCCTGTTTACACCATACATGTGCAGTGATGGAAGAAGTCATCTATGACGAAACGCATCGGGAAGGCGTGCTGGCGTCACCACGTGATACCCGGAAGTCGGGCGGCTGTGTTTTTGGATCCTGCTGATACAAGCGCTGTTCATTTTTTTTTTTTTACATGTGAGTGTTTTACCATTACAATAAATGTCCATTTTTGCATACTTCACTATGGTGGCTATTATTCTTTCATGATCACTGCTGGATTGTGGGCTGTCCAGGTCTCTATGTTGCGGTGTCTATCATCTTGCTGGTCTGAGTGGAGTTGCCAATGGTCCTGGTTGAGCTGGTTGGATATACTTTCATGAGCCATATATGCCTGATTACAGCCTTCATCTGGTAAGAGCATTAGCGTGATTTGCTCCTCAACACGGTGGAAAGAATATTATTTAGTGGTGGAGGATTCTGTCCTTGAGCACTATTATACACACTTTTGGACTTTTTATTCTTTAACCGCTTGACGACCGCCGCAAGTAGATTTACTGCGGCGGTCAGCCCCTGCCAGGCAGAGTGACGTTAATTAACGTCACTAGCCTGGGAAGGTCTGGGGAGCGAGTGCGCGCCCGCGGAGGCGCGCTCCCGCTCCCGCGCGGTCACGGACCCCCCCCCCCCGCGCGTGTGACTGGCGGACCCGATGTCCGCCGGTCACTCGGCGATCGTCGGGGGAGAGGGAGAAAGTCAGGCGGCTTGTGTAAACAAGCCACCTGTCATTCTCCTCGGTGTAAAAACACTGATCACACGGATCTACTATGTAGATCCGTTGATCAGTGTCCTTACAGCTCAAGCCACAGCCAATCACAGTAGAAAGCACGCCCCTAGGGACACACACAGCCCCTCCCTCCCAAATAAAGTTAACCCCTTCACTACCAGTGTATTTTTACAGTAACAGTGCATATGTATAGCACTGATTACTGTAGTAATGTCACTGGTAACCCCAAAAGTGTCAAAAATGTCAGTCAAGGGTCCGATCTGTCCGCCCCAATGTCGCAGTACCGCAAAAAAAAACGCAGATCGCCGCCATTACGCATTAAAAAAAAACAACAAAAATGACAAAAATCTTTCCCTTTGTTAGTAAACGCAATAACTTTTGCGCAAACCAATCAAAATACGCTTTTTGCGATTTTTTTTACCAAACATATGTAGCATAAAACAAATTGGCCGAAAATGTTAAAAAATTTTGATTTTTAAATTTTTTTGGGGGGAATTTCATATAAAAAAATGTGAAAAATATTGCTATTTTTGCAAAATTGACGCTCTTTTTTTGTTTATAGCGCGTGATCAAAAAATCGCACAGGTGATCAAATACCACCAAAAGAAAGCTCTGTTTGTGGGAAAAAAAGGACGTCAAATTCGTTAAGGTACAGCGTCGCACGACTGCGCAATTGTCCGTTAAAGTCACGCAGTGCCGAATCGCAAAATACCCCCTGGTCTTTTAGCAGGAAAATCCTCCGGGGCTTAAGTGGTTAATGGACTTTGTGTTCTATTGAATTTATTGTACTTAATTTGAAGTCACCTTTATTTATTTGTTTGATTGCATGATCACTTGATTAGTCACCAGTTTGATAGCTTATTGCTATCTCTTTGAGATATTTACCACATTTGTTTTATTACAAATATCATTTAGCGCAGCTTTACCCATTTTTATGTGCAGTGATGTGCAGAAAAACACAGCTCATTGGGCATGGTGTGAACAAGTCCTTAGGGAATTACTATGACTATTTAAAGAGATTAAAGCTGGCCATATACTACTAGATTTCTGAATAAATGTTAGCATGACATTTAAATTGCATTTCTTAAAAATAAAAAAAGGTAAATACAGCTGGGATTCTACATTTCTCTTACACCCTCCTGAACAATGCTGGGGGGTACTAAGCAGGGCTTTTACACAATCTCACTAAGCTCTTGCACAAAGAGCAATGGGCAGGCAGTGCAATGGGCTGTGGGCAGAGCTAGGTGTTGCTTTTCAATGAAAGGGACTGGTAGGGTTATAAAGGTTGCCAACATCTAAGTGGCTACAGCAATGTCGAGAGTGACCAACCCATAGTGATTTTAATAAAGAATAAAGATTGTTGTCACCCTATGAAAGGAGGTGCCTATCCAGGGGCCCAACTGGCAGGATCAAAATGTTCCAGGGTATACATAGAAAAAATAGAGCCCAGAGGAACTGGTATGGGCAGCCTATGTTACATATAAAAGGAGAAGATAAAAATCTGCACCTAGGATAAAAATGGAAATAAAAGAACTGGCTGCTGCCCACCTCAAAAGTATAACTCAAAGAGGTATACAGTGATATATATATATATATATATATATATATATATATATATATAGGGGAGGGTGAGGTATATGGCGCTGCCTCTAATCAATATGATGAATGTCTCAAAGTAAAGGGTAGCAATCTCAAGGATATGTAATGAGAAACAGAGTATACATAAATATATCAATACAGGTATAAATAAAAATAAAATAAATATAAAGTGCAATGTGAACACACAATAGGTGTGTTTGGCAAAAAGAGTGCCAGTGAGCAAAGTGACTGACCCCCAAAGGGATCTAGAAGGTGAGAAGTTGGTACATAAGTATGTCCACAGATAAAGGTGCAAAGTGCAAGAGAATAATATTTAATATATAAGGTGCAAAGTGAACTACAATTGAATACATTGGCGAACTGATACCAATCAACAAGTAGCTGCAGGAAAAAAAATATATATATACAGTATATAGTCTGAAAGTGACTGAGTGAATAGTGAATATTGGTGAAGAGACCAATAGATAAAGTGCCAATTGATAATAAATATAAACGATGCTAAAAAAATAATAAATAAATATGTGAACTGATGTTTTTTAAACCAGGTTCTAATTCATATAATAAGTGATAAAAAGTCCATGAACGCAATAAGTGATATATTCCAAACAGTGGATCGGTCTTAAGGTGGTCCGTTTCCAGGGGTGTAGGTGATGAATAAAGAGTTTTCCCCTCTTATATGGCCCGCACTCACCAGAACTCCATACCCCTACAGGGGTATAAAGCGTTGTACACTCCTGGGGTATATACTCTAGTGGAAAGCAGAACCTCCTTTCAATCAGTGTGAAAAATCCAGACCCGAGACAATATCCAGATAAGGTACTCTCAATATAACTCCAAGGGACATCTGTGTTGAATCAAGGGGTAAAAAATATAGGGGGTCTGGAACATGTGGAAAGAGAGCCTGCAGTGAAGATTTCTCCAGGTCCAGGTGTCTGCACAATGTAGGACTTCATTACATCAGGTCTAATGTAATAAAGTCCTACATTGTGCAGACACCTGGACCTGGAGAATTGGTGGAACTACATTATCTGTAGGACACTCTATAGCATCCTCTTGACTGACAACCATCCACTGACTCTTCTAGCTGAAGGGATGGCCCCTCCTGAGAACAGGCCCCATGACACAGATCTGTACTCACTGTATGCAGAATCAGATGCTTTCCAGTGTCTCACTTCTAGTCAGCTTCTGCAGGACATCCAGGTTCAGCTCCTCTCTCTCTGGCCCTCAGGTCGACCACCCGAGGTAGCATGGCAACTTCTACAGAGGAGGGGCAGCTGCCCCCTCCCTCCGAGACCCCACTCTACAGCTGAAAGACCCCGAGCACATATGCCCTTGGCATTTATATAGTATCCCAGCATGCACTGAGACTCTTTCCAATCACCAGGGTTGTACTAAATGCCTGTGACAGGATCGGATAGCGGCGGGTGTCAGCGGAGATGTCTCCGCTGACATCCGCTGCTCCATAGAGGTGCATGGAGCATCCGATCAGGTCCGCCTGAAAAACTGACAGATAGACCTGATCGGAAAGCTTGTGTGAAAGAACCCTTAGAGGGAATTTTTTGTGCTTTTGTTGTTCATAATTTGGGATGTGGGCATTATTTTACCAATTGGCTCTAAATATACAGTTTTTGATAGATGTGGTGGGTGCGGAGTGTGTAGAAAGGGCGTGGTGCAGTGAAACACTTTCATTTTATTTTATGTACTTCACGTGGGTGAAAAAGGACACTGCACACAAGATTTACTTATGAAGATTTTTATTGGACATTCAATATTTGAAATTTGATTATATTAAGTGCAAGCGCTGTTTCGTTATGTTTATTATTTCTTTGCAGAAAATGTAACTTGTTGAGTTTGATGGGGGCATCGTCTGTCAAACTTGCCAATTTAAGTCATTGGGACTGTTCCGCAACCACAAGCCAAACCAGACCCAGCTTTAAGCCCCAATCGCCAGCAATTCAGTTGCTTTGGCATATGGCAGTGATTACAGATTGGACAAAATAATGCATATAGGGGGGATTTACTAAAGGCAAACAGACTGTGCACTCTACAAGTGCAGTTGCTCCAAAGCTTAGTAAAAGAAGCAAAGCTTCACTTTGCAAATAATACGTGTAGCACCCTCCTAGGTAGGTGCTAGGAAAAAGCATTTATTTGCTCCTTATGCTTATCAGGGGAGGGGATATATTTTTCCACCTAATTTATTGCTTGTATATTCGTTCTTCCCTTTTCTCCCTTTCCAGGTTTGTGGGATACTCCCCAGGAATTTTTATAGGGGGCGGCTGCCCCAGAGCCAACGGGACGTGGCTCATTTTTGGTGGGGGGGGGGGGGGGGGTGGATGTAGCACTCTCCTAGATAGGTGCTAGGAAAAAGCATCTATTTACTCCTACTTATCAGGGGAACCTAATCTGTTAGTTTGCCTGTTACATGTTTCCAGGTGGGATTCACTGGGTCTGAAGGAGTGTCCCCACTGCATCCAATGAGGGAACTTGTTGGACAGTGGAGGAAACCCAGCCAGTGACACATCAGGGTTTATGTCAGTCCCAGAGGGAGGGCATTCCTGCAATGCATCCTGGGATTGGCCATAAATACGAAGGGGACATGTGACAGGGTGTTTTGGTGGAAAGCAGAGTCCCAGGAGGATGCAGATGGCTGGTCTCTCCTCCTGCAGGTGTGAGGTAAGTGGTTCAGGCAGTCGGCCTAGTGAACCAGGTGTGGAGCTGAGCTGCAGAGGATCCAGAGTGCTAACAGTGGAGTTGGTGGCAGAGTCTCTCAGGAAAAACAGCGTCATGAGTACTCAGGGATTTGCCAAAGGGTCTGCCTAAGAAAGGGGATCACTCCAGAGAAGTCAGGGGGATCAAGGAGCCAGCTCACACAGGAAGTGTAACAGTAAAGGGGGTGCCGTGTAGTTGACCCTGAAGAATAGGAACAAAGGGGGTTCCAGGAAGGGCCCTGAAGATTGTTCTGCAGTACAGTACAGTTTACCTCAGGAAGTTCACTCAATTCTACTTCACTGCTTATGACAAGGTGAAGCAGCGACCTAGCCGTGACTAGCGTTATACAGTGCTACTCAGCATTAATCAGTCATCCCAGCTAATTGTGCCTAGTTATACAAGTTGGAATATCCCACTCATTCCCTTCTCCTATCCAAGTTCTCAATAAAAACACAAAAACCAAAGCTCCTAGACTGTTTCCTGAATGAGACAAAATTACTTGGAGAATGTTGAACTGTCGTGTTGTTGCTAATGGATACCCAGGGGAACCCGTAACCAGCAGCTCCCAAGTAAGTAGTGCTACATTTGGGGGCTCGCCCGGGATGTCGCCCTGGGTTACCGGCCCAGTTGCTAATGGGAACGGCCAAAGAACATTTTCAAAATCGCCATTTTTGTTTCCAGGACTTTGTTCTAATGCTCAATCCAAGTATACGTCCTGCTCTACGGGAGATAGGGAGAGTGGGATGAAGACAAAATTGCACAGTGATGGTTGCCCGTGGCAACACAAAGATTCCAGTCAGAATTGCAATCTGTACCTAAAAATGGCGGAGAGCTTCCGTCTGAGCTACAAAATGTATACTCCTGTGAAGTACTGGGAGACAAGAGGAAGGCATCTTTATGTGAACATGGACTGTGTCTGCTTAACAGTAAAAGGTGCAAGTGTGGACGGAGAAAATGGCGGCCAGGGGCACGTGGATCGGTGTGACGGGGGCCACATGAGTGTCAAGACTATTTGGAAAAGTGTTGACCGTGCATACGACAGCGGGACATTTATTCTATACAGTGGCAGTGTCAGTAGTGTGAAGAAAGCTGTCGGCCATGCTGTGGAGGGCAGTGGGACTTTCTTCGGAGACAGTATGGTGACAGGCCTTGCTTGTACATGTGCTGGGAGGAGGACTGTTGACCGTGCATACAACAGCGGGACAATTCTCTGGACTAGCAAAGAGGGACAGCTGGCTCAAGGTGATGGAGGTGCAGCTGGGGCCCTGCTACAAGCAAGAAGAGTGGATGCATGTCTGGCGAGGGACATGGTTCTCTTTGCAGTAACTTCCATGTCGGCTGTGTTGAGAGAGAGAGCGGCATTGGAGGGGTTACTGCACCACGCAGGAAAGTGTGCGCTGAAAAGTTCTGCCTAGCAGGAGGAGCCACCGCCAAGAAAGGAATGTGGGTGGAGACGTCATTCGTGCCCAGCCAATCAGGAGTGACAAAGGAAGTCCATAAATTACTTCCTCCTTCAGGTGTGGCTGAGAGGGAGACACGTGTGTGGAGAAGCAGCATGGAGATTGCCGGAGATAGAGAGTGTTAGGGTGCTGGTGATAACCTGATGGCAGAGATAGGTCCCGATGTTCTCTAGAGGGTGGAGCTTGGACGGGAACCCCCAAGTTAAGTGACACAGGCTAGCCTGAGGTGCAGAAATCCACCGGTTTTCGCCAGAGCCTCTGGTGGTGAGGATAGACTTTGCTGCGTGTGGATACCAGGTCACGGTCCTTAGGGTCGCCCCACCAAGGGAGAACCGGTCAAGGTTCGAAGGCAGGTAAACAGACAAGGGAGATCCGAGAGAATGGTCAAACAAGCCGGGGTCAGGACGGGCAGCAGATGAGCGGAGTCAGGAACAAGCCAAAAGGTCAACAGGAAAACAGCAGGAAACAGGTCACAGGTTCAGGAACAACAGCAAGAGCTGAAGACAAGACAGCAAAGTGCCAGTGCATCAGCTGCCTTTAAATAGGCCTTCTTTGGCGCCAAAACGTCTGGGTCAGTGCGTGCAAACATGAGAACGCATGACGTGCGCATTGGCTAATTCGCGCATGCGCGTTAGCCAAAGAGCGGTTGCTAACGGGAGCTAATTCGCGCATGCGTATTAGCCAATTAGTGGTTGCTAACGGGAGCTAATTCGCGCATTAGCCAATGTGCAGTCTCTAACAAACGGTTTCTAACAGAGAGCATCAGCGATCGTACCACCTGTTGGCGGAGAACCTGCTGGGCAGACCCGGGAGCAGACTGGAAAGCCGAAGACATCCATCCTGTGGGATACAGGAGTGCGGATAGTGCCTGATGGAAGAATGGCATTATGCACAGGAGGAGGTGTGGAGCACCTAGGCCTGGTATGTCCACAGTGTTTAAGTGTGACTTTGCGGGTGCAACCATGGAGCCAGTGTGGGCACTGCGGCTATCTGCTGCTGTGGGCAGAGAGGAGTGAAGGTCGGCCCAGAAAGCTGTGTGTGTCATGGGAAACCGTAGTTGCTTGACCTTGTCGGCTCTGGAATCGGGACCTCTTAATGGCTATGGGAGAGGAATGCTCAGGGTGACGATGCAGCTGGAGGCCATGCAACCTGCCAGTGGTTCAGTATGCTTGTCAAAGGAGATCCGAATGCCAGAGAAAGAGTGCATAAAGGTAGTGCAGGCCGGGAAGAGTGCATAAAGGTAGTGCTGGCCACCTGATGCACTGAAGACCGCGGCAGCAGGTACAAAGTCTGCTCCTGTAGATATTTAGGAGAGAAGATGGCCAGCGGTAGCCAGGGACGCTAGAACAAGTGTTAGCAGTGAGGAAGAGTCCGGGGTCATCAATGTGAGGTCTCCCAGTTTTCAGAACAGGTATGGATCCATAGAGGAGGGAATCAATAACTGGAAGTCAGAGGATGAGACTGAGTGGGACTGGGGAATCTGAGGAGCGGAACAGTCCACCATGTCCTGACACAGTAGAAATGCCTGATGAAGACACTAGGGACTCTGTGGTAAGGGGGCTCGCCCAGAGTCTGGGGTTCTGTGAGGCCTATGCCAGTCAGTTCCCAGATTTAACCTCACCCAAGAACTATGCCCGGGCTCGGGATCAAAATGAGGCCTACAGCTCCCTGATCAGGCATGAAAAGACCCCATTCTCTCCAGCTGGAAGAGGGAATCGGAAAACCCTTCCCAGGTTCTCAAGGATGCAGCGGTGGCTGCAACAGAAAGTCGCAATGGAATACGGGTATGATTACCCATATGCTCCACGGGAGGTCATGATTGAGATTGAAGAGGAAAGGGAGTCTTGGTGTGATGAGGCCATATGGGACTTCCTGTTCATTCCCAAGCCTCACAGGAACTCCACCAGGACAGAACTTTGGGAAAAGTTTCTATCAGTTAAAACCCAGTGGAACTATGGGTGGTCCATCTATCTGGACCGAGTGGAGGTCTGCCGCCTAGACAGATATGGCCAGGCCTGGTCGGTCCGTGTTCGAGATGAGCAAGGGAAACTTGTCAGAATTCCCCATCCGGAGTATTACATATAAAGAGGACTTTCAGAAGAGAAGCTAAACTTCACAAAAAAAAATAAAAAATGGCTGGCTAGCCTTTATCAAGAACTAAGTCAAAACAGACTCAAGTTGTTGCTGTTGGGGCGTTTACCCCCCTCCCTTTCCATTACCCCTTCCCCTTCTCTCCTTGCAGAAGAGGTTGGGGGATATCGGGTCACAATGGACTTAAATCGGAGGGCCGTCCCTCTCTAGGATTTGGAACAGATCCTTCTGCTGTTCTGCAGACCCTTTGGGCCATCGGGCCGGGGTCACTGATTACAATTTAAAGTTGTGCCAAGTTCCAGATGAACTACTCGGGTCAATGGGCCGGAAATGGAACTTTGAAAGCGGCTGCTCAGAGGAAGTGGACAGCATGTCAAGAGTTTTGGTGGGGGGGGGGGGGGGTGCCCTGGTGTCGTCAGGGGCCCCTGAAGAGGATGTTGGATGAAAAGTTCGCCCCCGCGGGGGGAGGGTCTTCTCATCTTCCTGAAGTTAGGATTTTGGTTATGCAAAATATGTACTTATGAAGTGCCTAACCCTTTCTTCCTTTTCCTTTGCAGGTTGTGTATAGTTAGTGTTAGTTAGCTAGGATACCCTGCCTACCCACCAGAGCAGGATTTGCTTGGTGGGGGGTGCATTGCCTAAATGCACCTAAATTGTATTAAATTGTATAGCAGATACATATATATTTTTCCACCCAACTTATTGCTTGTATATTCTTTCTTCCCTTTTCCCCCTTTCCAGGTTTGTGGGATACTCCTCTGGAATTTTTATAGGGGGCGGCTGCCCCAGAGCCAACGGGACATGGCTCATTTTTGGTGGGGGGTGGATGTAGCACCCTCCTAGGTAGGTGCTAGGAAAAAACAGAATTTTTGTAAAATCTTACCTGTAAAATTCCTTTCTCTGAGTCCTCCGACAGTCGCCGCCGCCTCTAAGTCGGAGCGGAAGTCCATACCCAATAGTGATGACTTAGAGGCGGCGGCGACTGTTGGAGGACGTAAGAGAAAGCATCTATTTGCTCCTTCAGCTTATCAGGGGAGCAGGATCTATTGGTTTGCCTGTTACATGTTTCCAGGTGTGATTCACTGGGTCTGAGGGAGTGTCCCCACTGCATCCAATGAGGAAGCTGGTTGGACAGTGGAGGAAACCCAGCCAGTGACAAATCACGGTTTATGTCAGTCCCAGAGGGAGAGCATTCCTGCAATGCATCCTGGGATTGGCCATAAATATGAAGGGGACATGTGACAGAGTGTTTTTGGCGGGAAGCAGAGTCCCAGGAGGAGGCAGATAGCTGGTCTTTCCTCCTGCAGGTGTGAGGTAAGTGGTTCAGGCAGTCGGCCTAGTGAACCGGGTGTGGAGCTGAGCTGCAGAGGATCCAGAGTGCTAACAGTGGAGTTGGTGGCAGAGTCTCCCAGGAAAATAAAGTGTCTGTGAGTACTCGGGGATTTGCCAAAGGATCTTCCTAGGAAAGGGGACCACTCCAGAGAAGTCAGGGGATCAAGGAGCTAGCTCACCCAGGAAGTGTAACAGTAAAGGGGGTGCCGTGTAGTTGACCCTGAAGAATAGGAACAAAGGGGGTGCCAGGAAGGGCCCTGAAGATTGTTCTGCGTTACAGTACAGTTTACCTCAGGAAGTTCACTCAATTCTACTTCACTGCTTACGACAAGGTGAAGCAGCGGCCTAGCCGCGACGAGCGTTATACAGTGCTACTCAGCGTTAATCAGTCGTCCCAGCTAATTGTGAATAGTTATACAAGTTGGAGTATCCCACTTATTCCCTTCTCCCATCCAAGTTCTCAATAAAAACACAAAACCAAAGCTCCTAGACCAGCGATGGGGAACCTTGGCACCCCAGATGTTTTGGAACTACATATCCCATGATGCTCATGAACTCTGCAGTTTAGTTGAGCATCATGGGAAATGTAGTTCCAAAACATCTGGGGTGCCGAGGTTTGCCATCACTGACCTAGACTGTCTCCTGACTGAGCCAAAATTACTTGGAGAATGTTGAACTATTATGTTGTTGCTAATGGTAACCCGGGGGAACCCGTTACCAGCAGCTCCCAAGGGAGTAGTGCTACATACGCAATCACATGCAAGGAAAAAAAAAAAAAACAGCATTTTTTGCTTGCACATAATTGGATGATGGAAGTCAGCAGAGATTCTACTCATTTACTAATTCTGGAGCAAATGTACTTGCGGAGGGCACGGTCCACTTGCCTTTAGTAAATAAACTCCATAGTGTATATACCAGCCTACAACTGATAATGAAGATCTGCCAGCACAGTACAGACAGGATTCATTATTGTAAACAGAACGCATCATCCCCCTTGTAAGCAATGTGTAGAAGGGGAGAGCTAAGAAGGATTTTTCAGTTATGGAGTGTTCAGAAAAGAGTATGTCCGAAAGGTAAGCAGCAACATCAGGACATCCCCTGATGACGCAATTTACTACGAAACGCATTGGGTGGAGCATGTTTATGATGTGATTGCACGAGCCACTGATTGGGCGTTGGCGCTGTTTGTGATTGGTTATACAGAAAATATAGTGCCTTAAGCCGCACCCAGAAACAGGCCACACCCGTTGGAAATGCTTGAAAATTGTTTATGCATTTGAAACAGTAACCAATAGATTTCCCATTATATATATTGTACCTCCCACTTTCAGTATTTTCTCCCTCTTTTACAGACATTTTCCTCTGTCAGTGTTGTAGGAGTTGGAGGAAATGTTGTCCCATCCACTGGTCCTCCAGCAGCAGCACGTCCCCATCTTCTCCAACCCAAACCCCTGGGTAGGTGACCCTCACCACCTAGAGACTTCTCAGTGCAGGAGAATACAGACCACAACCATCATCTGTAAAATAGTTTAATCTGCAAATATCACATTTCTCGTAAACCAAAACCAGGCAGCAGATAAATCCCAGACCTAGGTGACAAGACATTCTCCTTTAAGAACGCAACTAGAGAAAGCCCAAATCACTGGCCTGTATTGTGTACTAGGAAAGGAGAAGACACTATATATACAGCACAGCCCCGGTCCCTCTCTCCTCCATACCCTGCACCCATTTACTTCTGTCCCTCTGTCCTCCATACCTTTGTCCTTGTGTGCTCCCATCTACAGACCTCTGTTCTTCATACTCCAAACCCCAGTCTTTCCATCCTCCATAATCATGGCCCTCCATACTCCTTACACCAGACCCCTGTCTCTCTGTCCTGCTTTCCCCAGACCCCTGTCCCTCTGTCTTCCATACATTAGACCCCTGTCCCTCTGTTCACCATACTTCAGACCCGTCCCTTTGTCCTAAATACCCCAGACTCCTGTCCCTCTGTCCTCCATACCCCTGTCCTTCTGTAACCCAGATCCCTGTCCTCCTTTCCCCAAACCCCATGTCCTTCTGTCCTCCATATCCCAGACCCCTGTCCCTCGGTCCTCCATGCCCATGTCCCTCAGTCCTCCACACCCCAGACCTCTGTCCTTCTGTTCCCAGAACCCTGTCCTTCTGTCCGCGGAACCCCGTCCATCTGTCCTCTATAGCCCAGACCCCTGTTCTCCATAGCCCTGACCCTCTGTGGTCTATAGCCCAGACCCCTGTCCTCCATACCCTAGACCCCTTTTTCCTCTATAGCCTAGACACCTGTTCCTCTGTCCTCTATCTCCCAAACCACTGTCCTCCATACCCCTGTCCTTCTGTAACCCAGATTCCCTGTCCTCCTTTCCCCAGACCCCTGTCCTTCTGTCCTCCATATCCCAGACCCCTGTCCCTCGGTCCTCCATGCCCAAGTCCCTCAGTCCTCCACACCCCAGACCTCTGTCCTTCTGTTCCCAGAACCCTGTCCTTCTGTCCCTGGACCCCCGTCCCTCTGTTCTCTATAGCCCAGACCCCTGTTCTCCATAGCCCTGTCCCTCTGTGGTCTATAGCCCAGACCCCTGTCCTCCATACGCTAGACCCCTTTTTCCTCTATAGCCTAGACACCTGTCCCTCTGTCCTCTTATCTCCCAAACCCCTGTCCCTCTGTAACCCAGATTCCCTGTCCTCCTTTCCCCAGACCCCTGTCCTTCCGTCCTCCACATCCCAGACTCCTGTCCCTCTGTCCTCCATGCCCAAGTCCCTCAGTCCTCCACACCCCAGACCTCTGTCCTTCTGTTCCCAGAACCCTGTCCTTCTGTCCCTGGACCCCCGTCCCTCTGTTCCCTATAGCCCAGACCCCTGTTCTCCATAGCCCTGTCCCTCTGTGATCTATAGCCCAGACCCCTGTCCTTCATACCCTAGACCCCTTTTTCCTCTATAGCCTAGACACCTGTCCCTCTGTCCTCTTATCTCCCAAACCCCTGTCTCTCTGTAACCCAGATTCCCTGTCCTCCTTTCCCCAGACCCCTGTCCTTCTGTCCTCCATATCCCAGACCCCTGTCCCTCGGTCCTCCATGCCCATGTCCCTCAGTCCTCCACACCCCAGACCTCTGTCCCCAAAACCCTGTCCTTCTGTTTGCCATATCCTATTCCATATTTTCCCAGACCCCTATCCCTCTGTCCTCTAAAGCCCAGACACCTGTCCCTCTGTCCTCCATACCTTTAGACCCCTGTTATCCATACCCCTGACCCTCAGTCCTCCATACCCCAGTCCCTCTGTCCTCCATAGTCTAGAACACTCAAGCCTCTGTCCTCAGCGCCATGTGGAGCAGAAGGATTGACATGCTAAGTACACAGTTCTGTATTGTCTCTCCTAGGAATGGAGGGATCTCTGCAGCATTCAGGAAGGAGAGGAGACCTGAGGTGGCCAAGGCCAGGCTGCCCAGCACTCCATAACTGCTCCCAATGAACACCGAGATCATCAGAACTGCCAGGGTTGCCCCGGCTCTGGTGAAATAAGGGGCCACCATTTGGGTTTCTTGAGGCAGGTACCCGTAGCCCATGGCTAGAAGCAGTGCGGAGCCCAGGACCAGGTTGGCTGACAACTGGTCCCCATTCAGCCAGAAGAAGGAGAAGACCACGAGAGGCAGGCCAAGAATACTGGCAATCCAAAGGCTGGAGCAGCGGAGAGAGTCGGGGTCCTCAATCTCTTCACATAGAAGGTCACATCCTATGGCGATGACAGAAGCCGCGGCGTGGAGCAAGAATCCAGCTGACGCTCCTCTGTGCACCTGCAAATACAACAAAACCTCAGAATGGAGGAGTAAATCAACAGGAAATGTTTGCATGGAAGAGCACCCCTCCCCCCCCCCCCCCCCACCATAACTGTTCTGCTGCTCACCTGCAGAGTACGCAGAGCGGAGTAGAGACACACGCCACTAAGACACAGATATGAGGCCACCAGACCCAACTCCGGGACCCCCATCACCAGGGAGGGGAGGAGAGCCACTGCCAGACAGAGAAAAGAGGTCACACAGAGATCGTGTATGGGGGACCCCAAATCGTATCATCTCCAAAACCCCCCATTACACATCCGCATCTCCACCTGGAACACCCCGCCACCCGGAAACACCCCGCCGTCCACCTCTCCACCCGGAACACCCCGCCGTCCACCTCTCCACCCGGAACACCCCGCCGTCCACCTCTCCACCCGGAACACCCCGCCGTCCACCTCTCCACCCGGAACACCCCGCCATCCACTACTCTACCCCAGAAAACCCCACCGTCCACCTCTCTACCCCAGAACACCCCGCCGTCCACCTCTCCACCTGGAACACCCCGCCGTCCACCTCTCTACCCCAGAACACCCTGCCGTCCACCTCTCTACCCCAGAACACCCCGCCGTCCACCTCTCTACCCCAGAACACCCTGCCGTCCACCTCTCTACCCCAGAACACCCTGCCGTCCACCTCTCTACCCCAGAACACCCCGCCGTCCACCTCTCCACCTGGAACACCCCGCCTTCCACCTCGAACACCCTGCTGTCCACCTCTCCACCCAGAACACCCTGCCGTCCACCTCCCCACCCGGAACACCCCGCCGTCCACCGCTCCACCCGGAACACCCCGCCGTCCACCGCTCCACCCGGAACACCCTGCCGTCCACCTCTCCATCCGGAACACCCCGCCGTCCACCTCTCCACCTGGAACACCCTGCCGTCCACCCGGAACACCCTGCCGTCCACCTCCCCACCCGGAACACTCTGCCGTCCACCTCCCCACCCGGAACACCCCGCCGTCCACCTCCCCACCCGGAACACCCCGCCGTCCACCTCTCCACCCGGAACACCCCGCCTCCCACCTCTCCACCCGGAACACCCCGCCGTCCACCTCTCCACCCGGAACACCCTGCCATCCACCACTCTACCCCAGAAAACCCCACCGTCCACCTATCTACCCCAGAACACCCCGCCGTCTACCTCTCCACCTGGAACACCCTGCCATCCACCTCTCTACCCCAGAACACCCCACCGTCCACCTCTCTACCCCAGAACACCCCGCCGTCCACCTCTCTACCCCAGAACACCCCGCCGTCCACCTATCTACCCCAGAACACCCCGCCGTCTACCTCTCCACCTGGAACACCCTGCCATCCACCTCTCTACCCCAGAACACCCCACCGTCCACCTCTCTACCCCAGAACACCCCGCCGTCCACCTCTCTACCCCAGAACACCCCGCCGTCCACCTATCTACCCCAGAACACCCCGCCGTCTACCTCTCCACCTGGAACACCCTGCCATCCACCTCTCTACCCCAGAACACCCCACCGTCCACCTCTCTACCCCAGAACACCCCGCCGTCCACCTCTCTACCCCAGAACACCCTGCCGTCCACCTATCTACCCCAGAACACCCCGCCGTCCACCTCTCCACCTGGAACACCCCGCCGTCCACCTCTCTACCCCAGAACACCCTGCCGTCCACCTATCTACCCCAGAACACCCCGCCGTCTACCTCTCCACCTGGAACACCCTGCCATCCACCTCTCTACCCCAGAACACCCCACCGTCCACCTCTCTACCCCAGAACACCCTGCCGTCCACCTCTCTACCCCAGAACACCCCGCCGTCCACCTCTCCACCTGGAACACCCCGCCGTCCACCTCTCTACCCCAGAACACCCTGCCGTCCACCTCTCTACCCCAGAACACCCCGCCGTCCACCTCTCCACCTGGAACACCCCGCCGTCCACCTCTCTACCCCAGAACACCCTGCCATCCACCTCTCTACCCCAGAACACCCCACCGTCCACCGCTCTACCCCAGAACACCCCGCCGTCCACCTCTCTACCCCAGAACACCCTGCCGTCCACCTCTCTACCCCAGAACACCCCGCCGTCCACCTCTCCACCTGGAACACCCCGCCGTCCACCTCTCTACCCCAGAACACCCTGCCGTCCACCTCTCTACCCCAGAACACCCTGCCGTCCACCTCTCTACCCCAGAACACCCCGCCGTCCACCTCTCCACCTGGAACACCCCGCCTTCCACCTCGAACACCCTGCTGTCCACCTCCCCACCCAGGACCACCCCGCCGTCCACCGCTCCACCCGGAACACCCCGCCGTCCACCGCTCCACCCGGAACACCCCGCCGTCCACGGCTCCTCCCGGAACACCCTGCCGTCCACCTCTCCACCCGGAACACCCTGCCGTCCACCTCTCCATCCGGAACACCCCGCCGTCCACCTCTCCACCTGGAACACCCTGCCGTCCACCTCCCCACCCGGAACACCCTGCCGTCCACCTCCCCACCCGGAACACCCCGCCGTCCACCTCCCCACCCGGAACACCCCGCCGTCCACCTCTCCACCCAGAACACCCCGCCGTCCACCTCTCCACCCAGAACACCCCGCCGTCCACCTCTCCACCCGGAACACCCCGCCTCCCACCTCTCCACCCGGAACACCCCGCCTCCCACCTCTCCACCCGGAAAACCCTGCCGTCCACCTCTCCACCCGGAACACCCTGCCGTCCACCTCTCTACCCCAGAACACCCTGCCGTCCACCTCTCTACCCCAGAACACCCTGCCGTCCACCTCTCCACCCAGGACCACCCCGCTGTCCACCTCTCCACCTGGAACACCCTGCCGTCCACCCGGAACACCCTGCCATCCACCTCCCCACCCGGAACACCCTGCCGTCTACCTCTCCACCCAGAACACCCTGCCGTCCACCTCTCCACCTGGAACACACTGCCGTCCACCTCTCCACCTGGAACACACTGCCGTCCACCTCCCCACCCGGAACACCCTGCCTTCCACCTCTCCACCCGGAACACCCTGCCGTCCACCTCCCCACCCGGAACACCCTGCCTTCCACCTCTCCACCCGGAACACCCTGCCGTCCACCTCTCCACCTGGAACACCCAGTCATCATCCTCTCCACCCAGGAGAATTCCTCAGTCCTCCTCTTCTCACAGGAACACCCTGCCATCATCCTCTCTGCCCACAAAGCCCCCCTCTATCCTCTTCCCCAACCACAATGCCCCTCCATCCTCCTCTCCAAACACAATGCCCCTCCATCCTCCTCTCCAAACACAATGCCCCTCCATCCTCCTCTCCAAACACAATGCCCCTCCATCCTCCTCTCCAACCACACCGCCCCTCCATCCTCCTCTCTGACCACACCGCCCCTCCGTCCTCCTCTCTGACCACACCGCCCCCTCCGTCCTCCTCTCTGACCACACCGCCCCTCCGTCCTCCTCTCTGACCACACCGCCTCCTCCGTCCTCCTCTCTGACCACACCGCCCCTCCGTCCTCCTCTCTGACCACACCGCCCCTCCGTCCTCCTCTCTGACCACACCGCCCCTCCGTCCTCCTCTCTGACCACACCGCCTCCTCCGTCCTCCTCTCTGACCACACCGCCCCTCCGTCCTCCTCTCTGACCACACCGCCCCTCCGTCCTCCTCTCTGACCACACCGCCCCTCCGTCCTCCTCTCTGACCACACCGCCTCCTCCGTCCTCCTCTCTGACCACACCGCCCCTCCGTCCTCCTCTCTGACCACACCGCCCCTCCGTCCTCTATTTCCTCCCCACCACACCTGTCCTAGGGTTGCCACCTCCTCCCTTTAATCCAGGACACGTATTATTACACCGGTTCTGAGGCTGATATAATGCAGATAAGGCACCAAAGCCTCTTTCACACGGCATCCGATCCGGTCTGTCTGTCAGTTTATCAGGCGGACCGGAACGGATGCTCCATTCACCCCTATGGAGCAGCGGATGCCAGCGGTGACATCTCCTCTGACACCCTCCGCTATCCGATCCGATCCTGTCCGTGAAAATAGAGGGATGGAAAACCGATTTTCCATTCTTTTGGAGGATCAGTTTGGATGAAAATGGACAGACGGTCCGTTTTCCTTCGATCTCCCATAGAGGAGAGCGGGGATCTGACAGCTCCGTCCCTGCAAAGTAAGCGAAGACGGATCGGTCATCCACCTGCTCAGGGGGATCAGTGGATCGATTCCCCGCTGAGCAAAACTGAGTGCACCGAGCGGAAAGCCCGTGTGAGAGGGGCCTAAGTGAGTTTAATTACCACCATAATCAGCCTCAGACCCGGAGTAATTATTATCTGTCCTGGTATAAAGGGATGAGGTGGTAATCCTACACCTCCCCATCCCCCATTATTACTGTCCTCCTCTACACCCATCCTCCATCCCCCCTCTGTCCTCCTCTACACCCCGCCATCCTCTTCTCTACATCCATCCTCCATCCCCCCTCCTCCTCCTCTATGTCTCCGCACAGTTTGAATCTCCCGCTGCCCGGCTCTCCCCGGATGATCCTCCCGGCTCTCCCCGCACTTC
Organism: Pelophylax lessonae; assembly: GCF_965119305.1. Lineage (NCBI taxonomy): Eukaryota > Metazoa > Chordata > Amphibia > Anura > Ranidae > Pelophylax > Pelophylax lessonae. Next base: position 543,679,842 of record NC_138772.1, read on the forward strand.
CTCCTCCGGTATGGGGATCGCACACCTGGCCGATCTCCTCAGAGATGAGACCCCAAATGCCATCCAATCCCCGCCCCCCGACCACTACCGAGGTGAGTGACGTCACTTTATCAGAGGTACCAGATCTACTGGAGGGGGCGGAACCCAACAGGCGTCTCTCCGGAGCCCGGACACTTCCGGGTGGGACACACACCGACTTCCTGTGTTCACAGTATGGGGGATAAAGGGGGCTTCGGTCACTGCTGATAATGAAGCCCCAATATCTCCCCTATAGAAATAAACCATGTGATCACCAGAGGAGTGACAGCGTCATCATTGTCCTCACCACACAGCCCCCTTCCACCTTTTTCTATCCCTCCATCACAAAGCCCCCCCAACCCTTCCACCCCCACCACACAGCCCCCCACCTCTCCCATCCCCCGTAACACACAGCTCCCACCTTTTTATCCCCCCCACCTCTTCCATCCCCCCACTAAACAGCCCCCCACCACACAGTCCCCACCTCTTCCACCCCCCACCATAGAGCGTAGAGCCCCCACCTCTCCCATCCCCCACCACATAGCCCCCACCTCTCCCATACCCCACAACTGAGCCCCCACCTCCTCTATCCCCTCACTAAACAGCCCCCCACCACAGAGTCCCCACCTCTTCCATCCCCCACCATAGAGCCCCCACCTCTTCCATCCCCCACCCCTTCTATCCCCCCACCATAGAGCCTAGAGCCCCCACCTCTCCCATCCCCCCACCACACAGCCCCCACCTTTCCCATCCTCCACCACACAGCCTCCCATACAGGAATAAACCATGTGATCACCAGAGGAGTGACAGTGTCATCATTGTCCTCACCACACAGCCCCCCCTACACCTCTCCCATCCCCCCCTCACCACACAACCCCCCTCCCACCTTTTCTTTCCCTCCATCACAAAGCCTCCCCAACCCTTCCACCCCCCCACCACACAGCCCCCCACTTCTCACATCCCCCCCCCCTCACCACATAGCCCTCCACCTCTTTCATCCCTCCCATCCCCCCTAACACAGAGCCCCCACCTCTCCTATCCCCCGTAACACACAGCTCCCACCTTTTTATCCCCCTCACCACACAGCCCCCGCCTCCTATATGCCCCCCACTAAACAGCCCCCCACCACACAGTCCCCGCCTCTTCCACCCCCACCATAGAGCCTAGGGCCCCCACCTCTCCCATCCCCCACAACTGAGCCCCCACCTCCTCTATCCCCCCACTAAACAGCCCCCCACCACACAGTCCCCACCTCTTCCATCCCCCACCATAGAGCCTAGAGCCCCCACCTCTCCCATCCCCCACCACACAGCCCCCACCTCTCCCATCCTCCACCACACAGCCTCCACCTCCTCTATCCCCCCACTAAACATCCCCCCACTACACAGTCCCCACCTCTTCCATCCCCCCACCACACAGCCCGAAAATATTCGGCCGACGACCGATCGGCCGATTGTAGGCTTGTTAGTATGATGCTTCCAACAGCCGACAGCACATTTTCGGCCGAACAGAATCTGTCATGCAAGCATTAAAATTTTTGTTGGCCATTACCAGAACGGCCGATTGTTCGCCAGTCAGTACAGAATTCGGCCGACAGACAGCAGATTAGCAAGACTGGGCATGCTCAGAAAATAAAAAACACACGGAAACTTAACCATCACATGACATCACTTCTGCAGTCGGCTGTTGTTGGCCGACAAAATTCGTGTGCAGTCTTTAGCACTTTTCAGCCGACAGGACAGCCCTGGACAAAAGACAGCCGATCGGTCGGCCGACGATCGGTACGTGTGTACGAGGCATTAGAATGGCCCAGTCACAGTCCAGACCTAAATCACATTGAGAATCTTTGGCAAGACCTGATAATTGCTGCTCACAGACGCTCTCCATCCAATCTGACAGAGCTTGAGATATTCTGCAAAGAAAAACAGGTAAAAATGTTCCTCTCTAGATGTGCAAAGCTGGTAGAGACATCCCCAAAAAGACTTGCAGCTGTAATTGCAGGGAAAGGGGGTTCTATAAATAATTGGGGGGGGGGGGGGGTGTGAATACAAATGCACCCTACACTTTTCACTGATTTTTTTTGTAAAAAATTTTGAAAACCATTTTTCATTTTCCTTCCACTTCACAATTATGTGCTACTTTGTGTCGGTCTATCACATAGAATCCCAATAAAATACATTTACGTTTTTGGTTGTAACATGACAAAATGTGGAAGATTTCAAGGGGTGTGAATACTTTTTCAAGGCGCTGTATACTCCATGCACCCCCCCCCCCCCCCCCCCAGCATCCTCTGCCTCTCCACCTCAAGTGGCCCATCATCTCACAGTTCTGCCCATACACCCCAGTATCCCCGCAGGGGCCCTGTCACCCTCCAGAACTTCCTAATGCTCTTCCTATGCCCCAATAGCCCCCACCCCACACACACATTTTCCTTTTACCCTTATAGCTGACCAGACATCTTCCCTTCCACCTTCCATCGAAGGAATGTCACAATATCTGGGTCTATGAAGAGTGTTGGTGATGCAGGGAGATCAGTGATGTGTTCCTGTGATTGTCTCCTGCAGGGAAGATCCTCGCGGTGGATGCCTCCATGTTCATCTGGCAGTTCCAGTCAGCGATACCTGCGTTTTCCAACCGAAACGGCGAGTACGTCAGGTGAGTGCGTCCTGGGGAGGACAGGCACCATTCTCACACCTCTGGTTTTAGAACTGCCCCTATAGGGCCCCAACAGATCACATTCACTAGGACCCAAATGTGACCTCCAGACATGATACAAGAGATAGTCAGAGACTGCAGACATGATACAGGAGAGAGTCAGAGACTGCAGACATGATACAGGAGAGGGTCAGAGACTTCAGACATGATACAGGAGAGGGTCAGAGACTGCAGACATGATACAAGAGATGGTCAGAGACTGCAGATATGATACAAGAGATGGTCAGAGACTGCAGACATGATACAAGAGATGGTCAGAGACTGCAGACATGATACAAGAGATGGTCAGAGACTGCAGATATGATACAAGAGATGGTCAGAGACTGCAGATATGATACAAGAGATGGTCAGAGACTGCAGACATGATACAAGAGATGGTCAGAGACTGCAGACATGATACAAGAGATGGTCAGAGACTGCAGACATGATACAGGAGAGAGTCAGAGACTTCAGACATGATACAAGAGATGGTAAGAGGCTGCAGACATGGTACAGGAGTTGGTCAGAGACTGCAGACATGATACAAGAGATGGTCAGAGACTGCAGACATGATACCAGAGATTGTCAGAGACTGCAGACATGATACAAGAGATGGCCAGAGACTGCAGACATGATACAGGTGATGGTAAGAGGCTGCAGACATGGTACAGGAGTTGGTCAGAGACTGCAGACATGATACAGGAGATGGTCAGAGACTGCAGACATGATACAGGAGATGGTCAGAGACTGCAGACATGATACAGGAGTTGGTCAGAGACTGCAGACATTGTTGAAGCTGGGGATATAGATATGGACTTTCGAGGCACTTGTATAAAAATGTATCAAAATTTATTTATACATAAAAATGACAAAGAATTTAAAAAAGCAAACAACATAAAACATTGGTAAACAAGACAAGTGTAACAAAATGATAACCCCCCTAGTAGCAAGTACAGTTAACTAGCCAACTCCCCTAATGGAATAGTGATACAATTAGCAAGAGCCCCTCTGTAATTAGAACCTTCAGGGCCCGGGTGCAAGAAACCTTGAAGGGCCCTTCCCTTCAAGCCTGGGGCTCTTCCCGCTGATCCTGGGGCCCTTTACTCTCATTGCGGGGCCCTTTATTACAGTCCCCCAGCGGGATCCTTTCACAAGTTCGGCAGTGGGCCCCCTTCCTGCCATCTTGGGGCCTCCCCACAGTGGTGGAATGCCAGGGCCCGGTTACAAGTGTGACCTTTGCGATCCTGGAAGTTCACCCACTGGTGTCAGTAGTTTTTATTTTTGGTATTTTAATTGTATTATTTTTTATGATTTTATTTTATTTTTTTACAATGTCACTGACTATGACTCTGTCCATTCAGAAAAGGAAGGAGCTGGTAAATTACATATTTACCGACCTCTTCCTGGTTCTCTATTGTGACACATCCCCTGCAGCAGCCGGCAGGAGAGGGGAGGGAGCACAGTGGGTTGGGGGGGGGGGGCAGTACAGTGGGGTGGGGGGGCAGCACAGTGGGGGGGGCAGTACAGTGGGGTGGGGGGCAGCACAGTGGGGGGGGGGGCAGTATAGTGGGGGGGGGAAGCACAGTGTGGGGGGGGAACCAGGGGAGCACACAGGGGCCCAGAGACAGCAGAACACAAGTGAACTGGATAGGAGGGGGGCGGGGGCAGCATACAGAGGAACCAATCTCCTCCATTTTCCTCCTGCAGCTACAGGAGGAAAAAGGAGGACAGAGATTTCTCTACATGCTGCCCCTCCGATCCAGGTGTACAGGGGAGCCGCACAGGCCTGGAGCATGGGGCCCGGTTGCAATTGCAACCCCTGCGACCCCTGTAGTTACGCCCCTGCTGTATTTATTGCAATCTGTTTCCATTTCAAATGCAAATGAAGTTTTGAATATACGAAACAAATCGGAATATACAAAAAGAATTCCAAAAACGAATTCTTCTAACTTAACGAATATGATGAAACAAAATGATTAACTTAATGAACCAATTCAAAACAAAATTAACTCTTCCATCTTGCACATCTCTAATTAAAATATATCTGAAGACCTCTTCACTGATATCACACCGTGCTTGTACATAGTAACGCCCAGCCGCAGCTCATTCGCCCTCTCCTCGGCTGCCAAATAACACTCAGGCCGGGTTCACATTTATGCGAATTGGATTTAGGTTTCCCCTGCATCCAATTCGCATCACAGGCGAGTGTGACCGGCTCTCAATGGAGCCGGCGCACACAGGTCAGGGACGGCTGTGGTCTGCATTCAAAAAAGTTATAGAAACTGTTAGGCAGACACCAGGCCATCATCCGAAGTGTATATAGAGTTGAGAACAAAAAGAAATAATAATAATTTTTTGTCAGACTTTATAGGCCAGAGAGGAGCATACAACAAATTGTATAAAATTCCAAATGTATTATACTTATATAAAATTATAGATGCTGATGCATCTCCCATACACATAACATATCCCCAACTACAGTGCCTTGCAAAAGTATTCGGCCCCCTTGAACTTTTCGACCTTTTGCCACATTTCAGGCTTCAAACATAAAGATATAAAACTGTAATTTTTTGTGAAGAATCAACAAGTGGGACACAATCATCAAGTGGAACGAAATTTATTGGATATTTCAAACTTTTTTAACAAATAAAAAACTGAAAAATTGGGCGTGCAAAATTATTCAGCCCCTTTACTTTCAGTGCAGCAAACTCTCTCTAGAAGTTCAGTGAGGATCTCTGAATGATCCAGTTTTATATCTTTATGTTTGAAGCCTGAAATGTGGCAAAAGGTTGCAAAGTTCAAGGGGGGCGAATACTTTCGCAAGGCACTGTACATAAAATGGCATAGATTGTGGTTATATAGCAAGTACTATAGTAGTGGCTCCTCAAAAGTCAACGCGTTTCGCCCAACGTTGCTTCCTCAGGGTTTGCGGAACCAGGAAGTGCTCATCTATAACACAAAAGTATCATTATTTATATATCTATATTAACCACTTGCCAACCAGCTGCTGCAGTTATACGGTGGCAGGTCCTCAGGTTCCCGCGAATCGCCGTACCTGTACACATCATAGGTTGAACTGGATGGGCCGATGTCTTTTTTCAACCTCATTAACTATGTAACTATGTACGGTGGTTCGCGGGAGCGATCCTGTGGGCGCACCTGCGCCCACTTGCCAGCAGGGAAGCTGAGGCGGGCACCCGCGATTGCTCCCCGTGAAAAGAGAACGGCGGTCTGCTTTTGTAAACACGGCAGACCGTTGTTCTCTCTGCTATCAACACAGAGCCCCTGTGATCCTCCTATTTAAAAACACACGTCTCAGTGTTGATTTCACAAGCCCCACCCCCTCACAGTTAGAAAACACCCCCCTAGGCTCAAATTTAACCCTCTGATCACCCCTGGGTTAACCCCTTCCCTGCCAGTGTCATATATTTTTAGCACTGATTACTGTAATAATGTCACTGGTCCCCCAAAAAGTGTCAAAAATGACAGTTAGGTGTCCGATCTGTCTGCCGCAATGTCGCAGTCCCGCTAAAAATCGCTGATCACCGCCATTACTAGTGAAAATAAATAAATAAATAAAAATGACATAAAATCATTCCCCTAGTTTGTAGACATGATAACTTTTGTGCAAACCAATCAATATACACTTATTGGGATTTTTTTTTACCAAAAATATGTAGCAGAATACAAATTGGTCTAAAATGAAGAAAAAATTTTGATTTTAATTTTTTATTTTATTTTGGGAATGTTATATAGCAGAAAGTAAAAATATTGTTTTTTTTTTTTTCAGAATTGTCGCTATTTTTGTTTATAGCGCAAAAAATAAAAATCGCACAGGTGATCAAATACCACCAAAAGAAAGCTCTGTTTGTGGGGAAAAAATGACATAAATTTTATTTGGGTACAGCGTCGCACGACCGCGCAATTTTTAGTTAAAAGAACGCAGTGCCGAAACGCAAAAAATGGCCTTTATTGTCATTAAGGGGGCAAATCCTTCCGGTCCAGAACTGGTTAATGCCATCTTAATCCGTAGGGTTCAATATTGAGTTGGCCCACCCTTTACAGCTATAACAGCTTCAACTCTTCTGGGAAGGCTGTCCACAAGGTTTAGGAGTGTGTCTATGGGAACATTTGACCATTCTTCCAGAAGCGCATTTGTGAGGTCAGGCACTGATGTTGGATGAGAAGGCCTGGGTCGCAGTCTAATTCATCCCAAAGGTGTTCTATCAGGTTGAGGTCAGAACTTTGTGCAGGCCAGTCAAGTTCCTCCACCCCAAACTCGCTCATCCATGTCTTTATGGACCTTGTTTTGTGCACTGGTCCAAATCATTTGGTGGAGGGGGGATTATGGTGTGGGGTTGTTTTTCAGGGGTTGGGTTTGGCCCCTTAGTTCCAGTGAAGGGAACTCTTAAGGTGTCAGCATGCCAAGACAATTCGGACAATTTCATGCTCCTAACTTTGTGGGAGGAGTTTGGGGATGGCCCCTCCCTGTTCAAACATGACTGCACACCAATGCACAAAGCAGGGTCCATAAAGACATGGAGGAGCGAGTTTGGGTTTTGGGGGCAGCACAGCACACAGTCCAGGACTGAACTGGTTCACATTTGGGCAGAGTTACTGCAGGCGGCTCAGGTCTTTCTGATATCTGATGGTGGTTGGGCAATGTATTCATCAAACTGTGAACTATGGTAAAATGTGCAAAACCTGGATTAACAAGAGGATTTTCTTGCTGCAGTGTGTTACAGGGCCTCTTTAACCGCACAATCTACATGCTGGAGAAAGGAATGAAACCCGTCTATGTATTTGATGGAAAACCACCAGAATGCAAGCGTGCCAAGGTGAGCCTGTGATGTAAGCAAGTGCCTTAAAGTGGTTATAAACCCTTACATATACCCAGTAAAGTGACTGGCCTCAGGTGATACACAGAGATGGAACAAATTCTCCTACATAAGTTGAACCTGTTTATCTGCAATCTTCTCTTCCCTATAGCCATTCAAAGAATTTATAAAGCTTGTTTGAACTGTCAGACAGCAGGGGAAGGAGAGCCGAAATTACACTCTGCAGAGCTCAGTGAGGAGAGCTCTGAGAGCTGATTGGAGGGAAGAGACACCCCCCCCCCCTTTTTCACAGCACATAGCTGAACTCCAAACTTGCAGGTCATTCTTGTCCTGCAGCTCGTGTAAATGAAGGGGTGGGAATGACCTGGCGTGCAGCTCACTTGAGTAAAAAATAAGTGTGAGTATAGTGTTTAGCATTTAGCTGGAGTTGAATTCGGAAGACACCTGAGCTAATCTCTACTCAACACTAGCACAGCTTGGAGAAAGCACCTGGCTCTGTTACATGGGGGAGGTTGGCTGCTCAGGCACCTGGCTCTGTTACATGGGGGTGGTTGTCTGCTCAGGCACCTGGCACCGTTACATGGGGGTGGCTGGCTGCTCAGGCACCTGGCTCTGTTACATGGGGGTAGTTGGCTGCTCAGACACCTGGCTCTGTTACATGGGGGTGGTTGGCTGCTCAGGCACCTGGCTCTGTTACATGGGGGTGGTTGGCTGCTCAGGCACCTGGCTCTGTTACATGGGGGTGGTTGGCTGCTCAGGCACCTGGCTCTGTTACATGGGGGTGGTTGGCTGCTCAGACACCTGGCTCTGTTACATGGGGGTGGTTGGCTGCTCAGGCACCTGGCTCTGTTACATGGGGGTGGTTGGCTGCTCAGGCACCTGGCTCTGTTACATGGGGGTGGTTGGCTGCTCAGGCACCTGGCTCTGTTACATGGGGGTGGTTGGCTGCTCAGGCACCTGGCTCTGTTACATGGGGTGGTTGGCTGCTCAGACACCTGGCTCTGTTGCATGGGGGTGGTTGGCTGCTCAGACACCTGGCTCTGTTACATGGGGGTGATTGGCTGCTCAGACACCTGGCTCTGTTACATGAGGGTGATTGGCTGCTCAAGCACCTGGCTCTGTTACGTGAGGGTGGTTGGCTGCGTAGGTGCATGGCTATGTTACATAGGGGTGGTTGGCTGCTCCGGCACCTGGCTCCGTTACATGGGAGTGGTTTACTGCTGAGGCACGTGGCTCTGCCACACACGGACGGTTGGCTGATCAGGAACCTGGCTCTGTTAAATGGGGGTGATTGACTGCTTAGACACTTGACTATGACACATAGGAGTAGTTGGCTGCTCAGGCATTTGGCTCTGTGACCTGGGGGTGGTTGACTGCTCAGGCATCTGGGTCTGTCACCGGGTGGTGGTTGACTGCTCAGGCATCTGGGTCTGTCACCGGGGGGTGGTTGACTGCTCAGGCACCTGGCTCTGTCACATGGGGGTGATTGGCTGCTCAGGCATTTATCTGTGTCACATGGGGGTGGTTGGCTGCTCACGCTCCGGGCTCTGTCATATGGAGGTACCTGGCTGTATCACCTGAGAGCAGAAAAAATAATTCTCAGCACAGTGTAAGGTCCAAGTTGTAAACTGTGTGCCTGTGGGTTTCATAATAGGGACCCCTCACTAGTAGATAAACTATGAAACAGACCTATTTTACTGTAGACCATGCTGAAAAATGGCAGCCATCTTGTTCACTGGAATTGATCTTCCAAATCTTTATTTATAATCAGCATAGTTCTAAGCCCAGTGTATACATAGTTCTGCCAGGAGGGTCTAGCTTTTTCTCATCTATCTATTCTTCTTTCTTAGGTCAGTAAAGATAGCAGTGGTCTTAGGAGAGAACATAGAGCCGTGCAGACCCCAGGTAAGAACATGAATATACACCTGTATCAGAGAAGAGAACAGGGCGTGTATTAGGCTGAGCTCTGGACTGCGGCCTCATTGTGCGGGGTGTATCCGACTTATCAGGTATCCGGTGTATAAAGCTGCCCATAGAGGAGTCCCTTTTTTTCTTCAACCAGGGGCTTGAAGGAAAAAACTGGCCTGTATCGTCCCATTCAAACATTCAAGGTTGATGGAGATTTCCCCCCAGAGTCAGCATACACTTATCAGCGCTTCAGGCTATAGTCTACATTACTGATCAAGAGGAAATGTTCCTGCAAGGTGGTTGTACAAAAGTTAATTGGTAGACCACAATGCTCATACATGTATCGAAATTTAGCTGGTTGGTGATATAAATAATAAAAAAATAGACATGTGAATGGCCCTCACCCTGTCCAGCCCGACCCTATGAATGGCCCTCACCCTGTCAGCTATAGCTTATTCTGCGTGTCAAGAATAGTTGTGTTTGCATTTCACCACCAGTCTGTGTATGTTACCTGAAATATTTTGTGTCCTAGTGTCTCCTGTCTGACATGCTGCACTCACATTAGTCCTCATTCACATTTTATGGCTGTTTGTCATTTTGTCCTATTTTATGAAATGCAAAACTCATCCATGTGTGTCACTGCAGGGCCAGAGAGGCATAGAGACCTGAAGAAACTGCTCGGACTTCTTGGGGTACCCGTTATAGAGGTGAGATTGAAGTATACTGCATTATCCTAATCTGTATATATATTGTCTTGGCATATACAGTGCTGTACAAAGAACGCTGATCTAACCACAGTAGTCTGTGCACCAGAGGAGCTTGCACTCTAATGTGCCGTCACAGTCATACACTATTATTATACATTTATATAGCTCTGACATATACTGCAGTGCTGTACAGAGAACACTGAGCCAGTCATGTCTGTCTCTGTACCAGATCAGAGCTATATATATGTATAATAATAATAGTGTGTGACAGTGGGGAACATTAGAATGTAAGCTCCTCTGGTACAGAGACGGATGTGACTGGCTCAGTGTTCTTTGTACAGCACTGCAGTATATGTCAGAGCTATATAAATTTATAATAATTTGGAAAAATAAATACATTTATAATAATAATAGTGTTTGACTGTGGGGTGCATTAGATTGTAAGCTCCTCTGGTACAGAGACTGATGTGATTGGCTTAGTGATCTCTGTACAGCACTGCAGTATATATCAGAGCTATATAAATGTATAAAAATATTATGCAACTGTGGGGAGACATTAGAATGTACATTTTTGTTAAAACTTTTACAACTATGAAAAAAACATTTTTACATATATGCAAAATAAATAAAATATATATATAAACAAAAATAGCTTACATCAGCATAGAAACAGAAAATAGCTTTTTTTGACAGAAAAAAACATAAAGAAAACGAAATATACCAACCAAGACACATTTTTATATTATTATTATCATGATTAAAGCCCTAACCTCCACCTAAATACACCCTCAAACTAGGAAACGATTACACGTTTAACCCATGCATGCAGCCTTTTTCCAAAAATCCAATCCTATAAAAAATCTAGGGGAATGAAAGGACAGAGAAAAAGCCCCACGCCCAGAGACAACAGACAGCAGCTACGGGGACCTGACATTCCTCCACGCTTTTCTCCAGGCCCCCAGCCGCCACCTGTCTTTCTCAAGACCCCGAATCTTCCCAACTTCACCCAGAATGTTGTGCACCACTACCTTGACATTAAGGACTTTTTTCCGAGTGGAAACCTGACACCGTGCATTCCACGTGAAGTAACGGACTACTAAGCTACGACCACTCCGCACAACTCAAGTGGGAAAGGATAGGGATACTCAGAGCCCCACCCGCCCGCTTATAGACTTTTGAAGGGACACTGAAGCAAGAAATGGCCCATCATCTCCTCCACACCGCCACACTACACTCTTGGACAACCACGGTTCTCCGCAGAGCAAACCACACCCACCCAGGCGGTTCCTCTGCCAGCATGTTACCAAAATTATGTTTCAAAAACATCAGAGAAAAAAAAATACCACCGGGTTGACTATACCTAGGCCACCCATCTGACTGGCAAGGTAGGTTACAGACCTCTTAATGAGGTTCAGTTTGTTCCCCCATAACAGCTGGAAGAAACAGGTGTAGATCTTCGCATAGAGAGACACTGGCAAAACACAGACAAAGCTGACACACAGAAATACCGGGATCAGGTAAGTTTCAATCAGGTCAATCCTTTCCCTGTAAGAGAGTTTCCATTCCTTCCTGCTGGCAACCTTGGCATCAGCATCTTGTAGCCTGCTTTCTCAGTTTGCAAGGTCGTAATCGCTGGGACCAAATTTGATGCCTAAAACTTTAATTTCCTGCCGGGGCTCTGGGAAGGTGTCCGGAAGCTCGAAGCTTTCGCCTTCCTCTCCCATCCAGAAAACGTCACACCTGATTGATATTTGAGCCGGATGCCTCAGCATACTGCTCCGCCTCCCCTGTCCCATAGATTAAAACAGATACATCATCAGCATAGGCCACAACCCTCAAAGGAGGCTCACCCTCAAAGGAGGCACCCCGCACAGCAGTTTGCTCTCTAAGCTCCTGATGAAGGGATGGATTGCGAACGCGTATAGCAGAGGACTCAAAGGACACCCCGGACGCACACCCGAGCCAACCTCAAAGGGCCATCCGATCCAACCATTCGCAAACATGAAGCTTTCAGCCCCTCTGTACAAAGTCTTTAGCCAATCGATAAAGCCCCCCTTCAGGCCATACTTGCCAAAAAATAGCCAAAGGGAATTAAGATTGACCCAATCAAAAGCTTTTGCCTGATTCAATTCCAGCAGGTACTTTCCCCAGCCTGCACCGTTCAAAGGCCTCCCGGACAGCTAACACCGCTGAAGAAATGCTTCTACCCTGAACCGAACAGTGCTGGTGGTGAGAAAGTAGATTGCCCTCTACAGATGATAAACATCAGAAAATGATTTTTTGCCAGTATCTTCTTATCAACATTGAGAAGACTAATGGACCACCAGTTCTCGATTCTTGAAGAATCTTTACACTTTGACAGAAGAATCACTGCAGATTGTGGCATGAAGGGAGAGAGTAAACCCTCTCCCAGACAGCCATTAAAAATCTCCACCAAATATGGGTGGAGTTATGAGTAACCTTAACAATCCATCTGGCCCAGGCGACTTTTTAATGGCAAGCTTATCATTAGCCATAACCACCTCATTTGCAGTGATGTCCTCTGTCAAACTCACAAGAGAACTGCCATTTCCCAGTCCTGGAATAGAATCAAGAAAACCTGACATGTCTGCCTGATCAAGGTACCTCCTGCCAAGGAGGTCGGCATAATATGACCTGGCGGTTTCCAGGATACCCGACTTGGACTTGGTCAAGGAACCCGTACTGTCAAGCAGGCCTACAACTGACTTAACTGCTCTACCTTGTTTGCAATTCTGGTAAGGGTCAGGCGAGTGATATTTTCCATAATTCCTTTCCATAACCAAAGAGGCATGCTTGTCATATTGACACTTCTGAGCAAGAGTTTACCTTCAAAGATCCTCTCTGGATCTCCAGTATTTGAGACAAGCCTATCGAGCTTCCTCCGCAAACACTGTTAGGTGACACACTTATCAATCTGTTTATTTCTTCCTATGGCCTTGAAAAACCCAACGATCCTTTGTTTTGGAAGCTCCCACCACTCTGACTTACTGCTGCAAAAGTACATGATCGATACATGTGCCTGAAAAAATCCTCAAAGGATTGACTCACCTTCTCATTGTCCAGGAGTGCCAAATTCAGCTTCCAGGTACCCCTCCCCCTAGGTGGTGTATAGGGACTATTCAGAGTCATAGACAGAATACAGTGATCGAAAAACTCCACCGCCTGACACACTGGTGCTGAGTTTCCCTTTAAAAACAAAAACCTATCAATACTACTCTGACTACTACCTCGCTGAAAAGTGAATCCCGTGTCGTCTGGGCAGCAATGAATGTGCACATCAACCAGACCTGCCTCTCTAGCTATTTTGTTTAAAAAAACGGTCAAAGTCCAGCCTGGCTCCGGTACCTTTCCTGTCCATAGTCCTAGTGACGGTGTTGAAATCACCACCGAAGACAACTTGCTGGGCTGTAAAAAGAAAAGGCTTGATCTTCATGAAGAGGCATTTCCTGTCCTATTTTGTCTGGGGCCCATAGATGTTGATCAGGCGCAGGTCCTGCCCCCCCATGGAGATGTCTAAGACCATGCATCTTCCCATTTCTACCTCAATAATCCGCAGACAGGTTACCATGCCGGAGAAAAGTACCGAAACTCCAGTGTAAGGCTTGGACGCAAGAGACCAGAAGGAGGGCCCATGTCTCCACTCCCTCTTCGCCAGATGAATATCAGCCAAACTAGACTACCGGGTCTCTTGCACAAATTAAATATCAGCATCAAAACTGCTGCGCAAAAATAAGGGCATGTTGCGAGCATATAAGGATTTTATGCTGGCGACATTAATGGTCGCCACTTTCAAAGGAGTGGGAGCCTCCATCAGGTATGGAACACTTGAGAAAAGAGCGCGCATGCTCCGTATGAGCTTGGCGCATGCTCTGAAACGTGTCGTGTACACTCTGACCCTGCTTACTTTACGCGGTTGACGTTGCGTCCCAGCCTGCCACGAGAGAACAAGCCGGTCCCGGAGGACAGCAGCCGGCATCTCCCTGTCCTCTGTTTCCATCTACCCGACAGGACTCCTCCATCTCATCCTCCCTCTTGGCAGTGGCGCTATGGACACCTCACCGTTTGACTTTGCATCGAGCCAACTATATTCTACTTTCCTGTGAGTTGCCATGTTTTTGTGTGCTTAGACTTCAATAAAAATACTGCACTTAGAGGCGCTTCGCCCGTTTTCTTCCATCAGGATGATCGGGGTACACGTTTCTTAGCCTGCTTACCCCCCTCCCTACTCGGGGACCCTACACACTTTAATGTTCCCTGTGATCCCTCTTCCATTGAAAACACAGACTCATCACCTGAAGAACCCTCATCCTCCACCTCAGAAAACACCTCAAACTTATTGGACACCTCCACCCTCCCAGGTTCAGGTACAGGCATATCCTTCTTCTTCTTCCTCTTCCCAGACTTTTTTTTTTTGCCTCCAACCACACCATATCTTCATGAGACAACTCTGATTGCAAAGCCCACTCCCATTCCACCATCACCCACAACATCATCCAACCCTCTCACCACAACCGTCCTCCCACCCTTCACCCCAGCACCCCCACCATCATTCAGTCCATCCTCCGGCGCCGCCTCGCGCCCTCCAGTCCTCAGATGCCAGGGAGTGGGGGGTGGGGGGGGTCGTTGCAATCTTGCACACTGGTCCAGCTCCCTCCACAGTCCCTACCACCTCTAGGGAGACTGACACAGGAGGATCAGACACAACATCCACTGACACCGACTCAGGGGGCTCGACACAAGGGGATGACGCAACATTGAACGGACCATCAGACACTGATTGCACTGTGAAAACAGGGACAGACACATTTGGGACCCCGGGCACAGCCCCCCTTTCCTCTGCCTTCTCCATGTCCAGGCGAAAAAACTCTTCCACCAAAGCAGACTGATTATGCAAGGCCTAAGAGCACTGGCTGTACACATGCCCAAACTTGTCACAAAGATTGCATTTGATCTTATTGCAATCCTTAGCCTGATGCCCCAGGCCCTCACACATGGGGCACTTCATCTCTGGACATAAAGAGGCAAAACGACCCCAAGAAACTGCACTTATTACAGAGCTTGGGCTGCCCAGGGTAAAACACAACAATTCTATGCTTCCCAATGAAAGCTGAGGAGGGAAGATGCATGACCACATTCCCAAACACATGCAACCTCATCTGCACCGACCACCCACCTGTCCATATGCCGCTCTCATCCACAATCTTCTTCAGAGAGGTCAGAAGCTCCCCAAATCTCCTCAGCCAGACAGACAAGTCTGCCGAGGGAATGGATTCTTTCCTCACCAGGATGGTGACATTCTTCACAAGAGGTTGGCGTGAGACAAATTTTGGGACGAGTCCCTCCCACTCCGGCAGAACCATATACACACACTCATACTTTTTCCCATACATATTGAGAGACTTGGGGCGAACAAAGGAGAGATCGTACTCATAGGAGCCTACCAGACTGTTTAGAGGAAAGATGTCATCTGCCTTGAAACCCATCCCCAAAATGTCCACAACCAACCTCCTGATAGGGGGGGGAGGGGGGCACCCCCACCTTCCCACCTAAACAGCACTACATTCCTTTGCCTGAAAGACAGGGGTGCAGATGCACCATGTGTGACTGGGGGGCATTAGAATGTAAGCTCCTCTAGTACAGAGAATGATGTGACTGGTTTAGTGTTCTCTGTACAGCGCTGTGGTATATGTCAGAGCTATATAAATGTATAATAATATTAATAGTGTGTGACTGTGGGCGGGGGGCATTAGATTGTAAGCTCCTCTGGTACAGAGAATGATGTGACTGGTTCAGTGTTCTCTGTACAGCACTGCGGTATTTGTCAGAGCTATATAAATGTATAATAATAATAATAATAACGTGTGACTGTGGGGGGACATTAGAGTGTAAGCTCTTCTGATACAGAGACTAATGTGACTGGCTCAGTGATCTCTGTACAGCACCGCTGTATATGTCAGTGCTATATAAATGTATAATAATAATAATAATAGTGTGTGACTGGGGGGGGGGGGGCATTAGAATGTAAGCTCCTCTGGTACAGAAACTAATGTGACTGGCTCAGCATTCGCTGTACAGCACTGCAGTATGATGTACAAAGAAGGAATCTGTAACAAAGTTTGTTAATATCCTTGCAATGTACATAGATCACCCAGAGGACATGGGTGGAGATTTACTACACCTGGTGCACTCAGGAGCTGGTGCACCTCTGCCTGGTAGCCAATCAGCTTTTAACTTCACGTTGTTCAATTAAGCTTTGACAATAAAACCTGGAAGCTGATTGGTTTGTATGCAGAGCTGCACCAAATTTTGCACGCTACAGTTTTAGTAAATAACTCCAGTGTTTTTTTTTCTCAATAAAAGTAGGGTTATTTGTTAAGCTTTACTTAAAGCTAGATATAAGGTTATAACGATATAAGGTACGGACCCAGACATGTCCAAAAAAAAAACACTCTAGGACTGAATGGGATTAAAGGGTGGAGAAGGGTATTGAGGTTTAACAGTCACTTGGACTATATTTTGCAGTTGATTTACTAAAACTAGAGTGCAAAATCCATGCAGCTCTCCATAGAAACCAATCAGCTTCTGACTTCAGCTTGTTCAGTTAACCACTTTACCACCGGAGGATTTTGCTGTCTTCCGTCCAGGCCACTTTTTGCGATTCGGCACTGTGCGAATTCAAATGACAATTGTGCGGTCGTGCGACGCCGTACCCAAACGAAATTTACGTCCTTTTTTTCCCACAAACAGAGCTTTCTTTTGGTGGTATTTGATCACCTGTACGATTTTTACTTTTTGCGCTATAAACAAAAAAAGAGCGTTTATTTTGAAAAAATAACAATATTTTTAACATTTTTTTATATGAAATTCCCCCCAAAAAAGATGTAAAAACCAATTTTTTAAAATTTTGGCCAATTTGTTTTCTGCTACCTATGTTTGGTAAAAAAAAATCGCTATAAGCGTATTTTGATTGGTTTGCGCAAAAGTTATTGCGTTTACTAACAAAGGGAAAGATTTCTGTCATTTTTGGTGTTTTTTTTTTAACGCGTAATGGCGGCGATCTGCGATTTTTTTTGTGGGACTGCGACATTGTGGCGGACAGATCAGACCCTTGACTGACATTTTTGACACTTTTGGGGGTACCAGTGACATTACTGCAGTAATCAGTGCTATATATATGCACTGTTACTGTAAAAATGACACTGGCAGGGAAGGGGTTAATTTTATTGGAGAGGGAGGGGTTAATGTATGCCTGGTGCTTACTGACGTGTGGGGGGGGGGAGGTGACATGGACAGATCGGATGTCCAGCTATGCTGAACAGTCCGATCTGTCACTCCCTGTCACTATGGAGATCCGTCCGCTTGTGTTTACACAGGCGGGCGGATCTCCACACTAGATCCCCGGCGATCGGGGCAGAGCAGCGGCGATCGCCGCTGCTCCTCCCCTGGCCCGACTCCCGCTGTGAACGAAAACAGCGGGAGCGAGCCTCCGGCGGCGCGCAAGCGCCGCCCAGAAGGGGGAGTGTCTGACGACGTTAATACTACGTCGTCAGACGATAACGAACCACTCTGCCGCAGTAGTATTACCGCGAGCAGACGTAAAGTGGTTAAGCTTTGACAACAATAACTGAAAGCTAATTGGTTTCTATGCAGAACTGCACTCTCCAGTTTTAGTAAATCTCCCCATTACACATCAGCCTGCACCTCTCCTCGTGTGTCAGTGTGCCAAATTTCAGATTCCAGTTGCTTTTTGTATAGTGATTGGTTGATTCGAGTAATAAGACATTTCATTGCATTAACATCTTGAGGCAGTTTTGCTTTCATTGGATGGACTCCCCATGATATACAGACATATACGGTGACTTGTGAGGTTTCATTTCACATATGCCACTGTATTGGGTTTTAAGGCCACGCCCCCTCTAATAAACCCCACCCCTTTTTTCACTTCTTCAACGTGATACAGAACTTTGTGCCAGCATTCTGGCCATTTTATCAATTGGGGGAGCAATTCATATACACACTCCTTTATTACACAGACCCTTTTGTTACTACTTACCGTGCGTCTGAAATAAGAACTCTCTGGGGTTGATTCCCTAAAGGAAAATAGACTGTGCACTTTGCAAAGGCAGTTGCACACATTTTCCCCAGAGCTTAGTAAATGTGGATAAGCTCTGCTGATTTCCATCATCCAATCACGTGCAAGCACAAAATGCTCTTTTTGTATTTTCCATGCACCTCATTGGCTATCCTTTACTATTCTACATTTGCTAAGATCTGGGGGAAAATGAGTGCAACTGTATCAGTGTTTCCAACCGCCTGAAGTGAAATTTACTGAGAGGACGCCAAAATTTACTAACGGCCCCAATTTTTTACTGGTGAAAATCATGAAATTATTAGTGACAGAGCCGCATTTTTTACTGACACTGCAAAAAAAAAGTACCTAAAATGGTGGTTTTCAGTGCTAAACTATGCAAATATCAATATTTAAACTATAAACATGTAGCTAGTGCTATTATAAAAGGGGAGAAAAAAAATTCCTGCGCTAAGTTAAATAAATGACAGTGTATTCGATATGAATTATGTGAGCAGATAGCACCAAAATCAACTAACAGTGATCAATAACCAAAATCTTTACAAAAAGTGCAGCGCTAAAGTAATTTGAATAATAATGCGGCAAGTGGAAAACCACAAAAAAACATATACAATATAAGCAAAATAGTGTCCAAAATACTGAATAAAGTCCCAAAACAGAAATGCAAATGAAAATGAATCCGCATGCAAGGTGTTGAGGAGAACAATCCTTTTCAGTGACATCCAGGGAAAAGTGAAGGATGGGGACACCTCTGTGCACAAGTATCACAAGCAGCTTACCAGAACTCCTTGGCTACTCAATTTAATGAGACAGCCTCTCCCAGCAAGATGTTATACCAATGTCACCAGCGGTTGTCAAGCTCCAATGCTTCATAATCACTCCATCATATATGCATGAATATATAAAAAGAATAAAAGCCCATAGCGTAATTCCGTAACATATAAAATCCAATTTATTAAAAGAATACTACTCACAATGCGAAGGTAAAAAACAGGTACATAGAACAGTGCGGCGTCCCACAATTGTCCAAAGCAGCATCAAGCAATGTAAAGCAGCCGACTCCGTAAGGGGGCGTGTGGACTTTGCGTCTGGAGTCGCCAACGTTTCGTCATCAAAAGACGTCTTTTGATGACGAAACATTGGCGACTCCAGACGCAAAGTCCACACGCCCCCTTACGGAGCCGGCTGCTTTACATTGCTTGATGCTGCTTTGGACAATTGCGGGACGCCGCACTGTTCTATGTACCTGTTTTTTACCTTCTCATTGTGAGTAGTATTCTTTTAATAAATTGGATTCTCCTTTTACGTGACGGTCGGGTTTATATAACCCAGCCAGGACAGCAAGCATGTACAAGCTTTCCCGAGCCTGGAATCACGCATGCGCAGTTGCGCTGTCGACCCGCAGCCATATTTTTTACAGGTATCGCTGCTCATAACAGGCAATCACGGGCAGCCTGAAAATGGGCTGATATTTACTGGCTGCCTGTAAATTAACAGGTGGTTCACAACACTGAACTGTACTTACAAAGTGCACAGTCTATTTAGTAATTCAGCCCCTTTGTGTTGCTGCACAGCCTGCAGACAGGCTGGCTCTTGTATTACTAGATCTATAATGGGAGCAGTAAATCACCATTGGTATGAAGCTGGTTTGTGTACTCGCCAGCAGACCATAGATTTTAAGTATAAGCTTTCCTCATTGGCTCTCCTCATTGTGTCATGTCTCCTCTTTTCACCTCTTAGGCCCCCAGTGAGGCAGAAGCCACTTGCGCCGCCCTGGTGAAGAATGGCCGGGCGTGGGGAGCGGTAACGGAGGACATGGATGCTCTGCCATTCGGCTGCACTCGCCTCATACGGAACCTGAAGGCTGATAAGAAGAAGTATGTGTCTGAGATGTTCTAAATTATAATTTATGTAGATAATATGCAGAACTAGAAAACCTATAAGACGAAGTTGTGATCCAGGTGTGGGGATGATATATTTCATTGCACAGTGTTTTCCTGTCTTCCTCCTGAGCGAAGCAAACTTCAGATGACCCACTGCATCTGTCAATGCTAAGGATTGACCTAGGAGCCTTTAGACGTAGTCCAGAACTCTACTTATCCCCCAGAGCACCCATGGAGCCCCCATGTACCAACACCCCACCCATCAAAGTCATAGACCAATAGGAAGGTGCAAGCTTCATCTTTCTGAAGTGGCTTTTTGCATAGTCGATGTTTTAGGGCTCCTGGACTATAGAAGCATCTGCATTTAAAGGCATACCCCACCTTTGTACCTGCATCCAGGCCTGCAGGTCATTGAAACTGCCTTCAGTTTCAAGGCACAAGCTCTTGTATTCTTTACCCCCCAGCCCCAGGTCCGTACGGAGGTGTGGACTTTCTTTTATGGGGCTGGAGGAAGTTGTGAATGGACTTTAACTGCAGTGACTTCACCACCCTAATGCCACCGCGCTCTGCTGCGATGGCAGATGGGACTTGTAGTATGTGGCTATAGTATAGACCAGTGATGGTGAACCTTGGCACCCCAGATGTTTTGGAACTACATTTCCCATGATGCTTAACTACACTGCAGAGTGCATGAGCATCATGGGAAATGTAGTTCCAATACATCTGGGGTGCCAAGGTTCACCATCACTGGTTTAGACGATGCGGGTATACGGGAGGTGCCATACGGGAGGCACTAAATTCAAAACACTGTTACTACCAAGAGCAAAATAAGTTCCCTGTGACTCAAGTAAAAGGGGGTGAGGTCTTGGTTTAGGGGAATGGTGTATGGGACTCTGGTAAGTTAGACCAGGTTCAATTCTTGTACGTTCCTTGACAGGACCATGGCTCATGGATGGGAAGAAGAGGATTCAAATACAGTGTAATAGGGCCTTTTATCTAAGGTTTAAACAATAAAATATGTACTTACAATCATGTAGACATCAATTCACAAAGTTTTCGAAAATAAGCAAGGGCAGATGTGATATTCTAACTGATTCATAAGCCGGCCCTGGGACCTGCACACAGTGTGTGTTCCAACATGCGTACCACGAACAACAGGATGTGACGACACTGAGAGACCAGAATCTGTGTTGGCGCGTTTCGCCCCTCCCACAGGGCATTCTCAAAAGACAGGCTATCTGGCTGTGCAGGTCCCGGTGCGCACTTCTGAATCAGTTAAGGCACTTTTCCACTGCAAGTACCGGCTCGGCTCCACTCGGCCCTGCCTGGCCCTGCATAGCTCGGTTTGGTTTTCCACTGCATGGTACTGCATGGTACGGTGTTGGAACGGTTTGGTACGGTTTTCTTTTCCACTAAAGTAGTAAGTGGGTGGGATAACAACAATTCTCTGACCAATCAGTGGCTAGTATTGACAGACAGTCAAGGCTGCATGCAAAGGATTGTGGGATAAGGTATCGGTACGGCCCTCTTGGAACCACAACTGAGGTGGTACTGTTTAAGCGAGCCGTACCGTTCGGTTCCATGTAGTGGAAAAGCACCGCCGTACCGTACCGTACCAAACCGTTCCAACACCGTACCATGTGGTACCATGCAGTGAAAAAGCGCAAAAGTGAGCCGAACCGTTCGGTTCCATGCAGTGGAAAAGCGCCATAGAACGTCACATCTACCCTCACTTATGTTCCGAAACTTTGTGAATTGATGATCTACATCGGCCGTCACTAAATGGCGGTCCGCGGTCCATTGGCGGCCCGCACGATGCTTTCACCCGGACCGCGAGGCCGCCTCCTGTATTCATTCAATGGTTTGCTGGGACCGCGGGTGTCCCAGCAACCAGTGACGTGCTGTGTGTGCGCTGCGGCTCCCGGTGTCCTGTCAGGCCGCGAGTAGGGGCGTGACGTCACGTGCGCGCCCCGCCCCCCCGCTCCTGACTGCGGCTCCCATTCAGCCAGGCAGCGAGTTGGGGCGTGACATTATGTGCGCGCCCCGCCCCCCTGCTCGTGGCACTGGCTCGGCTCCTGGCTCCAGGTATGTGGAGCACAAGGGGAGAAAGGAATGTGGTCAAAGCTGCACTTAAAGCTGATGGGAGGTTTTTAAAGTGTGCAGATTGATGGGCATATTTTGTAGTGCTCATTAGAGTGCCCCATAAAAAAAATGTGCCCATCAGAGTGCCCCCTAACATAAAATGTGCCCATCGGCATGCCCCTTATTTTATGTTAAGGGGCACTCTAATGGGCATATTTTATGTTAAGGGGCACTCTAATGGGCAGAATTAATGTTAAGGGGCACTCTAATGGGCAGATTTAATGTTAAGGGGCACTCTAATGGGCAGATTTTATGTTAAGCGCAACGCTGATTTACACGTTTTGTTTTGCCCATTAGAGTGCCCCCTAACATAAAATGTGTCCATCAGAGTGCCCCCTAACATAAAATATGCCCATCAGAGTGCCCCCTAACATAAAATATGCCCATCAGCGTGCCCCTTATTTTATGGTAAGGGTCACGCTGATGGGCCTATTTTATGCTAAGGGGCACTCTGATGGGCATATTTTATGTTAGGGGGCACTCTGATGGGCACATTTTATGTTAGGGGGCACTCTGAAGGGCACATTTTATGTTAGGGGGCACTCTGATGGGCATATTTTATGTTAGGGGGCACTCGGATGGGCATATTTTATGTTAAGAGCAACGCTGATGGACACGTTTTGTTTTGCCCATCTTTCTGAGTCATAGCAAAGACTTCAGATTCGGACCTCGGCCCAAAGAAAATTTTAGCAACCGGACCTCCTTGAATTTTAATTCATTACCCCTGATCTACATGATTGTAAGTGCATATTTTATTGTTTAAGCCTTAAATAAAAGGACACATTATACTATATTTGGATCCTCTTCTTCCCATCCATGAGCCATGGTCCTGTCAAGGACATACAAGAATTGAACCTGGTCTAACTTACCAGACAAAGCCTGCTAGACCCACATGCTACATGGCTAAGGGCTAATGTCACTGGTCCCATCAAAAGTGTCAAAAAAATGTCAGTTAGGGGTCCGATCTGTCCCCCGCAATGTCGCAGTCCTGCAAAAAATCGCTGATCGCCGCCATTACTAGTAAAAAATAAATAAAAATGACACAAATCTATTCCCTAGTTTGTAGACGGGACAACTTTTGCGCAAACCAAAAATACACTTATTGGGATTTTTTTTTACCAAAAATATGTAGCAGAATACAAATTGGCCTAAAATGATAAGTAATTTTTGAATTTTAATTTTCAAATTGGCCTAAAAATGATAAAAAAAAATTAGATTTTTAATTTTTTTTATTGGGAACTTTTTATAGCAGAAAGTAAAAAATATATTTTTTTTTTCAGAATTGTCGCTCTTTTTTTTGTTTAAAGCGCAAAAAATAAAAACCACACAGGTGATCAAATACCACCAAAAGAAAGTTCTATTTGTGGGGAAAAAAAGCCATCAATTTTATTTGGGTAGAGTGTCATAGGACCGCAAAATTGTCAGTTAAATTAATACAGTGCCGTATCGCAAAAAATGGCCTAGTCATGAAGGAGGGGGGGGGGGGGTAATCATTCAGGGCTGAAGTGGCTAAAAAGAGGCATAATGTAATCTACAGGCTGCAGTGCCATATTTTTCTTAGTGAAGCACCTAACTAGAATATAATCTCTGTGTCATAACTGACATGGTGATCATATGGTCAGGAACCCATCTGATTGGCTCCCGATCATTAGTGGGGAGCAGAGATGTTAGTGACAGCCAGGTTTGACAGCTAACAGATGTGCAAATTGCTGGCTGTTAACCACTTCTGGACCGGAAGATTTTCCCCCTCAATGACCAGGCCATTTTTTTGCGATACGGCACTGCGTTATTTTAACTGACAATTGCACGGTCGTGCGGCGCTGTACTTCAAAAGAACTGATGTGATTTTTTCCCCACAAATAGAGCTTTCTTGTGGTGGTATTTGATCACCTCTGCGATTTTTATGTTTTGCGCTATAAACAAAAAAAGAAAAAAAAAAAATGTTTTTTACTTTCTGCTATATAACATCCCCCCACCCAAAAAAATTAAAAAATCAAATGTTTCATCATTTTAGGCCAATTTGTATTCTGCTACATATCAAAGTTTCAGGGTCTTGCCAATCTTCTTATAGCCTAGGCCAGTGATGGCGAAGCTTGGCACCCCTGATGTTTTAGGACTATATTTCCCATGATGCTATACTACACTGCAGAGTGAACGAGCATCATGGGAAATGTAGTTCCAAAACATCTGGGGTGCCAAGGTTTGCCATCACTGGCCTAGGCCATCTTTATGTAGAGCAACAATTATTTTTTTCAGATTCTTAGAGAGTTCTTTGCCATGAGGTGCCATGTTGAACTTTCAGTGATCAGTATGAGAGAGTGAGAGCGATAACACCAAATTTAACACACCTGCTCCCCATTTACACCTGAGACCTTGTAACACTAACGAGTCACATGACACCGGGGAGGGAAAATGGCTCATTTTCACTTAGGGGTGTACTCACTTTTGTTGCCAGCAGTTTAGACATTATTGGCTGTGTGTTGAGTTATTTTGAGGGGACAGCAAATTTACACTGTTATACAAGCTGTACACTCACTACTTTACATTGTAGCAAAGTGTCATTTCTTCAGTGTTGTCACATGAAAAGATAGAATAAAATATTTACAAAAATGTCAGGGGTGTACTCACTTTTGTGAGATACTGTACAATTGTGGAGGGTCATTTCTTCTCCTGGCCAGGCTTATTAGGATGCATGTCAATATGTCATTCTTCACACCAGCCCTGTTTGTCCATAATGCATTGCAGCTGGTGATTGTGTACAGTGGACATGATATCTGTTTCTTACAGGGATATTGAAGAGTATGATCTTCCCAAAATCCTGAAAACACTGAAATTGACCCAAGAACAGGTGGGTCCTGTTTTGTCTTTATGTGTCACCAACATAGTCCAGAGTGCAGTACATTGCCTTTAGGATATGCTTCCTTGTGTTACCTATAAGAGCTAATTTAACCACTTAAGCCCCGGAAGATTTTACCCCCCTTCCTGACCAGGGGTTTTTTTGCGATTTTTTACTGCGTGACTTTAACGGACAATTGCGCGGTCGTGCAACGCTGTACCTAAACGAATTTCACGTCCTTTTTTTCCCACAAACAGAGCTTTCTTTTGGTGGTATTTAATCACCTGTGCGATTTTTTGATCATGCGCTATAAACAAAAAAAGAGCATAAATTTTGCAAAAATAACAATATTTTTCACTTTTTTTTATATGAAATTCCCCCCCAAAAAAATGTAAAAATCAAAATTTTTTAACATTTTCGGCCAATTTGTTTTATGCTACAGATGTTTGGTAAAAAAAAAATCGCAAAAAGCGTATTTTGATTGGTTTGCGCAAAAGTTATCGCGTTTACTAACAAAGGGAAAGATTTTTGTCATTTTTGGTGTTTTTTTTTTAACGAGTAATGGCGGCGATCTGCGATTTTTTTTTGCGGTACTGCGACATTGCGGCGGACAGATCGGACCCTTAACTGACATTTTTGACACTTTTGGGGTTACCAGTGACATTACTGCAGTAATCAGTGCTATACATATGCACTGTTACTGTAAAAATGACACTGGCAGGGAAGGGGTTAACTGTATTGGACAGGGAGGGGTTAAGTGTGTCCTAGGGGCATGATTCTAACTGTAGTGGGACATGGCTACTAGTGTAAAAACAGAGATCAGACGGTTCTACATTGTAGAACCGTCTGATCTCCATTTTTACACAGGGGAGAATGACAGGCGGCTTCTTTACATTAGCCGCTCCGCCTTTCTCCCGCTCTACCGACGATCGTAGTGTGACCGGCGGACATCGGGGTCTGCCGGTCACACGCCCGCACTCCTCCGTGAATGAGCCTCAGCGGGCGCGCGCCTCAGCGGGTGCGCGCTCGCCCGCTATTGGTTCAAAACCCAGTGACAGGCGAGCGACGTAGACCTACGTCACTCTGCCTGGCCGGGGCTGACTGCCGCAGTAAATATACTGTGCGCAGTCGGCAACCGGTTAAAATAACAGGAGCTGTCACTGGATTCCTTGTGTACAGTAATTAGAAGGATTTTGCTATCAGCCAGTACATGACAACCCTTCCCAGATTCCGAGGTGTTTCCCCATACTGTGTACAATGAGGGAAAAAAGTATTTGATCCCCTGCTGATTTTGTATGTTTGCATACAGTGAGAGACAGAATAACAACAAAAATATCCAGAAAAATGCATTTCAAAAAAGTTATAAATTGATTTGTGTTTTAATGAGTGAAATAAGTATTTGACCCCTTTGCAAAACATGGCTTAGTACTTGGTGGCAAAACCCTTATAGGCATTTACAGAGGTCAGATGTTTCTTGTAGTTGGCCCCCAGGTTTGCACACATCTCAGGAGGGATTTTGTCCCACTCCTCTATGCAGATCCTCTCCAAGTCATTAAGGTTTCAAGGCTGATGTTTGGTAACTCGTACCTTCAGCTCCCTCCACATATTTTCTATGGGTCTGAAGACTGGCTAGGCCACTCCAGGACCTTAACCACTTAAGCCCCGGAGGATTTGGCTGCTCAAAGACCAGGCCCTATTTTGCGATTCTGTGTGACTTTTAACGGACAATTGCGCGGTCGTGCAACGCTGTACCCAAACTGAATTTGACGTCCTTTTTTTCCCACAAACAGAGCTTTCTTTTGGTGGTATTTGATCACCTGGGCGATTTTTACTTTTTGCACTATAAACAAAAAAAGAGCGACAATTTTGAAAAAAATAACAATATTTTTCACATTTGTTTATATGAAATTCTCAAAAAAAAAAAAAATGTCAAAATCTAATTTTTTTATTTTAGGCCAATTTGTTTTCTGCTACATATTTTTGGTAAAAAAAGCGTATATTGATTGGTTTGCGCAAAAGTTATTGCGTCTACTAACTACGGTAAAGATTTATGTAATTTTTATTGTTTTTTTTTTTAACTAGTAATGGTGGCGATCTGCGATTTTTTTTTTTTTTTTTTTTTTGCGGGACTGCGACATTGCGGTGGACAGATCGGACCCCTGACTGACATTTTTGACACTTTTGGGGGTACCAATGACATTTCTACAGTATTCAGTGCTATAAATATGCACTGTTACTGTAATAATGACACTGGCAGGGAAGGGGTTAACTTTATTGGTGATAAGTGGGTTAAATGTATCCCTAGGGGCGTGATTCTAACTGGGGGGGGCGTGGCTTGTGATGTAACCACAGAGACATACAATCCTACATTGCAGGATCGCATAGTCTCTGTACTTACATCAGGGAGAATGGCAGACGGCTGTGTTTACATCAGCCGTCCGTCCTTCTCCCTCTCCTGCGGGAGATCGGGAGTGGCCGGCGGACATCGGAGCCGCCGGTCACATGCACGGGGGTGTCCGTGAACGAGCAGGGGCGGGAGCGCGCCTCCAGCGGCGCACGCTCGTCCCCTACAGGCTCCTGGGCGAGCGGCGTAGATCTACAACTGTTTGCCCAGGAGCGGCTGACTGCCACAGTAAATAGTCTTGCGGCAGTCGGCAAGTGGTTAATGTGCTTCTTCTTAAGCCACTCCTTTGTTGCCTTGGCCGTGTGTTTGGGTTCATTGTCATGCTGGAATACCCATCCATGACCCATTTTCAATACCCTAGCTGAGGGAAGGAGGTTCTCACCCAAGATTTGACAGTACATGGCCCCATCCATTGTCCCTTTGATGCAGTGAAGTTGTCCTGTCCCCTTAGCAGAAAAACACCCCCAATGCATAATGTTTCCACCTCCATGTTTGATGGTGGGGATGGTGTCCCTGGGGTCATAGGCAGCATTCCTCCTCCTCCAAACATGGCGAGTTGAGTTGATGCCAAAGATCTCGATTTTTGTCTCCTCTGACCACAACACTTTCACCCAGTTCTCCTCTGAATCATTCAGATGTTCATTAGGAAACTTCAGAGTGGCCTGTCCATGTGCTTTCTTGAGCAGGGGAACCTTGCGGGCGCTGCAGGATTTCAGTCCTTCCCGGCGTAGTGTGTTACCAATTGTTTTCTTGGTGACTATGGTCCCAGCTGCATTGAGATCATTGACAAGATTCTCCCGTGTAGTTCTGGGCTGATTCCTCACTGTTTTCATGATCATTGAAACTCCACGAGGTGAGATCTTCCATTGAGGCCCAGACTGAGGGAGACTGACAGTTATTTTGCGTTTCTTTCATTTGCGTATAATCGCACCAACTGTTGTCACCCTCTCACCAAGCTGTTTGGCGATGATCTTGTAGCCCATTCCAGCCTTGTGTAGGTCTACAATCTTCTCCCTGACATCCTTGGACAGCTCTTTGGTCTTGGCCATGGTGGAGAGATTGGAATCTGATTGATTGCTTCTGTGGACAGGTGTCTTTTATACAGGTAACAATCTGAGATTAGGAGCACTCCCTTTATGCCTCGTACACACGATCAGATAATCGGACGACTTATCGTTCGCATTTTGTTGCATGATACTAGTATCGAATTCAACAATGCGTAATAGACGTATGATTTTTTTTTTTGTACGATTCTGGAAAAGCTTCCTAGTTGCGTAGCTACGTATCAGATGGTGCAAAACAAAAACAATGGCAGCCAGGCTTTTTCCAGGTTATTTTTGTGTTTCTGATCATGCATGGTCTTTATCTATCGATTTTTAGCGGACGCATACTGTACTGATTAAACGACTGTTGTTCGCTAGGCTATCGTACAACAGGAGTTTTCTTGTTTGTCCCTTCGGATTTAGTTGGACGAACTGTCGTGATCGGCTGTCGAAAGCTGTGTACTAACGATCAGATTATCGTGCGATCAATTTGAAAGCGATTTTTTTCGTATGGTTATCTGATCGTGTGTACGAGGCATTGGGAGGGTTCTCTTATTCTCAGCTCGTTACCTGTAGAAGATACCTGGGAGGCAGAAATCTTGCCAATTGATAAGGGATCAAATACTTGTTTCACTCATTAACCACTTTACCACCGGAGGATTTTGCTGTCTTACGTCCAGGCCATTTTTTTGCGATTCGGCACTGTGCGACTTTAACTGACAATTGCGCGGTCGTGCGACGCCGTACCCAAACGAAATTTACGTCCTTTTTTTCCCACAAACAGAGCTTTATTTTGGTGGTATTTGATCACCTGTGCGATTTTTACTTTTTGCGCTATAAACAAAAAAAGAGCGACAATTTTGAAAAAATAACAATATTTTTCACATTTTTTATATGAAATTCCCCCCCAAAAAAATTTAAAAATCAAATTTTTTTTTCATTTTTGTCCAATTTGTTTTCTGCTACCTATGTTTGGTAAAAAAAAATCACAATAAGCGTATTTTTATTGGTTTGCGCAAAAGTTATTGCATTTTCTATCTAAGGGAAAGATTTCTGTCATTTTTGGTGTTTTTTATTTTTTAACGAGTAATGGCGGTGATCTGCGATTTTTTTTGCGGGACTGCGACTTTGCGGCGGACAGATCGGACCCTTGACTGACATTTTTGACACTTTTGGGGTTACCAGTGACATTACTGCAGTAATCAGTGCAATAAATATGCACTGTTACTGTAAAAATGACACGGGAAGGGGTTAATTTTATTGGAGAGGGAGGGGTTAATGTATGCCTGGTGTGACGTGTGGGGGGAGGTGACTGAGTGACACAGGGACAGATCGCATGTTCAGCTATGCTGAACCCTGCAATCTGTCACTGTTTGTCACTTAGGACAGGGCTCAAAATTTCAAGCCATGAGCTACTAGCCAGGCCTTAAGAGTTACTCGCCACTTGTTGCCCCACCCAAACCCCACCCTGCTCCGCCCCTAAACACGCCCTCTACATTGCAGAGCGCCCACAGCATGTCCCCTTAAATTGCAGAGCGCCCACAGCATGTCCCCTTACATTGCAGAGCGCCCACAGCATGTCCCCTTACATTGCAGAGTGCCCACAGCATGTCCCCTTAAATTGCAGAGCACTCGCAGCATGTCCCCTAAATTGCAGTGATCACAGCATGTCCCCTTAAATTGCAGAGCGCCCACAGCATGTCCCCTTAAATTGCAGAGCGATCACAGCATGTCCCCTTAAATTGCAGAGCGATCACAGCATGTCCCCTTTCATTGCAGAGCGATCGCAGCATGTCCCCTTAAATTGCAGAGCGATCACAGCATGTCCCCTTTCATTGCAGAGCGATCGCAGCATGTCCCTTAAATTGCAGAGCGATCACAGCATGTCCCCTTTCATTGCAGAGCGATCGCAGCATGTCCCCTTTCATTGCAGAGCGATCGCAGCATGTCCCCTTAAATTGCAGAGCGCCCACAGCATGTCCCCTTTCATTGCAGAGCGATCACAGCATGTCCCCTTAAATTGCAGAGCGCCCACAGCATGTCCCCTTAAATTGCAGAGCGATCACAGCATGTCCCCTTTCATTGCAGAGCGATCACAGCATGTCCCCTTAAATTGCAGAGCGCCCACAGCCTGTCCCCTTAAATTGCAGAGCGATCACAGCATGTCCCCTTAAATTGCAGAGCGATCACAGCATGTCCCCTTTCATTGCAGAGCGATCGCAGCATGTCCCCTTAAATTGCAGAGCGCCCACCGCATGTCCCCTTAAATTGTAGAGCGCTCACAGCATGTCCCCTTAAATTGCAGAGTGCCCACAGCATGACCCCTTTCATTGCAGAGCGCCCACAGCATGTCCCCTTTCATTGCACAGTGCCCACAGCATGTCCCCTTAATTGCAGAGCGATCATCACAGCATGTCTCCGTAATTGCAGAGCGATCACAGCGTGCACTTCTCATCAATCCACAGGCGGCTTCTCATCAATCCTGTGCGTCCTCCGTGTCTCCCGAGTCCTCCTCCTCCTCCTCGGCCAGTTACAATCGTTTGCCTTTTGGCCAATCAGGAAACACCTGCCTCCTGATTGGCCAGTAGGAGGATCAGGAGGAGGATCCCTGTGACAATAGCGAATACTCATTCGCTATTGTCACACAATGGGTGGGCTCAGGACGCAGTGCTCTGCTCCTAGAGCCCATCCTTTTCTAAAAAAGAAAGTAAAAGTAATCGCCGGCTGCTGTTAATGGCGGCGGCGGCGGCATGCACAGCTCGCCATCCTCAAAATTCCACTCGCAAAATGCTAGTAGGCGAGTGGAATTTTTGAGGGCTGACTTAGGAGATCCGCCCGCTTTGTTTACACAAGCGGGCGGATCTCCAGACTCGATTCCCCGACGATCGGGGAAGAGCGGCGGTGATCACCGCTGCTCCTCCCCTGGCCCGACTCCCGCTGTGACTGAGAACAGCGGGAGCGCGCCTCTGGCGGCGCGGGAGCGAGCCTCCGGTGGCGCGCGAGCGCCGCCCACAAGGGGAAGAGTCCAGCGTCCAGGTCTACGTCGCTGGACGGAATCGAGCCACTTTGCCGCAGTACAGTCCCAGTGACTGGTCGGCAAGTGGTTAAAATGCAAATCATTTTATAACTTTTTTGAAATGTGTTTTTCTGGATTTATTTGTTGCTCTGTCTCTCACTGTTAAAATAAACCGACCATAAAAATTATAGACTGGTCAATCAGCAGGGGATTAAATAGTTTTTTTCCCTCACTGTAATTTTTGGGCAAAACATGTCTGGGATCACTTGCTGTAGGATATTTCTATATATTTTGTGACACTGGATAAGAGGTTACCCAGGATCCTCTCTAAGCTGTATAATCATTGGATGAAATATTGCCCAGGAACCTTGGTGGGGAAGTCTAGCTTCTCAATTTTATTGCCCCTCTTTTTTAAGGAGATGATCAGCTTACATTATCATTAACCTGTCCTGGAGCTTAACCCCTTCTGGACCGAGCCCATTTCTAAAACATGTTCTTTACAAGTTAAAATCTGTATTTTTTGCTAGAAAATTACTTAGAACCCCCCAAACATTATATATATTTTTTAGCAAAGACTCTGGAGAATAAAATGTCGGTCGCTGCAATATTTTTTTGTCACGCGGTATTTGTGCAGCGGTCTTTCAAACGCCATTTTTGGGGGGGAAAAATACATTTCACTGCATTTAAAAAAACTTAACAGTAAAGTTAGCCCGTTTTTTGTATAATGTGAAAGATGATGTCACGCCGAGTAAATAGATACCCAACATGTTACGGTTTAAAATTGCACACACCCGCGGCATGGCGACAAACTACGGTCAATAAAAATCTCAATAGGCGACGCTTTAAAAAATGTTAACGGTTACCAGTTTAGAGTTAGAGTAGCGCTTTCTTTTGCAAGTGTGACTTCCGTGTACATTTTCTTTCACGGCGACATTTTGTTTCCTATTTATTTTATTACATTTTTTATTTTTAGCACAGGTTGTTAAAAAAAAAATAAAAAATCTGATCACTTTTATTGCTGTCACAAGCAATGTAAACGTCCCTTGTGACAGTAATAGGCAGTGACAGGTACTCTTTATGGAGGGATCGGGGGTCTAAAAGACTTCAATGTATTAAAAATGCCGAAAACTGCATTTTTGAATACTGTCACATTTTTTAATTTGGCGTCTTTAGCCGCCGAGTAACCCAGAAATGACGTTATGAACGCCGCTTCTGGGTTAAGTCATCGTTGACTCGATCGAAGCCAAATCCGACTTTGTTCGGGACTCCAAGCAGCCGGCGGAGGTGCCGGCTGGTTGCTCGGGTCTCCCGGTGGGACAGAAGACCCGGGCAGAGCCGTGGAAGGCGGCGGGAGGGTGGGTGCCTCCTCTCCCGTTCGCTGGGGTAAATACCGAGCGGCTCCCGAGCTGCATCGACCGTTACCACCTGAAAGTTGACCACTGGTATCCTGCGATGTTGGCACCCCTAGCCGATTCGTACATCGGCTTTGGGTGCAGGCGCCAGCATCTTCACTAAGGGAAACAGGAAGGGAAGCCTTGCGGCTTCACAGCCTGTTTCCTACTGCGCATGCGCAAGTCGCACTGTGCTTTCTGAATGATCTCGCTGTCTTCTGGGATCTGTGTGTCTCTCAGAAGGGATCGGGGGGGAAAGAGGAGGGGCCAGAAATTTTGTAGATCACCGCAATCGCCATGCGACGATCATACCCAGGAAGTGAGAGCGGGTACCTGGTTTTGACAGGTATCCGCTCCACCCCCCAAAAAGTGCCAAATGTGGCAGTGAATGGGGGAGGGTGCAAACAAGCAGAGCTTTCCCTTTTGGGTGGAGCTCCTCTTTAAACTGTACCTCCTTTTTTCTTCTTTTCGATAGAGGAGATTAACCACTTTCAGACCGGAGGATTTGGCTGCTCAATGACCAGGGCCCTATTTTGCGTTTTGGCACTGCGTGACTTTACCGGACAATTGCGCGGTCGTGCAACGCTGTACCCCAACGAAATTGACGTCCTTTTTTTCCCACAAATAGAGGTTTCTTTTGGTGGTATTTGATCACCTGTGTGATTTTTAATCATTGTGCTATAAACAAAAAAAGAGCGACAGTTCTGAAATAAAAACAATATTTTTCACTTTCTGCTATATAACATTCCCAATAAAAAAAAAAAAAAAAATGACCATTTTAAGACTGGGAGGATTTGCCCCCTTAAAGCGGAGTTCCAGCCATTCACTCACCTGTCCAACGGTCCAGCGATGCGGCCGCCCGAAGCCTCGATCCTCTCCCTCGGCGCCGGCATCACTGCTGTGGGCACCCGGCTGTGACAGTTTGCGGCTTCACTGCGCATGCGCGAGTTGCGCTGCGCGCCGTGATTGGCCGGCAATCTTCTGGGACCTTTGACATGTCCCAGAAGATTGCAGGGAGGGAGGGGGAGAGGAGAACTTCCGCTCAGGGCGCCGCGACGCTCCGAGCGGAAGTGGGAGCGGGTACCCGTTAAAACTAGGTACCCACTCCCCCCCCCAAAAAAATGACATGCCAAATGTGGCATGTCAGGGGGTCAGGACTCCCTAAAGCGGAAGTTCCACTTTTGGGTGGAACTCCGCTTTAATGACCAGGCCACTTTTTTCAACTTTTTTTTTTGCGCAATTAACAAAAAAAGAGGGACAATTTTGAAAAAATAACAATATTTTTCTCATTTTTTTTTTATATGAAATTCTCAAAAAAAAAAAACATTTAAAAATCTAAATTTTTTAACATTTTAGGCCAATTTGTTTTCTGCTACATATTTTTGGTAAAAAAAATCGCAATAAGCATATTTTGATTGGTTTGCGCAAAATATTGCGTTTACTAACTACGGGAAAGATTTATGTCATTTTTATTGTTTTTTTTTTTAACTAGTAATGGCGGTGATCTGTGATTTTTTGCGGGACTGCGACATTGCGACGGACAGATCGGACCCCTAGCTGACATTTTAGACACTTTTGGGGGGACCAGTGACATTACTACAGTAATCAGTGCAATAAATATGCACTGTTACTGTAAAATGACATTGGCAGGGAAGGGGGTTAACATTACTGGTGATCAAGAGGTTAAGTGTGACCCTAGGGGCGTGATTCTAACTATAGAGGGGCGTGGCTTGTGAAGTAATCACAGAGACATACGATCCTATATAGCAGGATCACATAGCCTCTGTGATCACTTCAGTGAGAAGGACAGACGGCTGTGTTTACATCAGCCGTCCGTCCTTCTCTCACTACTGCGGGAGATTGCGAGTGGCCGGCGGCCATCGGAGCCGCCGGTCACACTCGCTGGCTCCCCAGGTAACAAGCAGGGGTGGCGCGCTCGCCCCCTACGCTCGCCGTAGGGCTACGTCGCTTCGCCCAGCAGCGGCAGAGTGCCGCAGTAAATGTTCGGTGGGCAGGGCGGAAGTGGTTAGGGGAGATTTCCCTTTGCTTCCTGTCCCGGAGATACAACCAGAAGGGAGAGGAAATCTCTACAAATGACGGGGAAGCCCCCTCTTTGAGAAGCTGTCACTGGAACACGTGTCCAGAATAGACCATTTCCCCTCTTTTCCTGTTCTTATGACAACTTTTAGGTTTTTGATTTAATACTTTTTTTTCATTCTTGATAACATTAGTCCCCTGGAGAGGGCAAGCCTCTCAGCAGGGACATTGACAGAAATAAAAACCTGGCAGGGGGTCTAAACCTCCCTTCTCTATTCAGAACTGAAAAATAAAGTTTTGGTTTTAGATACACTCTGCTATTCATGTGTTATTTTACCTCTGCAGTTTGTAGACTTGTGCATCCTGCTGGGTTGTGATTATACTTCAAAGATCAAAGGTTTGGGGGAGAAAAAGGCATTAAAGATGATTCAGAAGTATGGAACCATCGAAGGGATCCTTCCAAACATCGACCCACAGGTGAGAAGACTGGCGACCATATCCTCCTATCAGTCAGGGTTTTATAGCTCTGCACATTATCAGCGTTAATGCCTCGTACACACGCACCGATTGTTGGCCGTGAATTTTCGGCCAACGTCCGATCGGCCGATTGTCGGTTTGTTAGTATGATGATTCCGACAACCGACTGCGACGTTTCGGCCGAACAAAATCTGGTGTGCATGCTATAAAATTTTTGTTGGCCGTCAACAGAACGGCCGATTGTTCGTCAGTCAGTACAGATTTCGGCAGACAAAAATCTGATGAGCAAGACTGGGCATGCTCAGAGAACAAAAAACACACTGAAAGTAAACCAGCACATGACATCACTTCTGAAGTTGGTTGTTGTTGGAAAAATTTGTGTGCAGTCTAGAGCACATTTCAACCAACACAACAACACTGGACAAAAGACGGCCAATCGGTCGGCCAACAATCGGTGCGTGTGTACGAGGCTTAAGGGAAATAATGTCTTCACTTGCAAGTTTTCATATATACCAGGGTTTCTCAATCAGGGTTCCTCCTGAGGTTGCTAGAGGTTCCTTGAGCAATTTCTGCCTCTCAGATAAGTTCCCAATGACACCATTGTTCCTTTTAGCTATCTGTAAGGGGGTAATTCTTCCCAATGATGACAAGAGTAAGGAGCATTCTTCCCACTGACTGTCACACTAATGTATCATGAGTTGTAGATTTTGAATTGTTAGCAGAGGTTCCACCGAGACCAGAAATTTATTTCAAAGGTTCCTCTGTGTTGAAAAGGTTGAGAAAGGCTGATATATACTGTATGCACTATATATATCATCCATCATCCCACATGGATGATGTCAGTAGAGCAGTGGACGATTTCAGTGGGGTAGAGATTGGTGTCAGTCTTTTACTATTATCATTTTATTATTATTATTATTTTTTACAATTTTTTTTATATACATTTTTTAGGAGCCCTGTTGTGATTCCCCAAGCCCTTTATCTGCAGTCTCAGCTGCACTGGACAGTGAATGAATTAGAAGTGCTCTGTGCTGAGCTGCTTCCTGTTCATTCACAAACTGAAGCATAGTAAACACATTCTTCAGTTATGAATGAACACAGTGAGTGATTGGTACAGATCCCTCAGTCCCCATTCACACTACCGCGGCGCGCCGCGACCTCGGAGCGGCCGCCACGGACTTCATAACATTGAAGTCTATGGCGGTCGCCTCCTGGTCGCCCCAAAGAAGCTCCGGACCCTTTTTCTAGGTCGGAGCGACTTGTGTCGCTCCTATTAGAACGGGTCCGTAGCTTCCCTATGGGAGGCGACCAGGTCGCCTCACAGGTCGCCCTAGTGTGAACCGGCACTTACTGTGTTCATTCAGAAAAGAAAGGGGCTGGTAAATGACATATTTACAAACATCCCCCGCAGCAGCTAGTGGGGGGAGGAGAGGAGGGAAGCCAGCAGCTCTGAGGTTGGGTGGGGTTCCCAGGCAGCAGGGTACATTTGCACCGCAGGAGATAATTAGGGTGTGCCCAGGCACACCCGCCACACCCCGTGCGCACGTCTATGAGCTCCTACATTGTTCCTCATTTTCTATATTTGCAGATACGTATATCTCCTCCGTAATCCCTTATATTCTGTATATACAAATATGTCTTATTATCCCTCATTTCTCTTTCGTTCATTGATGGGCACAGCTCCTGATCTTAATAACTGTCCCACCTCTCCCCCTGGAGGGTTTTGGGGTGGACGTGGGCCCCTTCATGGGACGGTCAGACCCCTAGGTTCCCCTTCTTCCTGTTATGCACGTGGTGGCACGCGGGGCCGCCATTTTTCTGTAGCCTGTGTGCTTAATGCACAGCGGCCACGATTCTGTAGTCCAGCGGCCATCTTGCGGTGGTTTATCATTGAAAATAGCAGCGGCCATGACAGTGGAGTCCTGCGGGTGGCGATTTTGGCTGTGGGAGCCCCTCCTCATCTCCTGGTGCTGATTTCTGGATCTTTTCACTTCCTGATCGCTGCACTTGGAGTTCAGATTATCCTGGTGGCTGCAGGTGCCTGTTTCTGCTGGGTGGTGAGTCTGGTGGGGTCCTCTCCCTCTCTGCTGAGGATCGATTAGGTGCTCTGTTACTGACGACCGAGTGGTGCTGCCGGAGAGGTGAGGGTGTCCCTTAGCAGTGTTTTTACACCTTTTCTTGTGGGATCCCCCTATTGACTCATAGAGTCTTTGGAGCACATTTCCCCACCTGTTTCCCTCTCAGAGGCAGTCCTGACCAATCATCGATGCACTGACGGCAGTCCTGGAGTCCTTTGTGTCCCAGGTGGAGGTGGTTTTTAGGGCGACTGGCTTGCAAAAAGTGCCCCCTGCCTTCCCCTGCCTCATCTGTCTCCCCAGATCCTGAATCTGATTCACCTGCCACGGACGTGGGTCACTCTGCTGGGTCTACAACTGTGCGCCCTGATTTCTCAGATAGTGAGGAGGATTCCTCTACTTCTGCAACCATGCACGAAAAGGCGCTGGTGGATGCACTGATTGTATCTGTGCGTGAGACCTTAAAAAGCCATTCAGAGCAGCAAAGGTGTTTCCTTTCCCCGCCTATTTTCACAGAATTGTTGCTAAAGAGTGGGAATGGCCAAGACGTCCCCTTGTGGTCCCTAAGTGATTTGCTATGCGGTACCCCAATGAAGAGTCCCTTCTTAAAAAGTGGACTCTTCCACCAGTGGTGGACCCTCGGGTCTCCAGATTAAACAAAGCAATTATGATTTCGGTCTTTAAGGTCCCTGACCTTTAAGGACCCGGCTGACAGGAAGGCAGAGGCCGCGGCCCGCAATATGTACACTCTGGCTGGTTCGGCACAGAGGCCGGTTTTTACCATTGCACTGGTGTTGCAAACTCTGACTGAGTGGGCTAAGCCTTTACTTCGTGACCTAGAGGGGAAGCAACTCCCCCCTGCCTTTGCTGAGCTGGTGGACCAGTTGGTCCAGGGGCTGCCATTTATCTGTGAGTGATTTGGATGTGGCTCCTCTAGTCGCTATGCTCTCTGTTTAGCAGTGGTCCTTTGGCGTATTTTTTGGCTCAAATGCTGGTCTGTGGACCAGACTTCTAAGAAGGCCTTGACCTATCTTCCTTTTCAAGGAAATCGCCTGTTTGGAGCTACCCTGGATGGCAACATTAAGGGCCTCACAGGGGGGAAGAGTACCTTTCTTCTGCAGGCTACTATGGGCAAGGACCCTTGTCAAAGACGTGGGCAATCCTTCTCAGCTCATAAGAAGTTTTTTGGTCCCTCAGGGGCGACTGACAAGGGATCAAAGCCGTTCAAGGCCTTCTCTGGTGAATCCAAGCAAACTTGGTCTGGTAAGTCGAGAGCGTGCTTATCCAGACCCACGGACAAGGCTCTTCTGCATGAAGGTGCACCTGTATCGGGGGTGGGGAGATGTCTTCGCTGGTTTCAGACATCATAGTTCCCAGGAAGGAAGGCATGGTGCATCCAATCCTGGACCTCTAGGTGCTGAACTGCTTTGTGCGGGTTCAGAAGCTCAGAAGTTCAGAATGGAGTTTATTCGCACAGTGGTTTCTTCCCTGCATCAGGGGGGTTTTCTTGCCTCTATCGACATCAAGGATGCTTACCTTCACATTCCAATATGTGCCGGTCACCAGCATTTCCTCCACTTTGCTGTGGGAGAGGAGCATTATCAGTTTGGGATGTTACCCTTTGGTCTCGCCTCTGCTCCTCGGATCATCACAAAAGTGTTAGCCCTGGTGCTAGCATTGTTACGCCAATGGTGGATCGTGATACTGGGCTACTTGGATGACCTCCTTCTGCAAGCGGAGTCTCCTACTGCTCTGGTGGAAAACCTGGGAATCACCATACGAACTCTGAGGGAGTTCTGTTGGATTCAGAATTTTCATAAATCTGCTCTGGTTCCATCCACAAATCTAGACTATCTGGGTCTGACTCTGGCCTTGGTCTTAGCCAGAGTGCTCCTTCCTCTGGACAAACTCCAGAAACTGCAGGCTGTGATTCATCTTCTGCTGTCCAGCAGATGGTCATCCTCCGGACTTGAATGTGGGTGCTGGACCTGATGGTGTCTACCTTCGAGGCAGTTCCGTTTGCACAGTTCCATATGAGGTCCCTGCAAAGGGAGATTCTGGCCAAATAGGACAGTCTCTGGACAATCAGATCTGGCTGAGGCGGGGAACAAAAGAGTTCCTGATATGGTGGCTTCATTCTCTGGCGCTTCTGCTGGGTAAATCCTTCCTCCCCTTGTATTGGACAGTGGTCACCACGGATGCCAGCCTGTCTAGCTGGGGAGGCGTCCTCGGCAAAAATTCTGCTCAGGGGATCTTGACACTGGAAGAGTTTAGACTACCGCACAATGTCTTGGAACTCCGAGCAATCAGACTTTGCCTGGAACATTGGACAGATCATCTTCAGGGATGTCCAGTGTGCATTCAACCAGACAGTGCCATGGCCGTGGCTTATGTCAATCACCAGGGGGCACAAGAAGTGTCCTGGCGGCTCTGGAGGTAGCCGGCATTCCTAGGTGGGCAGAACGGTTCGTTCCAGCCCTCTCTGCCGTACACATTCCTAGGGTGGAAAACTGGCAGACGGATTACCTCAGTCGGCAGGCATTGGACCAGGGGGAGTGGTCCCTTCATCCAGGGGTGTTTCATCAGTTGTGGCTCCGGTAGGTCTGTTGGCGTCCCGGCTCAACAGAGAGGTGCAGAGGTTTGTGGCTCAGTCACGGGATTCTTTGGTGGATGCCACAGACGCGCTGGTGGCCCCGTGGGGTCAGTATCGTCTGATTTAAACCTTTCCTCCTCTCAAGCTTCTGCCAAGACTTCGACGCAGGATTTCAGTCATCTTAGTGGCCTCGAACTGGCCTTGCCAGGCTTGATACGCCGATCTGGTGCGGCTGGTTGCCGATGTTCCTTGGAAGCTTCCTCTCTGGGAGGATATGCTGTCCCAAGGACCAATCTTCCATCCTGCTTTACAGTCACTGGCTTTAACGGCTTGACTGTTGCACGCCAGGTGCTGATGGATAGAGGTTTTTCTGAGTGGGTGATTCCAACGCTGTTAAAAGCTAGGAAATCTACTTCTAGGAAGATCTACCATTGTACGTGGAAGACGTACATTGCGTGGTGTAAGTCTCTTGGGGTTCATCCTCGTTCTATTTCGGTGGCTCAGATTCTGACCTTCCTTCAATGGGGAGTTAAGCAGAAACTGGCCTTGAGTACTATCAAGGGCCAGGTATCGGCCTTAGCAGTCTTCTTTCAAGAGCCCTTGGCCGCACACTCCCTGGTGCGTACTTTTCTTCAGGGAGTTAGGTATTTGGCTCCTCCAGTGCGGTCTCCGTTACCACCTTGGGACCTCAATTTGGTGCTCTGAAACCTCCAGAAGCCTCCCTCTGAGAATCTTCAAGAGATTCCCATGCTTACGCTTTTCCAGAAGGTGGCCATCACCTCTGCGCGCAATGTGTCATTCACCTTACTTGGTGGTTCACATAGATAAGGTGGTTCTTCGCCCCTGTCCTTCCATCCAAAGGCTCGCTCGCTCTGATTTTCATTTGAATGAAGACATTATGTTGCCTTCCCTGTGTCCCAGGCTAAAACTTCCGAAGGAAATTGCTTTGCATGCCTTGGATGTAGTCTGGGCGATTATCGTGTACCTGTCAGCTAGGGAGTCTTTTAGGAAATCAGACTCGCTATTCATGCTCACGGATGGGCCTCAGAAAGGGTCGTCCGCTTCCTCTGCGACCATTTCCAGATGAATCAGACAGACGGTAGGTTCAGGCCTATTCCATCAAGGGTCAGGTTCCTTCCTTTCCTGTCAAGGTGCATCCTACTCGGGCACTCAGTGCTTCCTGGGCCTTCCGTCATCAGGCATCAGTGATGCAGGTTTGCAAGGCGGCCACCTGGTCGTCGGTGCACAAGTTCTATAAAGTGGATGTGTTGGCATCTGCGGTTGCTTCTATTGGCCGCAAAGTTTTGCAGACTGCTGTTTAGAGGACCTGGTCCTTTTTGAGGGTGTATTGTTCTTTTCAGGTGGGCTCCAGTTGTTTTGGTTGAGCTCCTGTTTACCTGGTTGGCTATAGTTTAGCCTAGGGAATTTATTTTCTGCTGTTCCCACCCCTCATGTTTAACACTGCTTTGGGACATCCCAATGGTTAAGAAGATCAGGAGCTGTGTCTGTCAATGAACGAAAAAGAAAATTTAATTTTTGACTTACCTTAAAATCTATTTCTCTGATGTTCATTGACGGACACATCACCCACCCCTCTGTGGAGTTGTAATTCTTCTGACACTGCTTGTAACAAAACTGAGCGCACATAGCAGGGAGAGGGAGTATACCCCCTGGGACTGCCCATAGGCGTAGCCAGACTTTTTTTCTGGCTAGTGTCCTACTCCTGTAGGGGGCAGTATAACCTAATGGTTAAGAAGATCATCAATGAACATCAGAGAAATTAATTTTACGGTAAGTCATAAACCCCATTTTTCCATATTTCCAGATATATGCTCTCCATCATCTTCCATATTTTAAGATATATCCCCTCCCTTATCCCTTATCTTCCATATTTCCAGATATATCTCCTCCATCATTCTTCATCTACAATTAATATTGCCTCCATCATCCCTTTTCTTCCATATTCCCAGATATGTCTTGTCCATTATGCCTCATTTTTCCAGATATATGGCCTCCATCATACCTACTCTTACATATTTTCAGATATATTCCCTCCATAATTCCTTATATTCCATAATTCTAGATATAGCTCCTCCTTCATTCTTCATTTTAAATATATATTGCCTCCATCATCCCTTTTTTTTCCCCCATGTTTCAAGATATGTCTTGTCCATCATCCCTTCTTTTTCATATTTCCAGATATATCTCCTCTATCATCCCTCATCTTTCGTATTTCCAGATATATCTCCTCTATGATCCCTCATCTTCCATATTTCCTGGTATATCTCCTTCATCATCCCTCATCTTTCACATTTCCAGATATCTCCTCCATAATCTCTCATCTCCTGTATTTCCATATGCTGAATGTCCACCACTCCTTAGATCCCTTGTATGGAGTTGATTTGTACTTACACTTTCTTCCCTTTATACAGGATCGTATTCCCCCAGATTTCTGTTACCAAGAGGCTCGTAAACTGTTCCTGGAGCCGGATGTTGCTGATGCCACCTCTCTCAATCTAGAATGGAAGGAGGTGGATGAAAAGGGAGTTCTCCAGTTCCTGTCAACGGAGATGTTTTTGAAGTATGTGTGCTTAGAAGGACAGAGTGACTTATTCCAGGAGTGAGACGGACAGACTTTTCATAGACTAAAGCCCCGTACACACGAGAAGAAATTCGGCCGGGAAATTTCGTCCGACGACCAATCTGCCGATTTTCGGCTTGTTAGTATGGTGCTTCCGACAACCGACTCCGACTTTTCGGCCGAAAAAATCCTGGTGTGCAGGCATTAAAATTTTTGTCGACCGTCAAAACACGTCTGATTTTCGTCTCATTAGTACAGATTTCAATGGGGAAAAATTTTATGAGCAAGACTGGGCATGCTCAGAGATGAAAGAAAACATAGAAAGCAATCCCACACATGACCTCACTTCTGAAGTAGAATTCTGTCGTATGGGAAAATTTATGCGCAGTTTAGAGCACATTCCAACCAACAGACACCACTCTGGACAAAAGACGGACGACCGGTCGGCGGAAATTTGTTGCGTGTGTATAAGGCTTTACTAATTCCAAGTGACAGAGACTACTTTGGAGTGGTGGGGGTTTGCAGTCAACCAGCTCAATAGCTGTTCCTGGTAGTAGTTTAGCTCTGTAGAATAATACTGTGCTGTTCCTGGTAGTACTGTATCTCTGTAGAATAATACTGTGCTGTTCCTGGTAATAGATTATCTCTGTAGAATAATACTGTGTTGTTCCCGTAGTATTGTTTGTCTGTAGAATAATACTGTGCTGTTCCTGGTAGTAGTTTATCTCTGTAGAATAATCAGTGCTGTATTTTGGCCTAGGCCAACAAGGCCCAGGCCTAGGGCAGCACTTTGCAGGGGGGCAGCAAAAAAGCCACCCCCCTCCACCTGAGACTCTATTGTCCACTGGTTGCTAGAGCCGCCTCTCTCACCCCCTCTCTCTCACCCCCTCTCTCTCTCCCCCTCTCTCTCTCTCTCTCACCCCCTCTGTCTTTCTCTCTCATTCCCCCCCTCTCTCTCTCATCCCCCTCTCTCATCCCCCCTCTCTCTCTCATCCCCCCTCTCTCTCTCATCCCCCCTCTCTCTCTCATCCCCCCTCTCTCTCGTTCTCTCTCTCATCCCCCCTCTCTCTCTGCCCCCTCTCTTTCTATCAACCCCTCTGTCTTTCTCTCTCATCCCCTCTCTCTATCTCTCTCTCTCATCCCCTTCTCTCATCCCCCCTCTCTCTCTCATCCCCCCTCTCTCTCGCTCTCTCTCTCATCCCCATCTCTCACCCCCCTCTCTTTCTCTCTCTCTCATCCCCCCTTTCTCTCATCCCCCCTCTCTCTCCCCCCCTCTCTCTCTCTCTCTCTCTCTCTCATCCCCCTCTCTCTCTCATCCCCCTATCTCATCCCCCCCTCTCTCTCTCATCTCCCCTCTCTCTCGCTCTCATCCCCCCTCTCATCCCCATCTCTCATCCCCCTCTCTTTCTCTCTCTCATCCCCCCTCTCTCTCTCACCCCCCTCTCTCTCTCATCCCCCCTCTCTCTCTCATCCCCCCTCTCTCGTTCTCTCTTTCTCTCACCCCCCCT
The DNA here is from genome assembly GCF_965119305.1 of Pelophylax lessonae. NCBI lineage: Eukaryota > Metazoa > Chordata > Amphibia > Anura > Ranidae > Pelophylax > Pelophylax lessonae. Next base: position 543,724,103 of record NC_138772.1, read on the forward strand.
CTCTCTATCATCTCCCCCTCTTACTCTCATCCCCTCTCTCATCCTTTCTGATCCCCCCTCTCTCTCTCTTTCTCTCACCCCCTCCCTCATTCATCCCCCACCTCTCTCTCCCTCACCCTCTCTCTCTCTCATCCCCCCTCTCTCTCTCTCCCTCACCCACCCCCCTCTCTCTCTCTCCCTCACCCACCTCCCTCTCCCACCCCCTTCTCCCTCTCCCACCCCCTCACACCCCCCCCCCTCTTGTGACATCTCAGAGGTTCATGCTGGGACTTGTAGTCCTTAAATTTTGGAGGGAGTCACATCCGTTAAAAAAGGAGTGGGGCAGATTTACATGGGGGGGGGGGGGGCGCACAATTTTAGTCTTGCCTAGGGCAGCACAAAAACAAAATACACCACTGAGAATAATACTGTGCTGTTCCTGGTAGTACTGTATCTCTGTAGAATAATACTGTGCTGTTCCTGGTAATAGATTATCTCTGTAGAATAATACTGTGTTGTTCCCCTAGTATTGTTTGTCTGTAGAATAATACTGTGCTGTTCCCGGTAGTAGTATATCTCTGTAGAATAATACTGTGCTGTTCCTGGTAGTAGTATATCTCTGTAGAATAATACTGTGCTGTTCCTGGTAGTAGTATATCTCTGTAGAATAATACTGTGCTGTTCCTGGTAATATTGTCTTTCTGTAGAATAATACTGTGCTGTTCCCGGCAGTGTCATTATAATCCTAATATAGTGCTGGACTGGATGTCATAACACTGTGTTATTCCTTCCAGTGAGAAGAAGGTACGGCGAGCATTACAGAAACTCCATCCGCCTGAAACTTCAAAAAAGCGCAAAGCCAAATCCAAAGCCAGCAGCTCATCCCCAGAAAAGCAACCGAAGATCAGCGAGTTCTTCCAAGCAAGGAAGTCAGCAGTTCGAGAAAAGGTGTGCAAAGTATGACTCGTTTTCGTATGACTCATTTTCACCTCACCTGGGCTCTTACCTGTCACTGGGAGCCAAGTTAGGACAGAGCGAGGTGCGACTCACACTTACCTCACCTGGGATCTTACCTGTCACTGGGAGCAAAGTTAGGACAGAGCGAGGTGCGGCTCACACTTACCTCACCTGGACTCTTAGCTGTCACTGGGAGCAAAGTTAGGACAGAGCGAGGTGCGGCTCACACTTACCTCACCTGGGCTCTTACCTGTCACTGGGAGCAGAGTTAGGAGAGAGCGAGGTACGGCTCACACCTCACCTGAGCTCTTACCTGTCACTGGGAGCAGAGTTAGGAGAGAGCGAGGTACAGCCCACACTTACCTCACCTGAGCTCTTACCTGTCACTGGGAGCAGAGTTAGGAGAGAGGGAGGTACGGCTCACACTTAATTCACCTGGGCTCTTAGCTGTCACTGGGACCAAAGTTAGGAGAGCGAGGTAAGGCTTACACTTACCTCCTCTTAACCCTTTCCTGTCACTGGGAGCAGAGTTAGGAGAGAGTGAGGTACTGCTCACACTTACCTCACCTGGGCTCTTAGCTGTCACTGGGAGCAGAGTTAGGACAGAGCGAGGTATGGCCCACACTTACCTCACCTGGGCTCTTACCTGTTACTGGGAGCAAAATTTGGAGAGAGCAAGTTACAGCTCACACTTACCTCACCTGGGCTCTTACCTGTCACTGGGAGCAGAGTTAAGACAGAGTGAGGTACGGCCCACACTTACCTCACCTGGGCTCTTACCTGTTACTGGGAGCAAAGTTAGGAGAGAGCGTGGTATGGCTAACACTTGCCTCACCATTGCTCTTACCTGTCACTGGGAGCAGAGTTAGGAGAGAGTGAGGTACGGCTCACACTTAATTCACCTGGGCTTTTACCTGTCACTGGGACCAAAGTTAGGAGAGAGCGAGGTGCGGCTCACACTTACCTCACCTGGGCTCTTACCTTTCACTGGGAGCAAAGTTAGGACAGAACGAGCTGCGGCTCCCACTTACCTCACCTGGGCTCTTACCTGTTACTGGGAGCAGAGTTAGGAGAGAGCGAGGTACGGCTCACACTTACCTCACCTGGGATCTTACCTGTCACTGGGAGCAAAGTTAGGAGAGAGCGAGGAACAACTCACCTTCACCTCACCTAAGTACTTACCTGTCACTGGGAGCAGAGTTAGTGGAGAGCAAGGTACAGCTCACCTTCATTTCACCTGAGCTCTTACCTGTCACTGGGTAGGAGAGAGTGAAGTACAGCTCATCTGAACATTGGTGTCAGTCTGATATGTCATCCAATCTGCTGTTGGCAGAGTCTGTGGTTTGAATTGGGTCCATGCTGGTCCTCATCCAGAAATGTTACGTCGTTTTTTTGGGGAGTTCAGGTGTAAACATTCACTTGCAGTCTGTAGATTGTCATAAAAGGGGCCAATTATCAGCAGGGGTTGGTTGTTCTAAGCTTGATCTGGTAATTAATATATAAGGGTATATGGAGTCTCCCTAGTGCCATCTGCTATGATAATGTTTGAGTGGAGTGGATGTTCCATCCTTTGACCATATTTGGTTTGTGTATGTGGTTATCATACCTTTAGACGACCCGGAACCTCACCAGGCATATTCAGTAAACACATTGTACAGATTTCACACAGCAGAGAAAGCTCGGTCAGGGCTGGCGGGGGGAGGAGAGTCTCCAGTGGGGCATGGAACCGGCCTCTGCTCAGACACAGCTTACACCCATGCTGGGGGGAGGGCTGACCTCTGTCCTTGTCTTTATCCCGCACTCAGTAGGTAAGCGGTGGGGACTTTTTACTTCTCTTCCCCAGGAATCCTTTAGACATGTCTGTGGCAGAAGCGGTGCAGTCTTTTTATGGGGCATCAGAGTGGCTCGGGGGGCAATTGCCCCCCTGCCCCCTGGCCCAGTCCTCCCCTGATCAGGGCTGCTCTGTGCAAAACCTTTACAGAGTAGGTAAGTATAACATTATACTACATACATTATGTTATTTTTAAAGCAAATCTGATTTAAATCTTTACAATCACTTTAATTTAGATAGGTAAATATAAATGATGATGAATATTTTCCACCAGTCCTCTGTTTGCCCCCCGGTGTTCTGCCGACAACTCCAACTTGTTGAAGATCTCCAACCACATTATTTCCGGTGAGTGTACACCAAGAATAATTGGAGATTTCGACCACTTGGAGTTTTCACACAACACCGGCAGCCTTTACAATCCGGTAGATGTTACTATTATTGCAGATTGTTAGTCCGCCCGCCAGTTGTCGCCGCCTTGGAGGTGGCCATGTTTCTGGTTACTAGCGGGCGGACTAACAACCTGCACTAATTATAGCATCTACCGGAGTGTATAGGCTGCCGGAAGTTGTGTGTGAACCCCAAGTAGTCAAAATCTCCAATTATTACAGGTGTATACTCACCGGAAATAACTTGGTTGGAGATCTCGGCAAGTTGGAGTTTTCGGCTAGTTGTCCCCGCCTTGGAGGCAGCCATGTTTCTGGTTACTAGCGGGCGGACTAACAACCTGCACTAATTATAGCATCTACCGGAGTGTATAGACTGCCGGAAGTTGTGTGTAAACCCCAAGTGGTCGAAATCTCCAATTATTACGGGTGTACACTCACCGGAAATAACGTGGTTGGAGATCTTGGCAAGTTGGAGTTTTCGGCAGAAGACCGGCATTAATCCTCAGGTGGCTTGGAGACTGAGAGATGTTTTTTTTTTCTTGTTTGACAGTCTTCTACGAGGAGCTCTCCGACTTCCAGCAGATGATCCCCGGAGTCTGAATATAGTGGAGTTCTGACATTGTTCTCCATCAGATGGGAGACCGAACAATTCTCGATTCCAATTATATTTTATTTTATCATGTTACAGTAATCAGTGTGTGGAAAAGACGGCAATGACGGGAATTGTATCATGTATTCCTGGGGTGTTTATGGTGTCTTTGTTCTAGAAATGGTATGGAGGGATCTTCTGTTCTTATCATCGTATTCTTTTCTTGTTGGGTGACACAGTTTAAACGGTACCCAACCGCCTGCCGCTGAGTTACTAGTTAGTGCGGCCCTCCTGCACGAAACGATGTAGACCTACGTCGGTCGCGTGCCTGCAGCTTGGGGGCAAGCGCGTGCCGCCGGTGGCGTCGCGCTCCCGCCCCCATTTGGCAGCGGGGACTCCGATGCATGGGGCAGTTGGCTCCGATTGCCGCCTGACACCCGCGATCGCTCCCTGCTGAGAGAGAAGGACGGTCAGCTGTTGTTAACACAGCTGACCATTCTTCTCCCTGGAATGATCACAGAGCGCCTGTGATCCTTCTATATAGGATCACATGTCTCTATGATCATTTCACAAGCCACGCCCCCCCCCCCCCCCACAATTAGAATCACTCCCCTAGGTACACATTTAACCTCTTAATCACCCACACTGTTAACCCCTTCCCTGCCTGTGTCATTATTACAGTAACAATGCATATTTTTAGCACTGATTACTGTAGTAATGTCACTGGTCCACCCAAAAGTGTCAGAAATGTCAGTTAGGGGTCCGATCTGTCTGCCGCAATGTTGCAGTCCCACTAAAAATCGCAAATCGCCGCCATTACTAGTAAAAAAATAAAAAAATTACATAAATCTTTCCCCTGGTTTGTAGACGCAATAACTTTTGCGCAATCAAAATACGTTTATTGCAATTTTTTCTTTTAACCAAAAATATGTAGCAGAATACAAATTGGCCTAAAAGGATGAAAAATGTAGATTTTTTTATTTATGTTTTTTGGGAATGTTATATAGCAGAATGTGAAAAATATTGTTTTTTTTTTTTTTGTTTCAGAATTGTCGCTCTTTTTTTGTTTATAGCGCAAAAAAATAAAAATCGCACAGGTGATCAAATACCACCAAAAGAAAGCTCTATTTGTGGGGGAAAAAAATAAGACATCAATTTTATTTAGGTATAGAGCAGCACAACTGTGCAATTTTTTGTTAAAGTAACGCAGTGCCAAATCTCAAAAAAATGGGCTGGTCATTAACCACTTGCCGACCGCCGCACGACTATCTATGTCGGCGGTCAGCCCCTCACAGGCAAAGTGACGTAGGGCTACGTCGCTTGCTTGTGAGGGTCTAGGGAGCGAGCGCGCGCCCCCGGAGGCGCGCTCCCGCGTGGTCACGGACCCCCCCGCGCGTGTGACCGGCGGACCAGATGTCCGCCGGCCACTCTGCGATCGGCGGGGGAGAGGGAGAAAGTCAGGCAGCTTGTGTAAACAAGCTGCCTGTCATTCTCCTCGGTGTAAAGACAGTGATCACACGGATCTACTATGTAGATCCATTGATCAGTGTCCTTACAGCTCAAGCCACAGCCAATCACAGTAGAAAGCACGCCCCTAGGGACACACACAGCCCCTCCCTCTCAAATAAAGTTAACCCCTTCACTACCAGTGTATTTTTGCAGTAACAGTGCATATATATAGCACTGATTACTGCAGTAATGTCACTGGTAACCCCAAAAGTGTCAAAAATGTCATTCAAGGGTCCGATCTGTCCGCCGCAATGTCGCAGTACCGCAAAAAAAATCGCAGATCGCCGCCATTACGCGTTAAAAAAAAAAACAACAAAAATGACAAAAATCTTTCCCTTTGTTAGTAAACGCGATAACTTTTACGCAAACCAATCAAAATACGCTTTTTGCGATTTTTTTTTACCAAACATAGGAAGCATAAAACAAATTGGCCGAAAATGTTAAAAAATTTTGATTTTTACATTTTTTTGGGGGGGAATTTCATATAAAAAAAAGTGAAAAATATTGCTATTTTTGCAAAATTTACGCTCGTTTTTTTGTTTATAGCGCATGATCAAAAAATCGCACAGGTGATCAAATACCACCAAAAGAAAGCTCTGTTTGTGGGAAAAAAAGGACGCCAAATTCGTTTAGGTACAGCGTCGCACGACCGCGCAATTGTCCGTTAAATTCACGCAGTGCCGAATCGCAAAATACCCCCTGGTCAGGAAGGGGGTAAAATCTTCCGGGGCTTAAGTGGTTAAGGGGGCAAATCCTTCCGGTCCAGAAGTGGTGATTGTGTAAAAGTATATATGTTTCCAATTGTGTAAGAGGGAGGGGGGAGGAAGTAGAAGAAAGGAAGGGCGATTCATGAGTAAAGGACACCTCTAATGAATATTTCCCACTAGACGACCATGCTCCTTCTCTCAGCGACGGGGATAAAAACCAATACGGATTCCTGTAGGCTGATATCAGGTCTGAACTAATTTGTATGTCCTCGTTTTTACGAGTAAGGAGGATATGGGCGCTTCCGTGAGACAATAGCTTGGTCCAGGCGGGTAGTTGTCAATACACTTGGGCAGTGATGGTGAACCTTGGCACCCCAGATGTTTTGGAACTACATTTCCTATCATGCTCATTCACTCTGCAGTGTAGTTGAGCATCATGGGTAATGTAGTTGAAAAACATCTGGTGTGCCAAGGTTCACCATCACTGGTCTATACTATAGCCACATACTACAAGTCCCATCTGCCATCACAGCAGAGGGACTCAGCAGAGCGTGGTGGCATTAGGGTGGTGAAGTCACTGCAGTTAAAGTCCATTCACAACTTCCTCCAGCCCCATAAAAGAAAGTCCACACCTCCGTATGGACCTGGGGCTGGGGGGCAAAGAATAGGGTCGCCATCACTGCCCTAGGGCATCACTCAGGAGGAGAAGCAAAATGTAAAAAAAATCTAATTTCTTCATCAATTCAGGCCGATATGTATTCAGCTACTTATTTTTGGTAAAACAAAATCCTAATAAGCGTATATTGATTGGTTATTGATTAAAAATATATTTTTAACATTCTTCTGTAAACCATTCCCAAAAAAACAAAATTAAAAAATCCAAATTTTTCATCCTTTTAGACCAATTTGTATTCTGCTATTTTTGGTAAAAAAAAAATTGCAATAAGTGTATTTTGATTTGTTTTACCCTAATAAAATTGATGTCCTTTTTTTCCCCACAAATAGAGATTTCTTTTGGTGGTATTTGATCACCACCATTTTTATGTTTTGCACTATAAACAAACAAATGCGACAATTTTGAAAAAAAAAAACAATATTTTTCACATTCTGCTATATGACATTCTCAAACGAAAAAATCAACAAAATCAAAATTTTTTTAACATTTTAGGCCAATTTGTTTTCTGCTACATATTTTTGGTAAAAAAAAAAAAAAAATCGCAATAAGCGTATTTTGATTGGTTTGCACAAAATTTATCGCGTCTACTAACTACGGAAAAGATTTATGTCATTTTTATTGTTTTTTTTTTTTACTAGTAATGGCGGCGATCTTCGATTTTTAGCAGGACTGCAACATTGCGGCGGACAGATAGGACCCCTAACTAACATTTATGACACTTTTGGGGGTACCAGTGACATTACTACAGTAATCAGTGCTAAAAATATGCACTGTTATTGTAATAATGACACTGGCAGGGAAGGGGTTAACATTATGGGTGATCAAGGGGTTAAATGTGAGCCTAGGGGAGTGATTCTAACTGGGGCTCGTGAAATGACCATAGAGACCTGTGATCCTATATAGAAGGATCACAGGAGCTCTGTGATCATTCCAGAGAGAAGAACGGTCGGCTATGTTTACAACAGCCGACCGTTCTTCTCCCTCAGCGGGGGGCGATCGCGGGTGTCAGGTGGCAATTGGACCCGCTTCCCCGGTGCATCGGGCGCGCTCGCCCCCTAGCCTGCCAAGAGCGAGCGCCGTATATGTATGGCGATTTGCCTGGGAGTGGCTGACTGCCGCCGAATTATACGGCGGGCGGTCGGCATGTGGTTAATATGAATATTATTCTTTTTTTTTTTAATGAATATTATTCTTATTGGAATCATAATGAAGCGGCATATGAAGGTGTTGAGAGCATGTCAGTGGATAGATTGTGACACAACTCCAGCTTCCATCACCTTACATGCCGGAGGAGACAATGGACACCCACAGAACCTCCATTGTGAGAAAGTTCTACAACGTCTGTGACCTTCCACTGGCACTGATCCCCAGCCTTCCAACCGTCATATCAGTGAGAACACATTCCCAACTCAAGCCTCCCCTATTTTGCACTGTATAGAGGCATTTTACTCTGTTTACTTTTCTACCTTTTACACATTGAACATCAATAAAATATTATATTTATTTTACAAAGTGTGTCGCGTGTCACTTCTGATTTTCTGGCTGTTTTATCTTTACTGGTGTCAGATGATGGAGAGTAAAGTTGGCCACACAACAAGAGATATTCCATAGATTTGATTGGTTAGATGAGGAAAGGCCTCCTTGATTGGATATCCGTTGTACGGACGCCCCTCGTAGTGACTGATGCTGATCACACAGAACAGATCTAAGGGAAGTCTAACTGGTGTGTATCCGGCCAATGGCTCCCGGATCCCCAGCAAAGCCAATGAGACACAGAAGTGAGGAGGAGAAAAGAGCTGCTGGCGTGCACAGCACTGGATCCAATGAGGGCTCAGGTAAGCAAAAGGGGAATAAGGGCCCAAAACCAATGCTTAAACATTTTTTACATTAATGCAAGGAATGCATTAAGGTAAAAAAAAATATTTAGGCTTTAGAACCACTTTAATGCAGTTGTTTTCTTCGTGTCACCTTTAACCACTTTCAGACCGGAGGATTTTGCTGCTCAATGACCAGGCCCTATTTTGCGATTCGGCACTGCGTGACTTTAACGGACAATTGTGTTGTCGTGCGACGCTGTACCCAAACTAAATTGATGTCATTTTTTCCCCACAAATAGAGCTTTCTTTTGGTGGTATTTGATCACCTGTGTGATTTTTTTTTTTTGCGCTATAAACAAAAAAAGAGCGACAATTATGAAAAAAAAAAAAAAAAAAAACAATATTTTTCACATTCTTTTATATGAAATTCTCAAAAAAAAAAAAAAATGTAAAAATCACAATTTTTTTAAATTTTAGGCCAATTTGTTTTCTGCTACATATTTTTGGTAAAAAAAAAAATCGCAATAAGAGTATTTTGATTGGTTTGCGCAAAAGTTATTGCGTCTACAAACTAGGGGAGAGATTTATGTCATTTTTTTACTAGTAATGGCGACGATCTGCGATTTTTTTGCGGGACTGCGACATTGCGGCGGACAGATCGGACCCCTAACTGACATTTTTGACACTTTTGGGGGTACCAGTGACATTACTACAGTAATCAGTGCTATAAATATGCACTGTTACTGTAATAATGACTGGCAGGGAAGGGGTTAACAGTATTGGTGATCAAGGGGTTAAATGTGACCCTAGGGGCATGATTCTAACTGTGGGGGGGGGGGTGTGGCTTGTGAAGTCATCACAGAGACATGCGATCCTATATAGCAGGATCACATGACATCTGCGATCACTTCAGGGAGAAGTACGGACGGCTGTGTTTACATCAGCTGTCTGTCCTTCTCTGTCAGCGGCGGGAGATCGCCGGAGCCGCCTGACACCCGCACTGGCTTCCCCGCTGACGAGCGGGGACGGCAGCGCGCCACCAGCGGCGCGTGCTTGTCCCCTGGTTCCTCCCAATCGAGCGCCGTGCATGTACGGGGTTTTGCCTGGGAGAGCCTACGGCGGCTGGTCGGCAAGCGGTTAACAAACATCCCCTGTCCATCTTTTATGGAGCCAATATGTTCTGAAGTTGTCATCATACTATTTATAGATTTAAAAATTGTGGGGGGGCGAGGGGGGGGATTCTTTTTACTCTTCTCCGCTATGTGTAACTCTTGGTCTGTTTTCACTGATCTGATTGTACTCTTACATTTCTTATTGCATTCTTTGTAGTGTTGGAATGCTGACGATGTCCCTCTGGCCTTAAATTTTTTAAAGGACAGTCTTTCTCTTTAATGTGCCTTTTTATGCTTAAACTGAATTGGAATTTTCAGCTTTCAGCGTTGTCACACTTTGAATGACAATTGCGCAGTCATGCTACCCATATGAAATTTTTATCATTTTTTTCACACAAATAGAGATTTCTTTTCGTGGTATTTAATCACCGCTGGGTTTTTTATTTCTTACAAAAAGAAAAAAGACAGAAAATTTTGAAAAAAAAAAAGTAAAAAGAGTAAATTTTGAAAATAAGTAATTTTCCCCCTTCACTGATGTGCGCTGAAGAGGCGGCACTGATGGGCACTGATAGGCTGCACTGATGGACACTAATGAGGTGGCACTTATGGGCACTGATGAGGTGGCACTGATGAGGAGGTACTTATATGCCGCACTGATGGGCACTGATAGGTGGCACTGATGAGCACTGATAGGCAGCACTTATGGGCACTGAAAGGTGGCACTGATGGGCACTGAGAGATGGCACTGATAGGCGGCACTGACGGGTGGCACTGATGGGCGGCACTGATGAGCACTGACGGGTGGTACTGATGAACAGCACAGATTAGCAGGCACTGACTGGCAACACTATGGGCACTGATGGTGGGCACTTATGGTGGGCACTGTTTTGGAGCTTGTCTGTAATCAGGACACTGATGATCAGTGCCCTGATTACCTTTTCAAGGTTCCCCTTTGAGGAGGAGCTGCTGATCGGCTCTCCTCGCCACACGCTCTGGCAGTGTGAGGCGAGGAGAGCCGATAAACGGCACTTCCTCATTTACATGTGACCAGCACAGCCGATCACATGGGTAAAGAGCCAACTCATTGGGTCTTTACCAAGAACGGGGTCGCACCATGTCCTAGCAACATGGCGCGGCCACGACCGCCGCACTGCGCGCCCCTACGGGCGCGCGAGAGAGGCTGTTCTGGTGTGCCTTCATATGACGGCGTCCCAGAACAATAGGCGCACCGCTCCACCGAAATTTGACGATGGGCTGGCGGTAAGTGTCTAAGTAACCTCGTGCTGTACACCAATGTTTCTCAACTCCAGTCCTCAAGTACCCCCAACAGGTCATGTTTTCAGGCTTTCAATTATTTTGCGCAGGTGATTTGATCAGTTTCACTGCCTTAGTAATTACCACAGCCGTTTATTCCTCCGGAAATCCTGAAAACATGACCTGTTGGGGGTACTTGAGGACTAGAGTTGAGAAACATTGCTGTACACACCTGACTGCTCTCCTTTTTTGTCTCCTGAATTTGGTTGGGATACTAAGGCTAACAGTAGGGTGGTGGGTTAGTGGGCTGTCTTCTGTTGAAATGTTATGCACAGACTGGGTCTTTGCATATGTATCAAACATGGTGACCCTTCATCTCCACCCATATGGACATATGCAAAGTACAGTGAGATCGGACTCAGGCAGGCTATAGGACAGCGCTCAGAGCTAACAGGATCGTCCAGGGAGACCAAAGGGGATCCGAAGGTCACCAGAGGCAGTAGTATACCCAAGGCCTGTTACCCCTGTAGGGGTAATTATTTCGGGTGAGTGTGGTCCTGTGGGTGCGGGGAGCACAGTGTGATCACCTTGTTTTGCACCCTTAAAGAGACGTATTGAGGCACCTGCACTGAAGTCACATTTTGGGAAGTTATCTCTCTTTGTACAGAAATCACTTGTGGATATTATATCATCATAGCACTTTAAGATATACTGTGAAAAACATTCTCTGTGATACATCTGAAAGAAAGTGATTGGACTGCTCATTTTTGGACTATATTTTTTATCATATTTATTGAGATATTTTGGATATTAATCTCTACTGCTTTTTACATCTAAATTTTATATGTGATTTCCTGCTGGTTTTATACTTTACTACATATCTTTTAGAATATTTATAGATTGGTTTATATGTGGTACTCTGCTGGTTTTATACTGTGCATTTTTTTAGATTGTCTTCATCCAGCTATACCTAGCATCAGGATCTGCTGGGTTTATACTGTGCATTTTTTAGACTGCCTTCACCCAGCAATACCTAGGAACAGGATCCATAGGGAATTTCCCACTTTTTATTTTTCATTTATTTTTCATTAATTCTATTGGTATCCATTTATACACCTTAAAGCACCACTCACATTTGCCCTTCACTTTTTAGCACTACATCAAACCATAGCTTGTTCACTTGAGATTTTTTTCACTATTTATTTCCATGATATTAGGTCCTATCTAGGACCATACGGCACTTCAAAACATTAATTATCACTACCCAATGATTTATTTCCTAATCACTATCACTAGTTTTATTTTTTATTGTATTCACCTTCCTTATTAATAGCAATTATTTAAGAAGTTATACATTTCATATTTATTGCACTATTGCACTGTTGCACTTTTGTAGTTTCATATATTTTAGATTCATTACACACAACTGAAGTAGTGCAAGCCTTTTATTGTTTTAATATTTGATGATTTTGGCATACAGCTCATGAAAACCCAAAATTCCTATCTCAAAAAATTAGCATATTTCATCCGACCAATAAAAGAAAAGTGTTTTTAACACAAAAAAAGTCAACCTTCAAATAATTATGTTCAGTTATGCACTCAATACTTGGTCGGGAATCCTTTTGCAAAAATGACTGCTTCAATGCGGCGTGGCATGGAGGCGATCAGCCTGTGGCACTGCTGAGGTGTTATGGAGGCCCAGGATGCTTCGATAGCGGCCTTGAGCTCATCCAGAGTGTTGGGCTTTGCGTCTCTCAACTTTCTCTTCACAACATCCCACAGATTCTCTATGGGGTTCAGGTCAGGAGAGTTGGCAGGCCAATTGAGCACAGTAATACCATGGTCAGTAAACCATTTACCAGTGGTTTTGGCACTGTGAGCAGGTGCCAGGTCGTGCTGAAAAATGAAATCTTCATCTCCATAAAGCTTTTCAGCAGATGGAAGCATGAAGTGCTCCAAAATCTCCTGATAGCTAGCTGCATTGACCCTGCCCTTGATAAAAAACAGTGGACCAACACCAGCAGCTGACATGGCACCCCAGACCATCACTGACTGTGGGTACTTGACACTGGACTTCAGGCATGTTGGCATTTCCCTCTCCCCAGTCTTCCTCAGGGTCCGGTCACCTCTTCTCGTTTTGCAGCGTTTTCTGCCACACTTTTTCCTTCCCACAGACTTCCCACTGAGGTGCCTTGATACAGCACTCTGGGAACAACCTATTCGTTCAGAAATGTCTTTCTGTGTCTTACCCTCTTGCTTGAGGGTGTCAATGATGGCCTTCTGGACAGCAGTCAGGTCGGCAGTCTTACCCATGATTGCTGTTTTGAGTAATGAACCAGGCTGGGAGTTTTTAAAAGCCTCAGGAATCTTTTGCAGGTGTTTAGAGTTAATTAGTTGATTCAGATGATTAGGTTAATAGCTCGTTTAGAGAACCTTTTCATGATATGCTAATTTTTTTAGATAGGAATTTGGGGTTTTCATGAGCTGTATGCCAAAATCATCAATATTAAAACAATAAAAGGCTTGCACTACTTCAGTTGTGTGTAATGAATCTAAAATATATGAAAGTCTAATGTTTATCAGTACATTACAGAAAATAATGAACTTTATCACAATATGCTAATTTTTTGAGAGGGACATGTAGATACCCAGAATGATATTAAAGTGTTTCTTTCATTTTTTTGGAGCAGTGTATAAGTTTTAAAAAGACACAGACAGCAATAAAAACCTGACAAAGAGTCCAATCCTGACGAAATCTTAAGGTTCGGTTCACATATATGCGATGCGGGAAGGCTGCGAATTCGCAGCCTGTTCCCGCATCGCACACGCACCCCCGGCAGTTCACACTGCCATATGCGATACGCTGGGGGTGTCAATGTAATCTTAACGACACCCCCAGTTTGATCGCATATCGCAGTGCGATCGTGCAGTTCGCACAGGATCGGATCGCACAAGTGTGAACCGCTGTGCGATCCGATCCTGATGCGGCTGCAAAAATGCCTCCTGTGCGTGTTTGCTGCGGGAGCGATGCGAATTTAGCCATACAGTTTGTATGGCTAAACTCGCACCGCACAGCTGATCGCATGTAATGTCGGAGCAGTGCGCTCCGACATGACATGCGAACCCCGCACACGCACAAATATGAACCGGGGCTAAACCAAACAAAAGGACAGTCAGTTTTTATTTTTATGTTTATGTTTTTTATTTTATGATAACCACAAGCCCAACTCCAGCCATTTTGTTAAATGTTTTTTGGATACAGCAAAGAAGAGTCAAAGCCTTTCTCATGCTGTCTGTGCTTCTGTGTCCTGTCAGGAATTATAGGGAAATCTCTCCAACAGGGACACAAAGACACAATGGGGTTGATTTACTAAAGCTGGAGAGAGCAAAAGTTGGTGCAGCTCTGCATAAAAAACAAATCAGCTTCCAGTTTTTTTTTTGTCAAAGCTTAATTGACTAAGCTGAAGTTAGAAGCTGATTGGCTACTGTGCACAGATTTTGCACTCTCCAGTGTTAGTAAATCAACCCCAATGAAGGGTATGTACTGACAATGTTTTTATTGCTGTCTGTGCCTTCCTGTTCCAGTGACAACCCCACCAACTTTTTCTTTTATGGGTGTCACACGGACAGGAAGTGAGGTAAAAAGAAGGTTATTGATTGCCTCTATACAGTCGCTGCTTAGTAGAAACCATTAAAGAGGAAGTAAACCCTCCTCTGCAACTTTTACCTATAGGTAAGCCTATGATAAGGCTTACCTATAGGTACTGTAAATATCTCCTAAACATGTACCGTTTAGGAGATATTTACCTTACATGCAGCCAGTGACGTCACTGGCGCATGCGCTCTGAAGGAACGGCCGCTGGTGCTGTTCCTTCAGAGTCCTGTGCCGTGACCGTCGGCTCCCGCGCACGTGCGCGGGAGTGACGTCACCGCGGCTCCAGCCAATCAGATCATACAGGTAAGCGGGCGGCACAGCTGGGGCTCGTTCTAAGGTAAGTAGTTCATAATGAGCTAGTATGCGGTGCATACTAGCTCATTATGTGTTTCTCTTTCAGGTTACAAAAAAAAAATATATATGGGTTTACAACCTCTTTAAAACTAGTGCATTGTGCACTGCATAATAAAACTCACAAGTACAACTTCACTTTAGAAAAGTCAAAAGTTTATTAATATTAAAGTAGATAAAAAGCAAGAAACAGTATAGAAAATATTGCATTGTACAATGTTAGGTGGCTGACATACCGATGATAGCTCTACTTTCTAAAAATTATGTTTTTTTAACCTCAACAATCCCACTGTAGAATGAAAGTGTTGAAGTCCTTTGTCAATCAAAGTATCAGACCTAACAGAACAGAAGTTGTGGATGGAATGACTTAAGCCTCGTACACACGTACCAATTGTTGGCCGTGAATTTTCGGCAAACGTCCGATCGGCCGATTTTCGGTTTGTTAGTATGATGCTTCCGACAACCGACTCCGACTTTTCCGCCGAAAAAAATCTGGTGTGCAGGCTATAAAATTTTTGTTGGCCATCAACACAACGGCCGATTTTCTGTCAGTCAGTACAGATTTCGGCAGACAAAAATCTGATGAGCAAGACTGGGCATGCTCAGAGAAGAAAAAACACACGGAAAGTAAACCAGCACATGACATCACTTCTGAAGTAGATTTTTGTTGGCCGAGAAAATTCGTGTGCAGTCTAGGCACATTCCAACCAACAAAACACCACTCTGGACAAAAGTCGGACGATCGGTCGGCCAACAATCGTTGCGTGTGTACGAGACTTTAGGATTGAGAGCATCCTACAATTACACTCAGAGGAATATTTACTAAAACTGAGAAGTGCAAAATCTGGTGCAGCTCTGCCGAGAAACCAATCAGTTTCCATTTTTATTTTCAAAGCTTAACTGAACAAGTTAGAAGCTGATTGGCGACCATGAACAGCTTCACCAGATTTTGCACTCTCCAGTTTCAGTAAATCAACCCCACAGTTTGGATCTGGCTGGTTCATAGGGCAAAACAAATGTTTATTCGAGATCAGACCCAGCTGACCTTTTGCAAGCTCAATAGTCTGCAAATTATGTATTTTCTGAATACAAAATGGCTCCACAATATTTCTTTGCTATGACCCTGCCAGTTCCGATAGTGACCCCAAAGAAAATGTGTATTGAGGTGTTAGAGGAGACAAGTCCATCAGCTGGTATAATTTCACTCATAGAAAACCCTAATGGAACCCAAAGGGAGATGGACAAAGTTAAGTAAAACCCCAGAAATCTAACCTTCCCCAGAGAGATTTCGAGCACATGCTTAGGGCACCACCATTTATTGGACCGAGACACTGCTTCGAACAGCTTCAAGCGTTAAACTTGATGTTCCGGGTTTTTTCCTCTGTCTCTTTTATGATGGTGGTAATCTTATCGAACATTTGTTCCCAGGTTATGGCGCTGGATTCATACTGCTGAATAAGCTCCTTTCTTTTCTCTTCTGTGATGTACTCTGAATGAAGGAGCTCCCACAGAGAATGTGATTCCCCTTCTAGTTTGAATCCTCCAATGTTGACCTGGACTCTTACAGACTTCAGGAAGGAAGCCGTGTCTTGTTTTTGTGTAGCCACAGTAACAGTTTTAGACGATGAACCGCTCAGCATTGAAATAATTCCATTAATGGTGAGAAAGTACTTCTTGAGGAGCTCTAGTCGCATGGCTTTGGTGATGTTTTTGGATTGGAGTAAGTCCCACAATGGAATATTTTCTCCTGTAAATTCACTGCTGGAAATTGAGACAGTAAATATCTGAAGTGACTTTATAACTGGTTCTGGAATGGATTCAAGTGTAAATTGTTCAGTTTTTAGTGTGACCTTCTGGCGACTTGCAATCTGCACACTGGTTTTCTCAGCTTCCATGAGAATTTGCATTATCCGCTTCATGAGATCTTGAAGCCCAAGGGCACCAGTCCCATACCCTCCTATGAGTTCATTCCTGGTATCGCTGGTTATGTATGAAGAGTGCAGAAGCTCCCAAAGGGAATATGTCTTGCTTGCCTGTTGACCTATTGTCACATCGACTTCTACTGACTGGAGTGAATTTTGGGTCTCTGCACTTTTATTGGCTTGTGCAGATTCTTGGCTGATTGAGGAGATTTCAAGACTTTGGGCAGTGGAGACTTCTGTTGCATTTCCCTTGACTATGTTGGTGCAAACGCTCATAACTTCTCTAACAGAAAACTTATAAGTTTGTAGCAGCATGTTTCTAGTCTCCTCGGGTAAGTTTTGGTTATTCAAGAAATCCCATAAAGAAATACTGCCTGCTTCATATTGCTGTTTTGATAGGTTATTTGGAATCACTTGTAATGCTTTTTGTAGCTGGTCTTCTGAAGGCCAATGTGATGTCTCATCTGAAACTGATAGTACAGTCTGTTCCTGAACAATCACTGTCTTTCTTGATTGCATCTCTGTTTTTTGTATCATGCCTAAAACAATATTGATAATTTCTTCGATAGTCAGCGTTTGAGACTTGTACTTTTCAATCAATTCTTCTCTTTTATCTTCAGGAATATATTTGGAATGGAGCAGGTCCCAGAGAGACATGGCTTTTTCATGAAAGTCCCCGATGGAAATTTCTATTTTTACAGACAGGAAAGATTTTCTAATGGCTTTAATTTCTGGTGATAGTTTTTCTTCTTTCTCTGCTTCATCTTTTTCAGTAATTATGGTAATAAGAATAGTAATAAGTTCTTCAATAGTCAAGGTGCCAGCACGGTATTTTTTCAGGAGCTCTTGTTGCTTTTCTACTAAAATATACCGAGAGTAAAGAAGATCCCAGACAGAAATGTTTTTACCTTGAAATTCCCCAACTGAAATTTGAACGGATTTAGACTGAAGAGCTGATTTAATTTTGAGTTCTTCCTTGGCAACAGATGCATCTTTTACATCTAGCATATACAGTCCAGTCTCTGAATCCTGGACACATCTTTGGAGCAGCTGAAGGTAGGTGAGATTCTCATGAGTATTAGGATCAAAGAATCCCCTTGTGTCATCAGAGGGATCTGAGAGGATCTGGTTCATTTCTTCATCGAAGTAGCCACGTTTGTATGCAACCTCCACAGGTACACGATGACTGTGTATGGGATCGATAATTCCACCAGTGGCAATCTGGGCTTCCAGGAGACGTATGCCATGGTCCTTAACAATGAGATCTTTCTTCATGGCCTGGAAGAGAGAGATTTTCTCACCAGTGTAGGGGTCTTTATAGCCAGTGACTCCTCTTTCTGCAGACAGAATTTTTTCATATACATCATGCCCGATCAGTCCTGCAGCTAAGGCCTCCTCTACAGAAAGCTTTTTGTTCTGAATAGGATCAATCACATATCCTGTAGCAGCCTGCGCTTCAAGAAGTATCAAAGCTGTTCCAGGTCTCAGTATACGTTTCAACATGGCATCATAGATGCTAAGCTTATCTCTCTTGGAAGGATCAGTCTTTGATGCAATAAACACTCCTGCAATGCTACTAGATCCTTCCAGATATTTCTTCACAGAGTCCATCTGAGTGACCTCTTCAACAGTTTTGCTGCCCTGAGTCAGTTCATCCAGAGTTTTCTGGTCTATGATTTCTGATTGATGCAGTTCAGAGGCAGTTACCTGCCGACGGAGACCCTTAAACTTCAATTCGCGTCTCTTTTCCGTCTCTTCAATTATTGTGATAATGATTTTTAAAATCTCGTCAGCTGTTAAGGTTCCTGATTTGTATTTTTCAAGTAGTTCATTTCGTTTCTCCTCAGTGATATACTTGGAATAGAGAAGGAACCAGACAGAAACATTTTGACCTTTGAATTCTCCAGCTGCGACCTCTGTGAGCTTCAGCTCCAGCTCCTGTTGTATCTCTTTCTCTCTTTTGATTCTTAGACTTTCCTCTGTTTCTTCAATTATTGTAATAATTATTCTTAAAAACTCTTCCTCTGTTAAAGACCCGAGTTTGTATTTCTCAAGTAGTTCAATTCTTTTTTCCTCAGTAATGTACTTAGAGTAGAGGAGGAACCATAAAGAAACATTCTGTCCTTTGAATTCTCCAACATTGACTTCAGTGAGTTTCAGTTCTAGTTTCTGTTGAATTTCTCTCTCTGCTTGTATTTGCTGGGTGCGTTCAGTCTCTTCAATTATTGTGATAATTATTCTTAAAAACTCTTCCTCAGTTAAGGACCCCAGTTTGTATTTCTCAAGTAGTTCCTTTCTTTTTTCCTCTGTGATGTACTTGGAGTAGAGAAGGAACCATAAAGAAACATTCTGTCCTTTGAATTCTCCAACATTGACTTCAGTGAGCTTTAGTTCAAATTTCTGTTGAATTGCTCTCTCTGCTTGTATTTGCTGGGTGTGTTCAGTCTCTTCGATTATCGTGATAATTATTCTAAAAATCTCTTCCTCTGTTAAAGACCCGAGTTTGTATTTCTCAAGTAGTTCCTTTCTTTTTTCCTCTGTGATGTACTTGGAGTAGAGGAGGAACCATAGAGAAACATTCTGCCCTTTGAATTCTCCAACACTTACTTCATTGAGTTTCAGTTCTAGTTTCTGTTGAATTTCTCTCTCTGCTTGTATTTGCTGGGTGCGTTCAGTCTCTTCAATTATTGTAATAATTATTCTTAAGAACTCTTCCTCTGTTAAGGACCCCAGTTTGTATTTCCCAAGTAGTTCCGTTCTTTTTTCCTCTGTGATGTATTTGGAGTTGAGGAGGAACCACAAAGAAACATTCTGCCCTTTGAATTCTCCAACATTGATCTCAGTGAGCTTTGTGTCCAATTTTTGTTGAATTGCTCTCTCTGCTTGTATTTGCTGGGTCTGTTCAGTCTCTTCAATTATTGTGATAATTATTCTTAAAAACTCTTCCTCAGTTAAGGACCCCAGTTTGTATTTCTCGAGTAGTTCAGTTCTTTTTTCCTCTGTGATGTACTTGGAGTTGAGGAGGAACCATAGAGAAACATTCTGCCCTTTGAATTCTCCAACATTGACTTCAGTGAGCTTTAGTTCAAATTTCTGTTGAATTTCTCTCTCTGCTTGTATTTGCTGGGTGTGTTCAGTCTCTTCAATTATTGTGATAATTATTCTTAAAAACTTTTCCTCAGTTAAGGACCCCAGTTTGTATTTCTCGAGTAGTTCAGCTCTTTTTCCCTCTGTAATGTATTTGGAGTTGAGGAGGAACCACAAAGAAACATTCTGCCCTTTGAATTCTCCAACATTGATCTCAGTGAGCCGTGTGTCCAATTTTTGTTGAATTTCTCTCTTTGCTTGTATTTGCTGGGTCTGTTCAGTCTCTTCAATTATTGTGATGATTATTTTTAAAAACTCTTCCTCAGTTAAGGACCCCAGTTTGTATTTCTCGAGTAGTTCAGTTCTTTTTTCCTCCGTGATGTATTTGGAGTTGAGAAGGAACCACAAAGAAACATTTTGCCCTTTGAATTCTCCAGTACTGACCTCAATGTTCCTCTTTTCCAATTTCTGTTTAATTTCTTTCTCTGCTTGTATTTTCTGGGGCTGTTCAGTCTCCTCAATTATTGTGATAATTATTTTTAAAATCTCTTCTTCTGTTAAGATTCTAGATGCATACTTTTCCAGAAGTTCCTTTCGCTTCTCGTCCGTGACATATTTTGAATGAAGAAGGAACCACACTGAAACATTCTGCCCTTTGAATTCTCCAACAGTGACCTCCGTGAGCTTAACATCTAATGCTTGTTGAATTTTAGTGTCTTTTTCAGTCTCTGGTTCATCAATTAAGGAAGCAATTGTTTGCTTTATATTTTCCACGGTTAACTTATGTTTGATAAGCTGTTCATTACGTTTGTCCTCAGGGAGATAATTTGAATGGAGGATTTCCCAAAGTGACACTTTCTGCTCTTGTAGATGGCTGGTTTTAATATTGACCACAATTGCACTTAGGGCGCTTTCAAGTTCATCTGTGCCTATTATTACAGTTTCTCCTGGCTTTGGAATGGAGGTCTGATGAATGGTGACTTCTTTCTCCTTCACCTCTGTAATAATGACTGTGATGATTTTAACGATCTCTTCTAGTGTCAAGACACCTGAGAAATACTTCTGTAAGATGTCTTTCTTTTTGCTTACTTCAATATGCTCAGAGTTGAGAAGGTCCCACACAGAGACCTTCTGGCCCTGGAGTTTGCCTTTGGTAATCTCCACAAGCTCAGACTGGAGAAGGCTCTTTTTGTTTTCTTCTGTGATATCGTGGACTGCCTCCTCTAGGCTAAATCCATTCACAGTCTGGCTACCATGCTGTTGTTCCCATTCGTCAATGGCTGATTTAATACTTGAAATAAACTCCTCTACTGTTATAGTCTTTGAGTTATACTTATTCAGAAGTAACTGTCTCTTCTCTTCTGTGAAATACTTGGAGTGAAGAAGCTCCCAGGACGACACAGTCTGTCCATTATACTGCCCAACTTTAATTTGAATAGTTAGTGACTGCAGACTAGTCTTTTCAGCTAAGGCAGCTTGTTTGTCCTTCATGGTCAGCATGTACAATCCTGTATCTGTGTCCTGAACACATCGGCTAAGTAACTGCAAGTAGGTGAGGTTTTCATGAGTGTTGGGATCAAAGAATCCTTTAGTGTCATCAGTGGGATCTGAAAGTATCTGGTTCATCTGTTTATCAAAGTAACCACGTTTATATGCCACTTCCACGGGGACCCTGTGACTGTGTACTGGGTCAATGATGCCCCCGGTGGCAATCTGGGCCTCCAGCAAACGGATACCGTGATCTTTTACAATAAGGTCTTTCTGAATGGCTTGGAAGAGGGAAATTTTTTCACCAGTGTATGGGTCATTGTAGCCAGTTACTGCTTTTTCTGCAGATAGAAGTTTTGCATGAAGTTCCTGGCCTATTAAACCAGCGGCTGCAGCTTCATCTACCGACAGTTTTTTGTTGCTCACAGGGTCGATAATAAATCCAGTTGCAGCTTGGGCTTCCAGAAGAACGAGAGCTGTTCCTGGTCTCAGGATGTTCTTCTTCATAGCGTCATAAATGCTCATCTTATCTTTCTTTGAAGGATCTTTAAGTGATGGAACCAGTACTCCAGCTATACAGCTTGTTCCTTCTAAATATCTTTTCACACTGTCCATTCGAGTCACCTCCTCTATGCTCTTTTGTCCTTGAGCCAAATCTCTTAGTGTATTCTGGTCAATAATTTGTGACGTAAACAATTCAGATGCAGAAACTTGTCTTCTGAGGCCTTTAAATTTCAAAAACGTACTTTGTTCCTCTGTCTCTTGTATTATTGTGGTGATAACTTTGATAAGCTCATCAATGTTGAGTGTGCCAGAGTTAAACTTCTCGAATAACTCACGTCTTTTCTCCTCTGAAAAGTACTTGGAATTTAGTAGATCCCACACTGACCACTTTCGACCTTTGAACTCACCTTCTGTTACTTCAATCAGGGTGGTCTGCACAGCGCTAAATGTTTCCTCCTTCAAATTGTAATCTTTTATTAAGTGAGATTGGATGCTCCTCTGATCACCGTTTTCAATGGTCTGAACAACCAGTCGTATTATGTCTTCAAGAGTTAACTTGTAGTTCCCGAGCAGTTCTTGTCTTTTTCCTTCTGAGATGTATCTGGAGTGCAGAAGGTCCCACACAGAAACCTCCCGCCCAGCATATTCTCCTTTTCTAACATTGATATTGATTCTTTTCAAAGCTTTCTGAATCTCATCTTCTTGTAATGAAGGTTCAGGATGTATCTGCTGCTGTACCGGTATGACTAAACTTTGAGGGACCCCTTTCGTTTTAGATTCAGTAATTGTTGTAATGAGAATCCTTATAATTTCTTGTATAGTCAGAGTCCCATTTTTATATTTTTCTCTCACTTCCCTTTGCTTCTCTTCAGTGATATAATGAGAATTCAGGAGCTCCCACACAGGTGCATGTCCTTCAAAGTCTCCTATAGACACATCCACCTTTTCTGATTTCAGTAAAGTCTCTTTATCTGCTGAGTCTGTTCTATCAGTCAAAGGTATTGTTCCAATAATGAGTTTGATAATTACAGTGATAAGTTCATCAACAGATACGGTTTCTGAACTGTACTTTTTCAACAGCTCTTCCCGTTCTTCTGTGGAAATGAACATGGAATTCAGAAGCTCCCAGACAGAAATGTTTTTTTCTTGTATTTGAGACCCCGTGTCCTTAATATGTTGTGTTCTTACAACAGTCTCTTTCCCAGTCTTGGTAGATGGAACTTTATTAACATTCACATCCAGAATATACAGACCAGTCTCTGGATCTTGGACACATCTTTGGAGCAGCTGCAGGTAAGTGAGGTTCTCGTGAGTATTAGGATCAAAGAATCCCTTTGTGTCATCAGAGGGATCTGAGAGGATCTGGTTCAACTCTTCATCAAAGTAGCCACGTTTATATGCAACCTCCACAGGTACACGATGACTGTGAACAGGATCAATAATTCCACCAGTGGCAATCTGGGCTTCCAAGAGACGTATTCCATGATCCCTAACAATGAGATCTTTCTTAATGGCCTGGAAGAGAGAGATTTTCTCACCAGTGTAGGGGTCTTTATAGCCAGTGACTCCTCTTTCTGCAGACAGAAGTTTATCATATATGTCATGCCCAATCAGTCCTGCAGCTAAGGCCTCCTCTACAGAAAGCTTTTTGTTCTGAATGGGATCAATCATAAATCCTGAAGCAGCCTGTGCTTCAAGAAGGATCAAAGCTGTTCCAGGTCTCAGTATACGTTTCAACATGGCATCATAGATGCTCAGCTTTTCTCTTTGGGAAGGATCGGTCTTAGATGTAACAAACACTCCTGCAATGCTACTGGATCCTTCAAGATATTTCTTCACCAAGTCCATCTGAGTGACCTCTTCCACGGTCTTGCTGCCCTGAGTCAGTTCATCCAGAGTTTTCTGGTCTATGATTCCTGACTGCTGCAGTTCGGAGGCCGTCACCTGTTGACGGAGACCCTTAAACTTCAATTCAGGCCTCTTTTCTGTCTCTTCGATTATTGTGGTAATGATTTTTAACATCTCATCGGCTGTTAAGGTTCCTGATTTGTATTTTTCAAGCAGCTCGTTCCGTTTAGCCTCAGTTATATACTTGGAATAGAGAAGGAACCAGACAGAAACATTTTGACCTTTGAATTCTCCAGCTGCGACCTCTGTGAGCTTCAACTCCAGCTCCTGTTGTATCTCTTTCTCTCTTTTTATTCTAAGACTCTCTTCAGTTTCCTCAATTATTGTAATAATTATTCTTAAAATTTCTTCCTCTGTTAAGGACCCCAGTTTGAATTTTTTAAGTAGTTCAGTTCTTTTTTCCTCAGTGATGTACTTGGAATGGAGCAGGGACCACAAGGAAACATTCTGCCCTTTGAATTCTCCAATGCTGACTTCCACAGACTTTGATTCCAATTTTTGTTGGATTTCTGTCCCAGCTTTATTTTCAACATCCTCAATTAATCCTAGGATTCTCTGTTTAAGTTTTTCTATGGCAGCCTGGTGTTTTCTTAGCTGGCTGTTGCGGCTATCATCTGAAACGTATTTCGATTGGAGTACTTCCCACAGAGACACTCGTTTACCCTGAAACTCTTCTGCCTGTACGTGAACAGTAAAAACTGTTAAAGCTTTGTTTTCTTCATCTGTATTTGGTTTTAAACGTTGGTTTACTTCTGGAACAAAACCAATATCGTAAACTTCTTTTTTCGTAATGGTCACATCACTCTTAATTTCTTTGGTAATTTCTTGGACTGCCACTTCCATGCTAGCTCCATCCACAGTTTGGCTACTGCTCCGTTGTTCCCAGTCTTCAATGGCTGAGTGAATACCTGAAATAAGTTCTTCAACTGTTATGGTCTTTGATTTATACCTGTTAAGAAGTAACTGTCTCTTTTCTTCTGTAAAATACTTGGAATGGAGAAGCTCCCAGGAGGACAGCGTCTGCCCTTCATACTGCCCAACTTTAATTTGAATAGTTATGGACTGCAGACTAGTTTCAAAGGTCTTTTCTGCTAAGACAGCTTGTTTGTCTTTCATGGCAAGCATGTACAATCCCGTGTCTGGGTCCTGAACACATCGGCTAAGTAACTGCAGATAAGTAAGGTTTTCTTGAGTGTTGGGGTCAAAGAATCCTTTAGTGTCATCGGTGGGATCTGAAAGTATCTGGTTCATCTCTTTATCAAAATAGCCACGCTTATAAGCCACTTCCACAGGGACTCTGTGGCTGTGTACTGGGTCGATGATACCCCCGGTGGCAATCTGAGCCTCCAGTAGGCGAATACCATGATCTTTCACAATGAGGTCTTTCTGCATGGCTTGGAAGAGGGATATCTTGTCACCAGTATATGGGTCTTTATAGCCAGTTACTGCTCTTTCAGCAGAAAGAAGTTTTGCATGAAGTTCACGGCCAATTAAACCAGCGGCTGCAGCTTCGTCTACTGACAATTTTTTGTTGTTCACAGGATCAATGATAAATCCAGTGGCAGCTTGAGCTTCCAAAAGAATAAGAGCTGTCCCTGGCCTCAGGATGTTCTTCAACGTAGCGTCATAAATGCTCATCTTATCTTTTTTTGAAGGATCTTTGGGAGATGGAACCAGTACTCCAGCTAGACAGCTTGTTCCTTCCAAGTATCTTTTCACACTGTCCATTTGAGTCACCTCCTCTACAGTCTTTTGTCCTTGAGCCAACTCTCTCAGTGTAGTTTGGTCAATAATTTCAGATGTAAGCAGTTCAGATGCTGTAATTTGTCTCCTGAGGCCTTTAAATTTCAATTTTTTGCTACGTTCTTCAGTCTCTGTTATAGTAGTGATGATAATTTTGATAAGTTCATCTATACTTAGTGTGCCAGAATTAAACTTCTCAAATAGCTCACGTCTTTTCTCCTCTGAAAAGTATTTAGAGTTCAGAAGATACCATACAGAAAGTTGCTGACCCTTGAACTCTCCTTCAGTTACTTCAATCTGCACGGTCTGCACAACATTGTAAACTTCCAGTTTCAAATTGTACTCAGTTTTGAATCTGCTCTGATCTGCTCTGATAGAATGCACCACCAGTTCCATAATGTCTTGGACAGTCAGTTTGTATTCTTCTATTAGTTCTTGTTTAGTATCTTCAGGAATATATCTGGAATTAAGCAGATCCCACACGGAAACTTCTTGTCCAGCATACTGACCTTTTGTGACGGGAATACTGATGTTTTGTAAAGCCTTCTCAATCTCCTCATCTTGTACAGAATGATCCAGTTCCACAGGCTGCTCATCTGGTACAGATATGCTCTTCTGGACAACGTTTGTTGTTTCCGTTTCTGTGATGATGGTGATGAGAATTGTGATAATTTCTTGTATGGTCAGAGTCCCAGACTGTATCCTTTCTAATATTTCCTTCCGTTTCTCTCCAGAGATGTAATGAGAATTCAGGAGCTCCCAAACAGAAATGCTCTGTCCCTTGAAATCACCTACAGACACGTTCACCTTTTCTGACTGAAGCCAAGTCTGGGCTTTGGCTACTTGATAGGCTGAGTCTGTGGTATCAGCTTGAGACACCGTTGTACTGGCTTGAGATAATGTTTGCTCTGTTTCATTAACGACTTTAATAGTTATGGTCAGAATTTCCTCAATAGTTAAAGTACCAGCTTCAAATTTCTTCAGTAGCTCCTCTCGCCTCTCAGCTGTGAAGTATTTAGAGTTGAAAAGCTCCCAGATGGAAACATTTTTTCCTTGAAACTCTCCGATATTAATCTGAATAGAACTGGATTGTAATTTATTCTGGATCTGTGTTGGGGAGAACTTGCTGTCTTTAAGCTCCAGCATATACAATCCCGTGTCAGGGTCTTTGACACATCTCTGGAGCAGTTGCAGGTAGGTGAGATTTTCGTGAGTATTTGGGTCGAAGAAACCTTTTGTGTCATCGGTGGGATCTGAAAGACTTTGGTTCAGTTCTTCATTGAAATAACCCCGCTTATAAGCCACTTCCACGGGGACACGATGGCTGTGTACCGGGTCTATTATGCCACCAGTAGCAATCTGGGCTTCCAGTAGGCGAATACCGTGCTCTTTTACAATTAGATCTTTCTGCATGGCTTGGAACAAGGAAATTTTTTCACCAGTGTAGGGATCACTGTAGCCTGTAACTCCTCTTTCTGCAGATAGAAGTTTTTCATAAATTTCATAGCCAATTACCCCAGCTGATAACGCTTCATCAACTGAAAGTCTACGGTTTTGTATGCTGTCAATAACAAATCCAGTAGCAGCCTGGGCTTCCAGGAGAATCAGTGCTGTCCCAGGCCTCAGAACACGTCTCAGCATAGCATCATAGATATTAACCTTTTCTTTTTTGGTGGGGTCAAGTTTTGAAGGGATAAGCACCCCGGCAATGCAGCTGGTGCCTTCAAGGTATCGTCTAATGGAATCTAATTTTGCTACTTCATTCACAGTCTTCAAGTCCTTCTTTAAACCATCAAGAGTCTCTTGGTTGATAATTTCAGCATCAAATAGTTCTGCAGCGGTCACCTGTTTCCTCAGTCCTTGGAACCAGATGTCATTTTGACCCTTTTCCTTATCTTCAATGATTGATGTAATGACACTTACGATGTCTTTAAGTCCAGAAGAAATTTTAGATTTGTATAACTTGATGATTTGCTTTCGTTTTTCCTCAGAGATATAGCTGGAGCTCAAAAGTTCCCAAAGGGAAATATCCTGACCTTTGAACTTTCCACTGTTTATTCTCACATTGGTTTCTTCCAGAAGTTTTTTGGTTGGCTCATCAATGTAAAAGTAATCATCACGCCTTTCAGTCAGTGGCAGCAAATAAAGTCCAGTTTGTTGGTCTTTGACACATCTTTCCAGCAAGTTTTTATATGTAATTCGTTCATGCGTGTTGGGGTCTACAAATTCTTTCTTTCCAGAATCTGAGATGAGAAGGTAAAAGTCTTCATCCAGATAAGCCCTCTGGTAAGCTACATGCAAAGGAATTCTATGGCTTAAAATGGGGTCTACAACACCCCCAGTTGCCAGTTGGACATCAAGGAGAGAAATTCCTAGCCCTTTAGGAACAATTCCTTTCTTGATGGCTTGGAAAAGAGAAATTATTTTCCCAGATTCTTCATCTGTATATCCAGTAACTGCCTTTTCAGCAATTTCAAGCGGTTCTTGAACATCAGATTTAACTAGACCTTGGGAAACTGCATCGGGAATGGAAAACACCTGATTTTTGAGGGGATCAATAAGATGGCCAGTGGCAGCTTGGGCTTGAAGAAGGATCAGACCAATGTCTCTGGACAGAATGCCTCTACTTACAGCTTCATAGATACTTAGAGTTTCATTGGTAGGCAGAGATAAAACTCCAGCAATACAGCTTGTTCCTTTCAAGTATCTTCTAATAGAATCCAGTTCGGAAACAGTTTCCACAGATATTTTGCCTTCTTTCAGGTCACTTAAGGTCTTTCGGTCAATTATGTCTGCATTGTACAAATCAGTGGCACTTACTTCTCCACGAATTCCTTTCAGTTTTAGGTTACTGCTCTTAGATTCATATTCTTCTATAACTGTAATGATGCTGGAGATTAGCTGCTCTACGGTGAGTACCCCCAAGATGTACAGTCTAACAAGTTCTCTTCTTTTCAGGTCAGTGATATAATGAGAAGTGAGTATTTCCCAGATAGACACAGTTTTATTGGCATATCTTCCAAATTGAAGTCTAATGGTTCTTGACTGTAAGTCAGCTTTCATTTTGTCAGTGATATAGAAGTAGTTTTCACCTCTCTTTACAACTTGTAATAAAAACAGCCCAGTTTCAGGATCTTGGATGCACCTTTCTACTAGTTGCAGATAAGTAAGGTTCTCGTGAGTATTGGGGTCAAAGAAACCTTTAGTATCATCGCTGGGATCTGACAGAATTTTGTTAATTTCCTCATTGAAGTAGCCTCGTTTGTAGGCCACTTCTACAGGGACTCTGTGGCTGTGGACTGGGTCGATAATGCCACCGGTGGCAATCTGAGCTTCCAGCAGACGAATACCATGGGTCTCTACGATGAGATTTTTTTGCATGGCTTGAAACAAGGAAATCTTCTCCCCACTATATGGATCTGTATACCCAGTCACGGCTTGTTCTGCAGACAGCAACTTGGCATGTACATCGGACCCTATTAGACCCTCAGTAAATGCTTCATCAACTGACAGCTTTGCATTCTTAACTGGATCAATTATAAAGCCTGTGGCTGCCTGGGCTTCTAAGAGTACCAAGGCAGTACCAGGCCTCAAAATACCTTTGAGCATTGCCTGATATATACTCATCTTTTTGTTTGTGGCCTGAAGAAGAACTCCAGCTATGCTATTGGTTCCTACCAAGTAGCGTTTAACAGCGTCCATTTCTGTCACTTCATCTATGGTCTTCTTTCCCAGGTTAAGCTCATTGAGAGTTTTCTTGTCTATGACCTCTGATTGGAATAGGTCACTTGCAGACACCTGCTTCCGAAGACCTTTAAACTTAATTTGTGTACTTGTTGCCTCAGTTTCTTCAAAGATGGTGGTGACCATCTTTATGATTTCCTGTAACGCTTCAGAGCTGCTGGTTTTGTATTTATATAGAATTTCTTTTAATTTATCTGCACTTATGTACTCTGAATTCAGAAGTTCCCAGAGGGACACAGTTTGGCCTTTGAACCTTCCTGCATTGACAGTAACTGTAAATGATTTGAAAACATCAATTAAATGTCCTTCAGCATAAAAAGCTGCAGTCTCCGAAAGAGCCAGAAACAGCGAGCCAGTCTCTGGGTCAGTGTAGCATCTCTGTTTCAGCTGCTCATAGCTCACTTTTTCTTTAGTGTTTGGATCAACATAGATTTTCAGGTCTGCTGTTTGTTTGGATATTTCTTCATCCAGAAAGCCCAATTTATTTGCCTGCTGTAAAGGTACATAATTACAATGGAGAGGATCAATTATTCCACCAGCAGCCAACTGGGCTTGGAGGAGCGGAACACCTTCCTTCTCTGGTATAAGTTTCTTCTGGATTGCTTGACCCAGAGATATCTTGTTTCCTGTGTAAGGGTCGGTGTATCCACTTACGGCACTTTCGGCAGTCAAGAGTTTTTCATGAAGTTCGGGGCCTACGACCCCAGCTTTCACTGCATTGTCAACTGTATATTTTTCATTCTTTACTGGATCTACAATAAATCCTGTTGCAGCTTGGGCTTCTAGAAGCCTTATGGCATTGGCAGGAAGGAGTAATTTTTTTTTCAAGGCCTGATAAATGCTCAATTTTTCCTTTGTAGATGGCAGGAATACTCCAGAGATGGAACCGGTGCCCTCTAGACTTTTCTTCACTTCAACTAATTGAGAAATCTCCTCAACAGTCTTTAGTCCCTGAACAAGTTCATCAAATGTTTTCTGTGTAATAATACCTAAGTCTAGAAGCCATACAACTGGGACGGGACCTCTGAGTCCTTGAAAATAAATGTGAGTTGTCCTTTTTATCTCATTAATTCTGACTATTTGTAGGATTTCAGTGGTCAGTTCCTGAAGGCTCAGTTTCTTAGCTCTAAATTTCTCCAGGATTTCAAATTGCTGTTCTTCTGTAAAATATCCAGAATGAAGCAGTTCCCAGACTGTGATGTTTCTCTCTTCGATCCTAGCGGTCTTCAAGAGCTGCCGGACTTCTTCATCAGAATATAAATTTATTACTGGAACCTCTGCAAAATCTTGGGGCAATGGAAGCAAACGGAGGCCAGTTGATTCATCTTTTTGTGACCGACTGAGAAGTTCGGAGTAAGTGACCTTTTCTTTGGTAGTTGGGTCATAGAATGTTTTTGTGTCATCTGTAGGCTGAGAGAGATTGTTTAGTAACTCCTCGCTAATATAGCCATGCTTCTTGGCCACAGAATCTGTAAGGTGGAAGCCATGTATTGGATCAATGACTCCACCAGTAGCTAGCTGGGCCTGGAGGAGCTGTTTGGCATGCTTTTCTTCAATAAAGCCTCTCTTCATGGCTTGGAAAAGGGAGATTTTCTTCCCTGAAAATGGATCTCTGTAACCTGTTACAGCTTCCTCTGCATAAGCGAGTCTTTCATAAAACTGTGGATCGACAACAGCTGCTTTGAGTGCCTCATCAACTGAGAGTTTCTGGTTGCTGACTGGGTTTACTATGTGTCCAGTGGCAGCCTGAGCCTCTAATAATGGCAAGATGGTGCTAGGCAGTAAAATGTTATTTTTTGTTGCTTCGTAAAAACTGAACTTCTGATTAGAGGGTTGGATGATGACTCCACTGAGGACACCAGACCCTTGCAAACTCTTCTTAACTTTGTCGATTTTAAACACATCCTCTATTGTCACTTTTCCTTCTAGGACTTGCTCAAATAATTCTTTTTCGATGATCTCATATTCCAACAGCTCATAAATGTTCACTTGTCCCCTTAATGTGGGAACACGGATCTCTGTCCATTTCTTTATTTCCTCTTCAATGATGATGATAATTTGTTCAAGGGTCAACTTTCTCAGCCTAAACTGCTCAAATAGCTCTCTCCTTCTCCACTCACTGAAGTACTCAGAGTTGATGAGGAACCAGGCGGTCACTGTTTGCCCCTGGAATCTTCCATATCTGACATAAATCTCTACATTCCTGAAAGAATCCCTTATGTGGTCATTAATGTTGAATTGTCGCTGCTTGCTGACCAGAGGTAGAAGACAAAGGTTAGTTGACGGCTCTGTAATGCATTTCTCTTTCAGCTGTAGATAGGTGAGGTTTTCATGTGTGTTTGGATCAAAGAACCCTTTTGTGTCATCACTTGGATCTGAGAGTATTAGATTCATTTTCTTGTCAAAATAGCCTCGCTTGTAGGCAACTTCGACTGGGATTCTGAGACTGTTTATGGGGTCGATAATGCCGCCAGTGCCAATCTGGGCTTCAAGGAGCCTAATGCCGTGTTCGTTGACAATCAAGCCCTTGTTCATTGCTTGAAACAGTGAAATTCTTTCACCCGTGTATGGATCTTTGTATCCGGTAACTGATTTTTCTGCTGCCAAAAGTTTTTCGTAGTACTCAGGACCGATAATATTTGCCTTGAGGGCTTCTTCCACTGAATACTTCTTATTTTTCACTGGATCAATAATATACCCTGTTGCTGCTTGTGCTTCAAGGAGAATCAAGGAGGTCCCAGGTCTTAGGAAGCCTTTTCTCTTTGCTTGGTAAATGCTGATCTTTTCTTGAGTATCTGATAGGATTAATCCCCCTATACTTCCAGTGCCTTGCAGGTATTGCCTGACTGTGTCAATATTCACCACATCCTTTGCTGAAGCTTCGCCTTGCTGCAGTTTATCAAACAAGTTCTTGTCAATAATCTCCGAATCCAGCAGCTGCCCAGGAGTTACAGATTCTCTAAGGCCTTTAAATGTGACTTTGGTGGAGGATACCACTTGCTTAATCTCTGCTTCAACTTTCCTAGACAGTTCTTCTACCGAAAGACTTCCAGCTTTATACAGGTTGATGAAAGATTGCCTTAACTCAAAGCTAAAGTATTCAGAGAAAATAATTTGCCAAAGGGAAACAAGATGTCCTTTAAACTTGCCAAATGTAAGAGTCAGTTTTATTCCATCGAAAGTCACTTTGGTCTTATAATCTATAAATGAATGTGGGGTTTTCTGTGCCTCCTGCTTGTTGTCAAATACAGGAGTCAGGTAGAGCCCGGAGTGAACATCAATAACGCTCCGTTCCAGCAGTTGTTCATAGGTAACATTTTCTTTTAAGTTTGGATCGAAAAATCCCTTAATGTCATTGGTTTGAGCAAGCAAAACCTTATTTGTATCACCATCAAAGAGACCACGTGTGTAAGCTGCCTCTACTGGAACACGATGCTTTTTTGATGGATCAACGATTCCACCTGTGGCAAGCTGGACGTTCAGAAGATGGATGCCATGATCTTTTGTAACAAAACCCCTCTTTATTGCTTGGAACAATGAAAGGCTCTCTCCAGAAGAGGGATCTTTGTAACCTGTGGCTGCCTTTTCAGCGAACAGAAGTTTTTCATAAAGCTCAGGTCCAACCAAGCCATTTTTCACTGCATCGTGCACAGAAAATTTCAAGTTCTTGACAGGGTCTATCAAATATCCTGTGGCAGCTTGAGCCTCAAGGAGAGCAATGGATGTTCCTGGCATGAGAAGATGTTCTTTGAATGCTTGGTAAATGCTTATTATCTTATTGGTAGAAATGTCTGCTACTCCAGCAATTAAGCCAGTTCCCTGAAGATAACGCTTCACATTCTCCTGTTCAGCAACATCTTGGACGGATAGCTTTCCTAGCTGGAGGCTTTCAAATGTTGCCTGGTCAATGATATTAGAGTTGAGCAACTCATCACTTGTAACTTTTCCCCTTATACCATGGAAGGAAAGTTTCAAAGGAAAGAAGTATGCATTGGATTTTGGATCAAATGTGGCTCTCGATCTAAGTTCCTGATAAGTAACCCAGTCATTAGTGTTGGGATCCAGGAAACCACGATTTATGGATAACAGTTTTGCCATATCTTCATCCAATAAACCTCGTTTATAGGCGGTTTCCAAAGGGACGTGAAAACTGTGGAATGGATCAATAATGCCTCCTGTTGCAAGCTGGACTTGAAGAAGATTAAGGCCCAAGTTTCGGTCAATCAGCTCTTTTTTTATTGCTTGAAAGAGGGAAATTTTCTTCCCAGTATATGGATCGTTAAACCCAATGACTGCCCGTTCAGCATTCAGCAGCTTCTCCTTGAGGTCAAATCCCACCACTCCTTCCTGAACAGCTTCAGTTACAGTGAAAGTTTTGTTCTTCTCTGGATCTACGAGGAAGCCTGATGCTGCTTCAGCTTCTAACAGGGCAACTGCACAATCAGTTGGAAGAAAGTTTCTCTTCAAAGCCTGATATATACTGATTTTCTCCTTCGTGCTTTCTACGTGTACTCCTCCAAGGCTTGACAACCCATTTAGATACTGCCGGACCTCTTGCAGTTCTCCCACCTGCTGTATTGTTTGTTTGCCTTCTCTGATTTCATCATACTGAACCTGAGTAATTATTTTGGCCTTGAACAGTTGCTCCAAATTGACAGACTTCCTCAGACCCTGCAGACTTTCCTGCAGAGGGAGAAGTACCAGTCCAGTTTCTGAATCTGTGAAGACTTTGGATAGAAGCTCCTGATAGCTAGAGCCTTCCTTTGTATTGGGATCAGGATAACAGCTGGATAATTCTGATGGCCCATTTAGCGTTTTGAACAGACTCTCATCTATGTAGTTAAGTTTTAAGGCTTCGGAAAATGGTACTCTGCTTCCAGTCACGTAATTGATGATTCCACCAGTCGCTATTTGGGCTTGTAGAAAACGCACTGCATCCTTTTTCCCAACCAGACCTTTTTTAAATGCCTGAAAGAGAGATATTGTTTCTTCTTTGTGTTTGTAGCCCGTGGCTGCACTATTTGCCAGCAGCAGCTTTTGTTGATACTCTGACCCCACAATACCTTGTTGAATAGCTGCCTCTACAGTCAGCTTTTGATTGTTTGATGGATTGGTGATATGACCAGTAGCAGCTTGGGCTTCCAGCAGAGCCAAAGCCACCTCCTCAGAGACAAGTTTCTTCTGTAGAGCTTGGTAAATGCCAACTTTCTCCTTTGTCTGAGACACAGCGAAGCCACCGATGCTTGGCGTGACTTTGATGGGTTCTTCAGATTTATCCTGGTGGCATAAAGATCCATGAATGTGAGTCTTGACATGATGGCCTACAGCCCCATGAATGTGAGTGGTGGCTTGGTGGCCTACAGAACCATGAATGTGACTGGTAGCATGGTGGCCTACAGATCCATGAATGTGACCGGTGGCATGGTGGCCTACAGACCCATGAATATGAGTGGGGGCATGGTGGACCTCGGCTCCACTGATGTGGCCGGTGACTTTGATGGATTCATCAGCTTTTTCCTGGTGGCATACAGCCTTTTGGTGGCCTACAGCCCCATGAATGTGTGAGATGGAGTGGTGGCCCTCGGCTCCACCGATGTGGCCGGTGACATGGAGACCTCCAGACTCGTGATGGCCATGAGAACTGGACTCATGATGGCTGTGAGAACTGGATGAATGTGAGACCTGCTGAAGACCTTGAAAAAAGTGGGTTTCCACCTTGCCGACTGTCTCTTTCACTGTGTGAGAAACCTTGTTCTGCTTCCCTTGTGCGTGATGACCTTTGCGCTCCATTGTTGTGGCCTGTGACGATTTTACTCCACACTCTTGTCAGACTTTTTTTTTCAGATGCTGTTAAAAAAAATATAAGAAAAGGAATAAAGGTTATTATTATGTATGGCAGATGTACATTGCACCATTAACAATTCATCTGCTTCCTATCAGATAATGCTCACACAGTGTTAACAATCCACCCCTGTGGCAAAGTGGATACTGTGAGCCTTGGCAGAGGTTAATGACACTAAATTATATTTATCTGAGGGGTTTTCAAAATGTTTCCACACACACACACATATATATAATATATATATATAAATATATATATATACACATATATATATATACACATATATATATACACATATATATATATATATCAGTTAAAAAAAGTGCAGAATCATTTTGGAGGATAATCAAATTCTTCAGCTTTCCATTATATTTGCGTAGGTTCTAAACAGCACATAGGAAGCATAGCCTGACAAATCTAGCTCTGCATCCCAAATATAGAATCAAAACAGAATGAAGAAAAATGAAAGGAAAGGAAAGGAAAAGGTATAGAAAATGAAAGGAAAAGTAAGGAAAGGAAAAAAAGAAAAGGAAAGGAAACCAAAGAAAATCAAATAAAGTGAAACGAAAGGAAAAGTAAAGGAAAGTAATGGAAAGAAAATGAAAGGAGAGGATAAAAAGAAAAGGAAAGGAAATCAAAGAAAATGAAACAAAGCAAAAGGAAAAAAAAAGTAAAGGAAACCAAAGGAAAGAAAAGGAAAGGGAAAAAAAAAGGAAAAGGAAAGGAAACCAAAGAAAAGGAAACAAAGTGAAAGGAGAGAAAAAGCAAATTAAAGGAAACTAAAGGAAAGAAAAGGAAAGGAATGGAAGGAAAGGTAAGAAAAAAAGAAAAGTAAAGGAAACAAAAGAAAAGAAAAGGAAAGGAAGCAAAATGAAAAGTAAAGAAAATGAAAGGAAAAGGAGAAGAAAATGGAAGGAAAAGTAAGGGAAACCAAGAAAAAAGTAAAGGAAGCAAAAGGAAAAGAAAGGAAAGGAAAAAAGAAAGGAAACTAAAGAAAAGCAAATAAAGTGAAAGGAAAGGAAAAGTAAAGGAAACCAATGGAAAGAAAAGAAAATGAAAGACAAGGATAAAAAGAAAAGGAAGGAAACCAAAGAAAAGGAAACAAAGTAAAAGGAAAGGGAAGAAAAGTAAAGGAAACGAAAGGCAAGAAAAGGAAAGGAAGGAAAGAAGGGAAGGTAGGGAAACGAAAAAAAGAAAAGGAAAGGAAATGAAAGGAAAGGAAGCCAAAGAAAAGGAAACAAAGCAAAAGGAAAGGAAAAGTAAAGGAAACAAAAGGAAAGGTAATAAAGAAAAGGAAAGGAAAACAAAGAAAAGGAAACAAAGTGAAAGGAGAGGAAAGGAAAAGTAAAGGAAACCAAAGGAAAAGAATGGAAGGAAAGGAAAGGTAAGAAAAAGGAAAAAAAAAAGAAAAGGAAAGTAAACTAAAGAAAAGGAAACAAAGTGAAAGGAAAGGAAAAGGGAAAGGAAAGGAAGGTAAGGAAAATAAAGAAAAAAAAGAAAAGGAAAGGAAAGGAAAAAAAGAAAAGGAAAGGAAAAAGAAAGGAAAGGAAAAAAAAGGAAAGGGAACTTTAAGCTGCTATACATATTCCCAGGAAATGAACCCACATCACCTGGGTTTATAAAACCTTATACGAGTTAAAAGAATTCGATAACATCTAATACAATGTATTGATATCATTCCTGAAAAGGCGCTATTTCCTGCTAAGTTCTAATAATCATATACATACAATATGACAAACGTGTTGAAAAAAAAAAGTATTAACACCAGTGTGGAATATTATGCATTTCACATTTTTGATGCTTCATCGGGAGATCAACAAACATAACATATTAGTGTGCATGGAGCGCCACATCCAATTAAGCCGGGGGGGGGGGGGGGGGGGTTATATCCCTTGTTCAGTAAGTGTTAGTATTTCGCAGGGATAGGGCTTAGGAAAGTCATCGTTTTCTTACACTGGAAAAACAAAACTCTGTTCTGCAATTTGCTGAAGTAAAATTCTGTTTGATTCAACTTCTATGTCTTTTTGAAGAGTTAAGCTGCCTGTGGAGGGTGGCATCTAGAACAAAACGCTATGAACAATCTAGCGACAAGCAGATCTAAGATTAGTGTAAGCATTTGGTCCACTGATGGAAATCCAATCAGATGCAGCAGCTGTTTAGATGGTTTTTTTTGACAGCTGCCGACGCTACTTCCAAATCACAATAGGCTAGCAGAGGGCATTTGTCTATCCGCGCTGTATGGTGTGGATGGAGGAATCTGTTAGATTTAATTTGATCAGCCCGCCGACTAAAAAAAATAAATCTATCACTATTCGATTGTAAGCTCTTATGACCAGGGCCCTCTTAAAGGAGTTGTAAAGTCAGAAGGCATTCTATGCATTAAGATAAAAAGCTTTATGTGTGTAGCAGCCTCCCCCAGCACCCCCTAATACTTACCTGAGCCCCATCTCTCTCCAGCAATGTCCACAAGTCCCTTGGCCATTAGGGACTCTCCCTCCTGATTGGCTGAGACACAGCTACGGCGCCACTGGCTCCTGCGGCTGGCAATCAAAGTTGGTCAGCCAATCAGGAAGGAGAGGGGGTGGGGCCGAATGGCAGCTCTGTGTCTGAATGGACACACGGAGCTGCAGCTCGGCTCGGGTGCCTCCATAGCAAGCTGCTTGTTATGGGGGCACTCTTCAGGAGGGAGGGGCCAGGAGAGCCGAAGAGGGATCTGAGGAGGATCCAGGCTACTCTGTGCAAAACCAACTGCACAGAGGAGGTAAGTATAACATGTTTGTTATTTTTTATTTTTTTTTAAAACGCGACTTTATAATCACTTTAACCCTCTTGTTCTTTCGTGTTTTGTAACTGTACTGTCTCCCTTTATATTGTAATGCGCTGCACAAACTGCTGGCACTATATAAATCCTGTATAATAATAATAATAATAATATTGGTGTAAGGCCAGCTTGTTGCCAAAGTCCGATGCAGTACTGAGATCTGAGCACTGGGTGGCGATGGTGGATCAATATTGGATGGATGGTATTACTATCAGTTTATTGCAGGAAAGGCACTCCTGTCTACAAAAGTGATGCAGGTTTAAAGTAATAAAATGCAATATGCAGTCAAGAAGGCAGCACAATTACAATCCCTGGACCCTGCATAGCGTTAAAATGTAAAGTTTAATTTAAAGTGTAACTAAAGGCAAAACTTTTTTTTAGTTTTGGATAGAGTGGTGAGGGATTAGAACACCTGTCAGATTTTTATTGCTGTCTGTGGCCCCCGTTAGGGAGATTCACCCTCTCTATTTGTCCTGCTTACTTTAATCAATGAAAGTGAAAGCAAATCACAAATGTTGGGTTGTCACCAGAACAGGAATATAGGGGAAATCTTCTGATGGGGACGCCAGTTCTGGGATTTCTTCTCACTTTCTGGTGATGGGACAGGAAGTAAAGGGAAATCTCCCCAATGGGACACTGACAGGGGTATAGCACCCCCTTACTGTATCCGAAATGGAAAAAAAAAAGCGTTTTGCCTTTAGTTCAACTTTAACCCCTTCTGGAGCGCCCACCCTGAGGACTGGAGGCCCATGCAGGCAAAGTGATGTACCGGTACATCGCTGCCTGCTTTCAGGTTTAGGGCACATGCATGCAAGCCACACCCCCCCCCCGCCCGCCTAATTGTACAGAGCTGGAGTCTATCGCCAAGTCTTGGCCAATGATTCATGGCCGGGACCTGCTGATCAGCTGTGTCCAATCACAGCTCAGAGCCCTGTGTTGACAATCGTACAGAGGGAACGATCGCCCTGTTTCTTCTCCTTGCAAAGCACCACGTGTTCAGCTGTCAGCCAATGACAGCCGATCATAGGTCACCCCTTAGTGATCACTAGTGCAGCAAATCAGTGCCCACCAGTGCCACCTATCAGTATCTATCAGTACTGCTTATCAGTGCCCACCAGTGCCACCTATCAGTATCTATTAATACTGCTTATCAGTGCCCACCAGTGCCACCTATCAGTATCTATTAATACTGCTTATCAGTGCCCACCAGTGCCACCTATCAGTATCTATCAGTACTGCTTATCATTGCCCACCAGTGCCACCTATCAGTATCTATTAATACTGCTTATCAATGCCCACCAGTGTCACCTATCAGTACTGCTTATCATTGTCCACCAGTGCCACCTATCAGTATCTATCAGTACTGCTTATCGGTGCCCACCAGTGCCACCTATCAGTATCTATTAATGCTGCTTATCAGTGCCCATCAGTGCCACCTATCAGTATCTATTAATACTGCTTATCAGTGCCCACTAGTGCCACCTATCAGTATCTATCAGTTCAGCTTATCAGTGTCCACCAGTGCCACCTATCAGTATCTATAAGTACAGCTTATCAGTGCCCACCAGTGCCACCTATCAGTGCTGCCAATCAGTCCCCATCAGTGCCTCATCATTGGTGCCTCCTGATCAATGGCCACTAGTGCCATCTATCAGTGCCTATCAATGCCGCCTATCAGTGCCACCTATTAGTGCCACCGCTCTTTGCCACCTATCAGTGCCCATCAGTGCCACTCATCAGTGCAGCCTCATCAGTGCCTCCTGATCAGTGCTCACTAGTGCTACCTCATCAGCTCCACCTATCAGTGCCCATCAGTGATGGGGAAAAATTACCTGTTTGCAAAATTTTATAACAAAATATGAAAAACGTTTTGTTTTTTTTTTTTGTTTTTTCAAATTTTTTTTTTTGTTTTTTTTGTTTAGTAAAACTAAAAAACCCAGTGATGATTAAATATCATGAACAGAAAGCTCTTTTTGTGTGAAAAAAATCATAAAAAATGTATTTGGTTACAGTGTTTTATGACCACGTAATTGTTATTCGAAGAGTGACAGCGCTGAAAGCTATCCTGGGCAGGAAAGGGGTGAAAATTACCCAGTAAGCAAGTGGTTAAAAGCCGTCAGTTTCGGTTTCGGCCTGAATTTTCAGTTTCGGTTTTGGCACCGAAATTTTCCTTTCAGTGCACCACTAGTAAATATGATATTATTTCCTATCTATTTACTATTGCTAGCAGCATTAGGATTACAAATAACCAATATTGATTAGGAGGGTGAAGTTCCACTTTAAGTCGTCTTGAGTATAGATAGAGATGTAGTACTGCAATTGGAGCACTAGGTGGCGCTGGCTGATCACAGTTGGATAGGCAGGTTTGGGTCTAAATCATAGCTCCCAACTGTCCCGGATTTCGAGGGACTGTCCCTGAGTTGGAATAAAGTCCCCCTATTCCTCTTTCCTCCTCATTTGTCCCTCATTTTGG
The DNA here is from genome assembly GCF_965119305.1 of Pelophylax lessonae. Lineage (NCBI taxonomy): Eukaryota > Metazoa > Chordata > Amphibia > Anura > Ranidae > Pelophylax > Pelophylax lessonae. The sequence goes on from NC_138772.1 coordinate 543,764,458, forward strand.
TCTGATCTATATAGTTGTATATAAAATGCAAATTTTATCTTTCAAAAAGTGTTTCCCGATGCTAAACCGTTCATCCAATTTCTAAATTGCTGCATTTGGAAGTTTCAAAAGTCAATATAAAGGGATAGTAGTGGTAAAAAAAAAAGCACTTGTGGGTTTAACTAATCATTTATTTAATAATTCTCCTTAACCACTTGCCGATCGCCTGCCGCAGATATACTGCGGAAGGCTGGCTTGGCTATGGTATGGCGGTTAGTGGGCGCACTCCTGGGGGCGCGGGTGCGCCCCGGAGGCATTAGCCCACCCTTATTAGGCAACGGGGAAGTCATTCCATGGTGCCGGTGGCCGTGATTGCCGTCGGCCACCCGCGATCGCTCCCCGTGGAGAGAGAACGACAGTCTGCTTTTGTAAATGCGGCAGACTGTTGTTCTCTCTGGAATGAACACAGAGCCCCTGTGATCCTCCTATTTAGGATCACAGGTCTCTATGTTGATTCCACAAGTCCCTCCCCCATACAGTTAGAAAACACCCCCTAGGCTCACACCTAACCCTTTGATCGCCCCTGTGTTAACCCCTTCCCTGCCAATGTCGTTATTACAGTAACAGAGCATATTTTTAGCACTGATTACTGTAGTAATGTCACTGGTCCCCCCAAAGTGTCAAAAATGACAGGGGTCCGATCTGTCCGCCACAATGTCGCAGTCCCGCTAAAAATCGCAGATCGCCGCCATTACTAGAAAAATAAATAAATAAAAAAAAAATGACATAAATCTTTCCCCTAGTTTGTAGATGGGATAACTTTTGCGCAAACCAATCAAAATACGCTTATTGGGATTTTTTTTTTTTTTTTTTTACCAAAAATTGTAGCAGAATACAAATTTTTTTTTATTGGGAATGTTATATAGCAGAAAGTGAAAAATATTTTTTTTTTTTTTTTAGAATTGTCGCTCTTTTTTGGTTTATAGCGCAAAAAATAAAAATCACACAGGTGATCAAATACCACCAAAAGAAAGCTCTATTTATGGGAAAAAAAGGACGTCAATTTTATTTATGTTCAGCGTTGCACGACCGCACAATTGTCCGTTAACCTCTTTACCACTGCCCGCCGCAGATATACCGCTCCCAGGCGAATTGCCATACATGTATGACGCTTGCTCTCAGGAGGCTAGGGGGGGGGGGGGTGGCGCGTTCCCGCTTGTCAGCGGGGAAGCCGATGCAGCGGGCAGGCGGCTCTGATTGCCGCCTAACACCCGTGATCGCTCCCCACTGAGAGAGAAGAACGGTCAGCTGTTGTAAACACATCTGACCGTTCTTCTCTCTGTAATGATCACAGAGCTCCTGTGATCCTTCTATATAGGATCACAGGTCTCTAAGATCATTTCACAAGCCATGCCCCCCCCAGAGTTAGAATCACTCCCCTAGGCTCACATTTAACCCCTTGATCACCCACAATGTTAACCCCTTCCCTGCCAGTGTCATTATTACAGTAACGGTGCATATTTTTAGCACTGATTAATGTAGTAATGTCACTGGTCCCCCCAAAAGTGGCAAAAATGTCAGTTAGGGGTCCGATCTGTGAAAACACAGCCGACCGTTGTTCTCTCTGGAATGAACACAGAGCTCCTGTGATCCTTCTATTTAGGATCACAGGTCTCTGTGTTGATTTCACAAGTCTCCCATACAGTTAGAAAACACCCCCTAGGCTCACACTTAACCCTTTGATCACCCCTGGGTTAACCCCTTCCCTGCCAGTGTCATTATTACAGTAACAGTGCATATTTTTAGCACTGATTACTGTAGTAATGTCACTGGCACCCCCAAAAGTGGCAAAAATGTCAGTTAGGGGTCCGATCTGTCCGCCGCAATGCCGCAGTCCCGCATCTGCCATTACTAGTAGATCACTGCCATTACTAGTAAAAAAAAAAACAATAAGAATGACATAAATCTTTCCCATAGTTCGTAGACGCGATAACGTTTGCGCAAACGAATCAAAATACGCTTATTGCGATTTTTTTTTTACCAAAAATATGTAGCAGAAAACAAATTGGCCCTTAAATGTGAAAAAAAAAATTGATTTTTAAAATTGATTTTTGAGAATGTTATATAGCAGAATGTGAAAAATATTGTTTTTTTTTTTTTTTTCAAAATTGTCGCCCTTTTTTTGTTTATAGCGCAAAAAATAAAAATCGCACAGGTAATCAAATACCACCAAAATAGAGCTCTATGTGTGGGGAAAAAACTTTTGCGCAAACCAATCAAAATACGCTTATTGCGATTTTTTTTTTTTTTTACCAAAATATGTACCAGAATACAAATTGGCCTAAAATTATGAAAAATTTTGATTTTTACATTTTTTTTTAGGAATGTTATATAGCAGAATGTTAAAAAATATATATTTTTTTTAGAATTGTCGCTCTCTTTTTGTTTATAGCGCAAAAAATAAAAATCGCACCGGTAATCAAATACCACCAAAATAAAGCTCTGTGTGTGGGGAAAAAAGGACATCAATTTTATTTGGGTACAGCGTCGCACAACCGCGCAATTGTCTGTTAAAATAATTCAGTGCCGAATCACAAAAAATGGCCGGGTCATTAAGGGGGCAAATCCTTCTGGTCCAGAAGTGGTTAAGGGGGCGTGGCAGGGGTGTGTGTCCTGTGCCTACATACTTTTGCTAATGGGTGTCCCTCATTCCCATCTCAAAAAGTTGGAATCTGGAAAGTCGTGTCTAAATGGTGGATACAGACCCCAGACCCGCCCACTGCAAGCTCCGCCCTGTTAGTCACATACAGAAATCCTGACTGCTATGCATTTGTGTTAAGAGGGACCCTCTTAATACAAATGCATAGCAGTCAGGAATTTCTGTATGTGATTAACAGGGCGGAGCCTGCAGTGGGCGGGTCTGGGAATCCATGATCCACATCACAAGCCGGTGTTCCCAGACCACCAAGTTCCAGAGAGAAGGTGGCTGGGTGGCCTGGGAACGTGTAGTAATGTCTGGAAGGCATCGATCTCCAAAAAGATGACAATCTATCTGGGCGACAGATCTTCCAGCTCAGCTACGGTATATATATATATATATATTATCCCTGTGTCTTATTATACACAGGATGCCAGGACTGGGTGGAGCCCCCCTGACCGGTTTCAGTAATGATTCTATATAATAATTAATGATGTAAATTTCTACGAGGTCAGACGGTGTGATGAGCGGCGGTTGGGTGTGACACGTCTGTTCACGGCCGTAACGTGCGCGGCCGGGGGGAAAGTGATTTAAGGATAACGAGATATTTACATTTAATAAAAGCCTGGCTTCCCACAATGCACTTCTGCTTTTCATACAAACAAATGACGCAATGCAGGGAGAATTTCGCCATCCTCTCAGGTCGGATACGCCGTACTTTACCAATCCACAGACACGGGCGCCAGACTCAGAACGCACACGCCGCATGCTTTTTGGAGATGCCTTCGCCTTTACATTGACTTGTGTGGGGAAGAGATAAATGCCTGCATGTTAACCCTAGAGATGCTGGTTCCTTTTCGGTTGTGAGCCATTTCTTAGAGCAGATCTTCTGCCTAACAGAAAATCTCCAGCATGCTGGACAATGTCCGAGATTTATAATCTCCTTTACTTTCTTCTCCTGGTAACCTTCCACGCCTAAAGCCACTCTGGAGGGATTACCTCTCACTAGAGGCATAACTAGAACCTTCAGGGCCCCGGTGCAAGAAACCATGAAGGGCCCCCTCGGCCCCTAACCTTCAGGCCTGGGGCTCTTCCCACTGATCCTGGGGCCCTTTGTTCTCATTGTGGGGCCCTTCACCAGGTTCTGCAGTGGGCCCCCTTCCTGCAATCTTGGGGCCTCCCCATGGCGATGGAATGCCCGGTCGCAAGTGTGACCTTTGCAATCCTGGAAGTTCACCCACTGGTGTCAGTAGTTTTTATTTTTTGGTATTTTAATTGTATTATTTTTTATCATTTTATTTTATTTTTTTACAATGTCACTGACTATGACTCTGTCCATTCAGAAAAGGAAGGAGCTGGTAAATTACATATTTACCGACCCCTCCTGGTTCTCTATTGTGACACATCCCCTGCAGCAGCCGGCAGGAGAGGGGAGGGAGCACGGGGGGGGGGGGGGGGGCAGCACAGTGGGGGAAAGGGGGGGGGCAGTACAGTGGGGAGAGGGGCAGGGGAGCACACTGTCCTTCCACCAACCACCTTCCCATCCATCCACCCACCCATCCATCTACCCACCCATCCATCCACCATTCCATCCATCCAACCAACCATCCCACCCTCCCATGCATCCACCCATGCATCCATCCACCCTCCCATGCATTCACCCATCCACCCACCCATCCATCCACCCATCCATCCATCCATCCATCCACCCTCCCATCCATCCATCCACCCTCCCATCCATCCACCATCCCATCCATCCACCCTCCCATGCATTCACCCATCCACCCACCCATCCATCCACCCATCCACCCTCCCATCCATCCATCCACCCTCCCATCCATCCACCATCCCATCCATCCACCCTCCCATTCATTCACCCATCTATCCATCCACCCACCTACCCATCCATTCATCCACCATCCACCCTCCCATCAATCCACCATCTACCCTCCCATCCATCCACCCATCCATCCATTCACCCACCTACCCATCCATTCATCCACCAATCCACCCTCCCATGCATCCACCCACCCATCCTCCCATCCATCCACTCATCCATCCACCCACTCATCCATCCATCCACCCATCCATCCATCCACCCATCCATCCACCCATCCATCCATGATGACAAGTTTGGGCTTAGGCTTGAACCCTTTCAGCACAGACTGGAGAAAAAAGGCTTACACATGGGGTGGCAGAATCGCTGTTTATTGGCAGGTGAGGGGTTCCCCTATTGGCTCACAGGCATCAGGCTGGCAGAGAAGGGGTTACTGATCACTTTTATTACCAGTTGGCGCAGGTTGGTGTTGTTGGCTCTCGGTGACTGATCCGGTGACATTCCTGGGCGTCCATCATGTGAAATCCCTGCAGAGCGGAGACAACACCCACATAACTGACATACTATGGGAGCGTCACCTTCCATGGGACGCAGCCAGCTGGTGCTAACCAGGCGGAAACGCTGCGCAGAGCTTCTCACAATGTGCATTAGGAGCTTCAGAAAGTCAGAGAGAGCCCCGCCTCATTTCCTGGCTGGAGGACACCCAGTAGCATCTAGCTCTTTCCTCCCCAGCCTGACTGTCCCTGGTCCATCCCTTTCATTCATTGGATTTTAGTTCTTTCAATGATGGAGGCTCAGCATCACATGTAGGCGGTAGCTTTGCAAATACAGCCTGCCTAGGAACACTCACTCTTCCAGACCCACCCATCAAGGCATTTTGATATTTGCATAATTCCACCCAAGGGCTCCTGAGAGGAATACTGAGACTGGGTGCTGTGATGTTTCCAGGAAGCTTTGTACAGCACCCTGCTGGCCCCTCCCACCAGACATGATCTGCCTGCATTGCATAGAGAAGCAAAGAGACCTAGTGATGATAATGATAGCAGATCGATCAGACCTCATACAATGGCTGCGGATTGATCAAACCTCATACATTGGCTGCAGATTGATCAAACCTCATATATTGGCTGCAGATTGATCAGACCTCATACATTGGCTGGGGATTGATCAGACCTCATACAACAGCTGCAGATTGATCAGACCTCATACAATGGCCGCAGATTGATCAGACCTCATACAATGGCTGCAGATTGATCACATCCCATACACTGGCTGCAGATCGATCAGACCTCATACATTGGCTGCAGATCGATCAGACCTCATATAATGGCTGCGGATTGATCAGAACTCATACACTGGCTGCAGATCGATCAGACCTCATACATTGGCTGGGGATTGATCAGACCTCATACAATGGCCGCAGATTGATCAGACCTCATACAATGGCTGCAGATTGATCAAACTTCTGGCTGCAGATTGATCAGACCTCATACATTGGCTGAGGATTGATCAGACCTCATACAATGGCTGGGAATTGATCAGAGCTCATACAATGGCTGGGAATTGATCAGACCTCATACATTGGCTGAGGATTGATCAGACCTCATACATTGGCTGCGGATTGATCAGAGCTCATACAATGGCTGGGGATTGATCAGACCTCATACATTGGCTGGGGATTGATCAGACCTCATACATTGGCAGGGGATTGATCAGACCTCATACATTGGCTGGGGATCGATCAGACCTCATACATTGGCTGGGGATTGATCAGACCTCATACATTGGCTGGGGATTGATCAGACCTCATACATTGGCAGGGGATTGATCAGACCTCATACATTGGCTGGGGATTGATCAGACCTCATACATTGGCTGGGGATCGATCAGACCTCATACATTGGCTGGGGATTGATCAGACCTCATACAATGCCTGCAGATTGATCGATCTGTTGGCACTGTACCCACTATGAGAAATCTCCCTTCAAGATATAACTGTAATAGTTAATCTCCCGGGGGAAGATAATGGTGACAATCCTGGAGGTGGTGATATAGCAGGCCAGGACCCGGAAGGTATGACATCACATATCTGATACATATTTCACCCTTCTGCTAAATTCCACACACCAGCTGCAAAAACGATGAAAATCCCCGGTGACGGGCCGCACCCCGCTGAGCTATGGCAGTGAGAGCAGAGCATGCTGGGACCTGCCTGGCAACACACAGCCACAGCCCAGCCTAACATGGACACCAGGAGGCCCGTCCGATGGGTCAGCAAGATGGATGGTGTGAGATCAAGGAGACTGGAGCAATATCACAGAGAATTATTAGAAGATAGAGTAGTAGATCCCTGGAATGGACCTTTAGTAGTGGGTCAATTACCAGTGAGGGCTCCCTTCATATTTGATTCAGGGGCGTAACTACAGGGGTTGCCATTGCAACCGGGCCCCATGCTGCAGGGGGTCTGTGTGGCTCCCCTGTACACCTGGATAGGAGGGGCGGTGAGGGCAGCATGTAGAGAAATCACTGTCCTCCTTTTTCCTTCTGTAGCTGCAGGAAGGAAAATAGAGGAGATTGGCTCCTCTGTATGCTGCCCCCGCCACTCCTCCTATCCAGTATACTTGTGTTCTGCTGTCTCTGGACCCCTGTGTGCTCCTCTGGTCCCCCCCACCCCACTGTGCTCCCTCCCCTCTCCTGCCGGCTGCTGCAGGGGATGTGTCACAATAGAGAACCAGGAGGGGGTCAGTAAATATGTAATTTACCAGCTCCTTCCTTTTCTGAATGGACAGAGTCATAGTCAGTGACACTGTAAAAAAATAAAATAAAATGATAAAAATAATACAATTAAAATACCAAAAAATAAAAACTACTGACACCAGTAGGTGAACTTCCAGGATCGCAAAGGTCACACTTGTGACCGGGCCCTGGCCTTCCACCACCGTGAGGAGGCCCCAAGATGGCAGGAAGGGGGCCCACTGCAGAACTTGTGCAAGGGTCCTGCTGCAGGACCGTAATAAAGGGCCACGCAACGAGAGTAAAGGTCCCCAGGATCAGTGGGAGGAGTCCCAGGCTTGAAGGGAAGGGCCCCTGCCAGGGGTTCGGGGGGCCCTTCATGGTTTCTTGCACCGGGGCCCTGAAGGTTCTAGTTATGCCTCTAATTTGATTGGCCTACTAATGCACATGCTTTACGTGACGTGCTGACACACCACAATGGACCTACAATCAGACCCTCACCTTTTATGCCGATGCCGCACATTACAGCAATGTTTTACCATGAATTGTGGTTCCTCTGTGTTTGCTGGTTCAATGAATTGGGGTGTCATTCTAAACGTGTGACACCATCACACCGCAACGCACTGAACTCAGATGTGTGAATCGCAGTAACGTGCAGCAAGACATTCATTTGAATGCATTTTAACCTGTTCCTGTTGGCTATGCACATACACACTATATTACCAAAAGTATTGGGACGCCTGGCTTTACACACACATGAACTGTAATGACATCCCAGTCTTAGTCCATAGGGTTCAACATTGAGTTGGCCCTCCCTTTGCAGCTATAACAGCTTCAACTCTTCTGGTAAGGCTGTCCACAAGGTTTAGGAGTGTCTATGGGAATGTTTCACCATTCTTCCAGAACTGCATTTGTGAGGTCAGGCACTGATGTTGGAGAGAAGGCCTGGCTCGCAGTCTGTGCTCTAATTCATCCCAAAGGTGTAGCGCAGGAACTACTTTTGCTACTTTTGCTTTTACTTTGGTGCGGCACCGCAAAGTCGGTGTCACACCGATTGCAACTCTCCCGTTGCTTGCAACAGGCTGCGATTTTACCTGTCAAATCTCGCCAATGTGAATAGGGGCTTAGGCTGGATTTGTACAATGGCGGCTGGTGCTCCATGGGCCTGGGGGGCGGCAGACAGACCACACCATATTCCCCCCCCCCCCACCCCGGACCAGACCAGCTCCAGCACGCACATCATACCACCACCCCCCCCCCCGGCGGCTTCCCCCGGCGGCGGCTTCCCCTGCGTCTCCTCTCTCCTCCTCCTTGGCCAATAGCATGGCTCCTCCTTTCGGCCAATCAGGAAACGGGCCTCAGGACCCGCTTCCTGATTGGCTGGGAGGAGAATCAGTGTGATAATAGCGAATAATCATTCGCTATTGTCATACAACTGGGTGGGCTCAGGGCGCAATGCGCAATGCTCTGCGCCCCGAGCCCACCCTTTTTTTAAAGCCTATTAGAGCCTCTGGCTCTGATCACGTGCTTACAAAAAAAAAAAAATCCCCTATTGGAATCCATGCGTCCGGTGCCCTGCATGTAGATTAGGGGGCTGGACACATGGATGGGGGGGGGCCCAATGGACGGGCCACCACTGGATCCATACTGGCTGCGGCTCACAGCAGGGGGTCCGGTGTGTCCCTGTTCACCAATTCAGGTGCAAATCAGGTCCGAATTTCTACCTGAATTTGCACCTGATTCTGAGCCAAAGACGCACAGGACTCTTTCAAAATGCGGACTGCGGCCCCTCCCCCGGAGCTGTGTGAACCGGCTCCATTGACAGCTGGTCACATTCTCCTGTCTTCCGAATTGGAACTTTGGAAACCCACATCCAATTTGCAAGTGTGAACCCAACCTTAAGGAAGCCAATCTTATTTTCAGGGCTCTTAATCGCCCCATGCAGGTGCCTTTCCCAAGGTATGAGAATTTGCAGTCAAGTCTGGCACAGCACCTGCACATTTGCACCCTCATCACATCTCCAGGTTCTAAAGGGCGCTGTATAAAGAGACTCTTCTCTGTAACAGACTTCATGCAGACCCCGAGAGGCCCTGTACAGTCCGATCCCTATACACGCCCCGCCACTCCCTACAGCTGGAGATTACACAAGCACAGCTCAGGGACACCTATAATAGGCACTCATAGCAGACAGTCAGGAATGTGAAGTGATTTTGGGTCAGGTGACACTTCTCGCTGTCCTAGATGCACTGACATACCATTGTACAATTATTGCATTAACTACCTACCCCCCCCCCTCCCCCGCTATCATACCTGTATACTTCTTAAAGAATGGAGAATTTGACATTCTCCCTCTGGACACATTTATTTGGTGATACCTTTGTTACCACTTAAAGCGGTTGTATCACCTGTGTACAAAAAAAAAAAAACCCTGCAGGACAATGGCATAATGTGCTAGTATGTATCGCATACTAGCACATTATAAAATACTTACCTTAGAACGCCTGGACATCGCTGAGGAAGCTGACATGTTCCCTCTGCGTCCCTTCCGGGTTCGGCGGCTCCGACGCTGTAAGTGGCCGGTGCCACGATGACGTCACTCCCGTGCATGCGCGCGGGAGTTCACTTTCCGGCAAGGAGCTCTGAAGGTCCGGTAAGATACCCCGGACCTTCAGAGCGCATGCGTCGCTAGTATCAGCAGGCTGCATGCAGGGTGAATATCTCCTAAACCGTGCAGGTTTAGGAGATATTAATTTTACCTACAGGTAAGCCTTATTATAGGCCGCATTATAGGCTTACCTGTAGGTAAAAATTTAAAAGCGGAGTATACTACCACTTTAAGACTGGAAGATTTTGCTGCTTAATGACCAGGGCCTATTTTGCAATTCCGCACTGCGTTACTTTAACGGACAATTGCGTGGTCGTGTGACGCTGTACATAAACGAAATTGACGCCCTTTTTTTCCCACAAACAGAGATTCCTTTTGGTGGTATTTGATCACCTGTGCGATTTTTATTTTTTGCGCTATAAAAAAAAAGAGCGACAATTTTGAAAAAAAAATAAATAAACAATATTTTTCACATTCTGCTATATAACAATCCCCCCCCCCCCCCCCAAAAAAAATGTAAAAATAAAATTTTTTAAACATTTTAGGCCAATTTGTTTTCTGCTACATATTTTTGGTAACAAAATCGCAACAAGCGTATTTTGATTGGTTTGCGCAAAAGTTATTGTGTTTATTAATTACGGGAAAGATTTATGTAATTTTTATTGTTTTTTTTTTTCCTAGTAATGGCGGTGATCTGCAATTTTTAGCGGGACTGCGACATTGCGGTGGACAGATCGGACCCCTAACTGACATTTTGACACTTTTGGGGGTACCAGTGACATTACTACAGTAATCAGTGCTATACATATGCACTGTTACTGTAAAAATGACACTGGCAGGGAAGGGGTTAATACTATGGGTGATCAAGGGGTTAAATGTAAGCCTAGGGGAGTGATTCTAACTGTGGGGGGGGGGGGGGGGGGTTGGGCTTGTGAGATGACCATAGAGATATGCGATCCTATATAGCAGGATCGCATGGTCTCTGTGATCATGTCAGGGAGAAGGACGGACGGCTGTGTTTACATCAGCCGTCCGTCCATCTCTGTCAATGGGGAAAGATCGCTGGTGTCAGAAGGCCGTTGGAGCCGCCTGACACTCGCTCCACCGGCGGCACGCGCTCGCCCCCTAGCTCCTCCCAGGCGAGCGCCGTACATGTCCGGGACTTTGCCTGGGAGAGCCGACCTGCTGCCGTACATCTGCGGTGGCTGGTCGGCAAGTGGTTAAGGACCAGGCCTATATCTGACACTTGTTGCTTACAAGTTAAAATCAGTATTTTTGCTAGAAAATTACTTAGAACCCCCAAACATTTTATATACAGTGGGTACGGAAAGTATTCAGACCCCCTTAAATTTTTCACTCTTTGTTATATTGCAGCCATTTGCTAAAATCATTTAAGTTCATTCTTCTTCCTCATGAATGTACACATAGCACCCCATACTGACAGAAAAACACAGAATTGTTGACATTGTTGCAGATTTATTAAAAAAGAAAAACTGAAATATCACATGGTCCTAAGTATTCAGACCCTTTGCTGTGACACTCATATATTTAACTCAGGTGCTTTCCATTTCTTCTGATCATCCTTGAGATGGTTCTACACCTTCATTTGAGTCCAGCTGTGTTTGATTATACTGATTGGACTTGATTAGGAAAGCCACACACCTGTCTATATAAGACCTTCCAGATCACAATGCATGTCAGAGCAAATGAGAATCATGAGGTCAAAGGAACTGCCTGAAGAGCTCAGAGACAGAATTGTGGCAAGGCACAGATCTGGCCAAGGTTACAAAAAGATTTCTGCTGCACATCAGGTTCCTAAGAGCACAGTGGCCTCCATAATCCTCAAATGGAAGACGTTTGGGATGACCAGAACCCTTCCTAGAGCTGGCCGTCCGGCCAAACTGAGCTATCGGGGGAGAAGAGCTTTGGTGAGAGAGGTAAAGAAGAACCCAAAGATCACTGTGGCTGAGCTCCAGAGATGCAGTCAGGAGATGGGAGAAAGTTGTAGAAAGTCAACCATCACTGCAGCCCTCCACCAGTCGGGGCTTTATGGCAGAGTGGCCCGATGGAAGCCTCTGCTCAGTGTAAGACACATGAAAGCCCGCATGGAGTTTGCTAAAAAACACCCGAAGGACTCCAAGATGGTGGGAAATAAGATTCTCTGGTCTGATGAGACCAAAATAGAACTTTTTGGCCTTAATTCTAAGCGGTATGTGTGGAGAAAACCAGGCACTGCTCATCACCTGTCCAATACAGTCCCAACAGTGAAGCATGGTGGTGGCAGCATCATGCTGTGGGGGTGTTTTTCAGCTGCAGGGACAGGACGACTGGTTGCAATCGAGGGAAACATGAATGCGGCCAAGTACAGGGATATCCTGGACAAAAACCTTCTCCAGAGTGCTCTGGACCTCAGACTGGGCCGAAGGTTTACCTTCCAACAAGACAATGACCCTAAGCACACAGCTAAAATAACGAAGGAGTGGCTTCACAACAACTCCGTGACTGTTCTTGAATGGCCCAGCCAGAGCCCTGACTTAAACCCAATTGAGCATCTCTGGAGAGACCTAAAAATGGCTGTCCACCAACGTTTACCATCCAACCTGACAGAACTGGAGAGGATCTGCAAGGAGGAATGGCAGAGGATCCCCAAATCCAGGTGTGAAAGACTTGTTGCATCTTTCCCAAAAAGACTCCTGGCTGTATTAGATCAAAAGGGGGCTTCTACTAAATACTGAGCAAAGGGTCTGAATACTTAGGACCATGTGATATTTCAGTTTTTCTTTTTAATAAATCTGCAACAATGTCAACAATTCTGTGTTTTTCTGTCAGTATGGGGTGCTATGTGTACATTCATGAGGAAGAAGAATGAACTTAAATGATTTTAGCAAATGGCTGCAATATAACAAAGAGTGAAACATTTAAGGGGGTCTGAATACTTTCCGTACCCACTGTATATAATAGCCGAACAGGAAAAATCAAAAGTGCCCATTTTGAAGGCTTATATGCAAGTAATTGGCCATAAAAGGGGTCTGGGGGTCTGGGTACTGCCCTGGGGGACATGTATCAATAAAAAAAAAAAAAAAATTAAAAAGATTGTTTTTTCAGAAGCAGTGATTTTAATGATGCGTAAAGTGCAACAATAAAAATGAAAAATTAATTTAAATATAGTGCCTGGGGGTCCCCTAACATGCCTGTAAAGTGCATCTTTTTTTTTTTTCGGGTCCAGCGGGCGTCCTGATTGACGATGGATTTATATCGAAGGACACTATTTTTTTATTTTTTAATATTTGTCAAAAACTTTCTTTTGGTTATTACTTTTTCACACTTTTTTTTTTTTTATTCAAACATTTTATTGATTTTCATAGGAAGAAATACAATATGCAAGAAAAGCAACAGTAATTGTGGTTACATAGACAAAAGTTTAATTCTGTCTTTTCAACAATTGTTTGGTGAATGGATAGGGGTACAATGTACCAGATACCCCTTCAGAGGGGGGAGGGGCATCCGTTCCCCTTTTCCTGACCTGCGGGGCTGCGATTGCTCGGATAAGGGTCTGGTATGGATTTTTTTTGCATTTTGGTGTGGGCCATTTTTTTCTCTTTTGGGGGAAACCCACTGACAGCTGATAATCGGTTGTTAACCACTTAAGCCCCGGAAGATTTTACCCCCTTCCTGACCAGGGCCTATTTTGCGATTCGGCACTGTGTGACTTTAACGGAAAATTGCGCGGTCGTGCTACGCTGTACCTAAACGAATTTGACGTCCTATTTTTCCTACAAACAGAGCTTTCGTTTGGTGGTATTTGATCACCTGTGCGATTTTTTGATCATGCGCTATAAACAAAAAAAGAGCGACAATTTTGCAAAAATAACAATATTTTTCACATTTTTGTTATATGAAATTCCCAGAAAAAAATGTAAAAATCAAAATTTTTTAACATTTTAGGCCAATTTTTTTTTTTTACCATATGTTTGGTAAAAAAAAAAAATCGCAAAATGCGTATTTTGATTGGTTTGCGCAAAAGTTATTGCGTTTACTAACAAAGGGAAAGATTTTTGTCATTTTTTTTTTTTTTTTAACGCGTAATGGCGGCGATCTGCGAATTTTTTTTGCGTGACTGCGACATTGCGGTGGACAGATCGGACCCTTGACTGACATTTTTGACACTTTTGGGGTTACCAGTGACATTACTGCAGTAATCAGTGCTATACATATGCACTGTTACTGTAAAAATGACACTGGCAGTGAAGGGGTTAACTTTTTTGAGAGGGAGGGGTTAAGTGTGTCCCTAGGGGCGTGCTTCTAACTGTGATTGGCTGTGGCTTGATGTGTAAGAACAGAGATCAACGGTCCTACATAGTAGAACCGTATGATCATCATGATATTCTTACACAGGGGAGAATGACAGGCGGCTTGTTTACATTAGCCGCCTGCCTTTCTCCCGCTGTAACGGACGATCGCGAGTGCTCGGCGGACATCGGGTCCGCCAGGCACACGCGCGGGGGGGGGTCTGTGACCGAGCGGGAGCGCGCCTCCGGCGGTGCGCGCTCGCTCCCCAGAGCCTCACAGGCTAGCGACGTAGATCTACGTCGCTTTGCCTGTGGGGGGCTGACTGCCGAGGTAAATAGTCGTTAGGCAGTCGGCAAGCGGTTAAGGACGCTGCGGCTGGCTTCCCGGCCCTGCTACTTAACAACTAGCTTACACTGTGCCCTGATTGGTCAAAGCTTTGCCCAATCAGGGCACAGAATGCACTGTGCAGCACTCAGTGTATTGCAGGGTGTTTGTCGGGAGGGGGGGGGATTCAAATTTAGGTGATCGGCAAACGGCCGAACGGGCAAATGTTCTGCCTGAACTCACGCTGAACCGTTCGCCCATCCCTAGTGGCAATGGTTAGTGCCTATTCTGAACAGAGAAGGGTGTAGTCTTCATCAAGACATCTGTGCTGCCTCAGCGCTTGGTTTGTACATGTAATAATAATAATAGCACATTGTGAAGTATTTATAGACTGACAAGTCTTAAAGTGTTGCAATAGCGATGATGATGTCATGTCATCGGGCGGTAGATGTGCGGCGCTCTGATTTGAAATCACATTACTCTGCGTTGTGGGCGATGACATCATAGAGTCTTCACTCACTGTGATTGACATTAGTGCCCCAGGGTGCAATGGTTGCAACATTAGGTCACTTGACCCAAAATATGGGCGCTGGATTTCCATGTTGGGAAGACAGGTATATTTTGTGGTAATGCCCCTCTATCCTTTCCTTGATGTCCCTTCCCCCTTCCTACAAACTCTTGAATATCCCAACCCCTAATACTCTTACCCCCTCTCTACCTCATTCTTCATACATAGTACATAGTAACATAGTTAGTCTGGTTGAAAAAAAGACATAAGTCCATCTTCCGCATAGCTGAGCTCCTCCATGCCTCTTATCAGATTGGTTGCCCTTCTTTGCACTTTCTCCAGTTCCCCGATATCCTTTTTGTCACCTGGTGCCCAAAACGAAACTGCATATTCCAGATGAGGTCTTACTAATGATTTGTACAGGGGTAAAATTATATCTCTCTCTCTCTGGAATCCATGCCTCTCCTAATACAAGAAAGGACTTTGCTCGCTTTGGAAACCACAGCTTGGCATTGCATGCTATTATTAAGCTTAGGATCTACCAGAACCCCCAGATCCTTCTCCACTATGGATTCCCCCAGTTCTACTCCCCCTTGTATGTATGATGCATGCATATTCTTACCCCCCCAAGTGCATAACTTTACATTTATCAACATTAAACCTCATTTGCCACATAGTTGCCCAATGAAACGGTGCATTGAGGTCGGCTTGTAAGTTGGAGACATCCTATAAGGAAATTATTCCACTGCAAAGCTTGGTGTCCTCTGCAAAGACTGAAAACTGATATCTTTACTTCCTCCCTAATACTCCTACAAGATCTCAAATACCCCCTCCCCCCCCATAATACTCTTACCCCCTCTCTAATACCCTTACCCTCTCCATAATGTCCCCTGCCCTTTCTTAATACTCCTACCCTCTCCCCAATACCCATACCCATTCTTTAATGTCTCTACTCACTCCCTAATACCCCTACACCCTCCTTAGTTTTTCTAATTCCTACGTTATTACCCTTACCTCCTCTCCATAATGTCCCTACGCATTCTTAATGCTCCCTACTCCCTCTCTAATCCCTCTCTAATCCTCTCTACCCTCTCAATAACACGCCTTCAACTTCCTGTAATGTTCTACCACCTCCCTTTTACCTATTCCTCCTTCCCTGATACCCCTTCCTAATATCCCTACTTGCTTTTTAATGTCCCTACACTCTCTCTATTACCCCATACCCCCTCCCTAATTCTTCCTAGCTCCTCCTTAACACCCCTACATCCTCCATAATTTTCCTTCTTCCTCCCTAATACCCATACCCTATCTTTAATGCCCCTACCTTCTCCTCATTTGAGTTCCCCCTTACAAAATGATCCTCCACTCTCCTTAATATCCCACCATCTCCCTAAAACACCTACATTCTCCTTATTTCCCTTCCACTTCCTTGCCCCCCCCCCCTATTGTTCCTATCCTCCTCTCTAATACACCTACCTCTCTCCCCAATACCATATTCCCTCCCTAATACCCTTACCCAGGGCCACCTTACCGAATGGGCACACTAGGCAGTTGCCCGGGGGCCCTACTTGCCTGGGGGGCCCCACCTGCCCAGCAACCCAGCCCCAGCCAAGCATTAGTCCTGATTCCCATGTGCATCCCGCCACCGAACTTATCAGGTGGCAAGGGCCTGTCGGCCCTGTGCTGCTGTCAGGCCACTTGGGCCATGGAGGGGAAGCCCACAACTGCAGGAATGCCTGTCCGCCTCCACGGGAACAGGCACACACAGGACAGTTTAGTCTGACTTCCGTCCGTGTGTGTGTCACCGGACCCAGCCGCCAAACTTGGAAGCTGTCATTAGCCTGGCACTGCAGTACCAATAAATATCGCCTTATCGATAATTTGCATTTTTATTCTCGTGGTTGATTATGTAGGCGGGGCCCCAGTGCACTGCATTGCCCGGGGCCCGTTAATGCTCTTAAGATGGCACTGCCCTTACCATCTTCCTAATGTCCCTACTCCCTCCCTAACACCCCAACATCCTTCCCTAATGTCTCCACCCACTTTCTAATACCCCCACCCTTTCCTCTAAAACCGGTTTAAAGTCATCCTGCATTTTCAGCTCTGACTTTCATTCTGTTCTTACGGAAGTTGCTTTGAGGTCACAACTACTTTTCAATGTCTATCTATAGCCAAAAGGTGTGAAATCTCTGGAGAATGGCCTGGAGGGACGGGCGGCGGCGTCAGTTACATTTCACCAGAAATCGATTACATCAGTGTAAAATATTCCTGGATCTGGGACGGGCTACTGCCATTGCCAGAGGAGACGATTCACCTCTCAGGGCAAGAATCTATGATATGACAAGAATGAGATGACACATGAGATCAACAGCATGGAACATGAAACTCGAAATCCAGAATAGAGCGGATCACACAGCCAAATGACGCTGGTAATCCTAAATCTAAACCTAAATCATTTACTATAATCCAAGCCTAGGACTTCTAACCTTCAACCTGATCCTGGAAAGTAAGCCAGACACTTGCCTTTAAAGCGGAGTTCCGGCCTCAAATACCTTTTTTTTAACTAAAAATACCCCTATAATACTAATCCATCGCCCTTTACAGAACCGCTATTCTCATACTTACAAGGTGTACAGTATTGGATTTTAGTCAAAATCTTACTTTTAAAAATGCTGTCTGGGCGCGGCCATCTTAGACGTGGGCATCTGAAGCCGCAGTGTAATCTGCTGTGTCCTTCTTCCTGATTCCAAGGAGTATTCTGGGAGTTCTTCCTGATTCCAGCCTCCTGGGAGTGATGACAAACAGCTCCCAGGATGCAATGCAAAGGCGGAAGTGATGTCGGTGGCCGTGGCCACAGAGGGGGGAGAAGGAGGAAGTACAATCAAAAATGCCCTGAAAATAAGGTAAGGGACCCCCGAAAAAAATTGAAAATGCCCAATTGTTGATCAGCATAGCGAGCACTCCAGGAATCACTAAAGTTGCAAAATAGGCCGGAACTCCGCTTTAACTCCATCTTTTGTGTAACACCTGACGTTGACCTCAGGCTGGAACATGGCTAGAACAACAGATAATTGTTCCATGGAATACGTAAAGTGAGCTCAGTGACCCGCTCTAGGCTATGCTTACCCATCCCATTGATGTAGGGCCCCTTTCTTTGGTCAGTGATCTAGGAGCCCCTATCTTTCCTGATAAGAGGTCAGAAGAAAAAGCCAACGTTTTGGGGGCTCACAGCTCCCCCTTTATCAGAACTTGTGCTGGTAGTGATTGGATGGCCAGCTTGGCTACCCAAATCAGCATTGCCTTATTTTTCTATCCTTACAATTATTGTCCAACATTATCTCCAATCATTGTCAGCATGAGCGCTAATAAAGCCCTAATGAAGGGGGAATTCTGAGCCCCTGGAAAACATTGGCTTTTCTCCTGAACCCAGCTATAGAAAAAAATCAAATCTGAAATCCAGCTTTTGGAGGCAACGCTCAATCAATTGGGGGATCCTCGAAGGCCTCTGAAATAATCTGGAGAGTTTGCAGGGAGGTGTCTGAGAATTCCTCCTATATATCATTCACAAGGGATCATTGAGGCCTCCTAAAACAGTCTTAAGAGTATACATAGAATAAGAAAGGCCACAAACCTGGAGTCCAAGTAGAACTTTATTTTTCTTGACAGGAATCCAGAGGAAAAAGCCAACATGTTTCGGGGGCTCAAAGTTCCCCCCTTCATCAAGGCTGATGCTGGTAGTGATTGGGCTGTCAGATTGATGACCAAGGCAGCATTAACTTAATTTTAAAATCTTACAATTATTGTCCAACATTATCGCCAATCATTGCCAGCATGAGCCCTGATGAAGGGGGAATTTTGGCACCCCAAAACACACATTGGCTTTACTTCTAAACCCAGCAAATTAAAAAAATCAAATCTGAAATAGAGCTTAGAGCTTTTGGAAGCAGCACTCTACCAACCGGAGGATCCTTTAGGGCTCCTAAAATAGTCTGGAGAGTATATAAAGGAAGAGAACTCAACAAATCTGGAGTCCAGTAGAACAGGTATGACAGGAAATTATAAAGGGAAGAGACTACATGTTTCGGGGGCTCAAAGCTACCCACCTCATCAGGGCTGACGCTGGTAGTGATTGGACTGCCAGACTATCAACTAGGGCAGCATTACCTTATTTTTCTAATCTAACCATTATTGTCTAGTATTATCTCCAAGCCCTGGTGAAGAGGAAATTTGAGCCCCTGAAACACATTGTCTTTCCACTGAATTTAGGATTAGAAAAAATTTGAATCAGAATTCCAACTTTTAAAGGCAGCATTGTATCAACTGGGGGATCCCTGAGGGTTGCTGAAGTAGTCTGGAGAGCTTGGAAAGAATGAGAGGGCCAAAAATCTGGAGCGAGTACAGCAGAATTAAAGTTTTCTTGAAAAGGGGTCAGAGGAAAAAGCCAACACGCTTCGGGGGCTCAAAGGCTTCATCAGGGCTAGTTCTGGGAGTGATTTGGCTGACAGATTGCCAACCCAAATCAACATTACCTCGTTTTTCTCTTCTTACAGTTATTGTCCAGTATTATCTCTGATCACTTGCCAGCACAAGCCCTGATAAAGGGGGGTTTTGAGCCCCCCGAAACACATTGACTTTTTCTTCTGAATTCAGCAATAGAAAAATCAAACCTGAATTCCAACTTAAGGAGCTAGCTCTTTCTCAGCCAGAGGATCCCTGCTGGACACTAAAGCAGTCTAGAGAGTTTGCAAAGGTTGAAAGTGCCACAAATCTGCAGTAAGTCGAGTAGAATCTTACTTTTCCTGAGAAGAGGTTAGAAGAAAAAGACAACATTTTTCTGGGGGCTCAAAACTCCCCCTTCATCAGGGCTTGTGTTGACAGTAATTGGGGAATTTGGGGAGCTAATATTGTGTATACCCTTGGTGAAGGCGCCAACCTTAAAAATGTTTAACTAACAACTAACTGTCGCCCCTTTAGGTGTAAATCACATAAAGCCAAAAAAAAAACCCGCCAAAAGTAAAGTAGGTGCTGTTAGAACAAAAAGCCCTTCGTGCAATGTACCTAGGCAACAGGTCTATGTGAAAAATAGCCATAAATTCTATTGTAAATTGTCAAATGAATCCTTAAAAACCAAAACGTATATTAAATACTAACTCAAAGGGATAAGGGATACAGAGTCTCCCCATTCGATTGATGGACGGAGGACGGATGGGATAATACTAAGGGTACCATCACTATCAAGATAGACCAAAGGGAAAGTTTATATTCTTATCTGGCTGTATAGCCCCGGCTGCCTCTCTCCCTCCTCCTGTACATTGATATCATATCCCCCCCCTTGACCTGGAGTTCTTGCCCTATTTGGTCTATAAGAGTGGTATATCCCATATGGCTGCAGTGTGGAGGAGTTGTCTTTGTCTCTTATGTAGGATAATGGACATAGGTGCCCGGTTCTAATAATGCTAATTACAGCCCTATGCAATGCAAAAATTAAGTTCTACTGGACTTAATTCAGATTTGTGGAATTCCTATCATTTGCATGCTCTCCAGGAGCCCTCGGGGATCCCCCCAGTTGATGGAGTACTCTCTAAAAGTTGAATTTCAGATTTTACTGTCTTCTATTCCCAGGGCTTTTTTTCACAGAGAATAGGTGCAGGAACTCCCCCTTTTCAAGTCACCCCTTGTCTCCGCCCCCTACCCACCTCTGAGCACCGTCCCTTGGTTCCACCCATTACCCACCTCCCAAGACCACCCCTTTTAGATAATACAGTGACATTTGTGGTACAAACTAATTTGTATTGAGCTTGTTAATGATAACAAGAAAAGCAGTAGAATAGATCCCCTGCAGCCAGCAACAATGGACCACTCACAACAAAACACCCCCCTCCCTAGCAGCAACAACAGATCTCCTCGCAGCAGCCTCAGCAGACCCTCTGGAAGAATAGATCCCCCCCCCAGCAACAATGGACCACCTACAAGAAAATACCACCCCCTTCCTCAGCAACAATAGACCCCTGGAAGCAACAAGAGATCTCCCGGAAACCAGCAACAATAGACCTCTTCCTCAACAGTAGATCCCTCCCAGAAACGACTGACCCCCCCAGCAACATAAGACCCACCCTTAGCAACAATAGATCCCATGCCAGCAACAACAGATCTCCCCAGCAACAGACCCCCCTGCAATAATAGATTCCCTCCAGTAACATTAGATCCCCAGCAACCAGCATCAACAGACCCTGCAGCAAACCTCCAGCACCCCTTGCATTTACATACATCCAGTCCTGGAGGTGCCGAAGCTGCGTCCCCCCGCATTCCCGCTGAAAAAAAGCCCTGTCTATTCCTGGGTTTAGTGTTCCACCAACACGCCCCTTGTGATGCAGGGGGGGGCGAATTCCCAGACACCTCCCTGCAAACTCTCCAGAGGCCCTCAAGGGATCTCCCAATTGATATTTGCCTCAAAAAGATGGATATATATCATATTAGATTTTTTCTATTTCTAGGTGAAAGCTTATCCCCTAACGTATTCGGCCAATCAGATGTAAGACTTCCTTTGAAGATTAAATTTCATTAGTGATGCCTCAGGCCGATCTCACTTACATTCCTCCCTACAATCAGGAAATTCTTTTTCTAGAATTGTAGCATTCTGCTGATCCTCAGCCATGATGGAAGAGGTCATGTCTGGTATTTGAGGTCACTGGGTGATGGCGACCCGCATGGGTGTAGAAGACTTGGAGGTCCTCCAACCCTCATCCAACACCCACCCTGACTCTCCTTTGTGACACAGAAGAATTTTACTTATGGAGAATTCCTGCCGCTCCCTGCCCATCAAAGCACTACAAATCCCAGAAGACTGCTGAAGGAACACTGTGAGCCTTGTAGTTCTCTGACGCTATAAAATGTAATTCACACTTGAATTATGTACAATCGGAAGCTAGGTGAGCCTCCTTTAGCCTAAAATGGCGACTAGCACTCAGCAGTGTGGGTGGTCTGTGCACTTTGTACAGCGCCAGGGAATTTGTTGGCACCATAAAATGATACTAAAAAACAGAAAAATCCTGCCCAGATCCCAATAAAATATCATTTTATGGCTCTATGTGGGTAAAGTCTGTTTGGCTGAGATATTATAGATCTGATATGGTCAGCAGCTGGCAAACGCAGCAAGGGGGGCTGCTTTCTCAGGGGATGTGACAGAGCCAAGGCTGTGGGGTTAAGAGCATCACCCGATACAGAAGCTTGGTGATACCAGTGCACAGATCTATCACTGACAGTCTCGTGTTTCAGCGCACCACTCTGATTGCTTCATAAAGAGATGGTGTTATGGTTGCTGTACACTGCTAACCACACACGCTACAATCAGATTGTACAATCTGCCCAGATTAGACAGAAATTGACAGAAATCTCACTGCGTGTGGTCACACGGGATCTGCTCTATAAAACTGGATAAGCTGGAAGATTTCCAGCAGAGCAATGTAAGGCGTGTGTCTGTTACATAGTTACATAGTTAGTCAGGTTGAAAAAAGTCCATTTAGGCCCCTTTCACACTTTTGCGACTTCAAAGTCGCAAGATTTTACAGCGATTTTGCCGCGTCTTGGTTGCCGCGAGTTTGCCTGGGCTTGAATGTCTTTGGACCTCAAAATGCATCAAAATCGTGCCAAAGTAGTGCAGGGACTACGTTGAAGTCATTGGGACTTCAAGTCAGACAGATATGAATGTTACTTATTGGAGATAATGAAGAACGAATTGTCATGCGATTTTGCAGTCCCAAATCGCATGATAAGTCGCACAAGTGTGAAAGGGGCCTTAGTTTAACCAATCAAGAAAAACCCCAAAAAAACAACCATACAGGGCTGGCCCAAGACATTGTGCTGCCTGGGTCCAAGAATGAATTGTTGCGCCCCCCCCCACCCCAAAAAAAAAATCATGCTCAACAAAAGGCATCCACATCCATTATTTTATATAAATATAACATTTAGAAAATAATATACAGGCATACCCCGCTTTAAGTACACTCGCGAGTAAGATATCCTATAGACGTCAATGTTAAAAACCGGGAGTAGTGTCATGCCAAGCTGACCAAGATTTCCTATGGAGCTAGTATACATGCATTGAGAAATGAAAAAAGGTATTGCTTCACTTTAAGTACATTTTCGTTTTACATACATGCTCTGGTCCCATTGTGTACTTAAAAGTGGGGTATGCCTGTACAGTATATACTGTTATCTTCTTCTAGTGATCGACTGATATCGTTTTTTTAATGCCGATACCGATATTTTGGTCATTGGATATCGGTATCGGCGGATATTTTCGGACATGTAGAAAAAATGTTTTTTTTTTTTTTTTTTATAAAAGGTACTGTTGTGGAGGGATCTGGGGTCTAAAAGACCCCAAACCCCTCCTTGGCACTGAAAAGCATTCAAAACGCCAAGTTTGGCTGTTTTGAATGCTGTCAGTTCTTTTAATTCGGCGCCGAGTTTGGCTGTTTTGAATGCTGTCATTTTTTTTTTTTTTAATCTGGCGCCTTTAAAGAAGAAGTAAACTCTTCCTTTTTTTTTCTTTCCTGCAAAGTAAATGCATAATGTGCTAGTATGCATCACATACTAGCACATTATGTGACACTTACCTCCAAATGAAGCCCTCATCGCCCTCCGCTCTGCGGCCGCATCCATCTTCAGCTGTCTTCCTTCCTGGTCTAAGGACTCCGGCTATGCTACTAGCCGGTAGCCGCATGACGTCACTCCCACGCATGCACGCGGGGACCACCGGTCACGACACAAGGCTCTGAAGAATCGGCATGGGCGGCCGTTTCTTCGGAGCGCATGCGCCAAATACATCATCGGCTGCATAAAATGTAAATATCTCCTAAACTGTGCAAGTTTAGGAGATATTTACAGTACCTAAGCATGCCCCTATTCCTTCTGTTTGTTCCCTCTTCATCCTAGTATTGCATGGGTTCATCTTGATGGGCTGTTTAGCCATTCGGACTCCAGCTGCTCCAAATCTAGGGAACGCCTAACCAACGAACTAACCATCTGAGGAATCTTTACCTCTACTGAGCTTGTTTTTGAGGTCCCACAGCATCAGTCAGACCCCAACCTATCCAGCTATGTTTTTACTGAAGCAAGCGTTAAGTTTTCTTGTGCAGTCAACCATGTAAGTTGTTTCCTGAATTGTATTGTAATTGATAACAATAATTTGTCTTAATCTGTGAATTTGTGACAACTGTATGCAAAATCTCATTGTTATATCTAATACCAACAGATAACCACCCAAAGTCACCCCTGATGAAGAAGCAGGGTCTTCGAAACGCGTCGGGCATCGACTTTGGATTGGGTGGTTGGTTCTGACAACTATGTTTACATTATATGCTTGCACATGTTTTTAACAATGTATTCTCTTTATGTAATTTCCATACGGTTTAATAAAAATCATATTTTTTCTAAACCTTCTAAACCGATGCCTAAAAAATCCCAACCCAAAGGGGAAAACCACATATTTTTTACAGTACCTATAGGTAAACCTTATTAAAGGCTTACCTATAGGTAATAGTTATCAGAGTGGGTTTACAACCACTTTAAGGTTCCACTAACCAGAAGTGATGTCATGACGTCGCTTCCGGGTTTCTACATCAGGGTCCCGATCAGAGCCGAATCCAGCTTTGTTTAGGTCTTCGGCCAGCCGGCGGACGTCCCGGCTGGTGGGACGGGAGACCCGGGCGAGCCGTGGAAGGCGGAGGGTGGGGGGGACGTCCCTTCCCGCTCCCTGTAATGACAGCCGAGCAGCTGCTCAGCCACATCAGTTGTCATTACAAGAAAGCCGACTGTCGGCTCTAAACAACGGTACCGGGGTGATCTCTCTAGCTACAGGCATCACCCCGGTACAACCCCCTAAAGCCGAGGCGGCATATTCGCCTTCTGTCAGAAGGGGTTATTGTAACGCAGTGCCATATGATATATCGCAAAAAAAAAAAAAAAATGGCCTGGTCATGAAGGGGGGTAAATCTCCTGGGGCTGAGGTGGTTAACTGTGATCCTTTTCTGTGAAAATGTGGTATGAGGAAGGCTGTTGCAGCCGAAACGCGTTAGGATATTACCAGTGTGTTTTTCATGTAGGCAATAAACTATCTTCAATTTACGGGTTACACTGAATGCCGCCTCAACTGTATTTTGGCATCTTTGCATTGACACCCCATGTGGGGAAGGGAGGGAGCGTTCCTAGGGTGGGCAGATCTAGGGTGGGCGGGAACACCTAGGGTGGGCAGACCTAGGTTGCGTGGGCGGGAACACCCAGGGTGGGCAGACCTAGGGTGGGCAAGAGGCGGGAACACCCAAACCACCCAGGACCGTACTAGGATTTATGACCAGGAGATCTCACTGATGGAGTCTCCAAGACGTAGAAAAGCCAGGGGCTGATGGATGCTGCCAGGCTCCACCTGTAACTAGAATATTACTTTTGGGTGGATGTTGGGTCACATAAATGATAATTGTGTCTTGGCTGAATATTGTGGAATCGGTCATCAGGATAGCAAAATATAAAATAATTCTGATCCCTAAGGCACTGAAAAGTGAGGAGGACAATCTTCATTTAGTGGTGGAGCAGCCATGGAACAAGCAGATATTGAAACAAGGCTGGCAGGGATGTGGCCTCTCAACACATTCCTGGCATAGGATGGCTGGCTTATGTACTAAGCTCCGGGATAATAGAGATCTCACGGTCGTCATACCGTGTGGTATGTGAAGGGTGGCTGGCTTCTTGTCTCCATCTGAAGTCATAAATCTGTGGCATTACGTAATCACTGACCAATGTGCCGACAATATTACATCTCCTTCTACCCAAACCCAATCCATCACCAGACACACACCTCCCATGTCTCACTTACTTTGATATCACTGCACACTGTGAGCTTCTCATAATATGCATTAGAAGCTGCAGTAAGTCAGATAGAGCCCCGTCTCATTTTCTGGCTGGAGGAGGTCCAACCTGACTGTCCCTGGCCCGCCCCTTTCATTCATTGGATTCCAGTTCTTTCAATCATGGAGTCTCAGCATCACACGTGGGCGTTACCTATGCAAATCCAGCCTGCTTAGGAATGCCCACTTCTCCAGACTGACACCCACCCATCAAGGCATTTTCATATTTGCATAACCCCTCCTCAGATTGACTTCTCTGGCCCAACCCCTTCCATTCATTGGATCGGGTTGGGGTCAGGACTCTATGCAGGCCAGTCAAGTTCCTCCACTCCAAACTCGCCCATCCATGTCTTTATGGGCCTTGGCCTGCACAGAGTCCTGACCTCAACCCGATAGAACACCTTTGGGATGAATTAGAGTGGAGACTGCGATCCAGGTCTTCTCATCCAACATCAGTGCCTGACCTCAAAAATGTGCTTCTGGAAGAATGGTCAAACATTCCAATAGACACACTCCTAAACCTTGTGGACAGCCTTCCCAGAAGAGTTGAAGCTGTTATAGCTGCAAAGGGTGGGCCAACTCAATATTGAACCCTACGGACTAAGACTGGGATGCCATTAAAGTTCATGTGTGTGTAAAGGCAGGTGTCCCAATACTTTTGACAATATAGTGCATCAAAAACGCACAAATGCATCTGGAACGTATCCAGACCGCGTTTCTGTGGTGTGAACTGGCCCGAAAACCTGTTTACCTTTTTATTGTGCCCCCCGCTGAGATTTCCTTGTACTTTCTGTCCTGGTGACCCCTTCCTTTTCCCCTCATTTCTAGTCCCCGGTGTCACGGAGACAAATAAAGGGAAATCTCTCCAATGGAGACAAAAGCTGCAATGAAAACCTGACAGATGTTCTAACCCTCCCCCACAATGTTCAGCCAACTTCAATTCTGGCTAGAGTTGGCCTTTAAGGCCCCTTTCACACTTATGCAACCTAAGGGTCGCGCGATTTTACCGCAATTTTGTTGCCGCGATTTTGCAGCGAATTTGACTCGGCTTGAAGCAATGCCTATGCAGGGCAGCCATCAGAAATTTTGGGGCCCCTTTAGGCCTGGGCCCCTCCGGGCCTGTTCACCAACATATTGCGGGGCCCCGCCCTCTGGCCGTCCCACCGAATCTGCCCACTGGCCATCCCACGAGTCCTTCAGTGCACCCACTGATATTTTGACACTCTTACAACTTATGAAAATGAATCCAAGCCAGCAAAGAGACATCTCCATATATTCAGCAAGGAGACATCCGAATACAGCAAAGAGACGGCCTCATATATTGAGCAAAGAGACATCCCAATCCAACAAAATGATAGCCTCATATATTCAACAAAGAGACATCCCAATCCAGCAAAGAGACAGCCTCATATTTTCAGCAAAGACACATCCCAATCCAGTAAAGAGACAGCCCCATACTGTATATTCAGCAAAGAGATATCCCAATCCAGCAAAGAGACAGCGCAATCCAGCAAAGAAACATCCCTTCAGCTGTATCGGCTTCCTCTGGAGCCATCCTGTTGTAGCAATTGCTAGTTACTACAGCAGCAACAACTTGGTCTTATTGGTTGGGGCCTGGGCGGCTGGGCCCCTCAGAACGCCCGGGCCCCCTACATGTGTATGGGCTGCCCCCCCCCTTGATGGCTGCCCTGTGCCTATGTCTTTGGACCTCAAGAAACATTAAAATCGTCCCAAAGTAGTGCAGGGACTACTTTGAAGTCGTTGTGACTTGAAGTCGCAGAGATATGAATTATACTCATTGGAAATCATGGGGTACGACTCGTTATGCGACTTTGCAGTGCCAAACCGCAGGACAAGTCGCACAAGTATGAAAGGGGCCTTAATTAGAGGCAATGTACAGCAGGGGGCAATGTATGGGATGTAGAAAAGGAAGGATTCGGTGGGTATAGGTGTCAATGGAAGGAAGAAAAACGCACCGATCATTCCCGGAGCCCAGCAACCAACCCCCCCCCCCCCCCCCCATGAATGGTGCCACTCCTCCGTGTTCTTTGTTTCTTTGTCTGCGGCTCTATGTGATATTTACACACGGCAATAAAAATAATAATAATAATATGAGCAAATTACAGACTCAGCAGCCGCCTCCACTCTGCCAAGATCAACACGCAGCAATAAACCGCTAACAGAGCGCAAACACAGCCGGGGTGCCAAGACTCCACCCAAAGCACCAACACCCCGCAGGGCACCCGTACTGCGGAATTCCAATCCAGAGACTATACTCCATTGCAACCAATCAGATTGCAGATGGCACACTCATTGGTTCAGTGCCGGTTCACACATATGCGATGCGGGAACCCTGCGAATCGACTGCGGGTTCCCGCATCGCACCCAACTCACAGGCAGTTCACACTGACATATGCGAATCACTAGAGGGGTGTCAATACATAGCTAATGATACCCCCAGATCAGTTCCAACTCGCTTATCCATGTATTTATGGACCTTGCTTTGTGCACTGGTCCAATCATTTGGTGGAGGGGGGGGAATTATGGTTTGGGGTTGTTTTTTGGGGGTTGGGCTTTTCCCCTTAGTTCCAGTGAAGGGAACTCTTAGGGTCCTTTCACACGGTCAGCGCCTGACGAGGTCCGTTCTGCTCAGCGGGGGATCGATCCGCCGATCCCCGCTGAGCAGGTGGATGACAGCTCCGTCTCCGCTCTGTGTGTCAGATTCCCACTGTTCTCTATGGGGGAATCGGAGGAGAACGGACCGCCTGTCCGTTTTCATCCGATCCGATCCGATCGACGGATGGAAAATAGGGTTTCCATCCGTCCGGATTTCAGGGACAGGATCGGAAGCGGATAGCAGCAGGTGTCAGCGGACATGTCTCCGCTGACACCCGCTGTCCCATAGGGATGCATGGAGCATCCGATTAGGTCCGCCTGAAAAACTGACAGGCGGATCTGATCGGATCGCCCGTGTGAAAGGACCCTTAAGGCGTCAGCATACCAAGACATTTTGGAGAATTTCATGCTCCCAACTTTGTGGGAACAGTTTGGGGATGGCCTCTTCCAGTTCCAACATGAGGTCCATAAAGACATGGATGAGTGAGTTTGGGGTAGAGGAACTTCACTGGCCTGCACAGAGTCCTGACCTCAATAATAATAATAATAAATATTTATTTATTGAGGTCAGGACTCTGTGCAGGCCAGTCAAGTTCCTCTACCCCAAACTCACTCATCCATGTCTTTATGGACCTTGCTTTGTTGGTGGAGGCGGGGTTATGATGTGGGGTTATTTTTCAGGGGTTGGGTTTGGCCCCTTAGTCCCAGTGAAGGGAACTCTTAAGGCGTCAGCATACCAATACATTTTGGACAATTTCATGCTCCCAACTATGTGGGAATAGTTTGGGGATGGCCCCTTCCTGTTCCAACATGACTGCGCACCAGTGCACAAAGCAAGGTCCATAAAGACATGGATGAGTGAGTCTGGGATGGAGGAACTTGGCTGACCTGACCTCAACCCGATAGAACACCTTTGGGATGAAAGAGTGCAGACTGCGAGCCAAGCCTTCTCATCCAACATCAGTGCCGGACCTCACAAATGCACATGTCAAACATTCCCATAGACACACTCCTAAACCTTGTGGACAGCCTTCCCAGAAGAGCTGAAGCTGTTATAGCTGCAAAGGGTGGGCCAACTCAATATTGAACCCTGCAGACTAAGACTGGGATACCATTAAAGTTCATGTGCGTGTAAAGGCTGGCGTCCCAATACTTTTGACACTATAGTGTACGGTGACACACGTCATAAAGCGTTTATATGTGAGTTGAGGTGCGTTATGATTTATATGAATGCGTTGAGGTGAGTTTTGTTATGTTTCAGTGGATTTTTATTCCTAGGGAACCAGCGAATGACACCAGACAACATCTACAAGAGGAATCCTGAACTTCTCAGGAGGAAATATTTCCTATATACATAAAATCCAGACAGGAGACGCAGATCCGTTTAGACTCGCCTCCGATCCGCTGCCAACACCGACATCATCCTTCTGGCCGTATCGATACCGCCATGCCAAGGATCTGCCGCCTGACAATGCCTGGCTGAGGTATAAGAAGCCTGGCTGAGAGCCGGGTGACTCTGCGGTGACACCGGAGACTCTCTTCTGTTTGGTAACAATCTGATTCTATAACAATGTCCCAGAGGAGAAACCATGAGTCACATCCCATCACACTGATATCACGGTGACACCCACGGGAAAGTGACTCCCGGCATGACTTTCACGTGTTTTTCTGACCGCTGTTTCATATTTTCATGGTTGCATTCTGGGCTCACATGCATTACTATAACACGCTAACACGCATGTTGTGGTGCTGTGGTGAAGTTCAATTATAATGACACCCTAGCGCACCTTACCAATACAATAATGCATGGTAATGCGTCACCTGCTTTTAAAAAAAAATAAAAAAGTACATGCATCTTTTTTGATGCATTTCAGTTTGATAGTACAATGGTCAAATCGCGCACAATAATGCGATTTGTGTAAACGCATGGCAAAGGTGAGAACATAATCGTAAGCCGGCCAGAGGTGGTTCAAATCTCAGCCAGTTCAGCAAGGACCGGTAGAGATTCAAACCATGCATGAGCTGAGCAGGCTGATTGTACCCAAGCCAATCCATCGATCAACTTGGGTACAACCAGCCTGATTGGTTTCTAGCATGCTATTATTGCCAGCTGCTATAACCGCTAGCAATGATCATTCCCTCTGCTGCCCCCCTCCCACCCCCCACACCACCAACACCACCACTACCATACCTATCTCCCATCTGATCAATATTTATAAACAATGTTACTTTGTGCTGTATCTATCATCTGCCTGATCAATGTTTATAAACAATGTTACTTTGTATCTCTCTATCGCCTGTCTGACCAATATTTATAAACAATGTTACTTTGTGCTGTATCTATCATCTGTCTGATCAATGTTTATAAACGATGTTATTTTTTATTTCTCTATAATCTGAACAATGTTTATAAATAATGTTACTTTTTATCTCTCTATCCCATCTAATCAATTTTTTATAAACAATGTTACTTTATATCTCTCTATCTGCCATCTGATCAATGTTTATAATCAATGTTACTTTATAAAATGTGTTCAGAAGGGAGATAGAGATATACAAAGTAACATTAATTATAAACATTTATCAGATGGCAGATAGAGAGATACAAAGTAACATTGTTTATAAACATTGATTAGATGGGATAGAGAGATAAAAAGTTACATTGTTTTTAAAATTTGTTCAGAAGGGAGATGGAGATATACAAACAATGTTACTTTGTCAGGAGAACAGAATAGCTCTGGGGGAGAAATTCCCTCATTAATGCTGGCTGTGCTGATGAGTGAATTGAGTGATTTTCTATCCTGCATCCCGTGGCTGCAGGATAGAAAATTGCATACTCTGTGGCCTGCCTGAGACAATATTAACTCTCCCTGCCCCCCCCCCCCCATACCTATCTCCCATCTGATCAATGTTTATAAACAATGTTACTTTGTATTTCTCTATCTGCCATCTGATCAATGTTTATAAACAATGTTACTTTGTATCTCTATATCTTGTCTGAACAATGTTTGTAAACAATGTTACTTTGTATCTCTCTATCTCTTGTCTGATAAATGTTTACTCTGTATCTCTCTATCTCCTGTCTGAACAATGTTTAGAAACAATGTTACTTTGTCAAGAGAACAGAATAGCCCGTGGTTGCAGGAAAGAAAATTGCATACTCTGTGGCCTGCCTGAGACAATAATCACTCTGCCCCCCCCCCCCCATACCTATCTACCATCTGATCAATGTTTATAAACAATGTTACTTTGTATCTCTCTATCTCTTGTCTGATCAATATTTACTCTGTATCTCTCTATCTCCTGTCTGAACAATGTTTAGAAACAATGTTACTTTGTCAAGAGAACAGAATAGCCCGTGGTTGCAGGAAAGAAAATTGCATACTCTGTGGCCTGCCTGAGACAATATTAACTCTCCCTGCCCCCCCCCCCATACCTATCTCCCATCTGATCAATGTTTATAAACAATGTTACTTTGTATTTCTCTATCTGCCATCTGATCAATGTTTATAAACAATGTTACTTTGTATCTCTCTATATCTTGTCTGAACAATGTTTGTAAACAATGTTACTTTGTATCTCTCTATCTCTTGTCTGATCAATATTTACTCTGTATCTCTCTATCTCCTGTCTGAACAATGTTTAGAAACAATGTTACTTTGTCAAGAGAACAGAATAGCCCGTGGTTGCAGGAAAGAAAATTGCATACTCTGTGGCCTGCCTGAGACAATAATCACTCTGCCCCCCCCCCCCCCAATACCTATCTCCCATCTGAACAATGTTTATAAACAATGTTACTTTGTCAGGAGGACAGAATAGCCTGTGGCTACAGGAAAGAAAATCGCATACTCAATGACCTGCCTGAGACAATAATCACTCCCCTGCCCCCCCCCCCATACCTATCTCCCGTCTTAACAATGTTTATAAACAATGTTACAGAATAGCCTGTGGCTGCAGGAAAGAAAATCCAGTCTCTATGACCTGCCTGACACATCACTCGCTTTACTGGTTATCTATCGCTGGTGAGATTGGTGAGGGCGGAATACATGCGGCCAATCACCAGCATTGTCCTGATAGGTAGAAGTCATGGGGGGGGGGGGGGACATGCTCCTCCCTACCAGAAAGTGCTGGCCATGCCTCTACCCTCCTGAAGGGAAGGAGAGTATCTTCTGCTCGGGAGGGAAGATAAGTTCACCTTAAATATATCCTCCAGCCAAACCAGAAAATGAGAGAACACAGCCTGCACCTACTTACTGCTCCCCATAGACATCATTGTACTGCAGTGTCCTCCCCACCCCCTCTATTGTTGGAGGTATGTGGCTTCTCCCACACATAACCGACTGATGTGATTGGAGGAGGGTGGAGGAATGTTGGCAGTAATGTTCATAATGCTCAGAGTATGTCTCTAACTAATCATAGAGATCAGCGACTGACACCATGTCACCACAAATCACCATCAGACTTAATGAGGGAATTAGAAAAGTAATCAGATATGGAAATCGAAGGTTTGCATGCAAGAAATGATTTATCAGGACGGATGACACAAATACCTCCACCCTGAGCAGGCAGTACAATAGGCTCCATTTTATAGTTGATCTCCCCTACCTGCTCCTCAGGGGTGGTCACCCTGCAGGTCACATGACCGGTTGCCCTTTCCCCCTAGGTTTCCTATACAGTTATAAAATGTAAGACATCATCATGATAGAGGTGGTATAGGCGGTGAATGTTCTATAGATCCTCTGTGTTCTATTCAAAGTCCTGGTGACCTCACAGTTGGAACGGGACCAGTAATGAGTATTTCCTAATAATATTAATCACACGTCTCTGCACAGATCTATGACAACGCCACACCCTCCCCGCTCAGGTATTAACCACTTACTGGACCAGAGAAATTTTACATTTCCACTATGGGGCTGTTTATTTGGGAATATATGTAGTAGTAGGGTGGGTGGGCCTTAATACATTACTATCTTGTTCTGGGGAGGGGGGGGGGACTCCATTGTGCACCCCAAACTGTAACCCCAATGATGACTGAGAGCTGATACGCATTTATTTCAATGACATCACCACTATGCAGCCAATCATAGTGTGTCATTGTGCGACAAGCACTGCCAGGAAAAGATCAACCAGTGCCCAGGGCAAAGATGCAAAATTGCGCCCCCCTGCGAGCTTACGAGAAGAGAGCACAGCCTGCCCCTCCACCCGACTCTCTCCTCCACTCCTTGCCACTTCCAGCCCTGAGCTGACAGGAGTAGTAATGGGTAGTAATGCTGCTGTCACTACTCCTGTCAGACTTATAGTAGAAGGAATTTGCGGCCCCCCATCCCTACAATACATGCTGCCCACCCCCAGTGCAGCCGCCCCTTCTGCCCACCAGTGCAGCCGCCCCTTCTGCCCACCCCTTGTACTGGCTCTGGCGGCAAGATCAGGTGCCATGTCTACTGGCTCTGGGCATCACAGCCCGGTAAGAGTGCCTGCTCTGCGCAGTGTAAAGGGGGTTTGAAAAACGACTTTTTACTTTTCAGGTTCTTTAAAAAGACATCATACAGTGTGCAGATGGAAGCTTACCCCTGTGATCTGCAGATGAATGAAATAGAGTAGATACAAAAGTAACAATATTACTTTGTATCTATGTATCTCCCATCTGATCAATGTTTATAAACAATGTTACTTTCTATTTCTATCTTAAGTCTGAACATTGTTTATAAACAATGTTACTTTGTATCTCTCTAGCTCCTGTCTGATCAATGTTTATAAACAATGTTACTTTCAATTGATATCTCACATCTGTACAATGTGTATAAACAATATTACTTTGTATCTATGTATCTCCCATCTGATCAATGTTTATAAACAATGTTACTTTCTATTTCTATCTTAAGTCTGAACAATGTTTATAAACAATGTTACTTTGTATCTCTCCATCTCCTGTCTGATTAATGTTTAATAAACAATGTTACTTTGTAATTCTGTATCTCCCGTCTGATCAACTTTCATAAACACTTTTACTTTGTATTTTTATCTCAAGCCTGAACAATGTTTATAAACAATGTTCCTTTGTATCTCTCCATCTCCTGTCTGATCAATGTTTAATAAACAATATTACTTTGTAATTCTGTATCTCCCTTCTGAGCAATGTTTATAAACAATGCTATTTTGTATCTCTCTATCTCCCATTTGAACAATGTTTATAAACAATGTTACTTTGTATCTCTCTATCTCCTGTTTGAACGATGTTTATAAACAATGTTACCTTGTATCTCTCTATCTCCTGCCTGATCAATGTTTAATAAACAATGTTACTTTGTAACTCTCTATCTCCTGTCTTTACAATGTTTATAAACAATGTTACTTTGTATCTCTCTATCTCCCGTCTGAACAATGTTTATAAACAATGTTACTTTGTAACTCTCTATATCCTGTCTGAGCAATGTTTATAAACAATGTTTACTTTCTATCTCTGTATCGTCTCCCGTCTGAGCAATGTTTATGAACGATGTTACTTTGTATCTCTCTTTCTCCTGTCTGATCAATGTTTATAAACAATGTTACTTTGTATTTCTATCTCAAGTCTGAACAATGTTTAAAAAACAATGTTACTTTGTATCTCTCCCTCTCTTGTCTGATAAATGTTTATAAGCAATGTTGCTTTGTATTTCTCTAACTCCCATCTGGAAAATGTTTAATAAAAAATGTTACTTTGTAACTCTCTATATCTTGTTTGAGCAATGTTTATAAACAATGTTGCTTTGTATTTCTCTATCTCCTGTCTGAACAATGTTTATGAACGATGTTACTTTGTATCTCTCTTACCCCCTACTAGTCATTTCTGGGGTGGGAAAAAAAAATCAAAGATCCCCCTCCTGGCACTTGAGGGACTCTCAGACTTTTCCTTTCAATATCAGAAGGTGACATTACCTGACCTGCTGCGGGTGGCGGCTCCCGTCGGTGAGGCTGCACGGAGCGGAGCGGTGTCGGCACAGCGGAGAGCAGGCTGGAGCTCGGTCCTGTCAGGAACTTTGAAGTGGGAAAGTGATTAGTATATGAGAGGAGTCAGAATTTATCACACATAATAATTGATAATTACATTCTTTTCCTCTTCCATAATTAATTGCTCCGCCTGTAATTGAGAGCCTGCCAGAAACCGCAAGAGGAGAATCGTAAGTGCGGAGGATGATACAAATGGGAAACATTCCAGCGGCCAATCAAAAGAGGCGCTGGGAGCGCAAACACAATGTATACAGAGACAGGAAAATAGCAATTAACTAAACCTGAAAGAGCTGAACGAAGAACAATTGTGGGCGGAGCATACACAGGACAATCTCTGGGAAAGAAACCTGTGTGTGGCCAGCTTGGAGGTTACCTTTGTTATAATATAACAATTATTAATATTAATAATAATAATAATAACCTGGTAACGCCCATGTAACCCATACAGTATGTGTGGCAAAGGGTCAGCTAATCACAGTGGTCACATGATCGCCAATCCTTCCTGCCCCAACCTCTAGTTAACAGACCCTTTTAAAGAAATGCCTAGGCTGGGCAGGAAAGGGAGAACAAAAATAACAAGTATTATTATTAATAATAATAATAATAATAATAACAACAACAATAAAAAATAATAATAACTAATAATAATATTAACTAATGATAATAATAATATTAATATTATTAATAATATAAATAAAATAATAATAGTAACTAATCATAATACAAATAATAATAATAAACATTAACTAATAAAAATAATACTATTAATAACCTAGTCTTATTACCTACTAACCTAGTTTTATTAACTAATGAAAATAATAATAATAATAAAATAATAATAATAACAATAATAAAAAATAATATTAACTAATAATAATATTAACTAATGATAATAATAATAATAAATTATATATAGTATATAATATAATATAAAATAATAATAATAATAATAATAATAATAACTAATCATAATACAAATAATAATAATAAACATGAACTAATAAAAATAATAATATTAATAACCTAGTCTTATTGCCTACTAACCTAGTTTTATTAACTAATGAAAATAATAATATTAATAACCTGTTAAAGCCCATATAACACATACAGTATGTGTGGCAAAAGGGTCAGTTTTAACGCTCACATGCCGCAAATATGGGTCACTGGACGGACAAAGACTAAGCTGTCAAAGACAACTCTCGGGCCCGACTAATGATCGGTAGCCAGTGGAACCAGCAATCATGTGACCGCTCTGACAGCCAATCACAGTGGTCACATGATCGCCGATCCTTCATGCCCCCACCTCTGGTGTACAGACCCTTTTAAAGAAATGCCTAGGCTGGGCAGGAAAGGGAGAACAAAAATAACAAGTATTATTATTATTAATATTATTAAAAATATTAATAATAATAATATAAAAACAAAATAATAATAACTAATAAAAATATTAACTAATCATAATACAAATAATAATAATAAACATTAACAATAATTAGTACTAATAATAATATCAATAATAACCTGTTCAACCCATGTAATACATACAGTATGTGGGGCAAAAGGGTCAGCTTTAACGCTCACATGCCGCACATATGCGTCACTGGGCGGACAATGTCCCTGTGCTGACAGTGAGCTCATTGCACGCTCCCAGCACAGAGAGTAAGCTGTCAAAGACAAACTCTTGGGCCCCACTAACGATCGGTAACCAGTGGAACCCGCTCGCCATCATGTGACTTCTCTGACAGCCAATCACAGTGCTTACATGATCGTGGGTGTACAGACCCTTTTAAAATAAATTTCTAGGCTGGGCAGGAAGGGGAGAACAAAAATATCAAGTATTATTACTAGTATTATTATTAATAAGTATAATAATAACAACAAACCAAAAACAAAATAATAATAACTAATAATAATAATAATAACTAATGACAATAATAACAATATTATTATTATTATTATTATTAATAATAATAATAATAATAATAATCATACCAATCATAAAAAAATAATAACTAATAATAGGAATAACTAATGATAATAATAATAATGATAATCATAATACTAATAAAAATCGTTAACGCTCATGTAACGCATAGAGTATGTGTGGCAAAAGGGTTAGCACTGGACGGACAAAGCCCCTGTGCTGACAGCGAGCTCATTGCACGCTCCCAGCACAGAGACCAAGCTGTCAAAGAGAACAAAAATAACACTTATTATTATTATTATTATTATTATTATTAATAATAATAATTATAATCATAACAATAACACAAAAACAAAATAATAATAACTAATAATAATAATAACTAATGATAATAATAACTAATAATAATGATAATATTAATAATAATAACTAATCTTAATACAAATAATAATAATAAACAATAATAACAATTAATAATTGATAATAAATACCAAACATTTTTAGATAGTCATTTCAACTAAAGCTGATAGTTCAGTGTTAGGTGGAAGCCAAAGAGTTCAATCCCTTGACGCAGAGACTCTCTAGGTGAGGGTCTTCCATCATCCCTGTTAATTTTTTTACATTTATTTTATATCAAGGGAGGAGCAGGGACACTCAAGGCAGAGGCACCCCATGGGAATATAGTCAAAAAATGATGTGTTGATATTGATATATATTGATATTAATATTGAGGGTGTCACGGTCATACAGGTGGCTTAGCTCACCAGACTCCACCTATTAATGAAATATCACTTTGGGTCTGACATCCCAGGGGAAATCATGTCCCATCTATGTAAAAGAAATAGGGTGTTACCCCTCATGTCCCATCTATGTAAAAGAAATAGAGTGTTACCCCTCATGTCCCATCTATGTAAAAGATATAGGGTGTTACCCCTCATGTCCCATCTATGTAAAAGAAATAGAGTGTTACCCCTCATGTCCCATCTATGTAAAAGATATAGGGTGTTACCCCTCATGTCCCATCTATGTAAAAGAAATAGGGCGTTATCCCTCATGTCCCATCTATATTTACAAAAGGGTGGCAGTGGTGCCACTCCACCTAGGAATGTGTATAATAAAATAGAACCAAAGACAACATTTTAATTTAAATTTTCGATAGAATAAGGGAGAGTTATAACCCCTGTCAGGTATTTTGCCACCTGTGTCCCTCTTGCAGTAATATCCCTTCACTTCCTGTTCAATAGCAAAACAGGAAGTGAGGAGAAATTCCTGAAAATTAAGGGAATCTCTTGGGGACCCCCAGGTCACCTGAACTAATGTCCCAATTGGAAGATTTCCCCTCTATTCCTGTTGTGGTCATGAACAAGTCAAGTCAAAATTGGGGATTTTCTTTCAGTTTTGGTAAAAAGGGTACACAGGACAAATAAAGAGGGCGAATCTGCCTAACTGGGACATGGACAGCAATAGAATCCTGGGCGGAGCTATATGCTGACATTATGCCGCCACTTCCGGTTTCGGAAATGGAGGCCATCTGAGTATGTGCACTGCTGTATATGGTTTTATTACTTGGCATCTGGATGTTTTTCTTATAGTTTTTTATGTGATTCTTATGCATCAGTACTAAATGACTACACTATATCTGACCCATTTTGGTATTTGGCTCTTTGCATGAGCACTTCTTTTCCATCTAGTGGGCTTTTCCAAACCTCCCCTAGTGGTGGGCTGCTGCTGCTACAGTCGGAGGATCTCAGGTGGATGGATGGAGCGGGATATCCATAACGTGGAAGCTGAGGTTGTTAATTCCCAAAGAGTGACTTGAGTTCGGTCTTCAGGGCCGCTGATAGGGGGGGACCACCAGCCCTCTTGTAGGGGGCCCAAGCACACAGGGGGGCCCACACAGAGAGGGGGGATTAGTGATGGACAACAAATACAGAAATCTTCCTCCAGCATCTGAATCTGATCTGTCCCTCTCCCTGCTATCAGCTTTTATCTGCTGAGAAAGAGACAGTTGTCCCTCACTAATCCCCCTTCCTGTGTGGGCCCCCTCCCAGCACTGGCTCTAATGTTATCTCTGCTCAGGAGTTTATTTGTAACTTTGTTTCTTCTCTCTCTCTGTCTCTCTGATCCAGGAGCTCCAACTGCCCAGCCAGTATATTTTTCCCATCTCATCTTCATTTTTATTTAACATAGTTTTTTTTTTTTTTAGATTTAGCAGGAATTATGCGAGTTATGTAATATTTGTGTCTGCTAATTGTGATTTTGTTGTAATTTTAGCTAAATATATCTTTAATATTTTCTTGGGGGGGCCCTTCCAGGTAGTCTGTACAGGGCCCCACGATTTCTAACAGCAGCCCTGTCGGTCTTACCCTCAGCTGCACCTGGTGCCCCCTTTTTCGAATGGCGGAAGCAATACCTGGACATTTCTGGAGTTAGTTCTTTTATGTACATTTTATGTGTGTGGTTTTCACTTTCACATTTTTTTTGCACATGATTTATAGTGGATGTTTTAACGTATTAATTTACTTGAATACTTAGTTTGCTGTTGCTATATTAAGGTGCTGCACCTTTATTAGAGCAATAGAATGCCTACAGGGGTTCTAATCCCTCTCCAATCTATCTATAACTAACAAAAATGTCTTTAGTGATACTTTGGCATGCTCTGCGTGTCATTGCTTATATTAGAAATCCTCTTTTGGGCGGAGCCGGTGTCAGTAGTGAAATCTCACATAAGTCATTTGGATTGTTTTGTGGTTACTAAGAGTCCTGCAGACAAACAGAAGATCCCGGGAGGTGTTTGCGGTGGATTCCTGCAGGGCTCCCTGCACACGCTGCCAGGATAATGAGGGATAATGAGGGCCATGGAGATTTTGTGACCGCATTCCAGAGGACGAGAGGTGACACAGCCCATTCCAGTACAGCAGGACGCTGGTCACTTTATAATGGACATTGGGCAGTCTACAAGGAACCCACAGATACAAATGATTCTGTTGACAGCTCACTGTACTTTATCATGACTAGGGTTCCGTTCACACCTTCGCGTTAGAAAAGGCATATGAGTTTTCCTAAAGCCATTGGAAAATATCCCTACATTGATTGTCAGTGGAGAAGGGTCATTTACATTGGTTATCATTCGGAAAGGTCCCTTACAATGGTGGTCAGTGGATAACGTCCTTATTACACTAGTGGTCAGTGGAAAGATCCCTCCTTACATTGTTGGTCAGAGGAGAAGGGTCTCTTCAACTGGTTATCATTGAAGAGGGGGCCCCCTTAGATTGGTGGTCTATGGAAAAGGTTCACCTTATATTGATAGTCAGGTCAGAAGTGTCAGAGGATTAATTCCCCCTTACATTAGTGGTTAGTGGACAAGGGCCCCTTACATTAGTGGTCAGTAGAGAAGGTCACTATTACACTAAAGGTCAGTGGAGAAGATGACTCCTTACATTGATGGTCAGTGGAGACGGCCCCCTTAGATTAGTTGTCACTGGAAAAGGCCCACCTTATATTTGTGGTCAAAACAGAAGGGTCCCCTATATTGATGGTCAAGGCAGAAGGGATCAGTGGGTAGCGAAAAAAAGGGCACCTTACATCGGTGGGCAGTGGAGATGGGCCCCTTTAGATTGGCGGTTAGTGGACAAGGTCCACCTTACACCGGTGTTCAAGACAGAAGGGTCCCTTATTTTGGTAGTCAAGGCAGAAGGGTCCCTCACATTAATGGTCAAGGAAGAAGAGTCCCTTACATTGGTTATCAGTGGAGAAGGGTCCCTTACATTAGTGGTCAGTGGAGAAGGGGCCCCTTACATTGATTGTCAAGGCAGAAGGGTGCCTTACATTGGTGGTCGAGGCAGAAAGATTTCTTACATTAGTGATCAGAGGAGAAGGTCCACCTTACACCGGAGGTCAAGACAGAAAGGTCTCTTAAATTGACGGTCAAGGCAGAAGAGACCCTTACATTGGTTATCAGTGGACTGGAAAAGGGTCTCTTACATTGGTGGTCAGCGGAGAAGGGCCCCCCTAAATTGATGGTCAAGACAGAAGGGTCCCTTACATTGGTGCTAATTGAAGAAGGGACCCTTACATTGATGGTAAGTTGAGAGAGGGTCCACCCTTACATTGATGGTCAGTGGAGATGTTCCACCCTCACACTGATGGTCAGTGGAGATGGTCCACCCTTACACTGAGGGTCAGAGGAGATGGTCCATCCTTACATTGATGGTCAGTGGAGATGGCCCCCCCTTACACTGTGGGTCAGAGGAGATGGTCCATCCTTACATTGATGGTCAGTGGAGATGGCCCACCCTTAGTCAGTGGAGATGGTGGACCCTTGGTCAGTGGAGATGGTCCACCCTTACATTAATGGTCAGTGGAGATGGTCCACCCTTACATTGATGGCCAGAGGAGATGTTCCATCCTTACATTGATGGTCAGTGGAGATGGCCCACCCTTGGTCAGTGGAGATGGTTCACCCTTACATTGATGGTCAGTGGAGATGTTCCACCCTTACGCCGATGGTCAGTGGAGATGGTCCATCCTTACATTGATGGTCATTGGAGATGACCCACCCTTGGTCAGTGGAGATGGTTCACCCTTACACTGATGGTCAGTGGAGAAGGTCCACCCTTACATTGTTGGACAGAAGAGAAGGGCCTGCTAACATTGGTTCTTAGTGAAACGAAAGTCCTGCACAAGCACATGATGAAAAAACGTCTTAAAAAAAAGAAAACAAATGCAGCCACCATAAGAATTCGTAAGCTGCAATATAATAATTTTGGATTTATTGCCTCTCTAAAGTGCATTTAAACTACATGTTCATCTAAGACTATTAAATCCACAAGGTGATGACAATGGTATGAATGGACGGTAAAAAAGTCATTATCATGTTCTCAGGAATTCCACTTTAACTGATATCTGCCCAAACTGGATATCACTGTTGGGAGGAACTGAATTCTTATTTTCCAGGTTTTGTCTTGCCTGGGGGGAGTCTTTCCTGCATAACATTACAATTACGGGCATTAGAGGAGCCAGGAGAGGAGAGGCAGGTCACAGGACATTCAGGTCCGAATACAGACCCCAGTGGGGGGCTCCTAGCCCTCCAGCCAAACCTGAAATACGGGCCAGGAAGGCCCAGATCTGCCCAGCTGATGTTTATACAATGTGTCAGGCCGAATGAATCTGCCACAGGGCGGAGGGCGAGGCGGACTGACTGACAGCACAATCACAGTGAATGTGTACAATGGAAACGATGTAATACGGATGGATCCTCCCTGCTCAGCTATTCATGTGTATCACATCAGAATGTCAGCTCCTGGGACAAGCTCTCACTCCTATTGTCTTCGGGCTCTCTAATTAGAAACCTCCTGCTGGATGGGGGTGCTGGGACTTGTAGTTTCTCTGCAGCTGGGGCCAGAGCTGGCAAAGTAAAGGAGACTTTTTTTCTTAGACAGTTGTCACAGTGTGAACAGGCGTCCCCATTGGAAAACTTGAGATATTTCAATACTTTCTGTTTCAGTGACACAGGATTGAGGGAGGTTAAAGTACGTTACCCCAAAAAACGAAATTCCTTTTATGGGTTGTGTTACAGTGTATCCGGAAAGTAATCACAGCGCTTCACTTTTTCCACATTTTGCTATGTTACAGCCTTATTCCAAGATGGATTAAATTCATTATTTTCCCCATAATTCTACAAACAATACCCCATAATGACAACATGAAAGAAGTTTGTTTAAAATATTTGCAAATTTATTAAAAATAAAAAATTAAATAAATCCCATGTACATAAGTATTCACACCTTTTGCTCAATACTTTGGTGAAGCACCTTTGGCACCAATTACAGCCTCAAGTATTTCTGAGTATGATGCTACAAGCTTGGCACAACTATTTTTGGGCAGTTTCTCCCATTCTTCTTTGCAGGACCTCTCAAGCTCCATCAGGTTGGATGGGGAGCGTCGGTGCACAGCCATTCTCAAATCTCTCCAGAGATGTTCAATTGGGTTCAAGTCTGGGCTCTGGCTGGGCCACTTAAGGACATTCACAGAGTTGTCCCGTAGCCTCTCCTTTGGTATCTTGGCTGTGTGCTTAGGGTCGTTGTCCTGATGGAGGGTGAACCTTCGCCCCAGTCTGAGATCCAGAGCGCTCTGAAGCTGGTTTTCATTAAGGATGTCTCTGTACATTGCTGCATTCATCTTTCCCTCGATCCTGACTAGTCTCCCAGTTCCTGCTGCTGAAAAACATCCCAACAGCATGATGCTGCCACCACTATGCTTCACTGTAGGGATGGTATTAGCCATGTGATGAGCAGTACCTGGTTTCCACCAGACATGGCCAAAGAGTTCAATCTTTGTTTCATCAGACCAGAGAATTTTGTTTCTCATGATCTTCGAGTCCTTCAGGTGCCTTTTGGTAAACTCCAGGTGGGCTGTCATGTGCCTGTTACTGAGGAGTGGCTTCCGTCTGACCACTCTACCATACAGGCCTGATTGGTGGAGTGCTGCAGAGATGGTTGTTCTTCTGGAAGGTTTTCCTTTCTTTATAGAGAAACACTGCAGCTCTGTCAGAGTGGCCATCAGGCTCTTGGTAACCTCCCTGACTAGGGCCCTTCCCCCCCCGATCGCTCAGTTTGGCCAGGGGGCCCGCTCTAGGAAGAGTCCTGGTGGTTCCAAACGTCTTCTATTTATGGATGATGGAGGTCACTGTGCTCATTGGGACCTTCAATGCAGCAGAAAAATTTCTGTACCCTTCCCTAGATCTGTGCCTCGATATAATCCTGTCTCAGAGGTCTACAGAAAATTCCTTGGACTTCATGGTTTGGTTTGCACTCTTTTTCTTTTTTTTTTTTTTGTTACTTTCTATTTATTTAAATGTTTTATACAATAAAAAAAAAAAAATAAGTTATATATCGGCATCTTCCATAGAGCTTCTTGGTCCTTTTCGTTTTTGTCGGTCATGGAGCTGGACATTGATCTTATACCCGTCCACAATGTGATCTTCCTGGTTCAGAACACTCCTGACGGAGTCCTCTCTGGCAAATCCCACCCAGCCGAAACCTGTGGGGAAGCCGGTCTTCTTGTTCAATTGGA
This sequence comes from Pelophylax lessonae, assembly GCF_965119305.1. Classification (NCBI taxonomy): domain Eukaryota; kingdom Metazoa; phylum Chordata; class Amphibia; order Anura; family Ranidae; genus Pelophylax; species Pelophylax lessonae. The sequence goes on from NC_138772.1 coordinate 543,808,937, forward strand.
TGTTACATATCACCACCGGGCCGAACTGAGCGAAATACCCCCGGAGCTCTCTGCTCCCGGCTGTGAACGGGATCCGCGACATGAAGATCTCGTGCATGAACCTCCTGGCTGCCGCCATCTTGGTGACCTCTAAGCATGGTTTGGTTTGTGCTCTGACAAGCACTGTTTACTGTGGGACCTTATATAGACAGGTGTGTGCTTTTCCAAATCATGTCCAATCAACTGAATTTACCCCAGGTGGACTCCAATCAGGTTGCAGAAACATCTCAAGGATGATCAGAGGAAACAGAATGCACCTGAGCTCAACTTTGAGAGCAATGGCAAAGGGTGTGAATACCTATGTACATGGGATTTGTACACAGCCAAGATAACAAAGGAGTGGCTACGGGACAACTCTGTGAATGTCCTTGAGTGGCCCAGCCAGAGCCAAGACTTGAACATCTCTGGCGAGATCTGAAAATGGCCGTGCACCAATGCTCCGCATCCAACCAGATGGAGCTGGAGAGGTCCTGCAAAGAAGAATAGGAGAGACTGCCCATAAATAGGAGTGCCAAGCTTGTAGCATCATACCCAAAAAGACTTGAGGCTGTAATTGGTGCCAAAGGGGCTTCAACAAAGTATTGAGCAAAGGCTGTGATACTTCTGTACATGGGATTTATTTCATCTTTTATTTTATTAAATTTGCAAAGATTTCAAACAAACGTCTTTCACGTCGTCATTATTGGAATATTGTTAGTAGACTTTTTAGGAAAAAATAAATTTATTCCATTTTGGAATAAGGCTGTAACATAACAAAATGTGAAAAAGGTGAAGCGCTGTGAATACTTTGCGGATGCACTGTATACTTAACCACTTTAGCCCCGGAAGATTTTACCCCCTTCCTGACCAGGGCTTTTTTTGCGATTCGGCACTGTGTGACTTTAACGGACAATTGCGAGGTCGTGCGACGCCGTACCCAAACGAATTTGACGTCCTTTTTTCCCCACAAACAGAGCTTTCTTTTGGTGGTATTTTATCACCTGTGCGATTTTTACTTTTTGCGCTATAAACAAAAAAAGAGCGTCAATTTTGCAAAAATAATATTTTTCAAATTTTTTTATATGAAATTCCCCCCCAAAAAAAATGTAAAAATCAAAATTTTTTAACATTTTTGGCCAATTTGTTTTCTGCTACATATGATTGGTAAAAAAAAAAAAATAGCAAAAAGCCTATTTTGATTGGTTTGCGCAAAAGTTATTGTGTTTACTAAGGGAAAGATTTTTGTCATTTTTGGTGGTTTTTTTTTTAACGCGTAATGGCGGCGATCTGCAATTTTTTTGCGGTACTGCGACATTGCGGCGGACAGATCGGACCCCTGACTGACATTTTTGACACTTTTGGGGTTACCAGTGACATTACTGCAGTAATCAGTGCTATACATATGCACTGTTACTGCAAAATGACAATGGCAGGGAAGGGGTTAACTTTATTGGGGAAGGAGGGGTTAAGTGTGTCCCTAGGGGCATGCTTTTTACTGTGATTGGACATGGCTACTGGTGTAGGAACAGTGATCAACGTTCCTACATAGTAGAACCGTATGATCACCATTCCTACACAGGGGAGAATGACAGGCGGCTTGTTTACATTAGCCGCCTGCCTTTCTCTCTTCACGGCGGATGATCGCGAGTGACCGGCGGACATCGGGTCCGCCGGTCACACGCATGGACTTCCCAGGGAACGAGCCGGGGACGCGCTCGCCCGCTATTGGCTCACAAGGAAGTGACAGGCTAGTGACGTACCCATACGTCACTTTGCCTGGCCGGGGCTGACTGCCGCAGTATATGTACTTGCGGCGGTCGGCAACCGGTTAAACCTCGTTTACACGGTCAGAGCCGGTGCAAGGATTTTTGCCGCCCTAGGCACAATTAAAATTGCCGCCCCCCCCATATGCTTGGCCTACGATGCCCAGAGCAGCTGCTGTGTAGGAATGTAGTGATACCTGTACTTGTGGTGCCCAGTAAAAATGTAAATAGTAAATAAAAGGAGAAAAGTCCACGAGATGCATACACCTTGTTGGACTTTGCTCCTTATAAACACCCGTATTTTTAACAGCTGAAATTCCACTTTAAAGCTGAAACTTGAAACTGAGACATCAAGAAGGGAAAGGAATTTTGATGAAAATATATCATCAGTAATATACAGTGAGTATTTTCTACCAACAGGAAAATTGAAGTAGCAAATAGGATGCTAATAACTAAATACATATTCCATGTATTACATGTGAAATGCATGCCAGTGTAAGTTACAGTCAGACCGTGTAACAAGGGGCTTGTGGCAGTTTTAATTTAAACTTAAGTGCCGCTCTCTCCCTCCCAGTGCTCCCACCCCCCCCCCATCCCAAGTTGCTGAAGGGGTTAAAACCTTACGTCGGCGGGAGTCGGCGCTGGGTCAGGCTCTCCTGCTCTCCTTTGTCGCACATGCGCACTAGGTCTCCCTCGCCAGCTGACGTCGTCGGCAGAGGAAACCTACTGCGCATGCGCGGCAATGGCCACACACGCGCATTAGCTCTAATGCTTTCCTATGAAGATTTCGGAGACGCTGAAGTCCTCAGCCCCCTGAGCCCTCTCAAACAACATGAGTGCTCAGGCGGCACAGGCACAGCATGAGGAGCACCGCCCGCATCTGCCGGTCCATACTGATTCTGGGTGAAGCAGGCAGGATGCTGGCACCCCTTGCTGAGTTGTGCCCTAGGCGGCTGCCTGTTTCGCCTTACAAGTAGCACCGGCCATGCACACAGTCAGGGGCAGACTGGCAACTTTTGGCCCAGGGGGCAAGTACAAACCAGAGGCCCATGGTGCAGTGACTCGGCCCCCCTCCCCCTCTCCCAATCCTCCTACTGACCCCCATTCCAATCTGAAGTCCTGCTCCAGATACTCTATACTTACAGTCTGAATCCGGGTTTCTGACCTGGCAAACAGGGGGCAGTTGGGGGCTGCTGGGACAGCTTAGTTGGGGCTGGCTGGGGCAGAAGAGTCTCAAGTGCAGCATGCAGCCAGCCTCTGCTCAGACACAATTTACACCATCTATGCTTGGGGGAGGGGGCCTCCGCTTTGTCCTCGTCTTCAACCCGCACTCAGTAGGTCAGCAGTGGGGACTTTTTACTTCTCTTCACCAGGAATCCTTTAGGCATGTCTGTGGCAGAAGCGGTGCAGCCCTTTTATGGGGCATCAGAGTGGCCCAGGGGACAATTGCCCCCCTGCCCCCTGGCCTACTCCTCCCCTGAACATGGTCGTACTTAAGTGTACATCCGTGCAAAGGGCCGTGTTTGTCCGCACTGGGATGCAGAGGTGTTCCGTGTTTCCAGCACACCATGGATCTCCAAAATGGGTCCAAAGCTTTATTCAGAGATCACACCATTATGACAGCAGCAACATTTCAGAGCCTCGCAGGATCCCTTCTTTAGGCAGGTGAAGGGATGATGTCAAATGCCTGATGAAGGGGTACTGCGAGGCTCTGAAACGTTGCTGCTGTTATAATGGTGTGATTGCTGAATAAAGCTTTGAACCCATTCTAGAGATTCATGGTGTGCTGGGGACACTCTCTCACTCTGATTGTCCTCGGTTCCAGCCCGCGATCGCTGCAGCACCCGCTTACATACACAGCTATTTCTGCAGGAACATGTGCGATAGGAATGGTATTTTTGAATCCCCCTGTAGCCAGTCCATTCATGTCAGTTGGAACACAGCAGGTGCACAGACACAACCACTGCTCCCAAGTTGACAGCTGGGTGGATGCGTGTCCCCAAACTCAAACTGTCTACATTTGGGGACCCGCACCCACGGATGTCAAATTGGGAGCAGTGGTGGTGTCCCAATTGGAATGAATGGAACTGCATGGGTGAACTGAATGGGTGCGAACACTCATAGGGGGTGGGAAAATACACAGAGATGAGAGGCAGCACTCCATGGGCACAGGAACATACAGGGGTCAACAGTGCCATCTTAAGAGCCTTATAGGCCCCTGGGCAATGCATTGCACTGGGGCCCCCTGCCTACTCTGGGCGGAGCAGCGATAGCCCGGCGGCCAATGGGAGGGGTGCCTGGAGGAAGAGGGCAGGGCGGAGAGGAGTCCGGAGGAGGTGAGGGAGGACATGCATTCATCATGGCAAGAGAGTACAACTACCTGGAGTATATACTTTACTATATACATATTACAGGGACCAATATATACTACAAGAGAGTACAACTACCTGGAGTATATACCTTACTATATACATAGTATAGGGACCAATATATACTACAAGAGAGTACAACTACCTGGAGTATATACCTTACTATATACATATTACAGGGAACACGATATACTGCAAGAGTCTATAGTAGTATATAGTGTTCCCTGTAATATGTATATAGTAAGGTATATACTCCAGCCTAGTTGTACCCGGGTCAATGGGAATACTCCAATGGGGTGGAGAAATACACAGAATGCTCCATAGGTGGGGAGTATCATAGGGTTGTGCAGAAGCACCCCAGGGGGGCAGGGGCCCACAAAGGTAGGTGGGAATGCTCCATAGGGGCGGAGACACATAGGAATGGCCAGGAACACTCCATAGGGGTGGAGACACACAAAGGTGTGCAGGAATGCTCCATAGGGGGAGGGGGGTATCATAGGGTTATGCCACCAATATGTGATGATCGCGGGTATCAGATCCCTGCCCTTCTCACTAACTCGTGACAAAGGACTGGCCAATCTCACACCCTGCCGTCACTTACGTAACAATGCCCCTCTCAGCTGAACCCTGCACAAAGATTTTCCAGCTTGCGGGACCACAATCTAAATGCCAGCAGGCTGAGAGCGATGCTCCATAGGGGTGGAGACACATAGGCATGGGCAGCAGCACTCCATGGGAGTGGGGACACATAGATGGATGCAAGCAATCCATGGACACACACACCCACAGGTTGGTGAGAACACTCTGTTGGGGGGGGAGCACACAGAGGTGGGAGAGAACACTCCAACGGAGTGGAGACACTTAGGGATGGGTGGGAACACTCCATGTCTTGGGGACATACATAGGTGGGTGATGACACTCTATTGGGGTAGGGGCACACAGACGTGAGTGAGGACACTTATTTGGGGTGGGCACACACAGAGCAGAGCGGGTACACTCTATGGGGGTGGGGACACACATAAGTGGGTGAGGATACTCTACTGGGCGGGAACACTACATAGGGGTGAATACACACATCAGTGGGTAAGGACGCTCTGTTGGGGTGGGGGCACCCAGAGGTTGGTGGGAGTACTCCATGAGGGAAGGGACACCAGGTTGATGAGAACACTCCATTGGGGCAGGGGTACACAGAGGTGGGAGGGAACACTCCAAAGAAGTGGAGACATTTAGGCATGGGCAGGAACATTCCATGTTGGCGAGGACATAAAAGTGGGTAGAAGCACTCAACGGGGATGGACACACAGATGGGTGAGGACACTCTATGGGGGTGTGGACAGTCAAGTGGGTAGGAACACTCTATTGGGGGGCGGGGACACCAAGTTGATGAGAACACTCCATTGGAGCTGGGTACACACTGATGTGTGAAAACCAGGGCTGCTGATAAGACAGTACAGACAGCCCTCCTATACTGGGACCAGACCCCATCAGTTCAAAAGGGGGGTCCAGGCACCTACTGAGCAGGAAGGCACCTGTACTGTCTTATTGCAGACACCGATCCTCTTCTGTCTCCCACTGCAGCGCTGCAAGATTCTCCTCCTCTCCCTCCCTCTGGCTGCACTGCAAGGGGATTGGTTCCAACGCATGCGCCCCTTCTATCTGCTGTTCAGGCCCCCCTGTGTACCCTTTTCCCTTGCAGCACTGTCAGTTTCCCTCCTCTGCCACTGGCACCTGCTGCAGGCACACAGGGGGATGTCATATACTGGCTCCGTCCCTTTCTTGAATGAAAACAGTGAGTGATCAGTACGAATCACTCCTGTGTCCATTCATCACTGAAGCATAGCTAACTGTGCTTACTATGCTTCAGTTTGTGAATGAACAGGAAGCCTCAGAGCGCTTCCTATTCATTCATCTTTGCAGTTGAGGCTGTAGAGAAAGGAATGATAAATATATGTCCTCAGTCACTTTTGGCTGTCAGGTCGGCTGTATGGGGCCTCGTGATTTCTAACAGCAGCCCTGGTGAAAACGAAAGGAGTATGGAGACCTGCGAGATCTAGAACGCGGGAAGATGACTCCACCCAGCAGATTCCACCTATTGCCCCTCTTCACCCTGATCTCGGATGAACTCTGAGGATTGACATATTTGTAACATTTTATCTTTAGTGATTAGACTTTCACCTAAATGGAAACACATCAAAAATGTTTTCTCCATCCATCGGCAAACATTGTGCAACCCCCGGCATTTACAGGATATGCGGAGGGGGAACATAGAGAGCCAAAGGGGCAATAAGACAGAATTCTATACAAGAGCTGACACTACTTATGACTGCTTAATTCAAGAACTTTACCAGAGAGACCAATCAGGTTTCAGCATCTGGGAGATATAGCCCAGATTCTCATTGGTCACTGTGGAAAGTTATCAAGTAGCAATCACAGCAAAGCATTCTCCTTTCCCACACTAATCAGGCAGATTTCAGCTTTCAGTTCTTTAGATCAAATAATAAAAAAAAAAACAATGCAGGCATCTGATTGGCTAATATAGTATATAATATAGCCAAACAATTTCCTGCTCTTTGATTTATATACACGAGAATTTATTGTCTATTGGGAGATCTATGAGCAGATCCAAGGGAGATGTCACCACTGGCATCCCAACAGGATTAATTTAGGAGTGTATTGTCACTTTAACCACTTCTGGACCGGAAGATTTTCCCCCTTAAGGACCAGGCCATTTTTTTGCAATTCGGCACTGCGTTCGTTTAAACGGACAATTGCGCGGTCGTGCGCCGTGTACCCAAATCCAATTAATGTCCTTATTTTCCCACAAATAGAGCTTTCTTTCAGTGATATTTGATCACCTGTGAGCTTTTTATTTTTTGCGCTACAAACAAAAAAACAGAGCGACAATTCTGAAAAAAAAAACAATATTTTTCACATTCTGCTATATAACATTCCCAATAAAAAAAAATTAAAAAATCTAATTTTTTCATCATTTTAGGCCAATTTGTATTCTGTCACATATTTTTGGTAGCAGAATACAAATTGGCCTAAAATGATGAAAAAATTTGATTTTTAAATTTATTTTATTGGGAATGTTATATAGCAGAATGTGAAAAATATATATATTTTTTTTTCTTTTTCAGAATTGTCTCCCAATAAGCGCATTTTGATTGGTTTGCGCAAAAGTTATCGCATCTACAAACTAGGGGAAAGTTTTATTTTTATTCATATATTTATTTATTTTTACTAGCAATAGCGGCGATCAGCGATTTTTAGCGTTACTGCGACATTGCGGCAGACAGATCGGACACCTGACACTTTTGGGGGGGGGGGGGGGGACCAGTGACATTACTACAGTAATCAGTGCTAAAAATATGCACTGTTACTGTACTAACGACACTGGCAGGGAAGGGGATAACACCAGGGACGATCAAAGGGTTAAGTGTTAGCCTAGGGGGTGTTTTCTAACTGTATGGGGGATGGGCTTGTGAAATCAATACAGAGACCTGTGATCCTAAATAGAAGGAACACAGGGGCTCTGTGTTGATAGCAGGGAGAACAACGGTCTGCTGTGTTTACAACAGAAGATGACCGTTCTCTCTTCACAGGGAGCGATCGCGGGTGCCCGGGGTTAAATGTATGCCTAGGGCAGTGATGGGGAACCTTGGCACCCCAGATGTTTTGGAACTACATTTCCCATGATGCCCAACTACACTGCAGAGTGCATGAGCATCATGGGAAATGTAGTTCCAAAACATCTGGGGTGCCAAAGTTCGCCATCACTGGCCTAGGGGGTGTTTTCTAACTGTGGGGGGGGGGCGGGGCCTTGAGGAATCAACACAGAGACCTGTGATCCTAAATACAGGGAACACAGGAGCTCTGTATTGATTCCTGAAGTCTGTTGTGTTTACAACAGCAGACTGCCGTACTCTCTACACGGGGAGCGATCGCGGGTGCCCCGTGAATCAGCTTCCCTGCTGGCAAATGGGGGTGAGTGCGCCCCCGGGATTGCCAGTAAACAAAACGTACAGTGATTCGTGCAGCCGAGTCAGCCTGCCACAGTATATTTGCGGCGCGCGGTCGGCACGTGGTTAATACAAGAAAGTAGTCATTTGTGTAGAATTCAGGAACCAATCAGGACAGTCCACAAACTGATGGACATGTGATCCCATTGATAACACTGAAAGAAATGGTGGGTGCTGGCAGTTTAGGCTCCTAGCGATCTCTGGGGACTTGGTAATGACGGCGTTGCCTGATGCTGCTACAAATTGCGGAGCGTTTTCTAGTAGTTTAGCAGTCACATGAAATACGGAACAGCAAAAACCTCTTCCCTTCATTGTAGCACCAACCGTCAGGCAGCTCATAGATGCCTATGGAATGGATTGGCACAGGAGCAGCACTGCATTCAGCTGTCTGAGAAGAAGCATGTGAGTGCGTAGGAGCTGCCACTCATAGAATGGGACCTCTGGTCTGCCCATTTATCCCATTTATTAACCTTTGAGGGTGAGGGGGGTGTGAGCGCCCTTTGCTAAAATATATAACTCTTTGATTTGAAGCATATGGAAAGCAAAAAACAAAACAAAAAACGATATAAAAAAAAATAAAAAAAAAAAAATATATATATATATATATATATATATATATACATATATATATATATATATATATATATATATATATATATATATATACATAGTCAAAAGTATTGGGACACCTGCTTTTACACACACATGAACTTTAATTGGCATTTGAGGGTGAGGGGGGTGTGAGCGCCCTTTGCTAAAATATATAACTCTTTGATTTGAAGCATATGGAAAGCAAAAAACAAAACAAAAAACGATATAAAAAAAATTAATAAAAAAAAAAAAAATATATATATATATATCTAATTATATATATATATATATATATATATATATATATATATATATATATATATATATATATATATTTATAGTCAAAAGTATTGGGACACCTGCCTTTACACACACATGAACTTTAATTGGCATCCCAGTCTTATATGCTGGCCATACACTACACGCAAAATCGACCGTTTGGACAGTTCCTTTGTTTTTCGGACAGTTAATGGGCACAAATCCGTAATCGGTTGTGACGTTTTTGAGCCAAAAAAACCCCGAAAAACAAGTTTGAAAATCTTCTGCCGAACGAACGATGAATTGAAAGGTTAACCACTTGCCGACCAGCCGCCGCAGTTGCCCCGCTCCCACTCGCCAGCAGGAATGCCGAGGCGTGGGGCCAGCAGCCGCGATCACTCCCTGTGAACAGAGAACGGCGGTCTGCTGTTGTAAACACAGCCGACCATTGTTCTCCCTGCTATCAACACAGAGCCCCTGTGTTCCTGTTATTTAGGATCACAGGCCTCTGTGTTGATATTACAAGCCCCCCCCCACAGTTAGTAAACACCCCCTAGGCTAACACTTAGAGCCCATTCACATTGAGGCGACACGACTTCGGGGGGCGACCTGTGAAGTGGCGTGCACCGCTGTGCACCGCGACTTCGGCGCGACTTGCAGAGACTTCACATAATGGAAGTCTATGCAAGTCGCTCCGAGGTCGCCCCAAAGTAGTGCAGGACCCTTTTTCTAAGTCGGAGCGACTTGTGTTGCTCCTATTAGAACGGGTCCTGTACTATTCAATGGACCACGACACACCGCGACTTGTCAGGCTGACAAGTCGCCTGACAAGTCGCGCTAATGTGAATGGACTCTTAACCCTTTGATCGCCCCTGGTGTTAACCCCTTCCCTGCCAGTATCATTAGTACAGTGACAGTGCATATTTTTAGCACTGATTACTGTAGTAATGTCGTTGGTCACCCCCAAAAGTGTCAAAAATGTTCGTTCGGGGTCCAATCTGTTCGCCGCAATGTCGCAGTCCAGCTAAAAATCGCTGATCGCCGCCATTACAAGTAAAATAAATAAATAAAAATGACATAAATCTTTCCCCTAGTTAGTAGACACGATAACTTATGTGCAAACCAATCAAAATACGCTTATTGGGATTTTGTTTACCAAAAATATGTAGCAGAATACAAACTGGCCTAAAATGATGAAAAAATAAGATTTTAATTTTTTTTTTTTGGGGAATGTTATATTGTAGAAAGTAAAAAATATTGTTTTTTTTTTTTTTTTAAGCGTCGGTTCACACTACCGCGACGCTACTTCTAGGGGCGACCTCCGATATCGCGTTGCGAGCAGCGTGCCGCGACCTCGGAGCGGCCGCCACGGACTTCATAACATTGAAGTCTATGGCGGTCGCCTCCTGGTCGCCCCAAAGAAGCTCCGGACCCTTTTTCTAGGTCGGAGCGACTTGTGTCGCTCCTATTAGAACGGGTCCGCAGCATCCCTATGGGAGGCGACCTGCGGCGACCTGTGAGGCGACCAGGTCGCCTCACAGGTCGCCCTAGTGTGAACCGGGGCTTAGAATTGTCGCTCTTTTTTTGTTTATAGCGCAAAAAATAAAAATCGCACAGGTGATCAAATACCACCAATAGAAAGCTCTATTTGTGGGGAAAAAAAGGACATCATTTTTTTTGGGTACAGCATCACACGGCTGCGTAATTGTCCTTTAAAATAACGCAGTGCAGAATCACAAAATATGGCCTGGTCAGGAAGGGGCTATAATCTTCCGGTCCTAAAGTGGATAAAAATACGCTCATTGAGAATTTTTTTTTTTGTCAAAGACATGTAGCTAGATACATTTTGGCCTAAATATATGACAAAAATTGAATATATTGGATATTTTTTAACAGTCAAAGTAGAAAATGTCAATTTTTTGCAAAATTTTCGCTCTTTTTTTATTAATATCGCAAAAAATAAAAAGCACAGAGGTGATAAAATACCACCAAAAGAAAGCTCTGTTTGTGGGAAAAAAAGGACGTAAATTTAGTTTGGGTACAGCGTCGCAATTGTCAGTTAAAGTCACGCAGTGCCAAGTTGAAGAAATTGGCCTGGTCATTGAGCAGCAAAATCTTCCGGTCCTAAAGTGGTTAATGTATTTCTCGTCCAAACTGTTTACACTCGTTATATGTGAAAAAAGGAACAATAAACAGATTTTTTTATGTCCATTGAACGATTTATCGGTCATTACATGATGACACGATCGTTGTTCGTTTTTTTCTAAAATGAGTGTAAATGATTTTTCGGCTAGTGTATGGCCAGCGTTACTCCATAGGGTTCAATATTGAGTTGGCCCCCCCCTTTGCAGCTATAACAGCTTCAACTGCTCTGGGAAGGCTGTCCACAAGGTTTAGGAGTGTGTCTATGGGAAGAAGGTATTTAATAAATTTGCCTTCTCTTTGTAATTTTGGATTCCCCCATTGGCATCAAATGTTTGGATGGGGGAATCGGGTCAGTTTTTTTCCATACAGCCAGTAACGGACTCATGTATGGCCGGCCATAAAGGGTTAAGTGAAAGTAAAACCTGATAACTCTGCAGAGCCGCGCTCTGATAGGTGCATCCAGACCGATAGGTGAGCGCACACGCACCCGCCACCAAAAACTTTCTGCTCTGCCAAAAATGTTGAACTTTGAAATGTAAATTCTGCCTCTCCCTCCTCACCACAAAGGTGTGATATAGAAAATCCTTCCATATAAAAGTAAAATAATCCCAATATAGACAGACGGACGGGTCTCTTGCCATGTGACAGTTATTCTGCATCTACCGCAATATACACAACAAAACAAAACCAATATTTACTAAACAATATAGTGTACAATACACAGTACATTCATCAGGTGATCTGGAGGCGACCAAGCCTAGCAATGAGATACCTCCAGGCACAGGAGGGGCAGAGGGGGGGGGGCACAATCACACTGGAGGGCAAATTGGAGCCACAAGATGGGAGACACATGGGTCAGATACAGTGACAGCTCAGAAATATTATTGGGGGCATTGGGGAGTGGGCACACACTGTAGAAAAGGAAGAGTATTAAGGAGTGGGCACCCACTGTACCAGGGAGGGTACTGGGGAATAGGCACCCACTGTACAAGGGAGGGTACAGGGTGGGGGCACCCACTGTACAAAGGGAGTGTACAGGGTGGGGGCACCCACTGTACAAGGGAGGGTACAGGGTGGGGGCACCCACTGTACAAAGGGAGTGTACAGGGTGGGGGCACCCACTGTACAAGGGAGGGTAGTGGATGGGGGCACCCACTGTACAAGGGAGGGTACTGGGTGGGGGCACCCACTGTACAAAGAGAGGGTACAGGGTGGGGGCACCCACTGTGCAAAGGGAGGGTGTTGGGGAATGGGCAACCACTGTACAAAAGGAGGGCAGTGGGTAGGGGGCACCCACTGTACAAAGGGAGGGCACTGAGTAGGGGGTACACACTGTACAAAACTGTACAAAGGGAGGGCACTGAGTAGGGGGTACACACTGTACAAAGGGAGAGTACTGGGTGGGGGCTCCCACTGTACAAAGGGTGGGTACTGGAGAATGGGCACCCACTGTACAAAGGGAAGACACTAGATTAGGGGCTACCACTGTAAAAATGGAGGGCACTGGGTAGGGGGAACCCACTGTGCAAACGGAAGGCACTGGGGAATGTGCAACACCTGTATAAAGAGAGGGTACTGGGGAATGGGCACACTGTACAAAGGGAGGGAACTGGGAAATGGGCACACTGTGCAAAAGGAGGGCACTGGGTAGGGGCACCCACTGTAAAAAGGAAGGGCACTGGGTAGGGAGCATCACTGTAAAAAGGAAGGGCACTGGGTAGGGGGCATCCACAAAAGGGAGGGCACTGGGGAATGAGCACACTGTACAAAGGTAGGGAACAGGAAAGGGGGCACATACGGTAAAAAGGGAGGGCACTAGGTAGGGGGCACCACTGTAAAAAGGGAGGGCACTGGGAAGGGGGCACCCACTGTACAAAGGGAGGGCACTGGGGAATGGGCACCACCTGTAAAAAGAGTGGGTACTGGGGAATGAGCACACTGTACAAAAGGAGGGAACTGGGTAGGGGGCACACACTGTACAAAGCAAAGGTACTGGGAGGTGGGCACACATTATAAAAATGGAGGGCACTGGGAAGTGGGCATACAAACTATACAAATGGAGGGCACTGGGAAGTGGACACACTCTCTACAAAGAGAGGGCACTGGGAAGCGGGCACACACTGTCCAAAGTGAGGGCACTAGGTAGTGGGCCCACACTATACAAATGAAGGACACTGGGGAGTGGGCAAACACTGTGCAAAGGAAGGACATTAGGGAGTGGGCACACATATACAAAGGGGAACACATAGTATACACAGACCCAGAAGAAGCCAGGTTAGAAAGGTGTTGGGTATGGGGCACATCTGTAGAGGAGTTAACTTTAGAGGGTAGTGGGTAGTACTGGCACACAAAGAAGGGCTGGGGGGGGGGGGGCACATGTATTATGTAAACAGAAGGCAAAGAGGGCACTAGTAATATGGAGGTGGTATTGAGTCCTGGGCACACACAGCAGGCACTCAGTGTACTGGAATGGGCACTCAGGGTATCAGGCAGTATTAGATCTATGCAGTAGCAAGGGAAGTTATTGAGTAAGGGTACACAGAGTGGGGGGGGGGGGGTTGGCACACAGTGGGGTGGCAGGTATTTAGCAATGCACAGTACACAGGGCAGGGTGGGTAGTGGAATGGATAGAGCTGGGCAGAAACATTAGAAAGGGAGAACACTGGGTAGCACTAGATACACATGGTGGTAGTGGGGAGTAAAATAAGGTACAGAGGGTAGGTAGGAGTGACTTGGAAGGGAACATGCTTTAGATGGAGCAATGAGGTGGGTAGTACTGGGCACACAAACTAGTGAGGGTGGTAGGCTGGACCGTACTTTGCACATACACTACAGAGGGCTGTAGGGTGGATAGCACTGGGCACACACATTAGAGAGGGTGGTAGAGTGGTTAGTACAGGGCACACACATTAGAAAGGATGAAAGAGTGGGTAGTAGAGGGCACAGACACCAGAAAGGGTGGCACAGTGGGTAGTACTGGGCACACATACACACATTAGAAAGATTGGGTAGCATGTTTGCTAGTGAGAATGGTAGAGTGGGCAGTACTTTGCATACGTACACACTAGGAAAGGTAGCAGAGTGGGTAGGAAAGGTTGGTAGTACAGGGCATGCACATTAGAGAGGGTGCAGAGTGGGTAGGAAAGGTTGGTAGTACAGGGCATGCACATTAGAGAGGGTGCAGAATGGGTATGAAAGGTTGGTAGTACAGGGCATGCACATTAGAGAGGGTGGTAGGGTGGGTAGTACAAGGCATGCACATTAGAGAGGGTGGTAGGGTGGGGAGTACAAGGCATGCACATTAGAGAGGGTAGTAGGATGGGTAGGGCAGAGAACACCCATTAGGAAGGGTATTAGGGTGGATAGTATAGTAGGTAGGGTGGGTAGTACAGAGCATGCATATTAGGAAGGGTAGTAGGGTGGGTAGTACAGAGCATGTATATTAGGTAGGATGGGTAGTACGGAGCATGCATATAAGGTAGGGTGGGTAGTACAGGGAACACACACACATTAAGTAGGATGGGAAGTACAGGGAACACATAAAAGGTAGGGTGTTAGTACAGAGCATGCATACTAGAGAGGGTAGTAGGGTGGGTAGTACAGGGAACACACGTTAGGTAGGATGGGTAGTACAGAGCATGCATATTAGGAAGGGTGGGTAGTACAGAGAACACATAACAAGTAGGGTGGGTAGTACAGACCATGCATATTGGCAAGGGTGGGTAGTACAGGGAACACAGGTTAGGTAGGGTGGGTAGTACAGAGCATGCATATTAGGTAGGGTGGGTAGTACAGAACACATACCAGGTAGGGTGGGTAATACAGAGCATGCATATTGGTAAGGGTGGGTAATACAGGGAACACAGGTTAGGTAGGGTGGGTAGTACAGAGCATGCATATTAGGTAGGGTGGGTAGTACAGAGAACACATAACAGGTAGGGTGGGTAGTACACAGCATGCATATTAGGTAGGGTGGGTAGTACAGAGAACATATACTAGGTAGGGTGGGTAGTACAGAGAACATATACTAGGTAGGGTGGGTAGTACAGAGCATGCATATTAGAAAGGGTGGGTAGTACAGAGAACACATACCAGGTAAGGTGGGTAGTACACAGCATGCATATTAGGAAGGGTGGGTAGTACAGAGAACATATACCAGGTAGGGTGGGTAGAACAGAATATTAGGTAGGGTGGGTAGTACAGAGCATGCATATTAGGTAGGGTGGGTAGTGTACAGAGAACACATACCAGGTAGGGTGGGTAGTACACAGCATGCATATTGGAGAAGTTGGCAGGGTAGGTCACACAGGTACACACATTGGTGATTGTGGGCAGAGCAGTCTCACTCCTCCAGTTGCACTCACCTGGTCCTCCTGGCAGAGCTCTCAGTCCCAGCACAGTCCTCAGTCCCGCTCTCAGGGGGGATATAAAGGCTGCGGTGACAGTTCCCTCCCCGATCTGTCCGGGGGAGGGGTGAATAATAATCGGTCGGTGGGGAGGAATGCCGATCTACAGGCTGCACAGGGGGTCAGGCGCTCAGTGGCCGCTAGGGGCGCCCCGAACACACCGAACTCCGGGAACCTCTCCGCAGGTGAGATTTGGGCAATGCAGAGATCCTATGAGTGCGAGCTCCTGGGACAAGGAAGAGGTGTAGGTCTCATGTTTGTTTAGATTGCAAGCTCTTGGCGCAGGGAGTGGGGTAGGTCCCCAATATAGATTGTTAGGTCCTGGGACAGGAACAGGAGTAGATCGCATGTATGGATTGCAAGCTCTTAGTCAAGGAGTGAGTTAGGTCCCCTGTTGTTAGGTCCTGGGGCAAGGAGTGGGGTTGCTCCCATGTATAGATTGCTAGCTTCTGTTGCAGGGAGAGGAGTAGGTCTCATGTATGGATTGCAAGCTCTTGGGCAAGGAGTGAGGTAGCTCCCCTGTATAAATTGCTAGCTCCTGGGGTAGGAACAGGAGTAGGTCTCATGTATGGATTGCAAGCTCTTGGGCAAGTAGTTGGGTGGGTCCCTTGAATAGTGTGCTAGCTTATTGGGCAGGGAGAGGGGTAGGTCTCATGTAGAGAGTGTATCTTCGGGGGTAGGTCCCCTGTATCAATTGCTAGCTCTTGGAACAGGGAGTGGGGTAGGTCCACTGTATAGATTGTAAGCTCCTGGGGTGTAGGTCCCCTGTGTAAATTGCTAGCTCCTTAGGCAGGGAGTGATTTAGGTCGCCTGTTAGCTCCCGAGGCAGAGGGAGGAGAAGGTCAACAGTATGAATTGCTAGTTCCTTGGGTAGAGAGTGGGGTGGTTCCTCTATATACAGTAGATTGCAAGTTGCTGGATTGAGAGATTGGGGTATGTCTTTCCATATTTTACATGTTTCTGGTGCAGGGAGTGGGGTAGGTCTCCTTAAAGATTGCTAGTTCCTGGGTTCCTGCTAGTTCCTGCAGAGATTAGGGTATGTCCCCTGTTTATTTTGCATGTTTCTGGTGCAGGGAGTGCGGTAGATCTCCTTATAGATTGCTAGTTCTTGGGGCAGAGATTGGGGTATTTCCCCTATATATTTTACATGTTTCTGGTGCAGGTAGTGGGGTAGATCTCCTTTTAGATTGCTACTTCCTGAGGCAGAGATTGGGGTATGTCCCCTGTATATTTTACAGGTTTCTGGTGCAGGTAGTGGGGTAGGTCTCCATATAGATTGCTAGTTCCTGGGGTAGAGATTGGGGTATGTCCTCTGTATATTTTACATGTTTCTGGTGCAGGGAGTGGGTTAGGTCTCCTCATAGATTGCTGGTTCTTGGGGCAGAGATTGGGATATGTTCCCTGTTTATTTTACATGTTTCTGGTGCAGGGAGTGGGGTAGATCTCCTTATAGATTGCTAGTTCCTGGGGCAGAGATTGGGTATGTGCTCTCTATATTTTACATGTTTCTGGTGCAGGGAGTGGAGCTGATCTTCCTATAGCGGTATGTCCTCTGTGCAGGCTGGGGAGGGAGATGCCAGAGTGATGTGAGGGCTGTGAGTCTCTCCTTTTCTACCCCATGTGCTAAATCTCAGGGGACTTTGAGAGATTCTTTAGGCAGTCAGGGAAGAGCAAGGAAGGGGTTAAACCTGAGCAGTCAGTGAACAGACCTGCTTCACCTTCACCCCTCTTTGTCACCCCTCTGGATACAGGAGCTTGCACTCTACAGCTGGTTGCCTTCTGATCTGTTGTGTAGGGTGATGCAGTGTCAGTGCTGCTGGTCAGTGGTTACCAGTGCAGACCTGGAGGTCACTGACATCTCTGCTAGTGAGGTCACAGCCTGGGGAACTTTCTATTTCTGCCCATTTCTGATACATGTTGTCTACAAGTTAAAATCTGTATTTTTAGCTAGAAAATTACTTAGAACCCCCAAACATTTTATATATATATATATTTTTTTTTTAGCAAAGACTCCGGAGAATAAAATGGCGGTCATTGCAATATTTTCTTTCACTCTGTATTTACGCAGCGGTCTTTCAAACGCCATTTTGTTTGGAAAAAATACATTTCACTGCATCTTAAAAAAACTAAACAGTAAAGTTAGCCCATTTTTTGTATATTGTGAAAGATGATGTCACGCTGAGTAAATAGATACCCAACATGTTACGGTTTAAAATTGTTCACACCCACGGAATGGCGACAAACTACAGTACATAAAAATCTCCATAGACGACGCTTTAACATTTTTTAACGGTTACCAGTTTATAGTTACAGAGGAGCTCTTTTTCTAGAATTATTGCTCTCACTCTGGCGATCGCGGTGATACCTCACATGTGTGGTTTGCACAGCGCTTTCATTTGCGGGAGCGACTTCCGTATGTGTTTTCTTTCGTGCGCGAGCTCACTTTGTGGGGTCACTTTAAAAAAATGTTTTGCTATTTATTTTATTTCATTTTTTAATTTTAGCAAAGTTTAAAAAAAAAAAAAAAAATCTGATCACTTTTATTGCTGTCACAAGCAATGTAAACACCCATTGTGACAGTAATAGGCAGTGACAGGTACTCTTTATGGAGGGATCGGGGGGTCTAAAAGACCCCAAACCCCTCCACTGCACTTCAATGTATTCAAAATGCGGAAATCGGCATTTTTGAATACTGACAGTTTTTTAAATTTGGCGCCTTTAGACGTCATCACGCCGCTTCCGGGTTACTACATCAGAGACCCGATCAAAGCCGAATTCGGCTTTGATTGGGACTCCGACCAGCCGGCAGACATCCTAGTTGGTTGCTCCAGTGGGAGGGGAGACCCGAGCAGAGGACTGGGGGGTCGTCTCCTCCCGCTCGATGGGGTAACAGCCGAGCGGTTCCCGAGCCGCATCGGCCATTACCACCTGAAAGCCAACCGTTGGCTCTAAAAAATGCTACCAGGATGATGCCTCTAGCTGCAGGGCTACGTCGATTCGCGGGAAGTGGTTAAAGACAAAGCATGTCATGTCTGTTCGTGGTCACCTCAGAAAGTGACTTTTGAAGGCATCCCCTGACCCACCGTTATCCAATCACCATTCTTCCTTTGGAAAATGAGGGAGGGATCTTCTCAATGTATGAATATGTACACTCAGCCAACACAAGCCAACATTTATGTCCCAATCACTGCAGATTGTAAAGGACAATAATGTTGAACCCTGGTGCACAGTGCGATAACCCCTAACAACCAATCAGAATTCATGTACATGTATCCAATAGCGTTTCATTTAAGATGGAGTAGGGGCTTGTTAGCTGTTTGTGTCCTGTTGGGGAGATTTCCTTTCCCAGAGATACAGTATCTCACAAAAGTGAGTACACCCCTCACATTTTTGTAAATATTTTATTCTATCTTTTCATGTGACAACACTGAAGAAATGACACTTTGCTACAATGTAAAATAGTGAGTGTACCCCTACACCCTGCACTTTGTATATAGCACATCCCTAAACTCTGCACTCTATGCATACGGCACCCCTAGAACAGCACTCTGTACATAGCGCACCCCTGACATCTGCAGTCTGTATGTAGCGCACCCCTGATTACAACCGATCCTTTGAGGGCAACCATGCTGCTGATGCGGCCTGAGATAAAATTGAGTTTGTCACCCCTGGTCTAAAGTGTCCCGTGGTACAGTATCTAACAAAACTGAGTACACCCTCACATTTTTGTGAACAATTATTTCTATATTTATCATGTGACAACACTGAAGAAATGAAACTTTGCTACAATGTAAAGTAGTGAGTGTACAGCTTGTATAAGAGCCGGTTCACACTGCCACGACCATAAGTTGCCCCATCTCGGAGTGACTTTTTACCGCGATTTTACCTCGATTTTACTGCGATTTTACCACGACTTTACCGCGACTTCAACGCGACTTGTGAATTATTTTACGACTTTGTGTTTGGCCAATCAGAATATGATGTGTTGTGACCTAATTCCCCTTTTCTGTTTTTTTTTACTCATTCCTCATTGACCACCAGTGCCATGTATCAGTGTCTACCAGTGCCACTGCCCACCAGTGCCACGTATGTGTCCACCAGTGCCACTGCCCACCAGTGCCACGTATCACTGTCCACCAGTGCCACTGCCCACCAGTACCACGTATGTGTCCACCAGTGCCACTGCCCACCAGTGCCACGAATCAGTGTCCACCAGTGCCACATATCAGTGCCACGAATCAGTGTCCACCAGTGCCACGTATCAGTGCCACAAATCAGTGTCCACCAGTGCCACATATCAGTGCCACGTATCAGTGTCCACCAGTGCCACGTATCAGTGCCACGAATCAGTGTCCACCAGTGCAACGCATCAGTGCCACGTATCAGTGTCCACCAGTGCCACATATCAGTGCCACAAATCAGTTTCCACCAGTGCCACGTATCAGTGCCACGTATCAGTGTCCACCAGTGCCATGTATCAGTGCCACGAGTCAGTGTCCACAAGTGCCACGAATCAGTGTCCACCAGTGCCACGTATCAGTGCCACGAATCAGTGTCCACCAGTGCCACGTATCAGTGCCACGTATCAGTGCCACGTATCAGTGCCACATATCAGTGTCCACCAGTGCCACGTATCAGTGCCACGAATCAGTGTCCACCAGTGCCACGTATCAGTGCCACGTATCAGTGCCACGTATCAGTGTCCACCAGTGCCACGTATCAGTGCCATGTATCAGTGTCCACCAGTGCCACGTATCAGTGTCACGTATCAGTGCCACGTATCAGTGTCCACCAGTGCCACGTATCAGTGCCACGAATCAGTGTCCACCAGTGCAACGTATCAGTGCCACGAATCAGTGTCCACCAGTGCCACGTATCCGTGCCACGCATCAGTGCCATGAATCAGTGTCCACCAGTGCCACTTATCTGTGTCCACCAGTGCCACTCACACAGACCAAGCAGAGATAATGGAATATATATACCATTAAATATGTACATATATATATATATATATATATATATATATATATATATATATATATAATGGTATATATATTCCATTACAGGCATGGCTGCAATGTGGGGAATGCCTGGCTAATCTCTTTCTTCTTCCTGGAAAGTTGGATCACAAGTCGTGTCAATTAAGATAAGGAGGCGACTCCCATTGAAGTCACAGGTCGCCTCAAAGTAGTACAGGACCCTTTTCTGAAGTCGGAGCGACTTCAGTAGTACCAATTAAGATGGGCACTGATTGATTAACATTGCTTTTGTTATGTCAAGCGACCTGGGGTGACCTGGGGCTACACAAGTCGCCTCACAAGTCGTGCTAGTGTCAATGGGCTCTAACAGTGTAAATTTGCTGTCCCCTCAAAATAACTCAACACACAGCCATTAATGTCTAAACCACTGGCAACAAAAGTGAGTACACCCCTAAGTGAAAATGTCCAAATTGGGCCCAATTAGCCATTTTCTCTGCCAGGTGCCATGTGATTCATTCGTGTTAAAAGGTCTCAGGTGTGAATGGAGAGCAGGTGTGTTAAATTTGGTGTTATCGCTCTCACTCTCTCATACTGGTCACTGGAAGTTTAACATGGCACCTCATGGCAAAGAACTCTCTGAAGATATGAAAAAAGAATTGATGCTCTACAAAAAGATGGCCTAGGCCAGTGATAGTGAACCTTGGCACACAAGATGTTTTGGAACTACATTTCCCATGATCCTTATGCACTCTGCAGTGTAGTTGAGCATTATGGAAAATGTAGTTCCAAAACCTCTGGGGTGCCAAGGTTCGCCATCACTGGCCTAGGCTATAAGAAGATTGCCAAGACCCTGAAACTGATCTGCAGCATGGGGGCCAAGACCATACAGCGGTTTAACAGGACAGGTTCCACTCAGAACAGGCCTCGCCATGGTTGACCAAAGAAGTTGAGTGCACGTGCTCAGCGTCATATCCAGAGGTTGTCTTTGGGAAATAGACGTATGAGTGCTGCCAGCATTGCTGCAGAGGTTGAAGGGGTGGGGGGTCAGCCTGTCAGTGCTCAGACCATACGCCGCTCACTGCATCAAATTGGTCTGCATGGCTGTCATCCCAGAAGGAAGCCTCTTCTTAGAATGATGCACAAGAAAGCCCATAAACAGTTTGCTGAAGACAAGCAGACTAAGGACATGGATTACTGGAACCATCTCCTGTGGTCTGATGAGACCAAGATAAACTTATTTGGTTCAGATGGTGTCCAGCGTGTGTGGTGGGAGCCACTGAGGAGTACAAAGACAAGTGTGTCTTGCCTACAGTCAAGCATGGTGGTGGAAGTGTCATGGTCTGGGGCTGCATGAGTGCTGCCGGCACTGGGAGCTACAGTTCATTGAGGGAACCATGAATGCCAACATGTACTGTGACATACTGAAGCAGAGCATGATCCCCTCTCTTCAGAGACTGGGCCGCAGGGCAGTATTCCAACATAACAACCCCAAACACACCTCCAAGATGACCACTGTCTTGCTAAAGAAGCTGAGGGTAGAGGTGATGGACTGGCCAAGCATGTCTCCAGACCTAAACCCTATTGAGCATCTGTGGGGGATCCTCAAATGGAAGGTGAAAGAGCACAAGGTCTCTAACATCCACCAGCTCAGTGCTGTTGTCATGGAGGAGTGGAAGAGGACTCCAGTGGTAACCTGTGAAGCTCTGGTGAACTCCATGCACAAGAGGGTTACGGCAGTGCTGGAAAATAATGGTGGCCACACAAAATATTGACACTTTGGGCCCAGTTTGGACATTTTCACTTAGGGGTGTACTCACTTTTGTTGCCAGCGGTTTAGACATTAATGGCTGTGTGTTGAGTTATTTTGAGGGGACAGCAAATTGACACTGTTATACAAGCTGTACACTCACTACTTTACATTGTAGCAAAGTGTCATTTCTTCAGTGTTGTCACATGAAAAGATAGAATAAATGATTTACAAAAATGTGAGGGGTGTACTCACTTTTGTGAGATACTGTATGTGCCGTGTGTGTTGTATTCATCATGAATGTCTAATATGACCTCTTTGTACAGTCATTTGGATATTGTCCTTTTTTATTCATGTGTTGAAATAAAGATTTATTCTTTTATATAAAATGATATTGCTATATACCTCTATGATTATCACACGGTTCTACCCTCTCCTTGGCATCACAACATCCCTTTCCTTGTTTCTTGTTAAATACTTTTTTTAGGATTTTTCTCCTTAGGTAATTTTTTTAGATTTCTAATCACTGTCTTAGTGACAATAGTCATCAAGACCAATTGGCTACGTTCACATGGACATCAAAGGGGTAGTAAACAGGGGGATGATCAGTATTTTTACAGTCCCCCAAATGAACATGACAGCTGCGCAGGTCTGTGCACATTTCCCTGGCTGCAGTACTTGGTGGTGTGGCATGGTGGTGCTGCTTGCCAATTGCACCCATTGAAGTCAATAGATGCTGCGTGGTATTTCAGGGTAAAATCTCCCTTGGGATGGAAAGCTTCACCTTATTCACTCAGCTAAGTGAACATTTATTTTGCAACATAAACATTATTTAATCCTTTCATTAGTTCAAAGTGACTGTGTTACATTGTATATGATTTATTCCATGTATGGAGATCCCCGGGACGCCCCTCTAAGGCTCCATACTGCTGATTCTGCACCTACACAAGGTGAGTACAATAAATCTCCTGTCTTCCAGGAGCGTCATCGTCCAGGAATCCCAGCGATCTGAGGTTGTGTGACCTGACAGCGGATTATACTACATCGGGATTTATGTATAGTGTGGGGTCTCGGTGAACCGCTTATCGGACTACAAATTTAGGAAGATGGAGAGAATCCAACACCCAGATTACAGCACAGGACTATTCCTGGAAAAATGAAATCCTTTGAGTGAAGCGTGGAGAGTAATATGGAAGTTGTCAATACTGGCTTAGAGTTAAAGGTAGAAGTTCCAGAGCTGTTATTCTGATCCTGGCTTCGCTACCTAGGCCATAAGTGACCTGGAATACTCATGCAAGCAGTGAAGTATGGAATTTATGACCTCACCCTGCATGTTCCAGGTCAGGGACCAAGATGAGGATGTCAGGCAGCACAGCCAGGTCCTGGACCTCTCTGTAGACTACACTACAACCAAGCACTATAACCAGGTAATGGACCTCTCTGCATACTACATTGCAACTATACACTATTAGCCAGGTCCAGGACATCTCTGCATACTACACTGCAGCCACAATCTATAGCCAGGTCCTGGACCTCTCTGGAGGCCGCACTACACATAAGCACTATAGCCAGGTCCTTGACCTCTCTGGAGGCCGCACTACACATAAGCACTATAGCCAGGTCCTTGACCTCTCTGCAGACCATACTGCACATACGCACTATAGCCAGGTTCTAGATCTCTCTGCAGGTCACATTACACATAAGCACTATAGCCAGGTCCTGGGACTCTCTGGAGGCTACACTACACATAAGCACTATAGCCAGGTCCTGGGCCTCTCTGAAGGCCACACTACAGATAAGCACTATAGCCAGGTCCTGGGACTCTCTGGAGGCTACACTACACATAAGCACTATAGCCAGGTCCTGGGCCTCTCTGAAGGCCACACTACAGATAAGCACTATAGCCAGGTCCTGGGCCTCTCTGGAGGCCACACTACAGATAAGCACTATAGCCAGGTCCTGGGCCTCTCTGGAGGCCACACTACAGATGAGCACCATAGCCAGGTCCTGGAGCTCTCTGAAGGCCACACTACACATAAGCACTATAGCCCGGTCCTGGGCCTCTCTGGAGGCCACACTACAGATGAGCACCATAGCCAGGTCCTGGAGCTCTCTGAAGGCCACACTACACATAAGCACTATAGCCAGGTTCTGGACCTTCCTGCAGACTTCACAGCAGTTAAGCACTATAGCCAGGTCCTGGACCTCTCTGGAGGCCACACTAAACATAAGCACTATAGCCAGATCCTGGGCCTCTCTGCAGGCCAGACTACAGATAAGCACTTTAGCCAGGTTCTGGACCTCTCTGGAGGCCACATTACACATAAGCATTATAGCCAGGTCCTGGACCTCTCTGCTGACCACACAATACATAAGCACTATAGCCAGGTCCTGGAGCTCTCTGAAGGCCACACTACACATAAGCACTATAGCCAGGTCCTGGACCTCTCTGGAGGCCACACTAAACATGAGCACTATAGCCAGGTCCTGGAGCTCTCTGAAGGCCACACTACACATAAGCACTATAGCCAGGTCCTGGACCTCTCTGGAGGCCACACTAAACATAAGCACTATAGCCAGGTCCTGGAGCTCTCTGGAGGCCACACTACACATAAGCACTATAGCCAGGTCCTGGACCTCTCTGGAGGCCACACTAAACATAAGCACTATAGCCAGGTCCTGGAGCTCTCTGAAGGCCACACTACACATAAGCACTATAGCCAGGTCCTGGCCCTCTCTGGAGGCCACACTAAACATAAGCACTATAGCCAGGTCCTGGAGCTCTCTGGAGGCCACACTACACATAAGCACTATAGCCAGGTCCTGGACCTCTCTGAAGGCCACACTAAACATAAGCACTATAGCCAGGTCCTGGAGCTCTCTGGAGGCCACACTACACATAAGCACTATAGCCAGGTCCTGGACCTCTCTGGAGGCCACACTAAACATAAGCACTATAGCCAGGTCCTGGAGCTCTCTGGAGGCCACACTACACATAAGCACTATAGCCAGGTCCTGGACCTCTCTGGAGGCCACACTAAACATAAGCACTATAGCCAGGTCCTGGACCTCTCTGCAGGCCACACTACAGATAAGCACTATAGCCAGGTCCTGGACTGCTTGATCCAGCGTTTATTATACAGCTATTGTGGCTAGACTAGACCTCTGTTAGGGCTATTTTACACCATGATGGTAAATTTTTGCACAAATTAGCACAAACGCAGCACAAATTATTGGTGTATTTGTTATAGCATCTAATAACTGGGGGTTTGCGTGGGGTTTGATCAAATAAAACAAACAGTTACAGTTATAAAATCAAAGCAGCACAAATAATAATTTTAACAGCACAAACACAACACTAACCAACCAGCCCAGTTTCATGTTTAGGGGTGCTGAGTGACCTTTGGTGACCTTTAATAAATACACAATAATTGAAAAACAAAAAAGCGGTAGAACAGCACAAACCAGCACAAAGGAGGCACCAAACAGCCCGGTTTCATGTCTTTGTCTCTTGTAGGGGAACTTGTCTGAGCTTTGGTGACCTTTCATAAATCAATAATAACTTAAAAACAAAAGGGGATAAAATGGAGAGTAAAACGGCACGGACCAGGCCAGCGCAAACACGGCACTAACCAACAAGCCTCGTTATGTGTCTTTTGGCTGTTGTGGGGGGCTGGGTGACCTTTGGTAACCTTTAAGAAATCATTAATAAGTCAAAAACAATAAAAGATAGAACGGAGATTTAAATGGCACAAACATGGCACTAACCACCCAGCCTGGTTTTGTGGCCACGTTGTGTTCATAGGACCCCGATCTGGGTAAAGAGCCAATGACATGGCTCTTTACCCATTTGATCAGCTGTGTCCAATCACAGCCGGTCACATGTCAGAGTGTGTGGCGAGGAGAGCCGATCAGCGGCTCCTCTTTAAATGGGAGTCCAGGACAAGTAATCAGGGCGCTGATCATCAGTGCCCCGATTACAGTAAAGCAAAAGCAGTGCCCATCAGTGACACCAATCATTGCCCATCAGTGACACCAATCAATTCCCATCAGTGACACCAATCAATGCCCATCAGTGACACCAATCAGTGCCCATCAGTGACACCAATCAATGCCCATCAGTGACACAAATCAGTGCCCATCAGTTACACCAATCAGTGCCCATCAGTGACCTCAGTTAGTGCCCCTTAGTGATGCCAGTCAGTGCCTGATCATCTGTGATGCCCATCAGTGCTGCCCATGAGTGCCGCTCATCAGTGCCCATCAGTGCCGCCCATCAGCGCCACCCACCAGTGCCCATCAGTGCTGCATATCAGTGCCACCTATCAGTGCACATCAGTGCGGCATATTAGTACCTCCTCGTCAGTGCACCTAATCAGTAACCTTCAGTGCCACCTCATCAGTGCCCATAAGTGCCATCTCATCAGTGCCCCCTCATTAGTGCACATCAGTGAAGGAGAACAATTATTTATTTACAAACTTTACTGATAGAAACTAAGAAAAACTTTTTTTTTTTTTCAAAATTTTCTGTCTTTTTTTTTAGTAGAAAATAAAAACCCAGCAGTGATTTAATACCAGAAAAAAGCTCTATTTGTGTGGAAAAAATGGTAACAATTTAATTTGGGTACAGTGTTGCATGACCGCACAATTTCCATTCAAAGTCTTTGAAAACACCCACTTGACGGGTGAAACGCATTGACGTAATTTCCGGCACGCGGGTACGCATCGTCACAGCCGGTTTTACTTCCTGGATTCAGTGGAACGCACGCCGACAGCGGCGTTCCTTGTGCTTGTTTGGTCCACATTCAATGCGAGTTTTTCTCTTTGGTTTTGTAAGTATAATTTGTATGCTTTGGGGATTAAATTAGTCAAAACATATTACACTATTGGTCCCCCCTTTTTTCTTTTATCCGGCAACAACGGAGATCTGTTGGAGTGATCCTATATATAAAGGCATTTCTTTTCCTGGAACTATTCTCACGAAAAGCTGGGTTGCCTAAGCCATACATGACCCTATCAAGCGTTTGAGATACATATCTGTGGTGGGTAGGGAACCTGGAGGGTCGGGCCACTCACTTGAGCACCGTTTGATCGGTCGGTTTCTGCACCTGAGCACTTTATTTGGTCACATCAACACTTAAGGACTATTTTATGAAAATTTGTTGCTTTTTACTGCTGGTTTTCTTCTTTTTTGTATTTATATTGATCACCTTGCACTTTATTGGATGATTTTTAATTATTTATATATTCACCAGTAAGTTCTACATGAAATGCTAGCGCTGTTCTAATTTTTATTTTATTTTACATTTGTCATTCAAAGTGCCACAGTGCTGAAAGCTGAAATTGGCCTGGGCAGGAAGGGGGTAAAAGTGCCCGGTGTTGAAGGGGTTAGACGGCACAAATCAGCACAAAGGTAGCATTGAAGAAACGCACCTGAGTTTTTATTGGTGCTGGTTATAGGGGGGCGAGCTTCACTGAGCTGAATAACTCATACAAATCACTAACCATTGTAGGATTTGTGTGGGAAAAGTGTTTTCAGCCAAATTCTGTGCCTTATCAGAAATGAGTTGCGTAGTTTGGCTTATAGAACCCCCTGCCAACTGGCTACATTTATCGAGGACACAAACTTCAATCAGAACAATGAAAGGATGGGAAACAAAGCAAAAGAGAGAAACTTAAAGAGATCAGGGACTAAAGAACAAACATAGAAGTTTAAAGGGTAACTCTATCACACATGGACCGCGCTCAAAACGCACTGCACTTGTTATCTCCAACCCAAATGCAGGTCACAGATGCAGTAACTACTGAACAGAACAACTATGCGATCCGTCTGCAGTGCATCTTTTAACCACTTCTGGACCGGAAGGATTTGCCCCCTTAATGACCAGGCCATATTTTGCGATTCGGCACTGCGTTACTTTAACGGAATAATGCGACGCTGTACCCTAATAAAATGTATTTTTATTTATTTTTATTTCATTTTTTTCCCACAAATAGAGCTTTCTTTTGTTGGTATTTGATCACCTGTGCGATTTTTATTTTTTGCACTACAAACAAAAAAACAGCGACGATTCTGGAAAAGGAACCAATATTTTTCACTTTCTGCTATATAACATTCCCCCCCCCCCCAAAAAAAATGTAAAAATCAAAAATTTTCATCCTTTTAGGCCAATTTGTATTCTGCTACATATTTTTGGTAAAAAAAAAAAAAAAATCGCAATAAGTGTATTTTGATTGGTTTGCGCAAAAGTTATCGCGTCTACAAACTAGGGGAAAGATTTATGTTATTTTTATTATTTATTTATGTTTTACTAGTTATGGCGGCGATCTGCGCCTTATAGCAGGACTGCGATATTGTGGTGGACAATCTTACACTAACTCAGTGGTTCTCAAATCCGGTCCTCGGGACCCACCAACAGGCCAGGTTTGCAAGATAACTAAATTACATCACAGGTGATCTCATTTGCTTCTCAGTGATTGCAGTATTCTAGTCTGCATCCCCCAAGGTAATACTTAAAATCTGGCCTGTTAGTGGGTCCCGAGGACCGGATTTGAGAACCACTGCACTAACTGACACTTTCTGGGAACCAGTAACACTGAGTCTCCATTCACACTACCGCGACTTGTCAGGCGACTTGTCAGCCTGACAAGTCGATGTCCGTCGCAGTCCATGCACTGCTACAGGACCCGTTCTAATAGGAACGACACAAGTCGCTCCGACTTAGAAAAAGGGTCCTGTACTACTTCGGGGCGACCTTGGAGCGACTTGCATTGACATTCATTTTATGAAATCCGTGCAAGTCGCGCTGCACGCGACTTCACAGGTCGCCCCCTAAGTCGGAGCGACCTAGTGTGAACCGGCACTAATACAGTCATCAATGCTAAAATTATACACTGTCACTGTACTAATGACACTGGCTGGGAAGGGGTCAAACATTTAGGGGGAATCAAAGGGTTAACTGTGTTCCTAACCAGTGTTTTGGTGTGCTATGTGGTGCTTTTACTAAGGGATATGCTGGATTTTATTCCCTACTATGGGAACAAAATCCAGCACATCCCCACTGACAGTTCTGTCATCCTCTTCGCCGATCAGTGGGTGAGGTGGACATCCATTGGCCGGGATTCGTTGATTGGCTTCTACTGTGACTAATCACAGCAGAAGCGGCGCGCCAGCCGTGCACGCGCGCCCCCTACCCGGAGGTTCCGGATTATGTACTAGGTACATGATCTGGCACAGGAGAGCCCCTTTGCCACTGTATAACAGCGTTATGCTTTCGCAAGTGGTTATGGCATCCATATACATTATATGATTTTAACAAAGTACATATGAATGATCTATGCGTATATATATATATTAGAATAATACAAGAGGGAAATATTAATATTAAGAGGAAACAATAACTATTCTACAAAGACACTATTGGCTCGATTTACTAAGTTCTGTTGGCTTGATTTACTAAGCTACAGAACACCTCCTCCTCTTTTCTTCTTTATAGCATAGGGGGAGGTGTTCTGTAGTACTCCGAGATGGCTGTTAACCGCTTCTGGACAGGAAGGTTTTACCCCCTTAATGACCAGGCCATATTTTGCGATTCGGCACTGCGTTACTTTAACTGACAATTGCGCGGTCGTGCGACGCTGTACCCAAATACAATTGACATCCTTTTTTTCCCACAAACAGAGCTTTCTTTTGGTGGTATTTCAATCACCTTGTGCGATTTTTATTTTTTTGCGTTATAAACAAAAAAAGACAATTTCGAAAAAAAAAACAATATTTTTTTACATTCTGCTATAGGACATTCCCAAAAAAAAAAATAAAATAAAAAATTCTTTAACATTTTAGGCCAATTTGTTTTCTGCTGTATATTTTTGGTTAAAAAAATCGCAATAAGCTTGCGCAAAAGTTATCGCGTCTACTAACTACGGGAAAGATTTATGCCATTTTTAATTAATAATTTTTACTAGTAATGGCGGCGATCTGCGATTTTTTGCGGGACTGCGACATTGCGGCGGACAGATTGGACCCCTAACTGACATTTTTGACACTTTTGGGGGGACCAGTGACATTATTACAGTAATCAGTGCTAAAAATATGCACTGTTACTGTAATAATGACACTGACTGTAATAATGACACTGGCAGGGAAGGGGTTAACCCTGTGGGTGATCAAGGGGTTAAATGTGAGTCTAGGGGAATGATTCTAACTGTGGGGGGTGGCTTGTGAAATGACCATAGAGAAATTTGTGAAATGACCATTAGACATGTGATCCTATATAGAAGACATATATATATATATACATAGAGAGAGAGACATGTGATCCTATATATATATATATATATATATATATATATAGAGAGAGAGAGAGAGAGAGAGAGAGAGAGACATGTGATCCTATATAGAAGACATATATATATATATATATATATATATATATATATATATATATATATATATATATATATATATATATAGAGAGAGAGAGACATGTGATCCTATATATATATAGAGATATATATATATATAGAGATATATATATATATATATAGAGAGAGACATGTGATCCTATATAGAAGACATATATATATATATATAGATAGAGAGAGAGAGAGAGACGTGATCCTATATAGAAGACATATATATATATATATATAGATAGATAGAGAGAGAGACATGTGATCCTATATAAAAGACATATATATATATATATATATATATATATATATAGAGAGAGAGAGAGAGAGAGAGAGAGAGAGAGAGAGAGAGA
This sequence comes from Pelophylax lessonae, assembly GCF_965119305.1. Classification (NCBI taxonomy): domain Eukaryota; kingdom Metazoa; phylum Chordata; class Amphibia; order Anura; family Ranidae; genus Pelophylax; species Pelophylax lessonae. The sequence continues at coordinate 543,840,000 of NC_138772.1, forward strand.
GAGAGACATGTGATCCTATATAGAAGATATATATATATAGAGAGAGGGAGAGGGAGAGAGAGAGAGATGTGATCCTATATAGAAGACATGTATATATATATATATATATATATAGATATATATATAGAGAGAGAGAGGGAGAGAGAAAGACATGTGATCCTATATAGAAGACATATATATATATATATAGAGAGAGAGAGAGAGACATGTGATCCTATATAGAAGACATGTATATATATATATATATATATATATATATATATATATATATATATAGAGAGAGAGAGAGAGAGAGAGAGAGAGAGAGACATGTGATCCTATATAGAAGACATGTATATATATATATATATATATATATATATATATATATAGAGAGAGAGAGAGAGAGACATGTGATCCTATATAGAAGACATGTATATATATATATATATATATATATATATATATAGAGAGAGAGAGAGAGAGAGAGAGAGAGAGAGAGAGAGAGAGAGAGACATGTGATCCTATATAGAAGGATCACAGGCGCTCTGTGATCATTCCAGGAAGAAGGACGGTCGGCTGTGTTCTTCTCTCTCAGCGGGGAGCCATCGCGGGTGGCCGGCGGCAATCGGCTTCCCCGCTGCCGAGTGGAGGCAGGAGCGCGCCCCTAGCTTCCCGCGCGCGGCTGACGTAGACCTACGTTGGTTCGTGCAGGAGAGCCACCCTGCCACAGTAAAAAGGCGGCGGGTGGTCGGGAAGTGGTTAAGGGGGAAAATCCTTCCAGTCCAGAAGTGGTTAACGCAGGACCCTGTGTACTGATAACGTCGTGTTGTTTTCATAAGAGAATACACAGAATGGTAATGAGTCCCAAGAGGCCTTGTATCACTGATGACAGATTCACTTATTGGATCCATACGGCAGAGGTTACCCACAAATATTATAATTATCTATAATAACACCCAACCACCCGCATGTATTCCTCAAGTCAGCATTTCACAATAGGAAGCCAATATCATCACACTATAGTAAAACTCCCCGAGAGGATTAATGATGGGAAAAGTTTGTTTTTCCCTGCCTGTCACCCCAAACACAAAGATCTTACAGTATTTCTATGAGTCCTTGCAGGTAATATGGTTCAGTGTGTAATTTGGCAATTACAAACAATCTGTGCGCATGCATAGTATACATTCACTGCAATTAATATAAAATAAAGACCTCAATTCTATATGTATCTAATCGAATACAACATCACTTCCTTGATTGTTTCAACAAAAGGATGTTTTCCTCTTTTATATTTGATACCTATGTATTATTGTACTTTAACCACTTCTGGACCGTAAAGGATTTGCCCCATTAATGACCAGGACATTTTTTGCGATTCGGCACTGCGTTCATTTAACTCACAATTGCGCGGTCATGCGATACTGTACCTAAAAATTATTTCCTTTTTTTCCCACAAATAGAGCTTTCTTTTGGTGGTATTTGATCACCTGTGCGATTTTTTATCTTTTTATTTATTGCGCTATAAACAAAAAAAGACCCCCAATATTTTCACATTCTGTATCCTATATAGAAGGATCACAGGCACTCTGTGATCATTCCAGAGAGAACAGTCAGATGTGTTTACAACAGCCGACCATTCTATCTCAGCGGGGAACGATCGCGGGTGTCAGGCGGCAATCGGAGCCGCCAGTCCCATGCATCGGAGTCCCCGCTGCAGGAGTGGGGGCGGGAGCGCGCCGCCGGCAGTGCACACTCGCCCCCTAGCTGCAGGTGCGCAACCAACATAGAGCTATGTCGGTTTGCGTAGGAGGGCCAGCCTGCCGCAGTAAATCGCAGTTAACCACTTTAGCCCCAGAAGGTTTTACCTCCTGAATGACCAAGCCATTTTTTTCGACTTGGCCTTTTTTCCCACAAATAGAGCTTTCTTTTGGTGGTAATTGATCATTTTTTTGCAAGGCAAAATTCTGCAGAGAAACCAATCAGCTTCCATGTTTTATTGCTAAAGCTTAATTAAACAAGCTGAGGTTAGAAGCTGATTGGTTTCTCTGCAGAATGGTGACTAAGTTTGCCCTCTCTAGCTTTAGTAAAAAATCCCAATAAGTGTATATTGATTGGTTTGCGCAAAAGTTATAGTATCTACAAAGGATGCAATATTTTTATGGAATTTTTATTTATTTATTTTTTTTTTTTACTAGTGATGGCAGCAATCAGTGATTTTTAGCAGGACTGCGACATTGTGGTGGACAAATCGGACATCTAACTGACACTTTTGACACTTTTTTGGTCATCAGGTGGAAGCATGAAGTGCTCTAGAATTTCCCGGTAGGGGGCTGAGCAGTGGCTTACCAACGGGGGGGCGTCCCGCCCCAGGTGCCACTCATTGGGGGGGTGTCAGGCCGGTGTCCTGCCCGGCGCGGCGGGGGGGGGCATCCGCGGCGGTAAGAAGGTAAGTGCCTGCAGTGCTGTGCAGCCTTGTGTGTGCTGAATAGGAGGGGGATGGGGCGGCTGCATATAGAGGAATTGATGTTTCCATATTCTTCCTGCTGCCGCTGGATGCCTGATTCTCCTCCTCTACCTCCTGCAGGCATTCAGCGGCTGCAGGAGAAATATGGAAATATCAATTTCTCTATATGCAGCTGCCCCATCCCCTTCCTATACAACTTCTTTTACTGGCCCCCCAGTTCTCTGCAGCCCCCCCCCCAGTGCTCTTAACCCCCCCAGTGATCTTAGCCCACCGGTTCTCTTAACCTCCCCCCTGTTCTTAACCCCCCACTGCTCTTAACCTACCCCCCTGCTCTTAATCTCCCCCCAGTGCTCTTTAGCCCCCCCCCTGTGCTCTTTAGCCCCCCCGTGCTCCTTAGCCCTGGTTTTCCCTGCCCACCCCCCCCCAGTGCTCTCCACACCCTGCGCCTTCGAACCCCCCTGGAATGCTTTCCAAACCCCCCCTTAGTTCTCTCCAGTCCCCCCCCCCCCCTGCCCTTCAGCTCCTCCAGTGCTCTCTGCTTTCCCTGTGCTCTCTGGCCCCCCTAGTGTTCTTCTATCTTCTATCATGTCTGCAGTCTCTGACCATCTTTTGTATCACATCCGCAGGTCTCTTGACCATCCCTTGTATCATGTCTGCAGTCTCTGACCATCTCCTGTACTATGTCTGCAGTCTCTGACCATGTCCTGTATCATGTCCTCAGTCTCTGACCATCTAATGTATCATGTCCTCAGTCTCTGACCATCTCCTGTATCATGTCCTCAGTTTCTGACCATCTCCTGTATCATGTCCTCAGTCTCTAACTATCTCCTGTATCATGTCTGTAGTCTCTGACCATCTCTTGTATCATGTCTGCAGTCTCTGACCATCTCCTGTATCATGTCTGCAGTCTCTGACCATCTCTTGTATCAGGTCCGTAGTCTCTGACCATCTCTTGTATCATGTTTGCAGTCTCTAACCATCTCCTGTACTTTTTCCGCAGTCTCTGACCATCTCCTGTACTATGTCCGCAGTCTCTGACCATCTCCTGTACTATGTTCACAGTCTCTCACCATCTCCTGTACTATGTCCACAGTCTCTGACCATCTCCTGTACTATGTCCACAGTCTCTGACCATCTCCTTTAGCATGTCTCCTATCTCTTACTCAAATGCAACGGGGGGAACTGTGATTAGAGAGACGGGGCCAGACTGCAAGGTTCACTGCGATGGGGGGCTGTGAAATGTGTGCAATAAATATTCTTGAAAAAATTACACATTCTTGAGGGTTTTTTTACATTTTAAGGTGGGGGGGGGGGTGCCAGATATAGGCTCTGCCCCGGGTGCCAAATGCTCTAGGTATGCCACTGGGGCTGAGCTGAATTTGGACTTGATAAAACACAGTGGACCAACACCAGCAGATGACATGGCTCCCCAACTCATCACTGACTTTAGAAAATTTTGCATTTAATTTGGAAATCAAGGTCCCAGAGTCTGGAGGAGGAGTGGAGAGGCACAGAATCCAAGTTGCATGAGGTCCAGTGTGAAGTTTCCACAGTCAGTGATGATTTGGGGAGCCGTGTCATCTGCTGGTGTTGGTCCACTGTGTTTTATCAAGTCCAAAGTCAGCGCAGCCCTCTACCAGGAAATTCTAGAGCACTTCATGCTTCCCTCTGCTGACCAGCTTTATGGAGATGCTGATTTCATTTTCAAGCAGGACTTGGCACCGCCCACACTGCCAAAACTACCAATACCTGGTCACATGATCATGGTATCACTGTGCTTGATTGGCCTGACCTAAACCCCATAGAGAATCTGTGGGGGATTATCAAGAGGAAGATGAGAGACACCAGACCCAACAATGCAGATGAACTGAAGGCCGCTATCAAAGCAACCTGGGCTTCCATAACACCTCAGCAGTGCCACAGGCTGATCCCTCCATGCCACGCCGCATTGATGCAGTAATTCATGCAAAAAGAGCCCCGACCAAGTATTGAGTGCATCCTATACTGTACATGGAGATACTTTTCACGAAGCCAACATTTCTGTATTAAAAATCTTTTTTGTTATTGGTCTTATGTAATATTCTATTTTTCTGAGAAACTGGATTTTGGGGTGTCACTCGCTGTAAGCCATAATCATCAAAATTAAAAGAAAGAAATGCTTGAAATATATCACTCTGTGTGTAACGCATCTATATAAAATATACGAGTTTCACTTTTATAATCGAATTACTGAAATAAATTAACTTTTTGATAATATTCTAAATTTTATGAGATGCACCTGTATACTGTATACAGTATAGCCGGAAATACATGTGGTGCAACATTGCTTTATGCATACTCTTTGCAATTGTCTAACCGTATGCTGATCTGTATTATTGGATCTTTGTGCTCGGAGTAGCAGGCAGTGATGAGAAGACTTTTACCATCATTTATCCTATTGAGGGGTTTTACTATATTGTGATGATGTGAGACGGCTCCCTATTTGGAAATGCTGACTGGAGGAATATACGTGGATTGTTGAGTGTCATTATATACAATTATAATATTTGTGGGTAACCTCTATTTTGTGTATGGATCCAATCATCAGTGGTACCCGGCCTCCAGGGACTCAGAACTATTGTATGTGTTTGGAAGAGATTTTATCAACAACAAGACGCGATCACTACCAGGGGTGCTATGTTAGGGAAGTTTATTTGTGTCGTTTTAGATATATCATATATTGTATCATTAATTTGTTATATATGCATCATATATTGTATCAGAGGCATAACTAGAACCTTCAGGGCCCCAGTGCAAGAAATTATGAATGGCCCCCCAGACCCCTAGCCGGGGCCCTTCCCTTCAATCCTGGGGCTCTTCCCACTGATCCTGGGGCCCTTTACTCTTATTGTGGGGCCCTTTATTACTGTCCCGCAGTGGGACCCTTTCATGAGTTCTGCAGTGGGCCCCCTTCCTGCCATCTTGGGGCCTCCCCACGGTGGTGGAATGGCAGGGCCCAGTTGCAAGTATGACCTTGGCGATCCTGGAAGTTCACCCACTGGTGTCAGTAGTTTTTATTTTTTGGTATTTTAATTGTATTTTTTATCATTTTTATTTTATTTTTTTATAGTGTCACTGACTATGACTCTGTCCATTCAGAAAAGGAAGGAGCTGGTAAATTACATATTTTATGCCCCCCTTCCTGGTTCTCTATTGTGACACATCCCCTGCAGCAGCCGGCAGGAGAGGGGAGGGAGCACAGTGGGGGGCAGCATAGTAGGGGGGGCAGGGGAGCACACAGGGGCCCAGGGACAGCAGAACACAAGTGAACTGGATAGGAGGAGTGGCGGGGGCAGCATACAGAGGAACCAATCTCCTCCATTTTCCTCCTGCAGCTACAGAAGGAAAAAGGAGGACAGTGATTTCTCTACATGCTGTCCCCACCGCCCCTCCTATCCAGGTGTACAGGGGAGCCGCACAGGCAATTGCAACCCCTGCAGTTACGCCCCTGTATTGTATTATATATTTGTTATATATGTATTGCACAATGTATATATGTTTGTTATATATGCATCATAAATAGTATTATATATTTTTGTTATATACTGTATGCATCATAAATTGTAATACTGTATACAGTATATTTGTTATATATGTATCATATATTGTATTATATATTTGCTATATATGTATCACACAATGTATTATATATTTGTTATACATGTATCATAAATAGTATTATATATTTTTGTTATATACTGTATGAATTATAAATTGTATTACTGTATATCAGGGGTGTCAAACTCAATTTCATTGTGGGCCGTATCAGCATTATGGTTGCCCTCAAACCGTGGCTGCACTGATGGACACTGTTGAGGCTGCATTAATTGGCACTAGTGAGGCTGCATTGATTCTCACTAGTGAGGCTGCTTTGATGAGCACTGATAAGGCTGCATTGATGAGCACTGGTGAGGCTGCATTGATGGGCACAGGTTAAGCTGCATTGATGGGCAAGGGTGAGGCTGCATTGATGGGCACTGTTGAGGTTGCATTGATGGGCACTGTTGAGGCTGCATTGATGGGCACTGGTGAGGCTGCATTGATGGGCACTGGTGAGGCTGCATTGATGAGCACTGATAAGGCTGCATTGATGAGCACTGGTGAGGCAGCATTGATGGGCACGGGTGAGGCTGCATTGATGGGCACTAGTGAGGCTGCGCTGATGGGCACTGGTGAGGCTGCGCTGATGGGCACTGGTGAGGCTGCATTGATGGGCACGGGTGAGGCTGCATTGATGGGCAAGGGTGAGGCTGCATTGATGGGCACTGGTGAGGCTGCGCTGATGAACACTGGTAAGGGTGCATTGATGGGCACGGGTGAGGCTGCATTGATGGGCAAGGGTGAGGCTGCATTGATGGGCACTGTTGAGGTTGCATTGATGGGCACTGTTGAGGCTGCATTGATGGGCACAGGTGAGGCTGCATTGATGGGCACTGGTGAGGCTGCATTGATGAGCACTGGTGAGGCTGCATTGATGGGCACGGGTGAGGCTGCATTGATGGGCACAGGTGAGGCTGCGCTGATGGGCACTGGTGAGGCTGTTAAAGAAATAAAACAGCACTAGTATAATATAAACATATATATACCAGTCCAAATAAAGGGATATAATCAATGTAAAGTGCTCTTGTGCTCCAATCTTCTTAAAAGTGCTGAAATGCTCTCCATAAATTAGTTCTGTGATGTGATACAAACCCCCTTTTGTGTTCCTTCTTACCAGAAACAATGGACGCCCAGCTTTTCAGTCTGGAAGTCAAACAGGCTTGATTTAAATTGGACTGATGGGTCACAAGGAACGGATCAAGAACTCCCCAGTAGCCTCTAAGATGTTGCGGTAATCCTCAAATGCAGAACAAAAATATGGAGCCAATAGTAAAGTACTGTAGGGTTGCAATTTTTTGGCGCAATAAAAACATACTTACAAAATGGTAGCAGTAAAACATCATGGAAACAGCAATAAGCTTCCGCGAATGACGTAGCCACCATGCGTTTCACGGCAACCGGAAGTGACGTCGTTACAACTCGATACCGGAAATCTCCCTCCCACAGGGCATCATCAAGGACCTCATTTCCGGTCAGTGCAAGCCTCTATTTATATCCTGAGAAGATCCACCTCTTCCTAAGTAACCAATCAAAAAGACTTGGCGCCCATATTGGAAGCGAGCCCAAAATGCCATTATTAGAAGTATATCAATATATCCACTTGCTGAAAATAATCTCAATGATGTCACTTACGGCTGAATTAACATATCATTAAAAAGACCCAAGTTTGTGGGAACAGTTTGGGGATGGCCCCTTCCTGTTCCAACATGACTGCACACCAGTGCACAAAGCAAGGTCCATAAAGACATAGATGAGTGAGTTTGGGGTGGAGGATCTTGACTGACCTGCACAGAGTCCTGACCTCACCCTGATAGAACACCTTTGGGATGAATCAGAGCGGAGCAAGGTCTTCTCGTCCAACATCAGTGGCTGACCTCACAAATGTGCTTCCAGAAGTATAGTCAAACATTCCCATAGACACACTCCTAAACCTTGTGGACAGCCTTCCCAGAAGAGTTGAAGCTGTTATAGCTGCAAAGGGTGAGCCAACTCATTATTGAACCCTACAGACTAAGACTGGGATGCCATTAAAGTTCATGTGTGTGTAAAGGCAGGCGTCCCAATACTTTTGGTAATATAGTGTGTATATATATGAATATGCTACATAAAAATTAGGTATTTATTTTATGCGTTTTGCATTGACCAAAAATATTTCTAAAATATTTTAAAGATAAAAAGAAACATATATAACAGATAACAGGACACATGGAAGCACAAAATACCTCTCTGATTGGATAAAAAGGGTTGTGTTTATAAAATCTTTGCAGAGCCCCATTTTTCCTGTGAAATTGCATATACTGTATATTGGTTCTATATGACTGAGGATAAAATAAAAAATATTTGTTCATAAATAATACTGAATTATGACCACTGGATGAAGCTGATGATCATAGAAGTTAAATATTTACTAAGATCGCCAGCTCCATCTGGTGGCCATAATTTGGTATTAACCTGATTCACTCTATTGCCCAGATAGCAAGGATAACTTGCTACAAATTTTTGGCAGTGTTATTTGTAAGTCTGTTAACTTGCTGCACATTTTCACTGGTAAGTTGTAGACTTGCAGAGCACTTGAAGCAAAAGTTCTGGTTGACACTTTTTCAATTTGTAGCAAAATTGCGAGGCAAGTCTCTAGCAAGAGCAAAGCTGCAGTAGTGAGTCTATAGCAAGAGCTCTGCAAATCTATAGCAAGAGCTCTGCAAGTCTATAGCAAGAGCTCACCAAGTCTATAGCAAGAGCTCTGCAAGTCTATTCCAAGAGTTCAGCAAGTCTATAGCGAAAGCTCAACAAGTCTATAGCAAGAGCTCAGCAAGTCTATAGCAAGAGCTCTGCAAATCTATAGCAAGAGCTCTGAAAATCTATAGCAAGAGCCCTGCAAGCCTATAGCAAGAGCTCTGCAAGTCTATAGCAAGAGCTCTGCAAGTCTATAGCAAGAGCCCTGCAAGCCTATAGCAAGAGCTCTGCAAGTCTATAGCAAGAGCTCTGCAAGTCTATAGCAAGAGCCCTGCAAGCCTATAGCAAGAGCTCTGCAAGTCTATAGCAAGAGCTCTGCAAGTCTATACCAAGAACCCTGCAAGTCTATAGCAAGAGCTCTGCAAGTCTATAGCAAGAGCTCTGCAAGTCTATAGCAAGAGCCCTGCAAGTCTATAGCAAGAGCCCTGCAAGTCTATAGCAAGAGCTCAGCAGCAGTGGCGGACCGCCCATAGAGGGCGCAGGGGCGCCGCCCCCCCAAACGAGCAGGAAAAAAAAAAGATTAAAATAAAAAAAAGTCAAGTTTTCGCCCACTAGGGGCGCCGGACTGTGTGGTGGGTATGGGGAGGGTGGGGTTTTTGACCCCACCCTCGCCCGGCAGAGGCGCCGATTGGCGCTTTTCTGGGGGTGTGTCGGGGCGCAGAGCAATGCGCCCTGACACACCCCACTTTAACAATGTCCGGGCTGTGATTGGTCCAGAGTCCAGCCTGGACCAATCACAGCAGGACATCGGACCTGGTGATGTGACGCCTGAGGGCGGTGCACCGCCCCGGCATCACGTTCACCTTCAGTTCCCGCCCGCCGGAGAAGAGGAGAGCCGCCGCCACGCGTGAGGAAGAAGATGATCGCGTCACCGCACCGCATCCCGCCGCCGCCCCGGGCCGACTCAGAGCAGCACGCCGTCCATGGAGGTAAGTGTCTGCTTTGAAGGGGGCACACACGCTCATCTCTGCATTGGGGACATCGCATGTACGCTGGTCACTGGCTGCATTGGAGGCACGCACGCTGAACTCTGCATTGGGGGCATTTACACTGTGTCACTGGCTGCATTGGAAGCACGCACGCTGAACTCTGCATTGGGGACATTTACACTTTGTCACTGGCTGCATTGGAGGCACGCACGCTGATCTCTGCATTGGGGACATTTACACTGTGTCACTGGCTGCATTGGAGGCACGCACGCTCATCTCTGCATTGGGGACATTTAGACTGTGTCACTGGCTGCATTGGAGGCACGCACGCTGATCTCTGCATTGGGGGCATGTATACTGTGTCACTGGCTGCATTGGAGGCACGCACGCTGATCTCTGCATTGGGGACATGTACACTGGTCACTGGCTGCATTGGAGGCACGCACGCTGATCTCTGCATTGGGGACATTTACACTGTGTCACTGGCTGCATTGGAGGCACGCACGCTGATCTCTGCATTGGGGACATGTACACTAATCACTGGCTGCATTGGAGGCACGTACGCTGATCTCTGCATTGGGGACATGTATACTGTGTCACTGGCTGCATTGGAGGCACACACGCTGATCTCTGCATTGGGGACATTTACACTGTGTCACTGGCTGCATTGGAGGCACGCACGCTGAACTCTGCATTGGGGGCATGTACACAGGTCACTGTCTGCATTGGAGGCACGCACGCTGAACTCTGCATTGGGGTCATGTACACAGGTCACTGGCTGCATTGGAGGCACGCACGCTGATCTCTGCATTGGGGACATTTACACTGTGTCACTGGCTGCATTGGAGGCACGCACGCTGATCTCTGCATTGGGGGCATGTACACAGGTCACTGTCTGCATTGGGGGCACGCACGCTGAACTCTGCATTGGGGGCATGTATACTGTGTCACTGGCTGCATTGGAGGCACGCACGCTGATCTCTGCATTGGGGGCATGTATACTGTGTCACTGGCTGCATTTGAGGCACGCACGCTGATCTCTGCATTGGGGACATGTACACTGGTCACTGGCTGCATTGGAGGCACGCACGCTGATCTCTGCATTGGGGACATTTACATATGTGTCACTGGCTGCATTGGAGGCACGCACGCTGATCTCTGCATTGGGGACATTTACACTGTGTCAGTGGCTGCATTGGAGGCACGCACGCTGATCTCTGCATTGGGGACATTTACACTGGTCACTGCATTGGGGACATGTACGCTGGTCACTGGCTGCATTGGAGGCACGCACACTGATCTCTGCATTGGGGACATGTACACTGTGTCACTGGCTGCATTGGAGGCACTCACGCTGATCTCTCCATTGGGGACATGTATACTGTGTCACTGGCTGCATTGGAGGCATGCACGCTGAACTCTGCATTGAGGGCATTTACACTGTGTCACTGGCTGCATTGGAGGCACGCACGCTGAACTCTGCATTGGGGGCATGTACACAGGTCACTGTCTGCATTGGGGGCACACAAGCTGAACTCTGCATTGGGGGCATGTATACTGTGTCACTGGCTGCATTGGAGGCACGCACGCTGATCTCTGCATTGGGGGGCATGTATACTGTGTCACTGGCTGCATTGGAGGCACGCACGCTGATCTCTGCATTGGGGACATGTACACTGGTCACTGGCTGCATTGGAGGCACGCACGCTGATCTCTGCATTGGGGACATTTACACTGTTTCACTGGCTGCATTGGAGGCACGCACACTCATCTCTGCATTGGGGACATTTACACTGTGTCACTGGCTGCATTGGAAGCACGCACGCTCATCTCTGCATTGGGGACATTTACACTGTGTCACTGGCTGCATTGGAGGCACGCACGCTCATCTCTGCATTGGGGACATGTACACTGGTCACTGGCTGCATTGGAGGCACGCACCCTGATCTCTGCATTGGGGAAATTTACACTGTGTCACTGGCTGCATTGGAGGCACGCACGCTGATCTCTGCATTGGGGACATTTACACTGTTTCACTGGCTGCATTGGAGGCACGCACGCTCATCTCTGCATTGGGGACATTTACACTGTGTCACTGGCTGCATTGGAGGCACGCACGCTCATCTCTGCATTGGGGACATTTACACTGTGTCACTGGCTGCATTGGAGGCACGCACGCTGATCTCTGCATTGGGGACATGTATACTGTGTCACTGGCTGCATTGGAGGCACGCACGCTGATCTCTGCATTGGAGACATTTACACTGTGTCACTGGCTGCATTGGAGGCACACGCTGATCTCTGCATTGGGGGCATGTATACTGTGTCACTGGCTGCATTGGAGGCACGCACGCTGATCTCTGCATTGGGGACATGTACACTGGTCACTGGCTGCATTGGAGGCACGCACGCTGATCTCTGCATTGGGGACATTTACAATGTGTCACTGGCTGCATTGGAGGCACGCACACTGATCTCTGCATTGGGGACATGTACACTAATCACTGGCTGCATTGGAGGCACGTACGCTGATCTCTGCATTGGGGACATGTATACTGTGTCACTGGCTGCATTGGAGGCACGCACGCTGATCTCTGCATTGGGGGCATTTACACTGTGTCACTGGCTGTATTGGAGGCATGCACGCTGATCTCTGCATTGGGGACATGTATACTGTGTCACTGGCTGCATTGGAGGCACGCATGCTGATCTCTGCATTGGGGACATTTACACTGTGTCACTGTATTGGGGACATGTACGCTGGTCACTGGCTGCATTGGAGGCACGCACGCTGATCTCTGCATTGGGGACATGTACGCTGGTCACTGGCTGCATTGGAGGCACGCACACTCATCTCTGCATTGGGGACATTTACACTGTGTCACTGGCTGCATTGGAAGCACGCACGGTGATCTCTGCATTGGGGAAATTTACACTGTGTCACTGGCTGCATTGGAGGCACGCACGCTGATCTCTGCATTGGGGACATTTACACTGTTTCACTGGCTGCATTGGAGGCACGCACGCTCATCTCTGCATTGGGGACATTTACACTGTGTCACTGGCTGCATTAGAGGCACGCACGCTCATCTCTGCATTGGGGACATTTACACTGTGTCACTGGCTGCATTGGAGGCACGCACACTGATCTCTGCATTGGGGACATTTACACTGTGTCACTGGCTGCATTGGAAGCACGCACGGTGATCTCTGCATTGGGGAAATTTACACTGTGTCACTGGCTGCATTGGAGGCACGCACGCTGATCTCTGCATTGGGGACATGTATACTGTGTCACTGGCTGCATTGGGGGCACGCACGCTGATCTCTGCATTGGGGCCATGTATACTGTGTCACTGGCTGCATTGGAGGCACGCACGCTCATCTCTGCATTGGGGACATTTACACTGTGTCACTGGCTGCATTGGTGGCACGCACGCTCATCTCTGCATTGGGGACATTTACACTGTGTCACTGGCTGCATTGGAGGCACACACGCTCATCTCTGCATTGGGGACATTTACACTGTGTCACTGGCTGCATTGGAGGCACGCACGCTGATCTCTGCATTGGGGACATGTATACTGTGTCACTGGCTGCATTGGAGGCACGCACGCTGATCTCTGCATTGGAGACATTTACACTGTGTCACTGGCTGCATTGGAGGCACACACGCTGATCTCTGCATTGGGGGCATGTATACTGTGTCACTGGCTGCATTGGAGGCACGCACGCTGATCTCTGCATTGGGGACATGTACACTGGTCACTGGCTGCATTGGAGGCACGCACGCTGATCTCTGCATTGGGGACATTTACAATGTGTCACTGGCTGCATTGGAGGCACGCACGCTGATCTCTGCATTGGGGACATGTACACTAATCACTGGCTGCATTGGAGGCACGTACGCTGATCTCTGCATTGGGGACATGTATACTGTGTCACTGGCTGCATTGGAGGCACGCACGCTGATCTCTGCATTGGGGGCATTTACACTGTGTCACTGGCTGCATTGGAGGCATGCACGCTGATCTCTGCATTGGGGACATGTATACTGTGTCACTGGCTGCATTGGAGGCACGCATGCTGATCTCTGCATTGGGGACATTTACACTGTGTCACTGCATTGGGGACATGTACGCTGGTCACTGGCTGCATTGGAGGCACGCACGCTGATCTCTGCATTGGGGACATGTACGCTGGTCACTGGCTGCATTGGAGGCACGCACGCTGATCTCTGCATTGGGGACATGTACACTGTGTCACTGGCTGCATTGGAAGCACGCACGCTCATCTCTGCATTGGAGACATGTACACTGGTCACTGGCTGCATTGGAGGCACGCACGCTGATCTCTGCATTGGGGACATGTACGCTGGTCACTGCATTGGGGACATGTACGCTGGTCACTGCATTGTGGACTTGTACGCTGGTCACTGCATTGAAAGGGGGCATGTATACTGGTCACTACATTGAAGGGGGCATGTACTGTGGGGTTTGTGCTATGGGGCCTGTACTGTGGGGTTTGTGCTAGGGGGCCTGTACTGTGAGATTAGTGCTAGGGGGCCTGTACTGTGGGATTAGTGCTAGGGGCCCTGTACTGTGGGATTAGTGCTAGGAGGTCTGTACTGTGGGATCAGTGCTATGGGGCCTGTACTGTGGGGTTTGTGCTAGGGGGCCTGTACTGTGGGATTAGTGCTAGGGGGCATGTACTGTGGGATTAGTGCTAGGGGGCCTGTACTGTGGGATTAGTGCTAGGAGGTCTGTACTGTGGGATTAGTGCTAGGGGGCATGTACTGTGGGATTATTGCTAGGGAGCCTGTACTGTGGGATTAGTGCTAGGAGGTCTGTACTGTGGGATTAGTACTAGGAGGTCTGTACTGTGAGGTTTGTGCTAGGGGGTCTGTACTGTGGGGTTTGTGCTTGAGGGGTTTGTGCTGGGGGGGTCTGTACTGTGGGAGTTGTGCCACTCTCAGTCAGTGTATCCCATAATAGGGTGTCTCTCACAGTACATCCCATAATAGGGCCCCTGCTCCCTATTATGGGATATACTAGTACTGATGGACCCCTTAATATGTGATATATTGGGAGAATTTGTTCACGCAAGCAAAATACAGGGGGCAAAATGGGTGGAGTCTATAAGGGGTGGGGCTTCTGAGAAATGGGAGGGGTCAAGATGGAAGGGCGGGGTCTTGCACCCCCCCATTTTAAAACTTCACCAGCTGCCAATGCTCAGCAGGTCTATAACAAGAACTCTGCAAGTCTATAGCAAGAGCTCTACAAGACTATAGCAAGAGCTCTGCAAGTCTATAGCAAGAGCTCTGCAAGTCTATAGCAAGAGCTCAGCAAGTCTATAGCAAGAGCTCAGCGAGTCTATAGCAAGAGCTTAGCAAGTCTCTAGCGAAAGCTCAACAAGTCTATAGCAAGAGCTCAGCGAGTCTATAGCAAGAGCTCTGCAAGCCTGTAGCAAGAGCTCTACAAGTCTATAGCAAGAGCCCTGAAACTCTATAGCAAGAGCTCTTTAAGTCTATAGCAAGAGCTGTACAAGTCTATAGCAAGAGCCCTGAAACTCTATAGCAAGAGCTCTGTAAGTCTATAGCAAGAGCTGTACAAGTCTATAGCAAGAGCCCTGAAACTCTATAGCAAGAGCTCTGCAAGTCTATAGCAAGCGCTCTGCAAGTCTATAGCCCCGTACACACGTAGCGATTGTCGGCCGTAAATATTCGGCCGCCGAACGATCGGCCGATTGTCGGCTTGTTAGTATGATGCTTCCGACAACCGACTCCGACTTTTCGGCCGAACAGAATCGGGTGTGCAGGCATTAAAATTTTTGTTGGCCAACACCAGAACGGCCGATTGTTCTCCAGTCAGTACAGAATTCGGCCGACAACCAGCCGATTAGCAAGACTGGGCATGCTCAGAGAAGAAAAAAGACATGGAAAGTTAACCATCACATGACATCACTTCTGCAGTCGGCTGTTGTTGGCCGACAAAATTCATGTGCAGTCATTTGCAGTTTTCAGCCGACAGGACAGCACCGGACAAAAGACGGCCGATCGTTCGGCCGACATTCGGTACGTGTGTACGGGGCTTATAGCAAGAGCTCAGCAGGTCTATAGCCAGAGCTCAGCAAGTCTACAATATGAAAATTCAGCCACAGTGCCCCTGTGGTGGGATGACTTTTGCACAACAAATTTAAACGAGAACTTGCAGCAGACTTGCAGAATGTATGCAAAGAAAGTTGATCTGGAGTCATGGAATGCGGATTTGCTACAATTGTGCAAGAAACTTGTGAAACCTGGCAAGTCTAGCAAAAGCTTAACAAGTCATTTTTAAACTTGCAGCTCAATTCATAGAAACATAGAATGTGTCGGCAGATAAGAACCATTTGGCCCATCTAGTCTGCCCAATATATCTGAATCCTATGAATAGTCCCTGGCCCTATCTTATATGAAGGATAGCCTTATGCCTATCCCATGCATGCTTAAACTCCTTCACTGTATTTGCAGCTACCACTTCTGCAGGAAGGTTATTCCATGCATCCACTACTCTCTCAGTAAAGTAATACTTCCTCATATTACTTTTAAACCTTTGCCCCTCTAATTTAAAACTGTGTCCTCTTGTGGTAGTTTTTCTTCTTTTAAATATGCTCTCCTCCTTTACCGAGTTGATTCCCTTTATGTATTTAAAAGTTTCTATCATATCCCGTCTGTCTCTTCTTTCTTCCAAGCTATACATGTTAAGGTCCTTTAACCTTTCCTGGTAAGTTTTTTCCTGCAATCCATGTACTAGTTTAGTAGCTCTTCTCTGAACTCTCTCTAGAGCAGGGGTGTCAAACTCAATTTCATCGAGGGCCGCATCAGCATTATGGTTGCCCTCAAAGGGCCAGTTATATCTGTAAGATTAGATGTCCAGAGCACCCCACGCCCCCTTACATGAGATGTCAAGAGCCCCCCACCACCATGTCAAGAGTCACCTCCACCCTTTCTTACATCACAATGCACCCCCTTACCTTGTGCTTCTGCCAGTAAGAAGATGCGGGTGAATTTGGGAAGAAGAAAGTGCAGGGTCTGGAGGAAAACCATAGTAGGGCTGTAGTCAGCTTCCAGAGTCTGCTGAATGCTGAGACCAGGGGAGGCAGAGGCAAGGTGGTATTGCGGCTGCACAGAGAGGTGCAGGATCTGTAGGAGTTCTGCCCTCCTCTCTGCTGCGGACTGCTGGGAAGGGGGGGGAGGGGCAAAGACAAGCCTTTCTGCAGCTACAGAGAGGAGTGCAGGATCTGGCAAAGGACTGTCCTCTCTACTGCCGACTACTGAGACAAGGTGGGAGCAGAGACAAGGGGGTGCCGCAGCTATGGGAGAGGTGCGAGGGCCACATAAAATGGCCTAGGGGGGCGCATTCGACCCGCGGGCCTTGTGTTTGACACCTGTGCTCTAGAGTATCTATATCCTTCTGGAGATATGGCCTCCAGTACTGCACACAATACTCCAAGTGAGGTCTCACCAATGTTCTGTACAGCGGCATAAGCACTTCTCTCTTTCTACTGCTTATACCTCTCCCTATACATCCAAGCATTCTGCTGGCATTTCGTGTTGCTCTATTACATTGTCTTCCCACCTTTAAGTCTTCTGAAATAATTACTCCTAAATCCCTTTCCTCAGATACTGAGATCAGGACTGTGTCAAATATTCTATATTCTGCCCTTGGGTTTTTACGCCCCAGGTGCATTATCTTGCACTTATCCACATTAAATTTCAGTTGCCAGAGTTCTGACCATTCTTCTAGTTTTCCTAAATCCTTTTCCATTTGGCGTTTCCCTCCAGGAACATCAACCCTGTTACATATCTTTGTGTCATCAGCAAAAAGACAAACCTTACCATCGAGGCCTTTTGTAATATCACTTATGAAGATATTAAACAAAATTGGTCCCAGTACAGATCCCTGAGGTACCCCACTGGTAACATGACCTTGTTCTGAATGTTCTCCATTGACTACAACCCTCTGTTGTCTGTCACTCAGCCACTGCCTAATCCACTCAACAATATGGGAGTCCATGCTCAATGACTGCAGTTTATTGATAAGTCTTCTATGTGGGACAGTGTCAAAAGCCTTACTAAAATCTAGATATGCAATGTCTACTGCACCTCCACCGTCTATTATTTTAGTCACCCAGTCAAAAAAATCTATAAGAATTGTTTGACATGATCTCCCTGAAGTAAACCCATGTTGTTTTTCATCTTGCAATCCATGGGATTTAAGATGTTCCACAATCCTATTCATGAGTGTATAATATTCAAGCTGGAGAAAAATAGCATTTGATTTCCCCCCCCATGCACACAGAATGAATGTACACACATTTTCACAGAACAAATAGGTCACTGTTTTTTGTTTTGTTTTATACACCCCAAAGTAAAACGATTGTGTAGGTAGGATCACAAATTATATATATCTGGTAAATCTAAAGGAGATTGTACAGTGAGTGTAGGATCAGATTGTAACATGGATGGCCATTTTAAATGGGGATTATAATGTGGTTTTCTACTTTTATTTCTGCGCTCTCTCTGTAGAAGTGCTCAGGTCTGCACATTTTATTAAATGTTTATTTGTAACAAAAAAAAAAGAAAAAAACATTTTGTATACATTGTAAAAACATACCATATAAACATCAGATAACAATGTATAAACTTAGAAACAGTAGATAAAATTGAACAAAACATAATGTTTTTCTACAATAGTATGAGGTTCCTCATTAATACCTAAGGATCCTGGCCCCAACCCAGAACTGCCTCTGGGTGAATAGTAAATAATGATTTCCATATTGGCGGTATAATAGAATAATTTATAGTGACAGTTGGAAGTGGAAGATTCTTCATAGAGGTGAAAATCTGGGGTTGGGCTGCTAACCCAGCCAGTTTAGATATCTCTGAAATTCAGAATGTGTATATGAAATAGATACAGTTAGGTCTATATATATTTGGACACAGGCACAATTTTAGTTGTTTTCAGGTATTTACTAAAACATATTCAAGCTATAGTTATATAATTAATATGGGCTGAAAGTGCACACTCTCAGGTTTAATTTGAAGGTATGTACATCCAAATCGGAGGAAGGGTTTAGGAATTACAGCTCTTACGAAAAGCCACCCCCCCCCCCCCCTTTAAGTGTTTAAGGGACCAAAAGTAATTGGACAATTGAATCAAAAGCTGTTTCATGGCCAGGTGTGAGCTACTCCTTCATTATTTCTTCATCAATTAAGCAGGTAAAAGGTCTGGAGTTTATTCCAAGGCCCCTTTCACACAGGCGGACCGTTCAGATCCGCCTGTCTGTTTTTTTGGCGGATCTGAACGGTCCCCCCATGCATCCCTATGGGGCATCGGATGTCAACGGAGACATGTCCTCTGATCCGCCAAATCTGGATGGATGGAAACCTTGTTTTCCATTGGTCCAGCGGATCGGATCGGATCGGATGAGAACGGTCCGTTCCTATCCGATTTCCCCCATAGAGATGCATGGGGAACTGACAGCTTTGTCTCCGCACACAGCACAGAGACACAGCTGTCATCCTCCTGCTCAGCAGGGGAACAGCGGATCGATCCCCCGCTGAGAAAAACAGACTCCGTCCAACGGATGGAGTGTGTGAAAGGGGCCTTAGTGTGGTATTTGCATTTGGAATCTATTGCTGTGACCAGTGGCCGAACTACCAGGGTCGGAGCAGTTGCACTTGCGACCGGGCCCTGGTGTTCTGCCACTGTGGGGGGGCCCTGGCACTCTGCCACTGTGGGGGGCCCCAAGACCCAGCATCTCCCACTGTACTTCCAGCTGGCAGCTAACTATACAGTGGAGGGGGGCGATCGGCAGCTCTGTCATATCTACGGGATGTCTCTCCGGCTAGCAGGTCACTTCCTGAGTGTCAGTGTATACATTGGAGGGAAGGGGCCGGACAGGCACCAGAATCAGTGCACAAGTGAGTTGCTATGGTTGTACACTCTTCCCGATACGTGCCCGGGTCAGAGGCCCCTCCCCTCTCCACTGTATACACCGTCACTCGGGAAGTGAACTGCTAGCTGGGAGGACATCCCGCGGACCTCACAGGGAAGCAGTATGTACAAGAGCTGCTTCTAGGCTTCTCCTAAAGGGTAAGCCCGGCACCTGAGCATGCTGTGTGTCTTACTGTAACAATGCCCACCTGTCACACTGCTTCCCCACCTGTCACACTGCCCCCTACCTGTCTCACTGGCCCCCCACCTGTCACTGGCCCCCCACCCTCATTACACTGCCCCCTCTTATCACACTGCCCCCCTCCTGTCATAATTCCTAGGTACTTTTTTCCTGTCACACTGCCCCCTCTTGTCACAATATTCCCCTGCCATACCCCCCCTCTTGTCACACTGCCCACCCTGTTATACTGCCCCCTCCTGTCACACCCCCTCATCATACTGCCCCTTCTTTTCATGCTGCCCCCCTTCTTTCACAGCTCTCCCTCTTATCAAACTCCCCCCTCCTGTCATACTTCTCAGATACCCTTCTCCTGTCACACTGCCCCACCCCCACCTGTCACACTGCCTCCCTCCTGTTACAATATCTCCATCATACTGCCCCCTCCTATCACACTTTCCCCATCATACTACTCCCGTCACGCTTCCCCCTTGTCACACTGCTCCCTCCTGTCACAATACCCCCCATTATACTACTTATCCATCACACTACCACCCTGCCCCCTCCTGTCATACTACCGCCTTCTTGTTACACTAACCCCCTCTTTTCACAGTGCCTCCATCCGGCCCCTTTTTTTTCTGAATGGACACAGTGAGCGATGGGTGCCGCACTCACTGTGTCCATTCATACCTGAAGCATAGTAACTGTTTACTATGCTTCAGTTTGTGAATGAATGGGAAGCTCTAAACATAGCTATTCCTATCCATTCATTCTGTGCAGCTGAGGCTGCAGAGATGGAAATTGGGGGCCTTGAGATTCTTGCACAGAGGCCCTGAAGGTTCTAGTTACGCCTCTGGCTGTGACCCTACATCATATGTTCAAAGGAGCTGTCCATGCAAGTGAAACAGGCTATTGTAAGGCTTCAGAAGCAAAACAAATCCATCAGAGCAGCAACATTAGGAGTGGCAAAATCAACAGTCTGATACATTCTGAGGAAAGAAGAACGCACTATTGAGCTCAGCAACATAAAAAGGCCTGGATGTCCACAGAAGATAACAGTGATGGATGATCGCAGAATCCTCTCTATTGTAAAGAAAACCCCATTTGGTCGCCTGTCTTCCGGTTTGTGAGAGTGGGCAAAAAAACATGGCGGCAGAGGGGGATGTGGAGCTGGAGCTGGAGAATGAGGAGAACTGCAGCGAGCGGCCGGCTGACAAGCCTCGGAAACATGACAGCGGGGCGGCCAACCTGGAGAGAGTGACCGACTATGCAGAGGAGAAGGAGATCCAGAGCTCCAACCTGGAGACGGCTATGTCAGTAATTGGAGACAGGCGATCAAGAGAACAGAAAGCCAAGCAAGAAAGAGAGAAGGAACTTGCCAAAGTCACAATCAAGAAGGAAGACGTGGAGCTTATTATGAATGAAATGGAAATTCCTCGATCAGCAGCTGAACGAAGTCTGAGGGAACACATGGGAAATGTAGTAGAAGCTCTCATCGCTCTAACCAACTGAGCTAACTCACATTTATTAAAGCTTCATCTCTCCCTATGGAAACCTTCCATGAAAAGTGGGAGTAAGCCTGGATGGTGGACCATTCATTATAGTAGAGAAGGAACAACATGGATCTGATAATTGTGAAACTACAAGGCCCAGCAAGCTCTGACATAGATGTGTTGGGACTTCTAATTCCACAGCTGACAGATTCTCTAGATTATGCCATGTTGGTTAAGAATATGTTTAACAAAGGAACTAACTGATGGGTCCTATTCAAGTGTTTATTACCAATCTGAGAGCCCAAATGGTGATGTGTAATAAGTTATTTTGAATAAAAGACAACTTTAATATGAAAACCCCATTCACAACATCCAGACAAGTGAAGGACACTGTCCAGAATGTGAGAGTATCATTCACAAAGTCTACAATCAAGAGAAGACTTCACAAGAACAAATACAGAGGGTTCACCACAAGGTGCAAACCATTCATAAGCCTGAAGGATAGAAAAGCCAGATTAGACTTTGCAAAAAAAAAACATCTAAAAAAGCCAGACCAGTTCTGGAAAAGCATTCTTTGGATGGATGAAACTAAGAATAATCTGTACCAGAATTACGGGAAGAAAAAAGCGTGGAGAAGGCTTGAAACAGCTCATGATCCAAAGCACACAATGTCATCTGTAAATCATGGTGGAGGCAGTGTGATGGCAAGGGCATGCATGACTTCCAGTGGCACTGGGTCATTAGTGGTTATTGATGATGTAACAGAAGACAGAAGCAGCCAGATGAATTCTGCAGTGTTTAGAGATATTCTGTCAGCCCAGATTCAGCCAAATGCAGCAAAGTTGATTGGATGACGCTTCACAGTACAGACAGGGCTCGAGTCCCGTGGGAACGTATGGGAACGGCATTCCTGTACTTTTTCTACAGCAGGAACGCCGTTCCCGTTAGCAGCTGCGTCCCCGACACGATCCAAGCGCCACCTCCTGCTCTGGGATGGTGGGTCAGTAAGCCCAGATTGCGGGTTCCCGACCCGCCATCCCCGAGCACAGTGTGAGGAAAGCCATGATAAACCAGCTCTCAGCTGAGCTGTCAGAACAGAGCCGATGCCTCCTGTATAGTTCCGGCTCCATCCTGGCAGTCTGAGTTACAGGCAGAGTGATATCTAATGCACAGGCGCAGTACATTTGATATCACTCCACCTGTGACTCAGCCAGGACTGAGCAAAAGAGGAAGCATCGGCTCTGCACCATTCTTTGTGAGTACTACCCACACCAATACCAGCCAGCAATATCCACAGCAGCACCGCCAGCAATACCCACAGCAGTACCAGCCAACAATACCCACACCAATACCAGCCAGCAATACCTACACTAATACCAGCCAGCAATACCCACACCAATACCAGCCAGCAATACCCACAGAAGTACCAACCAGCAATACCCACACCAATACCAGCCAGCAATACCCACAGCAGTACCATCCAGCAATACCCACACCAATACCAGCCAGCAATACCCACACCAATACCAGCCAGCAATAACTACAGCAGTACCGGCAGCCACCAATACCCACACCAATACCAGCCAGCAATACCTACACAAATACCAGCCAGCAATACCCACACCAATACCAGCCAGCAATACCCACAGAAGTACCAACCAGCAATACCCACACCAATACCAGCCAGCAATACCTACACTAATACCAGCCAGCAATACCCACACCAATACCAGCCAGCAATACCCACAGAAGTACCAACCAGCAATACCCACACCAATACCAGCCAGCAATACCCACAGCAGTACCATCCAGCAATACCCACACCAATACCAGCCAGCAATAACTACAGCAGTACCGGCAGCCACCAATACCCACACCAATACCAGCCAGCAATACCCACACTGATACGAACCATCGGCTCTCAGGTGCTGCCACTGCCATTGCTTCTAAGGGAAACTGGCAGTGAAACCTTGCAGCTTCACAGCCGGTTCCCTACTGCGCATACGCAAAGCGCGCTGCACTTTGTGAATGGCCTGGTGGCCTAGGAAGGAGGAGGGAGGGGTCAAGGGATGCCAAATGTGGCACCGGAGAGGGGGGGAGAGGGGGGGGAGGGGCATATAAGCAGACCTTCCCCTTTTGGGTGGCACTCCGCTTTAGGGTAATCTCTAGTTGCTTTAATGCAATATGTTACTGTGCGGCATAACGGCATAATGCGTGTCAACGGGCGTGTGTCAGTGCACTGCAACAATGTGAACCCAGCCTGATCGATATTTGTACTGGCCATGGAGTGGAAATTCCCCTCCAGCCCCCAAGTCCAGTCCTCCTCTGGTCTAAAGGACAAACAGCATGTTTTGCTGACAGCATAGCAGGGTATGTAGCAGTACGAACCGCCATTCAGCACAGCCAGGGATTGGTGGGCAAGCCAGCGGGTGTGGGCATACGGCCGCAATGAGAGTGAGAGTGAGTGGAGCTGTCAAATCAAAGCTCTGATGTCAGGGATGGGCTGGGCAGGGCAGGGGGTGGGGCCAACTCTGCATGTGCACCCACAGCAGTGTATAACTTAGGTTGATTATAATTCAGGTTTATTATACACAGCTGTGAGTGCACATGCAGTAGTTGGTCCTGCCCCCTGCCACCTTCTTCCCCGCCCACCAATGTATATACGCCAGCTATTTTATCTATGCACGGGAGAAAGGGGCAGAGCGCCGCATATCGGCCCTGTCCTTCCCAACATCAGAGCTTCGATTTGACAGCTCCACTCACTCTCATTGCGACCGTATGCCCTGCCAGCTTGCCCACCAATCCCTAGCTGTGCTGGGTGGATGTTCACACTGCTGCATGTCCTGCTTTAGGCTGCACCTATTTTTTATTAATCTGATGCCGCCATTCTTGCCTCGGTTCCTGTATGTTAGTAATCAAGGTTTTAGAAAATAAGTGTGCTATGTTTAATAATTGGTGTCTTTGCAGTTTAACTAACTCCTGAACCTTGCACTCTGTACAACGCACTCCTGAACCTTGCACTCTGTACAACGCACTCCTGAACCGTGCACCCTGTACAAACGCACTCCTGAACCTTGCACCCTGTACAATGCATTCCTGAACCTTGCACTCTGTACAACGCACTCCTGAACCTTGCACCCTGTACAACGCACTCCTGAACCTTGCACCCTGTACAAAAGGCACTCCTGAATCTTGCACTCTGTACAACACACTCTTGAATCTTGCACCCTGTACAACGTACTCTTGAATCTTGCACCCTGTACAATGCATTTCTGAACCTTGCATCCTGTACAATGCATTCCTGAACCTTTCACTCTGTACAAAGCACTCCTGAACCTTGCACCCTGTATGAAAGGCACTCCTGAATCTTGCACTCTGTACAACGCATAGCTGAACCTTGCACCCTGTACAACGCACTCTTGAATCTTGCACCCTGTACAATGCATTCCTGAACCTTGCACCCTGTACAACACATCCCTGAATCTTGCACCCTGTACAATGTATTCCTGAACTTTGCACTATGTATGAAACCCCTCACAATACACCCTATGGTATTTTTATTTAAAATTTTTGAGCAGTCATTAAAAAGGTGGGGTATATATTGGCAGGGCAAAAGGTTTAGAGTCAGGGGTGGAGCCATGGGGGGCGGCAAGATGAGGTTTTGTCTAGGGTGTCAAAAATCCTTGCACCAGCCCTGGCTCTGAATATCAGAAATATTAATTGACTTGTAGAATAAAGTGAGCAGATTCTCAAAATTAAATCCAGAGACACCCTGCTGACCACAATAACTATGATTGGGGGTGGGGAAGTGGCAGTTTAGGAGGTGGGGATAATAGTGGAATGCGAAGCACACCAACCCGAATGTTGGGTGCGGCCAAATTGTGCTAACAGTGGGAGGGGTTTAGAAGGGAATGGCAAACAGGGTTGTATACATGCCAGCCATGTATAACCTACCAAACCCACCCAGGTACAGTGACAACATGCAAACTCCAGGCAGGTAGTACCATGGTTGGGCTTCAAACCAACAACCCTAGTGCTTCCAGGCAAAAGTGCTAACCAGTTAGCCACTGGGAGAGTGCCCCCCCCCCCCACAAAACTGATGTTGGGGTCCAATAAACAGCTTCAGTTTTGGGTGGAGTAACTTAAATTAGGCATTTAATGGGGTTATTGTAGGAGTTTTCCCCATAGAGACAGAGTGGGGTGGTACGGGGTAAATTCCTCACTGTAAATTTAAGAGATTGTGTTATACAATAATTTACAATATTATACAGTATCATTGAGTCTTATACAATGCTATGCATTATTATTCAGCATTATACAATATTATACAATGTATCTCTTCTCCCCGGTGCAGCGACAGGTGCCTTTGTGCCGATGAAGCATTTTATCTGTGATGGGGCCCTGGGGTAGATAGTGATTGGGCCCTAAAGCTCTTTCCCAGGCTGATATGGACGGCAGTAGATCTCCCCAACGAATCTGGGGTCACCTCCCTGGCCTGCCATTTCAATGTTTGTCCTAGACCTGAAGCCCCCCCCCCCCCCCCCCATACATGCACGCACACACACACACACATTGTGCAGGAATTTGCTTTCTTGAGACCTCCTTCATTTGCAGCATTTAGCTGGTTAATGTCCTCATTATTCACCGGCTCAGATCACATTCCACTCTGTAGCAATTTCATCATTTGTATCATTTACAGTGCATCCGGAAAGTATTCACAACACTTCATTCTTTCCACATTTTGTTATGTTACAGCCTTATTCCAAAATTGAATAAATTCATTATTTTCCTCAAAATTCTACGCACAATCCCCCATAATAACAACGTGAAAGAAGTTTGTTTAAAATCTTTGCAAATTTATTAAAAATAAAAAACGAAAAGAATCCCATGTACATAAGTATTCACAGCCTTAAATACTTAGTTGAAGCACCTTTGGCACCAATTACAGCCTCAAGTATTTCTGAGTATGATGCTATAAGCTTGGCACACCTATTTTTGGGCAGTTTCTCCCATTCTTCTTCGTAGGACCTCTCAAGCGCCATCAGGTTGGATGGGGAGCGTCGGTGCACAGCCATTTTCAGATCTCTCCAGAGATGTTCAATCGGGTTCAAGTCTGGTCTCTGGCTGGACCACTCAAGGACATTCACAGAGTTATCCCATAGCCACTCTCTTTGTTATCTTGGCTGTGTGCTGAGGGTCGTTGTCTTGTAGGAAGATAAACCGTTGCCCCAGTCTGAGGTCCAGAGTGCCCTGCAGCAGGTTTTTATCAAGAATGTTTCTGTACATTGCTGCATTCATCTTTCCCTCAATCCTGACTAGTCTCTGAGTTCCTGCTGCTAAATCCCAACAGCATGATGCTGCCACCACCATACTTCACGGTAGGGATGGTATTGGTCAGGTGATGGGCGGTGCCTGGTTTCCTCCAGACAGGATGCTTGCCATTCAGGCCAAAGAGTTCAATCTTTGTTTCATCAGACCAGAGAATTTTGTTTCTCATGGTCTGAGAGTCCTTCAGGTGCCTTTTGGTAAACTCCAGGTGGGCTGTCATGTGCTTTTTACTGAGGAGTGTTTTTTTGTCTGGCCACTCTACCATACAGGCCTGATTGGTGGAGTGCTACAGAGATGGTTGTTCTTCTGGAAGGTTCTCCTCTCTCCACAGAGAAACGCTGGAGCTCTGTCAGAGTGACCATCAGGTTCTTGGTCACCTCCCTGACTAAGGCCCTTCTCCCCCGATTGCTCAGTTTGGCCGGGCGGCCCGCTCTAGGAAGAGTCTTGGTGATTCCAAACTTCTTCCATGTATGAGTGATGGAGACCACTGTGCTCATTGGGACCTTCAAAGCTGCAGAAATGTTTCTGTACCCTTCCCCGGATCTGTGCCTTGTCTCAGAGGTCTGTAGATAATTCCTTGGACTCCATGACTTGGTTTGTGCTCTGACATGTGCTGTTAACTGTGGGACCTTATATAGACAAGTGTGTGCCTTTCCATATCATGTCCAATCAACGGAATTTACCACAGGTGGACTCCAATCAAGTTGTAGAAACATCTCAAGGATGATCAGTAGAAACAGGATTCACCTGAACTCAATTTTGAGTGTCATGGCAAAGCTGTGAATACTTATGTACATGGGATTTTTTCATTTTTTATTTTTAATAAATTTGCAAAGATTTCCGACAAACTTCTTTCATGTTGTCATTATGGGGGATTGTTTGTAGAGTTTTGAGGGAAATAAGGAATGTAATCCATTTTGGAATAAGGCTGTAACATAACAAAATGTGGAAAAAGTGAAGCGCTGTGAATACTTTCCGGATGCACTATATACCCATTGTGTAATATTCTCATATACGTATCATTGTATTAACCAGTTAAGAGAGAGTAGTTGTTATAAGGGCCAATTCACGCAGGTGCCTTCCATTCCAATCTGCAGGGGATCTTTCTGTGAGCTGATCCCCTGCTGATCGGAGCAGAGTGGACGGATGACAGGGCTGTTGCTCTCTGTTTATGCACAGCAGACACAGACAGGCCCCGCTCTGCTCTATGGGTAGACGAGAATAAATGGCTGCCTCTGATGTGATTCACCCAAATGGAAGAGAATGCAGTCGTCCTCCATTTTTTTTAGCCGGTCTAAATGGACCAGGAGCTAGGTAGGTGAAAAACTAACAGGCGGGCCTAAACAGACCTGGAGCTAGGCAGGTGAAAAACTAACAGGCGGGCCTAAACTGACCCGGAGCTAGGCAGGTGAAAAACTAACAGGTGGGCCTAAACTGACCCTGAGCTAGGCAGGTGAAAAACTAACAGGCGTGCCTAAACAGACCCGGAGCTAGGCAGGTGAAAAACTAACAGGTGGGCCTAAACTGACCCTGAGCTAGGCAGGTGAAAAACTAACAGGTGGGCCTAAACTGACCCTGAGCTAGGCAGGTGAAAATCTAACAGGTGGGCCTAAACTGACCCTGAGCTAGGCAGGTGAAAAACTAACAGACGGGCCTAAACGGACCCGGAGTTAGGCAGGTGAAAAACGAACAGGCGGGCCTAAACAGACCCGGAGCTAGGCAGGTGAAAAACTAACAGGTGGGCCTAAACAGACCCGGAGCTAGGCAGGTGAAAAACTAACAAGCGGGCATATATGGACCCGGAGTTAGGCAGGTGAAAAACTAACAAGCGGGCATATATGGACCCGGAGTTAGGCAGGTGAAAAATTAACAGGCGGGCCTAAACTGACCCGGAGCTAAGCAGGTGAAAAACTAA
Source organism: Pelophylax lessonae (assembly GCF_965119305.1). Taxonomy (NCBI): domain Eukaryota; kingdom Metazoa; phylum Chordata; class Amphibia; order Anura; family Ranidae; genus Pelophylax; species Pelophylax lessonae. The sequence goes on from NC_138772.1 coordinate 543,868,638, forward strand.
CAGGCGGGCCTAAACTGACCCGGAGCTAGGCAGGTGAAAAACTAACAGGCGGGCCTAAACTGACCCGGAGCTAGGCAGGTGAAAAACGAACAGGCGGGCCTAAACAGACCCGGAGCTAGTCAGGGGAAAAACTAAGAGGCGGGCCTAAAATGACCCGGAGTTAGGCAGGTAAAAAACTAACAGGCGGGCCTATATGGCCCCGGAATTAGGCAGGTGAAAAATTAACAGGTGGGCCTAAATGGACCTGGAGATAGGCAGGTGAAAATCTAACAGGTGGGCCTAAACTGACCCTGAGCTAGGCAGGTGAAAAACTAACAGATGGGCCTAAACGGACCCGGAGTTAGGCAGGTGAAAAACGAACAGGCGGGCCTAAACAGACCCGGAGCTAGGCAGGTGAAAAACTAACAGGTGGGCCTAAACAGACCCGGAGCTAGGCAGGTGAAAAACTAACAAGCGGGCATATATGGACCCGGAGTTAGGCAGGTGAAAAACTAACAAGCGGGCATATATGGACCCGGAGTTAGGCAGGTGAAAAACTAACAGGTGGGCCTAAATGGACCTGAAGCTTGGCAAGTAAAAAACGAACAGGTGGGCCTAAACAGACCCAGAGCTTGGCAGGTGAAAAACTAACAGGTGGGCCTATATGGACCCAGCGTTAGGCAGGTGAAAAACTAACAGGCAACCTGATTAGATCAGCTGTGTGAAAGAACCCTAAGAGGCAGTGGCATAACTAGGGTTGATGTCACCCAGTGTGGGAAAACATGGTGTCACCCCCCCCCCCCCCCCATCGTGCTCTCCAGTGTCACCACCACTGCCCCCCCATTGGGCTCTCTCCTGTCTAGCCTGCCACAATACCCTGCAGGGTGCTAGGCAGGCTAGTTTCGCTGACATGGATGGAGGTGACACCATCGCGGTTAGATATCAGTTCCTACTTGATGGTGTCATCCCTCTGGTGACACCACTGCTAAGAGGAGAGGAATTCTTTAGGAGTCAAATGCACACAGGTTTACAGGCAACCCCATTGAAGTTTATGGGACTAAAAACACATGAATACATTTAAAAGCTCATGTACTTTTTTGAGCATAGGACATAGGGCATAGGGTGACACAGTAGACAAGTGTGAATGGGGACAAATTGAAAGAATGAAAATAAAGAGTAACCCCAGTTTTGTTGAGAAAAAAAAAACATTCCCCTCTGGCTTATCTATGTACAATATCCCACAAAAGTAAGTACACCCCTCACATTTTTGGAAATATATTATTCTATCTTTTCATGTGACAACACTGAAGAAATGACACTTTGCTACAATGTAAAGTAGTGAGTGTACAGCTTGTATAACAGTGTAAATTTGCTGTCCCCTCAAAATAACTCAACACACAGCCATTAATGTCTAAACCGCTGGCAACAAAAATGAGTACACCCCTAAGTGAAAATGTCCAAATTGGGTGTAAAGTGTCAATATTTTGTGTGGCCACCATTATTTTCCAGCACTGCCTTAACCCTCTTGGGCATGGAGTTCACCAGAGCTTCACAGGTTGCCACTGCCCCATGACGACATCACGGAGCTGGTGGATGTTTCAGACCTTGCGCTCCACACAGCCATTAATATCTAAACCGCTGGCAACAAAAGTGAGTACACCCCTAAGTGAAAATGTCCAAATTGGGCCCAATTTGCCGTTTTCCCTCCTCTGTGTCATGTGACTCGTTAGTGTTACAAGGTCTCGGGTGTGAATGGGGAGCAGGTGTGTTAAATTTGGTGTTATCGCTCTCACTCTCGCATACTGGTCACTGGAAGTTCAGCATGGTACATCATAGAAATAAAGATGGCCTAGGGCTAGGCTATAAGAAGATTGCCAAGACACTGAAACTGAGCTGCAGCACATAAATTACAGCAGCTGCAGACGGGAAAGGAAAGCTAATTTTTAATAACATTAGATTACAACAGTGGCTTCCTATGGTGGTACACCCAGAAGAGGAGGAGCCAGGAGTGCCGGTGGGGGACCGCAGAAGAAGAGAATCAGGGCTGTTCTGTGCAAAACCATTGCACACAGAAGGTAAGTGTGACATGTTTATTATAAAAAAATAAAATGTGTACAATCACTTTAATGATGGAGCGTGGGGAGTGCAAAAATCCTGTTTTGTAACTTTCACTCACACAGCAATCAAAGTGAACACAATGACCCATAATCCAAAGTGAACACAGCATAAGTCAAAATTAACATTCTCCACTCCTTTGAAAATCAGCCCTTCCGAATGTCCTCCAGACACACAGACCTAAAGAGTGATAATGAGCTGCCCCGAGCAACATATCCAAGTTATAGGCTCAGCACTATTGGATAATAGCCTATAACCATTTAAATACACCGATCAGGCCAAAACCCTATGGTTTGCTTCCGTGCTCGCCCAGGGGGGACATTCCTCACCTTGTGACGCTGGGTCCGTCCGTTTTGACTGGGAAGTGGCATCCATACAGGTGTGTGTTTGGCTTTGGCCTGTGTTTCCTCTTGAGACCCTCATATATTAAAATAAAAACAATGTGTAACATATACAGAGAAGACATATGTACAGTATGTATATTTATTGTGTTTTGTTTATGTTCTGATATTTTCCTTTTTCTTTTTTTGCTCCTATATTTTAGTAGCATTTACGATGTTTGTACTGCATCTTAACCACTTAAGCGCCGGAAGATTTTACCCCCTTCCTGACCAGGGGGTATTTTGCGATTTGGCACTGCGTGACTTTAATGGACAATTGCGCGGTCGTGCGACGATGTACCTAAACTAATTTGACGTCCTTTTTTCCCACAAACAGAGCTTTCTTTTGGTGGTATTTGATCACCTGTGCGATTTTTTGATCATGCGCTATAAACAAAAAAAGAGCGTCAATATTTTTCACATTTTTTTATATGAAATTCCCCCCCAAAAAAATGTAAAAATCAAAATTTTTTAACATTTTCGGCCGATTTGTTTTATGCTTCATATGTTTGGTAAAATAAATTGCAAAAAGCATATTTTGATTGGTTTGCGCAAAAGTTATCGCGTTTACTAACAAAGGGAAAGTTTTTGTCATTTTTGTTGTTTTTTTTTTTAACGCGTAATGGCGGCGATCTGCGATTTTTTTTGCGGGACTGCGACATTGCGGCGGACAGATCGGACCCTTGACTGGCATTTTTGACACTTTTGGGGTTACCAGTGACATTACTACAGTAATCAGTCCTATACATATGCACTGTTACTGTAAAATGACACTGGTAGTGAAGGGGTTAACTTTATTTGAGAGGGAGGGGCTGTGTGTGTCCCTAGGGGCGTGATTCTTACTGTGATTGGCTGTGGCTTGAAGTGTAGGAACAGTGATCCACGGTCCTACATAGTAGAACCGTATGATCACTGTTCCTACACAGGGAGAATGACAGGCGGCTGTGTTTACATTAGCCGCCTGCCTTTCTCCCGCTGTCACGGACGATCGCAAGTGCCCGGCGGACATCGGGTCCGCCGGGCACACGCGTGGGGGGGTCCGTGACCGCGCAGGAGCGGGAGCGCACCTCCGGCGGTGCGTGCTCGCTCCCCAGAGCCTCATAGGCTAGTGACGTACCCATACGTCACTTTGCCTGTGAGGGGCTGACCGCCGCAGTATATGTACTTGCGGCGGTCGGCAAGTGGTTAACCGCCCCTGAAGAAGCGGATTTCCGCGAAACATGTTGGCCACTCTTGTGGGCATCTATGTTTACTACATTTAAATTGACCAGCTTCCAGTGTTTCTGGTCAATAAGGGTCTGTTGTCAAAACCATCCTTATGTGTTGGAACCCTTTTTTGCCACTTATGGTTATGCTACTCCTGGTTCTTTTTCTTTTAAAGGGCACCATAATATTGTTCTCTGTATTTATCAGAAATACAATATATTTTTAATATATTTTGTTAAATTCAATAAAATTTACTTGTAATTTTATGATTATTCGTTCTACTTATGTTTATTAGTCCTATGACGATACCCTTTCAAAAGTCCCTCTTTTGCCCCCTCCAACTATCTATGTTGTGCATTTCTTATTAACCACTTAAGCCCCGAAAGATTTTACCCCCTTCCTGACCAGGCCCTATTTTGCGATTCGGCACTGCGTGACTTTAACGGACAATTGCGCGGTCGTGCGACGCTGTACCTAAACGAATTTGACGTCCTTTTTTTCCCACAAACAGGGCTTTCTTTTGGTGATATTTGATCACCTGTGTGATTTTTTCATCATGCGCTATAAACAAAAAAAGGGCGACAATTTTGCAAAAATAACAATATTTTTCACATTTTTTTATATGAAATTCCCCAACAAAAAAATGTAAAAATCAAAATTTTTTAACATTTTTGGCCAATTTGTTTTCTGCTACATATGTTTGGTAAAAAAAAATCACAACAAGCGTATTTTGATTGGTTTGCGCAAAAGTTACTGCGTTTACTAAGGGAAAGATTTTTGTCATTTTTGTTGTTTTTTTTTTTTTAACGAGTAATGGCGGCGATCTGCGATTATTTTTGCGGGACTGCGACATTACGGCGGACAGATCGGACCCTTGACTGACATTTTTGACACTTTTGGGGGTACCAGTGACATTACTACAGTAATCAGTGCTATATACAGTGGGTACGGAAAGTATTCAGACCCCCTTAAATTTTTCACTCTTTGTTATATTGCAGCCATTTGCTAAAATCATTTAGGTTCATTCTTCTTCCTCATGAATGTTCACATAGCACCCCATACTGACAGAAAAACACAGAATTGTTGACATTGTTGCAGATTTATTAAAAAAGAAAAACTGAAATATCACATGGTCCTAAGTATTCAGACCCTTTGCTCAGTATTTAGTAGAAGCCCCCTTTTGATCTAATACAGCCAGGAGTCTTTTTGGGAAAGATGCGACAAGTCTTTCACACCTGGATTTGGGGATCCTCTGCCATTCCTCCTTGCAGATCCTCTCCAGTTCTGTCAGGTTGGATGGTAAATGTTGGTGGACAGCCATTTTTAGGTCTCTCCAGAGATGCTCAATTGGGTTTAAGTCAGGGCTCTGGCTGGGCCATTCAAGAACAGTCACGGAGTTGTTGTGAAGCCACTCCTTCGTTATTTTAGCTGTGTGCTTAGGGTCATTGTCTTGTTGGAAGGTGAACCTTCGGCCCAGTCTGAGGTCCAGAGCACTCTGGAGAAGGTTTTTGTCCAGGATATCCCTGTACTTGGCCGCATTCATCTTTCCCTCGATTGCAACCAGTCGTCCTATCCCTGCAGCTGAAAAACACCCCCACAGCATGATGCTGCCACCACCATGCTTCACTGTTGGGACTGTATTGGACAGGTGATGAGCAGTGCCTGGTTTTCTCCACACATACCGCTTAGAATTAAGGCCAAAAAGTTCTATTTTGGTCTCATCAGACCAGAGAATCTTATTTCTCACCATCTTGGAGTCCTTCAGGTGTTTTTTAGCAAACTCCATGCGGGCTTTCATGTGTCTTACACTGAGGAGAGGCTTCCGTCGGGCCACTCTGCCATAAAGCCCCGACTGGTGGAGGGCTGCAGTGATGGTTGACTTTCTACAACTTTCTCCCATCTCCTGACTGCATCTCTGGAGCTCAGCCACAGTGATCTTTGGGTTCTTCTTTACCTCTCTCACCAAGGCTCTTCTCCCCCGATAGCTCAGTTTGGCCGGACGGCCAGCTCTAGGAAGGGTTCTGGTCGTCCCAAACGTCTTCCATTTGAGGATTATGGAGGCCACTGTGCTCTTAGGAACCTTAAGTGCAGCAGAAATCTTTTTGTAACCTTGGCCAGATCTGTGCCTTGCCACAATTCTGTCTCTGAGCTCTTCAGGCAGTTCCTTTGACCTCATGATTCTCATTTGCTCTGACATGCATTGTGATCTGGAAGGTCTTATATAGACAGGTGTGTGGCTTTCCTAATCAAGTCCAATCAGTATAATCAAACACAGCTGAACCCAAATGAAGGTGTAGAACCATCTCAAGGATGATCAGAAGAAATGGAAAGCACCTGAGTTAAATATATGAGTGTCACAGCAAAGGGTCTGAATACTTAGGACCATGTGATATTTCAGTTTTTCTTTTTTAATAAATCTGCAACAATGTCAACAAATCTGTGTTTTTCTGTCAGTATGGGGTGCTATGTGTACATTCATGAGGAAGAAGAATGAACTTAAATGATTTTAGCAAATGGCTGCAATATAACAAAGAGTGAACAATTTAAGGGGGTCTGAATACTTTCCGTACCCACTGTATATGCACTCTTACTGTAAAAATGACACTGGCAGGGAAGGGGTTAACTTTATTGGAGAAGGAGGGGTTAAGTGTGTCCCTAGGGGCGTTTTTCTAACTGTGCAGGCATGTGGCTTTACATGTAACAGCAGAGATCTACAGTCCTACATAGCAGGACCGTATGATCTCTGCTGTTACACAGGGAAGAATGAGAGGCGGCTTTGTTTACATTAGCCGCCTGCCTTTCTCCCTTCACATCGGACGATCGCGAGTGACCGGCGGACATCGGGTCCTCCGGTCACATGCACGGAGGTGTCCGTGAACGAGCCGGGGGGGGGAGCGCGTCTCCGGCGGCGCGAGCTCGCCCCCTTTTGGCTCACAGGCTAGTGAGGTACCCATACGTCACTTTGCCTGGCCGGGGCTAACCGCCGCAGTATATGTACTTGCGGCGGTCGGCAAGCGGTTAATAACCGGGACGTAGATATCTATACCATCAGTACTCTTTTTGTATATTTTTTGATTGAACTTGTCCTCTATCATGTCCAAGTTTTTGGTGAAAACATCAGCTCCAAGGAATGCAGCCATCATCAGTTTCTGTCAATGAGCCTGACTCCGGGCAGTACATTACAGAGGCTGAGGGATGAGGAATAAAAAACAAGATGACCTCCATCTGCATCTATATAACCTTAGAGAACCTCCTCCAGCTACCAATGGCCATAACCATTTATACTATCTGTAGTGAAAGTGCAACTAAATTAAACTAAAGTTTTTTGAATATTTTGAGAAAATGTGAAATAAAAAAAAAAATAAAATGGTTGGTACACCAATATTAATGTCACAAAATGTTTTGGATTTATTAAAGAGGAAGTAAATCGTCCTCTGTAACTTGTACCTATAGGGAAGTCTATAATAAAGTTTACCTATAGGTGGGGTAAATATCTCTTAAACGTGTTCCGTTTAGGATATATTTACTTTGCATGCAGCCAGTGACATCACTGGCGCATGCGCTCTGAAGGAACGTCCACCTTCAGAGCCCTGTGCCGTGAACGGGAGTGATATCATCGCGGCTCCGGCCAATCAGATGGCCAGAGGACGCAAACTCGGAAGGAAGACTGGGTTAACATGTTGGCCCTGTAAGTGATGTGCGGGCAGCGCTGCGGGGGGCTTCGTTTTATGGTATTTCATAATGAGCTAGTATGCAATGCATGCCAGCTCATTATACCTTTGCCTTTCAGGTTTTTATTTTTTAAGTGTTTTTTTGGGAGGTTTACAACCTCTTTAAGTAGCAGCACTGAAATAAACGTTAAGTTTAAATAAGCCAATTGCAATTCCAGGTGCATATAAACAAAAGGTCGGCAAAGCCTTTCAGTTGATTTTCTTTAGAAAGAAGCCACAACCTGCGTAGAAAATCCTTTCCCCTGCCAGCATGCTGCTAAGAAGGACTTTTGCTCTCTGTGTTGAAGAAGGGGTCTCTCTACAGAGGTCTGACACACCCCTGGCTGAGTCAAAGTGGTAGTAAACTCTGTTTTACCACTTATACCTACAGGTAAGCCTATATTAATGACTTAACAGAATTGTTGGGTCCTATGTGCTGTATAGCACTAGGACCTACAGCGCTTGGAGGCCGTTCAGGCCGGATTGGGGATCCCCTTTGTGGATAATCCTGGTGGGATACAGGTTAGGTTCCTCCTTACCCGATCTCGATCCTCAGGATATGGGGTTAAAAGAAAGGCTCCAGATAGTGTATTATCGTTTTAAAAGTTTATTCATCAAATATTCATAAAAATCGGAGCGGAGAAAGACTGTCACGTACCTGCTCCGAAGCCGGAGTGTAGAGAGGGCTCCCCTTGCGGCTAGGTGCAGAACACCCCTGGAGGTGAGACAGGGAGTGCTGTGCCCGAAGTAGCACGGGTTGCCGGCTGGGATGGCCAGATGGTGGCTGAGGCCAATGGGTGATAGGTCCAAGGCGGATCTGGAACACTTGACAAGCCAGGCAGGTGTGCTGCAGGAACAAGGTGAGTTGGATAGCCCACAGGAGACTGGTACAGTGGAGTCAATAGCCAAGCCGGGTCAGACACTGGAGAAAACAGGGAAAGTCCAGGGACAAGCCAAAGGGTCAAAAGCCAGAGGTATCAGGAAGAGTCGGTGGTCAAGCAATCCGGGTCGGCAACAGGAAATCCAAGATAAAGGCAAAACAAGGCACAAGGGACACAGGGAGCTGAAGATCATCCAGCAACTAGTGCCTGTCATTGCTGAGTTTAAATAGGGCGTTTGGCGCCAAGCGCCGTCACGTCCCGTGTGCGTGTGTGCGCATTGGCGCACGCACGTTCTTAGTTGATCTTGCCCGGAGTTGGCAGCGCATGCGTATTCGCGCCAATGCGCGAATTCGCTGATTAGCCAAACTATTGGAGTTTACCTGACAGTGCCCCCCCCTGAGGGGCAGCCTCTGGATGCCCAAAAGGGCTTGTTTTCCAGGAAATCTTTTAAAAAAGTCCCGTAACAGCCTGGGAGCATGTATGTCTTGTGCAGGTTCCCAAGAACTTTCCTCCGGAGGGTAGCCTTTCCATTTCACCAGATACTGGGTTTGCCTTCCTCTTCTACGGCAATCCAGAATGGATTCAACTTCATACTCCGTTTTGCCATGAACTAGAACTGGAGGTGGAGGCAAATCGTCTCTATTAGGAAAGGGACCAGGATTGGCTGGTTTGAGCAGGGACACGTGGAACACTGGATGGACCCTGTACGTATTAGGGAGGCACAGTTCAAAGGCCACAGGGTTAATTATCTTCTTGATAGGGAAGGGACCAATGAACCTTGGCCCCAACTTCCTAGATGGGCAGGGAAACTTTAGGTTAAGGGTGGACAGCCACACCTTATCTCCCACTTTCAAGGCAGGACTGTCTTTCTTCCTTTTGTCATAAGACTGTTTGTAGTCTTCTTGTGCTTTTTGCATAGTCCTTTGTAGGAGTAGGAAATTTTCTTGGCGGAAGGTTATCCTATCTTGCACAGCAGGTACCGTAGTTTCGGGCATCGGGCTGGACAGAAAAGATGGGTGGAAGCCATAGTTCGCAAAGAACGGAGACTGATGTGTGGAAGCGTGAATGGAGTTGTTGTATGCGAACTCGGCACACGGGAGCAAGGCTACCCAATTGTCCTGTGAGAATGTAGAGAAACAGCGGAGGTATTGTTCAAGGGTCTGATTTGTCCTTTCTGTTTGGCCGTTACTTTGCGGGTGATACGCTGATGATAGACAGACCTCGATATTGAAGATTTTGCAAAGAGCCCTCCAGAATCTGGCGGTAAATTGTACTCCTCGGTCGGACACGATGCTGCTGGGCAAACCATGTAACCTCACAATTTCTTTGATAAAGGTATGCGCCGTGTCCACGGCTGAAGGAGTGCCAACCATGGGCACAAAGTGAGCCATTTTAGATAGGCGATCTACTACCACCATGATGGTAGAAAATCCCTCTGGTAAGGTAGGTCCACTATAAAGTCCATGGATAGCATTTCTCAAGGTTGCTTAGGAACAGGAAGTGGTCTCAATAGACCCCAGGCTTGGACATGGCTGCCCTTACTCCGAAGGCAGGTCGTGCCGGAACTCACATACTCCTTACAGTCTTGTCTGACATTCGGCCACCAATAGGACCGTTGGATGATTTCCAGGGTCTTACGGACCCCAAAGTGACCGGCTAATTGGTGGTCATGGCATGCTTTAAGGACCGTGAGTCTGGCTTCCTGAGGTACAAAAATTTTATTTTTATGTAAGAAAAAATTACCCTGTTTCTGGAGTGTAGAAGTCTCAGGGGCAGTGCATTGGGCAGAGGCCCGTTCAAGGGTGGTCCTGAGATCCAGAAAATTTTGGGCAGACAAAATTGTGCTAGGGGTGACATCCATAGGAGTTTCAGGGAACATCCGTGAGAGGGCGTCTGCTTTCCCGTTCTTGGATCCTGGCCGGTACGTAAGATGAAAATTAAATCTTGAAAAGAATAGGGCCCATCTGGCTTGTCGTGGTCTCAAGCGTCTGGCAGATCTGAGATACTCGAGATTTTTATGGTCTGTAAAGATCATAATTGGATGGGCTGCGCCTTCCAACAAGTACCGCCACTCTTCAAGTGCTGCCTTGATGGCCAGCAGTTCTCGGTCCCCTACGTCATAGTTCCTCTCAGGCTGAGTGCGCTTTCGAGAAAAAAAAGCTACTGGGTGGAGCAGAGCTTTAGGTCCCTGGCATTGCGAAAGGATTGCTCCCGTGGCTACCTCTGAGGCATCAACTTTAAGGACATAAGGCAAGGCCGGGTCCGGATGCTGTAGCACGGGGGCACTGGTGAACACAGCCTTAAGCTTGTCAAACGCTTCTTGAGCCTCTGAAGACCAGAGGAAGCGGGTGTGTTGCCGAGTTATCTGAGTAATAGGGGCAATGATGCGGGAAAAGTCTTTAATGAATCTGCGATAAAAATTTGCGAAACCCACAAACCTCTGGATACCCTTTTTGTCCGTGGGAGCAGGCCACTCCAAGATGGCAGACACTTTCTGAGGGTCCATTGCTATTCCATCCGTGGAAATGATCAGACCTAGAAACTGTATTGATGACTTCTCAAATTCACATTTTTCCGCCTTTGCATAAAGCCCGTGTTTTCTGAGAGTGGACAATACTTTTTGCACGTGTATTCTGTGTGACTCCAAGTTGGCAGAAAAAAACAAAATATCATCGAAGTAAACAATAAGGAAATTGTCCAGGAATTCTCTGAAAATGTCGTTTACTAGATGTTGGAAGGTGGCAGGGGCATTGCAGAGCCCAAAGGGCATAACCAGGTATTCGAAGTGCTCGAAACGGGTTCGAAAAGCAGTCTTCCATTCATCGCCTTCACGGATCCGTACCAAGTTATAAGCACCTCGTAGATCTAATTTGGTGAAGACTTGAGCGGAGCGGAATCTCTGGAAAAGCTCAGGAACGAGAGGAAGTGGGTACCGGTTCTTTATAGTGATTTTATTTAACTCTCTGTAATCCACACAAGGCCTTAGGGTATGGTCCTTCTTTTCTACGAAAAAGATGCCGGCTCCGGCCGGAGAGGAAGAAGGATGAATGAACCCTTTCTTGAGGTTCTCATCAATGTATTGCCGTAGGGCTTCAAGCTCAGTCTCTGAGAGCGGGAAGATACGGCCGAAAGGAATTTCGGCACCAGGTAATAACTCTATCGAGCAATCGTAGGGGCGATGAGGTGGTAATGAGTCCGCTTTCTTCTTATCAAAGACATCAAGGAAGTTGTGGTACACAGAGGGAACATCTTGGCCGATATTGGAAACAGGCTGAATAGAAAAACAACCAGCAGGAGGCGGGATCTCAGGAGCCACACAATGTTGACGGCAGTATGCTGACTTAAAAGATACTTCCCCTGTTGACCAGTCTATCAGTGGGTTGTGTGCCCGGAGCCAGGGGATTACCAGAATTACAGGGAACATGGGCGAAGGAAGAACGTCAAAGTGAAGAAGTTCTTGATGGCCAGGGCCGGTTGTGGCAAGAATAGGTAAGGTTTCCTGGATGATGGGCCCGGATCTGGGAGTTGTGCCATCTGCAAGGTGGATTTCTAGCTTACGGCTCTTGGTTTGGAGAGGTAAGTGATGATCTCTTGCCAATGAGATATCCAGGAAACAGCTGCAGGCTCCAGAGTCAATAATGGCTGGCAGCTTGATCTCCCCTCCTGCCACCTGCAAAGAAACAAGGAGGACCAGGTGAGTGGGGGAAGACCCAGGGGTCTGAAGATGCATATGACGGGAAATAAGAGGCTTACTTGGTCTGACTGGGCAGTCACGATGGAAATGTCCATTGTCCCCACAGTACAGACATAAGTTCTGTTGCCTGCGACGAAGTCTTTCCGCAGGGGTTAAGGCTGAGCGAACCACCCCGATCTGCATGGGCTCCTCGGGTGACATTGGGCTGGCCGCAGTCGGTAAAGGTGTAGGAGTTGGTGGCACCCTGGGTAGCATCCAAGCAGTCTGAAAGGACTGAGCACGTTCAGACCGGCGTTCCCGAAAACGTCTGTCTAACTGGATGGCCAGTTGAATGAGCTCCTCTAAAGTGGTGGGGGTCTCAACCCGTGCTAACTCATCCTTGAGAATTTCCGACAGGCCTAACCGATATTGATGTTTGAGGGCAGCCTCGTTCCAGCCTGTGTCTGAAGACCACCTACGAAAGTCTACGGTGTAATCTTCCACGGGGCGTCGGCCTTGCTGTAATTTATGAAGTGTTGCTTCGGCAGTGGCTGTGCGTTGTGGGTCATCGTACAGCTGGGCCATTGCTTTAAAGAAAACCTCAACAGAGTCCAGTGCAGGATCCTTCTGTTCCAGCAAATGGTGGGCCCAGGACTGGGGCTCATCAGACAGCAGGGAGATGATAAACCCTACTTTAACTGCCTCCAAGGAAAAAGTTCTGGGTTGCAGAGCCAAATATAGTGAGCAGGCGTTTTTAAATGATTTAAACTTCCTGCGATCACCAGAGAAGCGTTCAGGCAGAGGTACTCTGGGTTCAGGACGAGGAGCTATTGTGGTAGGAATAGAAGCTGGTTGTCCCGAAGCTGAAGGAGCAGGATTAGAGGCTGCAGCCGATGGATCTGCAGGAGCCGCCGGAGGCGGTGTAGACAGGTACTGCAGGCGACCTTCCAGTTGGAAGTAACACTCCTAAAGATTCTTCACAGCCTGGGTTAAAGCTGCAACTTGCTGGCATAAGGCTTCCAGTGGGGAGGCACCTCTCTCGGCTTCTGTCATGGCTGGATGATACTGTCACGTACCTGCTCCGAAGCCGGAGTGTAGAGAGGGCTCCCCTTGCGGCTAGGTGCAGAACACCCCTGGAGGTGAGACAGGGAGTGCTGTGCCCGAAGTAGCACGGGTTGCCGGCTGGGATGGCCAGATGGTGGCTGAGGCCAATGGGTGATAGGTCCAAGGCGGATCTGGGACACTTGACAAGCCAGGCAGGTGTGCTGCAGGAACAAGGTGAGTTGGATAGCCCACAGGAGACTGGTACAGCGAAGTCAATAGCCAAGCCGGGTCAGACACTGGAGAAAACAGGGAAAGTCCAGGGACAAGCCAAAGGGTCAAAAGCCAGAGGTATCAGGAAGAGTCGGTGGTCAAGCAATCCGGGTCGGCAACAGGAAATCCAAGATAAAGGCAAAACAAGGCACAAGGGACACAGGGAGCTGAAGATCATCCAGCAACTAGTGCCTGTCATTGCTGAGTTTAAATAGGGCGTTTGGCGCTAAGCGCCGTCACGTCCCGTGTGCGTGTGTGCGCATTGGCGCACGTACGTTCTTAGTTGATCTTGCCCGGAGTTGGCCGCGCATGCGTATTCGCGCCAATGCGCAAATTCGCTGATTAGCCAAACTATTGGAGTTTACCTGACAAAGACTCAAACTCCAAGTTTGCAGGCAAAGAAACCGCTTACAAACATTTCCTAGCAGAGTGGCGAGCGGAGTGTTCCGGCTTGCGTTCCACGTGGTGAGTAGCGTGCTGACGTGCGTTCCACAACCTTGACGCGTTTCGTCACTTCCTGGCGCTGTAGGCCCTAGTGTTATACAGCACATAAGACCCAACAATTCTGGTAAGTCATTTATTTCTACCACAAGCCACAGGAATGGAGGAATCCACGTCACGAAAGTTACAAACTTTTATTTATTGAGCACGAAGCACTTTGCACCTGATCACCACTTGAAAAGACTTTATTTATTGAATTTTACATTTATTTTATTCACATATATTTATCACTACTGGAAAAGACCTATTTATCTATTTATCAATTACTTGGAACTTTTTATTAATTTTCATGTGTTTAATTGATTTGTATTTTCACTTATACTTTAAAGATACGTTTTCAACATTGTTCACGTACATTAAAGTTAATTGTTTTTCTGCGGCAAGCGCTGTATATAGCCTAGGCTATTTTTCTATCATCCATTTTAAATCTACAGCTGCTGCCACACAATATATATTTTTATATTCATATCTCACTAATTACACACATTTTTATATTTTTATCTTATATTTAAAACCTTTTCCGAGGCGCGGGGAGATTCACTAGTATAGTGTTATCTTTTTTCTAAGCCTATATTAAGGCTTACTTGTAGGTATTGTGAATATCTCCAAAACTTGTTTAGGATATATTTAGAGTGCATGCAGCCGGTGACATCACTGGCAAATGCCCTCCGAAGGTCTGGCATACTGTGCCAGACCTTCAAAACCCATGCCGTAAGTGGCAGCTCCCGTGCGCATGTGCAGGAGTGACGTAATCGCGTCTTCGGCCACTCATGTAGCCGGAGGCCGCTGCGTACCTGAAAGGAAGACCAGGTGAAGATAGAACTCTCTCAACGGTGACAGCGCGATGCGTACTAGCACATTATAATATTGCCTTGCAGGGGAATTTTTATTTATTTTTTCTTCTTCAACTGCGGTTTACTACCGCTTTAAACTCTGTGATCAGTAATACGCACACTTCCTGCTAATTGGAGCTGATTTAGCATCAGACTCAGCAAGGGGTGTGTTGAACCCCTGCAGACTAAACCAACAAGAACCTCTTTGTGGGGACTTTGAAGGGCATAAACAACTACATGTACATAAAATGCAAATAAACTTTATTATTAAATATCAAACATTGAAAAATGTGGGTATACAAAGGTTAAAAATGGATGCATTTACAGCTAAGACAGTGTTGATAGTTGATTAAAGCAGATAATCATGGACTTCTGTCAACCAGCAGAGCATGGGGACCAGTGGCCTATACTCCATGTGTGCAGGGTGTTCACTGCATACAGGCCCCAGAGGGGGAAAGGGGGCACTGTGACCCACACTGCACACAGGCCCCTGAGGGGGAAGGGGGGCACTGTGACCCACACTGCACACATGGTCCCCTGGTTCACAGCTGGAGCACACGAGGGGCGAAGGAGGAGCACACGAGGGGCGAAGGAGGAGCAACACGAGGGGCGAAGGAGGAGCAACACGAGGGGCGGAGGAGGAGCAACAGGAGGGGCGGAGGAGGAGCAACACGAGGGGCGGAGGAGGAGCAACACGAGGGGCAGAGGAGGAGCACATGAGGGGAGGAGGAGGAGCACATGAGGGGAGGAGGAGGAGCACATGAGGGAAGGAGGAGGAGCACATGAGGGAAGGAGGAGGAGCACATGAGGGGCGGAGGAGGAGCACATAAGGGGCGGAGGAGGAGCACATGAGGGGCGGAGGAGGAGCACATGAGGGGAGGAGGAGGAGCACACGAGGGGAGGAGGAGGAGCACACGAGGGGTGGAGGAGGAGCACACGAGGGAAGGAGGAGGACACAGGGAACAGGCGGGAATCAGAGCATCAGGAGGGACAGCAGTGAGCACCAATCTCCCGGCATCGTTTTCCAGCTTTCCAGCCGCGGGAGGGAGAGGAGGAGAAGCGGCTGTCAGCTGGAAAGTAATTCTGGGAGATCAGTGCTCACAGCTGTCCCTCCTGCCGCTCCAATTCCCAGTTGTTCCCTGTGTCCTCCTCCGCCCCTCGTGAGCTCCTCCTCCTCCCCTCGTGTGCTCCTCCGGCCCCCTGTCATCCTTCTCCGGCCCCCCTCCGTGTCGTCCTCTTCCTCCTCCATCACCCCCCCCCCCTTCGTGCTCCTCTGCCCCCCTCATCCCCTGCAGCTGGCTTCCCTCCTTTCCTCTCCTGCTGGCTGCGGGGGGATGTGTCAGGATGGAGAGCAGAGAAAGGGGCTGTAAACATGGCATTTACCGGCCCCTTCCTTTTCTGAATTTGACACAGTGAGCGATCGCTACCAATCACTCCTGTGTCCTTTGATAACTGAGCATAGTACATTATGTAGCCTCAGTCCCCTGCCCATTTATCTTCATTGCTGAGGCTGCTGAGAAGGGGACTGTGAATCTCTGTCCTCAGTCCCTTTCTCTGTCTCAAAGGGGAGATGTCAGGGGTCAGTTTAGACCCATGATATCTCACTAAAGCCCACCAACAGGGCTGATAAAAAATTTGAAATAAAAAAATGAAACTGTAAAAAAAATATAAAAAATGTAATTGTAAAAAAAAATATAAAATAAAAAATATTTTCCTGTGCTCCAGTACCTTAGACTGCCGGGACACTGTGGGTCTCCACATTGGGATATTTTAGTTGACTCCATTGGGGGCTTTTGTCAAGACTCTCCAGACAGCTTCCCATATAAAGCATCAGTGCTTCTTATGTACCATCTGAACTACTCTACTTCGAGTCATTTCATTATTCAAAATTGTCTTCTCTGCTGAAGACTGGTTGCACTCTAGTGAGAGGGGTGACGTTTGCAGTGTCGCTGTAGAAATCATGGGGCCCCATACAGCCTACCTGATGGGGCCCCTACCCCGCCCCTGACCCCACCCCCTGAACCCCTGAACCTGCTCATCATCCTAGCTCCAATCCGATCTGCAAAAAAAAACGGAAGGGCAAATTGGGTGTAAACAGACAGCGGGGTCCATTTAAACCCGACTGTCCATAGAGCAGGGTTTGCTTGATCCGTGGCCATTCTGCATAAACTGAGTGGACACGGACCTGTCATCTGCCCGCTCTGCTCTGATCAGTGGACAGATCCCCCGCTGAGCAAAGTGGAGTCTGCCTTGTGTGATACAGCCTACGGATGCATTTCAGGCTAGGTTCACACTGGGGCGGCTTCAAAGTCGCCCGACTCTGAAGCCGCCCCGTGCAGCGTGACTTCAGTGGGGCATGCAAACGACTTCTCTTTGCTGTTTGCTATTTGCACTCCTTATCACTAAGACTATCATATTGGATCTGTTTTTGCACATATTGATATTTTTTGAACACTTGGACTTTTTTATTGATTGATTTTATCTATTTTTGCACTTATTTGCTCATCTGCACTATATTCTATCTTATCTTATGGATTATTATAGTATTCAATTTTTCACAAAATTATATTCGCATTTTTATAATTGTACTTTTTATGAATAATTTTTATGCATTTGGCACATATTCCTCACTGTAATTTTACCATAGGATCACTAGTTATTTTAAAGGTATTTTATTGCGCAGCACAATTATATTTTACAGGAAGGATATGACGTCACTGGATCTCTGTGTTTCCGGGTATCAGTAAGGACCACAATGCATTTCGCGTCTCAATCTCGCGTCATCAGGTAGCGTCATCAGGCTGCTCCAAACAAAAACAAGGTGGATAAACCACCTATCTCCTGCACTCAGAAAAGCCGACTCCTTGACTGCTCTGGGACTTTCAAAATGGCGTCTTGAATGGCTAGGATCCTGCTGCCTAAAAGGACTGGGGCAGTCCAACAATACTGCAAACAAGAAACACAAAGAAAGGCGCATCGACCTAGCGCATTATCCTCAATATGGGCTTTATTGTTAAAACACCTGGTGGCTCTGAGGAAGAGGCGTATGCCTTGAAACGCGTCAGTCGTCATCCTAATAGGACAAGGGACATTCGTATGGACTACTCTCGATACTCAAAATTTTGAGTCTGATGTGATTGATTTATACCTTTGCTTGTGAGTAGCCATTTTTATGTTTTAACAATAAAGCCCATATTGAGGATAATGCACTAGGTCGATGCGCCTTTCTTAGCATCATCAGGCTACCTGATGACGCGAGATTGAGACGCGAAATGCATTGTGGTCTTTACTGATACCCGAAAACACAGAGATCCAGCGACGTCATATCCTTACTGCTTGAAGCGCACGCCACAGCTGCCACCACGCTACCAGGGCTGTAGAGGAGTCTCTGGACAAACAAACAGAGCGCCAGAAATAAACCCTTTTACATACAAACAGCCGTTTCACCTAGTGCCAGGAAAGGCACTATTTCTTGTAAGCAGCCATTTCTTATTTTTACATTTATTAAAAAAAGAAAAACACAGTATTATACTATATTTGTTTTCCCCACTATTTTTCCTATATACACCTGAGTGAGATCCAGAAAGAGGAGTGGAGGAGTTCGGTGTAGGACTGATCCATTCTATAAAGCAGTGGTCCTCAAACCTGGTCCTCAGGGCCCACTAACAGGCCAGGTTTGCAAGATAACTGAAATCCATCCCAGATGATATCATTTGCTGCTCAGTGATTGCAGTACTCTAGTCTGCATCTCCTCAAGGTAATACTTAAAATGTGGCCAGTTAGTGGGCCCTGAGGACCGGAGTTGAGGACCACTGCTATAAAGGGATCAAAAGCGATTTAGGTCCTGGCGACCTAAAGCCATCTGGTAAGAGGCAGAGATTGCTAATTTTATCAAGAGCACATTTGGAGCACAAAATCACCTTGAAGAACTCATTTATTTTCACAGACTATTCTCACTTGTTGCACAATTAATGTTGTGGATACATCTTTTTATTGCATATGTTTAACCACTTTACCACCGGAGGATTTTGCTGTCTTACGTCTGGGCCACTTTTTGTGATTCGGCGCTGTGCGAATTTAACTGACGATTGTGCGGTCGTGCGATGCCATACCCAAACTAAATTTACGTCCTTTTTTTCCCACAAACAGAGCTTTCTTTTGGTGGTATTTGATCACCTGTGCGATTTTTACTTTTTGCGCTATAAACAAAAAAAGAGTGTTTATTTTGAAAAAATAACAATATTTTTAACATTTTTTTATATGAAATTCCCCCCCAAAAAAATGTTAAAATCAAATTTTTTTAAAATTTTTGGCCAATTTGTTTTCTGCTACCTATGTTTGGTAAAAAAAATCACAATAAGAGTATTTTGATTGGTTTGCACAAAAGTTATTGCGTTTACTAAGGGAAAGATTTCTGTCATTTTTGGTGTTTATTTTTTTAACGCGTAATGGCGGCGATCTGCAATTTTTTTTGCGGGACTGCGACATTGCGGCGGACAGATCGGACCCTTGACTGACATTTTTGACACTTTTGGGGTTACCAGTGACATTTCTGCAGTAATCAATGCTATATATATGCACTGTTACTGTAAAAATGACACTGGCAGGGAAGGGGTTAATTTTATTGGAGAGGGAGGGGTTAATGTATGCCTGGTGCTTACTAACGTGTGTGGGGAGAGGTGACTGAGTGACACAGGGACAGATCGAGGGTTCAACTATGCTGAACCCTGCAATCTGACCCTTGTCTGTCACTTAGGAGATCCGCCCGCTTGTGTTTACACAAGCGGGCGGATCTCCACACTCGATTCCCCGGCGATCGGGGAAGAGCAGCGGCGATCGCCGCTGCTCCTCCCCTGGCCCCACTCCCGCTGTGACTGAATACAGCGGGAGTGAGCCTCCGGCGGCGCGCGCGCGCCGCCGAGAAAGGGGAGTGTCTGGCGACGTAGGTCTACGTCGCCAGACGATAACGAACCACTTTGCCGCAGTAGTGCTCGAGTGAGCAGATGGCAAGTGGTTAATAAATATTTTATGAATTTTTATTAATAGCATTATTATTAATATTTCACATCACCATTACCAGTGTCACCCATTTATTATTTGTTTTCACAACAAGTCACTAATTATGCACACTGTTTGTGTCCAAATATTTTACATTATTTTAATTTTACCAAAAATGTTCATTTAATGGCGTTATCATAATTTTATTTGAGTTACACACTGGTTGCACTTCAATTTGGATAAAGAACACTAACATAACTACCAGAACACATTTTAAACCATCCAGATTTCCAAACACATCTTTAGCCTTAATGACTTAATTCCCATTAACCCATTAATTCCCATTAACCCATACCATTGCCAGCGCCCATTTTTTTATTGATATTAACCTGTAATTTTTTGGGGTTACTCACCACAAAAATAAAAAGGGCAGCAGGTATCCTGAATCCATATAGGGTTAATCCATATACAAAAAGAACCAGGCGCCTTCACCCTGATAATAAATGAAAATCATACTGCATCACTTGTGTTAATCTGGGGAGGACTGATTGGCATCTACTGTGTGTCAGTGAGATGAAGGAGGGAAACTTGGCTCTGTTGGGATGCATGGAACTAAGGGCTCTAGGGGAACTCGAAGGGAGAAAGGGGGGCTAAAAGAACTTTAAGGGCTGATTTGGATGGGTGGCTATCATGTTGTTTGACAAGCAGTGAAGGGGCAATATGTCATTTACTTACCACCTGCACAACGCCCCAACCATGTTCATTGCACACACTTGCAGGGTAGTTGTGGTGCACCTCATTCATAGTTACAGTCCATTTAATTTTTCCATTGAACAGCACTAAGTGGCTGTATCTCCGTGTTCAGGTGGGGTGGTCGGGGTGGTAAAACTTCAGTTCAGCTGCCTGCTTGTACTGCCCCACCCACCTGTGTGAATGAGCCTCTAAGGTGTCAGATCTGGGCATTCCTCTCTAGGAATCCACACACTGACTGTCTGCCTGGCAACCTTTCCATCCCAGATGACCCCCTCTCCTGACATCCACCAGGCATTTTGACAGCTGTCATCCTCATGTGCAGCCTAGTATCCTGCTGCTAATACCTGAGCTTGGAGCTGGCTGACTCCCTGTCATCCTCAGTCTCTGTTTTGCTCAGTGATGTCTACAGCCTCACACTGATTACAGCTGCTTGGTCTCAGGTGTTCCCTATCCATGCTGTTTCATGCTAACTTCTATGTAAGTGTGCTGCATATTTTAATAAAGTGGTTTTATTTGATACTGACCTCAGCGCCCTGCTATTCATTTTCTTACACACTGACTGTCTGCCTGACACCCTTTCCATCCTAGATGACCCCCCCCTCCCAACATCCACAAGGCATTTTGACAGCTGTCATCCTCTTGTGCAGCCTAGAATGCCGCTGCCAATACCCATACTTGGAGATGGCTGACTCCCTGTCATCCTCAGTCTCTGTTTTGCTCAGTGATGTCTACAGCCTCACACTGATTACAGCTGCTTGGTCTCAGGTGCTCCCTATCCATGCTGTTTCGTGCTAACTTCTTTGTAAGTGTGCTGCATATTTTAATAAAGTGTTTTAAATTGATACTGACCTCAGCGCCCTGCTATTCATTTTCTTACACACTGATTGTCTGCCTGACACCCTTTCCATCCCAGATGACCCTCCCTTTCGACATCCACCAAACATTTTGACAGTTGTCATCCTCATGTGCAGCCTAGAACGCTGCTGCCAATACCCATACTTGGAGCTGGCTGACTCCCTGTCATCCTCAGTCTCTCTTTTGCTCAGTGATGTCTACAGCCTCACACTGATTACAGCTGCTTGGTTTCAGGTGTTCCCTATCCATGCTGTTTCATGCTAACTTCTATGTAAGTGTGCTGCTTATTTTAACAAAGTGTTTTTAATTTGATTATGACCTCAGCTCCCTGCTATTCGTTTTCTTACACACGGACTGTCTGCCTGACACCCTTTCCATCCCAGATGACCTTTTTATCTCTTCCAACTGTTCAGCAGCTCAGTACATTCTCGGCAGTCATTTATGGTGGCCATAGAATAGATGATTATGTTTTTTTCATTCCTTCTACAGCCACCTTAAATGACTGCAGAGAATGTCCTGAGCTGCTGAACAATTGGAAGGGATAAAAAGTCACCTGGGATGGTAAGGGTGTAAGGCAGTAAGTGATGAGAATAGTAAGATCTGACACTGGAGGCTGCAGGATGTGATCAGTAAAGATATATGTGAGGGGAGAGCAAACAGGGGAAAGTGAAGGGGGGCGGGTCGGTGGGATTGTCTGATTCTACCTGGAAGATGTAGAGACTTGCAATACATGGAAGGGGGGGGGGGGGTAATTAAAGCTGGAGGAGAAAGGTGCGGCTGTAGCAAGAGTCAGGACACAGTGAAAGTAGCATAGCAGGTCCCCCCTCTGCCCCCCCCCCCAACCACCCCCCAGTCCTGGTCCTGCATGCACTGTACCTTGATTCTTCTGTAAGTGATCCCTCTGTGTGCACTGCTGGCTGCAGAGTCTGTGTCAGAAGGAGACGGATGGACATGGACTGCTGCTTTTGCCTCTGCCTGCTGCACAGACCTATCGCTTCCAGCTTACACTTAATTGCTGAAGGTGGCAGGCAGTGTGTAAGCCGAGTCACTCCTACGCCAACAGCACAGGGACTGAGAGAGCCGGTGTTCTGCTGAAGATTCCAACTTGCCGAGAACTCCAATACGTTAATTCCGGTGAGTCTACACCAGGAATAATTGGAGATTTCGACCACTTTTTGTTTTCACAGAACTCCAGCAGCCTATACACTCCGGTAGATGCTATAATTACTGCAGATTGTAAGTCCACCCGCTAGTAACCAGCTAGCCTCCAAGGCGGCAGACTAGCAATCTCCACTAATTATAGTATCTACTGGATTGTTTAGGCTTCCGCCTGTTCTGTGAAAACATCAAGTTGTCGAAATCTCCAATTATTCCTGGTGTATACTCACCGGAAATAACGTCGTCGGAGTTCTCAGCAAGTTGGGGTTTTCGGCAGAATACCGGGACTTTATTCTCACTATCCAGGGCCATCTTACCGAATGGGCAGGCTGGGCAGTTGCCCGGGGGCCCCACTTGCCCGGTGGGGCCCCACCTGTCCAAAGACCCTACCCCAGCCAAGCATTAGTCCCGATTCCCACGTGCATCCCGCCATCGAACTTAGCAGGTGGCAAGCGCCTGTTGGCCCTGCGCTGCTGTCAGGCCACTTGGGCCGTGGAGGGGGAACCCACAACTGTAGGAATGCCTGTCCGCCTCCATGGGAACAGGCACACACAGGACAGTCGAGTGTGACTCCTGCTCGTGTGTGTGCTCATCGGACCCAGCTGCCGAACTAGCTAGCTGTCATTAGCCTGTACCAATAAATATCGCCTTATTGATAATTTGCATTTTTATTCTCGTGGGTGATTGTGTAGGCGGGGCCCCAGTGCACTGCATTGCCCGGGGGCCTTTAATGCTCTTAAGATGGCACTGTCACTATCGGCAAATGCAACCAGGGTAAATCCACATAGAAAAAAATAGTCCCTCTATCTACAGTCTCCCAGGCCCTCTGGATGAATTGATGTCCCCCCTTATCAGATGTGTATTTCGGCCTCCATCCTGGTGGTGGACATCCGGCAGCATGCAGTTGCAAAGTTTTTCTTCCTTGGATTGTATTTGATGTGGTCTTATGTCTAATATCCTGTTTCATATTTATTCATGATGTTAACAGTCAAGACCAGTTCAGCCCCACCCTGAGCAGAAAAATGTGAAATGCGTCCTCTGGTTTCTGAGTGTCCATGACTTTCATTTTTATTTCTCTCTTCTGCTGTCAGTGATGGCATCTACTGAACTGAGAGAGGAGCTGGACTGTTCCATCTGTCTGAACACATACACATATTTAAGGGTGGCCTGTGAATAGCCCTGTATCTATTAAGGCTCCTAGCCTAGTAACAGATATGATGGACAACTATGGGTTGGCCTGAACAACCTTTGATCTGAGCTCAGCGCAGTCGGAATTATAAGTCCAGGAGAGAACATCCCCAGTAAGTAAAGCTCCCAGGTGTAGGTTGTGCATAGAGCAGTCTGTAGGTGGGGTGCAGCGCAGTGCAGCGCCAATAACACACATGGTCCCAGTGTGATGAAAGAACTTGTATTGAAATAAAGCAAAGACAGTTCACAAATACTCAGTGGGAAGTCAACCCAACCGGAAACACTCACAGGTCCAACAGCGTGTAAAGAGCAGGTTTTAGCCAAACTGACAGCTGTTGAGAGGGGCAGAATGCGGCTTGGCCATCTTGTGCCTAAGTAGGAAGATATCCAGAGAAGTTGCAAGCCCTTCACTTTCCCTCCTCATCAGGAACCTTTCCCTGACCCGAGTTCTGTCCCTACCAGTCAAGGTACCTGTCTCTACTCTGCCCACTCGCAAAAAAAGCACACCAAATCTGGGAACCAGGACCTTAAATAGGCTTTGCCTGACCCAAGATGGCTGCTAGAGTCACATGGGGCAGAAGCAACCAATTGGATAGCTTCCTCAGTGACTCAGAAAACAGAGGTGTCAAGCTCAATTTCATCGCGGGCCCCATAGGCAGCAGGGTTACCCTCAAAGGTCCAGTTGTATCTGGGGTGCGCTATGTACACAGTGCAAGATTCAGCCCTCTGCTTCTTCTGACCACCTTGCCTGCAGGGGAGAGTATTTTCCTACATGCAGCTGACTTCCTGTCCTGTAACCCATAGGAAAAATATGAGGTTTGGGCAAGTAACCCAAGGCTTTGGGGGGGGGGGGGGCCATGACCATCAGACAGATGTATCAATGACAGGCCCTGATAGGCTAACACCTCTAGTCCCAGGAAGTATGCTGTAGGCTCTTGTACCCTAGTTGAAGAATCAACCAGTCAGAGGGTGACACCACACACCACCATATACTGTAATAATAAAGTTTATTTGCATTTTTTTAAACATGTAGTTGTTTATGTCCTTTAAAGTCCCACAAAGAGGTTCTTGTTGGTTTAGTGTTCTCCGTTTAGAAATGTGGGCAGTGGCGGCCCGTCCATTGGGGGCGCAGGGGCGCTGCCCCCCCTATCCATGCATCCGGCCCCCTAATCTACATGCAGGGCGCCGGACGCATGGATTCCAATTTTTTTTTTTTTTTTTTGAAGCATGTGATTAGAGCCAGAGGCTCTAATAAGCTTCAAAAAAAGGGTGGGCACTGCACCCTGAGCCCACCCAGTTGTGTGACAATAGCAAATGAATATTCGCTATTGTCACATGGATTCTCCTCCTGGCCAATCAGAAAGCAGGTCCTGAGACCCGTTTCCCGATTGGCCGAAAGAATAAGCCATGCTATTGGCCAAGGAGGAGGAAGTAGATGCAGGGGAAGTCCGACCTACTGAGGAGACTGAGGGGGAAGCCGCCGCTGCCAGCCCTCCACATGTCAGTCTAGTACAGTCTAGTATGACTAATGATGATAAATAGAATCCACCTGTGTGTAATCAAGTCTCCGTATAAATGCACCTGCACTGTGATAGTCTCAGAGGTCCGTTTAAAGCGCAGAGAGCATCATGAAGAACAAGGAACACACCAGGCAGGTCCGAGATACTGTTGTGGAGAAGTTTAAAGCCGGATTTGGATACAAAAAGATTTCCCAAGCTTTAAACATCCCAAGGAGCACTGTGCAAGCGATAATATTGAAATGGAAGGAGTATCAGACCACTGCAAATCTACGAAGACCTGGCCGTCCCTCTAAACTTTCAGCTCATACAAGGAGAAGACTGATCAGAGATGCAGCCAAGAGGCCCATGATCACTCTGGATGAACTGCAGAGATCTACAGCTGAGGTGGGAGACTCTGTCCATAGGACAACAATCAGTCGTATACTGCACAAATCTGACCTTTATGGAAGAGTGGCAAGAAGAAAGCCATTTCTTAAAGATATCCATAAAAAGTGTTGTTTAAAGTTTGCCACAAGCCACCTGGGAGACACCAAACATGTGGAAGAAGGTGCTCTGGTCAGATGAAACCAAAATCAAACTTTTTGGCAACAATGCAAAACGTTATGTTTGGCGTAAAAGCAACACAGCTCATCACCCTGAACACACCATCCCCACTGTCAAACATGGTGGTGGCAGCATCATGGTTTGGGCCTGCTTTTCTTCAGCAGGGACAGGGAAGATGGTTAAAATTGATGGTAAGATGGATGGAGCCAAATACAGGACCATTCTGGAAGAAAACCTGATGGAGTCTGCAAAAGACCTGAGACTGGGACGGAGATTTGTCTTCCAACAAGACAATGATCCAAAACATAAAGCAAAATCTACAATGGAATGATTCACAAATAAACATATCCAGGTGTTAGAATGGCCAAGTCAAAGTCCAGACCTGAATCCAATCGAGAATCAGTGGAAAGAACTGAAAACTGCTGTTCACAAACGCTCTCCATCCAACCTCACTGAGCTCGAGCTGTTTTGTAAGGAGGAATGGGCAAAAATTTCAGTCTCTCGATGTGCAAAACTGATAGAGACATACCCCAAGCGACTTACAGCTGTAATCGCAGCAAAAGGTGGCGCTACAAAGTATTAACTTAAGGGGGCTGAATAATTTTGCACGCCCAATTTTTCCATTTTTTATTTGTTAAAAAAGTTTGAAATATCCAATAAATTTCGTTCCACTTCATGATTGTGTCCCACTTGTTGTTGATTCTTCACAAAAAATTACAGTTTTATATCTTTATGTTTGAAGCCTGAAATGTGGCAAAAGGTCGAAAAGTTCAAGGGGGCCGAATACTTTCGCAAGGCACTGTATGTAATCATTTATAGTTTTCCCTATTTACTCTGAAATCCAGGAGGTGCAGAGGCAGCTGACATCTGACTCTGATTGATGTCTGCGTGTTTTATTTCTATAAGAATGCTGAATAATGATAAGACAATGCAAGGGCTCTGTCTGGACTTGTGACTCCTCTAAGCAGAGCCAAATACAGGATATGTGATATGTTCCCCCCCCCCATCCCCCCCCCCCCACCAGAGATTTATTTTATGGCCGAGTGCCAGATCTATCCCCACTGAATATTTCCTTTTATAAATCTCTATACATTAATTGTATGTATGAGTGAAGGGCAGGGATTATATTCCACTCCTATCTCTGAGTTACCCCCCATCTCCCCATTTCGTCACTAGAACACCCCCACCTGTGGAAAACCCCGAGCCGATGTGTTTGTGAAAATATTTCAGTGCTCTGGCTTTCTTGTGGAAGAAGAATAATGAAACATATCAGAGGCGTAACTAGAACCTTCAGGGCCCCGATGCAAGAAACCATGAAGGGCCCCCCCAGATACCTGGCCGGGGCCCTTCCCTTCAAGCCCGGGGCTCTTCCCACTAATCCTGGGGCTCTTTACTCTCGTTGCATGGCCTTTTATTACGGTCCCGCAGCAGGATCCTTTCACAAGTTCTGCAGTGGGCTCCCTTCCTGCAATCTTGGGGCCTCCCCACAGTGGTGCAATGCCAGGGCCCGGTCGCAAGTGTGACTTTTGCAATCCTGGAAGTTCACCCACTGGTTTGCTACCGGGCCCCCTGGAGCATGGGGCCCGGTAGCAATCGCAACCCCTGCAACCCCTGTAGTTACGCCCCTGAAACATATTACATACTGTAATATAAAGAGTGTCTGTTGCAAAAGAGCTTACAGTCTACAGAAGACAGCAGCCCAGCAGATTCTCAGTATGCGATAATTAGAGGGAGGGTTCTTAAGTAAAATTTGCTTCTTCTTAGGCTACATTCACACCTGAGCGTAGCGTTTTCGCGCGTTTTTTTACCGCGATTTACAGGCGTTTTTACAGGCGTTTTTTGTGCAGGTGTTTTTAGATTGAATAGAGACCAATGGAAAACGCCTGTAATCTGCCCAAAAAGAAGCTCATGTACTTTTTTGAGCGTTGGGCGTTTTGCTCACAGTGTCAAAACGCTCAGATGTGAACAGGGGCCATTGAAATGAATAGGATTTGTCTTGTTGGGCGTTTTGAGAGCTGATCCTAGAGCAGAAAAACTCCCCAAAAACGCCCCAAAACGCCTAGATGTGAACGGAGCCTTAATTTAAAGCAGAGTTCCCCCTCTATTCAATCTAAAAACGCCTGCACAAAAAACGCCTGTAAATCGCGGTAAAAAACGCTGTAAAATCGCGGTAAAAAAATGCGCGAAGACGCTACGCTCAGGTGTGAATGTAGCCTTAAGGCCTCCTCCCCTGCTCCTGTTTGTGAAACTGAGTTTTTGGGGAGGAGGGGAAGCAGGTATCAGATTTTGACAGGTACAGTTAGGTCCATATATATTTGGACACAGGCAAGAATTTAGTTTTTTTCAGGTATTTAACAAAACATGAAAAAAGAAGAATTGTGATAAGCTGCGCCAAGCTATCAAAGTGAAAACAAAAATAATTAACCCTTTGCCGACCACCCGCCCGCCGCAGATTTACTGCGGTAGGCTGGCTTGGCTGCGCGAATTGATGTATGGGTACGTCAGTTCGAGGGAGCGGTCCTGGGGGCGAGCGTACGCCCGCCCCCACTAGGCAGCAGGGATGCCGATCCATGGGACCGTCAGCAATGATTGCCTCCAGGCACCCGCAATTGCTCCCCGCTGAGAAATTACAACGGACACGTAAATTTCGTTTGGGTACGACGTTGCATGACCGCGCAATTGTCAGTTAAAGTCGCACAGTGCCGAATCACAAAAAGTGGCCTGGACGTAAGACAGCAAAATCCTCCGGTGGTAAAGTGGTTAAACACAGCAGACTTTTGTTCTCTCTGGAATGATCCTTCTATATAGGATCACAGGTCTCTGTGATCATTTCACAAGTCCCTCCCCCATACAGTTAGAAAAAACTCCCCTAGGCTCACACTTAAAGAGGTTGTAAACCCACTTTAAATGCTTTTGCCTATAGGTAAGCCTATATTAAGACTTACCTATAGGTGCTATAAATATCTCCTAAACATGCACAGTTTAGGAGATATTTACAGTGCATGCAGCCGATGATGTCATCGGCGCATGCGCTCTGAAGGAACGGCTCCCGCGCGTGATGTAATTGTGCCCCCGGCCAATAAGATGGCCCGAGGACGCGAACAAGGAAGCGGGATGGCCGGACACAGGGGGGCCACACAGAGAGGGGGGATTAGTGATGGACAACAAATACATAAATCTTCCCCCAGCACCTGAATCTGATCTGTCCCTCTCCCTGCTATCAGCTTTTATCTATTGAGAAAGAGACAGTCGTCCCTCACTAATCCCCCTCCCTCCCAGCACTTATCTCTGCTCAGGAGTTTATTTGTAACTTTGTTTCTCTCTCTCTGTCTCTCTGATCACTGAGCTCCAACTGCCCAGCCTGGATATTTTTCTCATCTCATCTTCTTTTTTATTTAACATCGTTTTTTTTTTTTTAGATTTAGCAGGAATTATGCGAGTTATGTTATATTTGTGTCTGATAATAGTGATTTTGTTGTAATTTTAGCCAAATATATCTTTAATATTTTCTTGAGGGGGCCCTGCCAGGTAGTCTGTACTGGGCTCCGCGATTTCCAACAGCAGCCCTGACTGCGGGGGCTTCGTTTTAAGGTAAGTATTTCATAATGAGCTAGTATGTGATGCATACTAGCTCATTATGCCTTTGATTTTACAGGTTTTATTTTTTCTCATTTTTGTATGTGGGTTTACTTCCTCTTTAATCCTTTGATCACCCCTAGGTTAAGGTGACCAGATTTTTAAAATTAAATCCGGGGACATATTTATTTATGTTTTTACTAGTAATGGCGGCAATCAGTGACTTATAGGGGGACTGCGATATCGTGGTGGACAAATCAGACACTTTGTGGGAACCAGTGACACTGATATAGTGCTCAGTGCTAAAAATGTGCACTGTCACTGTACTAACGACACTGGCTGGGAAGGGATTAACATCTAGGGCAATATGTGTGCCTAACAAGTGATTTTTCACTGTGGGGAGGTGTTTTTACTAAGGGAAGGCATAGATGCCTTTCCCTGCTTTGCAGGAACATATGATTACTGTCTTTCATACTGAGAGAATGGCGATCTGCTTTATTTACATAGACCGACCGTCGTTCTGCCTGTGTAAAGAATGATCAGGTGAACGACTTGCTGATCAGCTCTGATACCCAGAAATACAGGATCACATATACAGTATCTCACAAAAGTAAGTACACCCCTCACATTTTTGTAAATATTTTATTCTATCTTTTCATGTGACAACACTGAAGAAATGACACTTTGCTACAATGTAAAGTAGTGAGTGTACAGCTTGTATAACAGTGTAAATTTGCTGTCCCCTCAAAATAACTCAACACACAGCCATTAATGTCTAAATTGTAAAGTGTATTCTGAAATTCTGAATTTTTTTTGCCTGGGCCCCTGTTTAAATCCAATCTGGGGACATAACCAGGGACAGACTTGGTCCTCAAGCATTGTCCTCAATCCAGAGACTGTCCCTGGAAACCCGGGATGTCTGGTCACCCTACCCTAGGTTAACCCCTTCCCTGCCAGTGTCATTATTACAGTAACAGGGCATATTTTTAGCACTGATTACTGTATTAATGTCACTGGTCCCCCCAAAAGTGTGAAAAATGTCAGTTAGGGATTCGATCTGTCCGCCGCAATGTCGCAGTCCCGCTAAAAAACACAGATAAATAAATAAATAAATAAATAAAAATGACACAAATCTTTCCCTTAGTTTGTAGACGCAATAACTTTTGCGCAAACTAATCAAAATGCGTCTTTTGTGATTTTTTTTTTTTTACCAAAAATATTTAGCAGAATACAAATTGACCTAAAATGATGAAGAATTTAGATTTTTACAGTTTTTTTCATTGGGAATGTTATATAGCAGAAAGTGAAAAATGTTTGTTTTTTTTTTTTTTTTTCAGAATTGTCGCTCTTTTTTTGTTTGTAGCGCAAAAAATTGAAAATCACACAAATACCACCAAAAGAAAGCTCTATTTGTGGGGGGAAAAAAAAGGGCATCAAATGTACAGCGTCCCACGACCATGCAATTGTCCGTTAAAGTAACGCAGCGTCGAATCACAAAAAATGGCCTGGTCATTAATGGCGGCAAATTCTTCCGGACCAGAACTGGTTAATTCCATTTTGTACCAAAATGTAACTTTTTCTCATGCAGGACTTCACCTGATTTGTTCAAAACCACCACCTGCTAGAATGCGCACTCACTGCAGTTAGTATAATTTTAAAGGGTAACTCCACTTTCGTGGGGGAAAAAAAAAAAATGTAAATAAAGATAAAACAATATAGCGTATACAATTGCGACAAATCATTTTGTAATTGAATGTTATTAAAAATGACCTTTCCTTTTCAATCTGCAGCTGTTGTAATTTTCTGAAAATGCAATGCAATATGGCCGCCTGGAGGTGTTCTGTACACAGAATGTATACTGACCACACCCCAGAAACATCATTTCCTGCTTGTGTGATTGGCTCACCAATTTTCCTAGAAGTCTGCACTAAGATAAAAGTCAGATTTCTGGCATCCCCTGCAACAAAAATGTCATTTTTGGTGAGATACTCCCAATAGGAACACGTCTAAATGGATGCAGGCCCAGCAGATTTCCTCATTAGTGCTCTGCAGCTGCCACAGCTGATAGATAATTATGAAACCACTCCCATTAGACCCACTCAGCACAGAGGAACAAACAATGATTTCTTCAGAATAACAAAAGGAAGGAATCTGCAACAAAGTTTGTTATAATCCTTGCAATGTACAGAGATCACCCAGAGGGGAATGTTTTTTTCTCAACAAAAGTGCAGTTACGCTTTAATGACTTTAACACTGCTCACTGTGCTGCTACTGCGGCACAGTGGCTCGTTATCGTCTGGCGACGTAGACCTATGTCACCAGACACTCCCCTCCTCCCCAGGCATACATTAACCCCTTGATCACCAATAAAAGTTAACCCCAATAAAGGCTACACTGTTATTTTCCTCTCCATGTTTCACCGACAACGGCTTCTTCAGGAGGAGAGTTGCAAAAAAATGAGTAAGCTGCACATGATCAACATATACTTGAGAAATCATACTTACAATAATTACATTTTTTTTTTTCAATCAACAAGGTCAAATCATTAACCACTTTACCACCGGAGGATTTTGCCGTCTTACGTTCAGGCCACATTTTGCGATTCGGCACTGTGCAAATTTAACTGACAATTACGCGGTCATGCAACGCCATACCCAAACGAAATTTACGTCCTTTTTTTCCCACAAACAGAGCTTTCTTTTGGTGGTATTTGATCACCTCTGCGATTTTTATTTTTTGCGATATTAATAAAAAAATGCGACAATTTTGACAAAATAACAATATTTTTCTACTTTGACAGTTAAAAAATATCCAATATATTCAATTTTTGTCATATATTTAGGCCAAAATATATTAAGCTACATGTCTTTGACAAAAAAATTCTCAATGAGCGTATTTTTAACCGCTTTAAGACCGGAAGATTTTACCCCATTCCTGACCAGGCCATATTTTGCGATTCGGCACTGCGTTATTTTAATGGACAACTGCGCAGTCGTGCGATGCTGTACCCAAATTAAATTGACGTTCTTTTTTCCCCCACAAATAGAGCTTTCTTTTGGTGGTATTTGATCACCTGTGCGATTTTTACTTTTTGCGCTATAAACAAAAAAAGAGAGACAATTTTTAAAAAATAACAATATTTTTCACATTTTTTGAAATCCCCCCCCAAAAAAATGTAAAAATCAAAGTTTTTTTAACATTTTAGGCCAATTTGTTTTCTGCTACATATTTTTGGTGAAAAAAATCGCAATAAGTGTGTTTTGATTGGTTTGCTTAAAAGTTATCGCAGCTACTAACTACGGGAAATTTATGTCATTTTTATTGTTTTCTTTAACGAGTAATGGCAGCGATCTACAATTTTTTTGCGGGACTGCGACATTGCGGCAGACAGATCGGACCCTTGACTGACATTTTTGACACTTTGGGGGTACCAGTGACATTACTACAGTAATCAGTGCTATACATATGCACTGTTACTGTAAAAATGACACTGGCAGGGAAGGGGTTAATTTTATTGGAGAGGGAGGGGTTAATGTATGCCTGGTGCTTACTGACATGTGTGGGGGGAGGTGATTGAGTGACACAGGGACAGATTGCATGTTCAGCTATGCTGAACCCTGCAATCTGTCACTGTCTGTCACTTAGGAGATCCGCCCGCTCTGTTTACACAAGCGGGCGGATCTCCAAACTCGATTCCCCCGACGATTGGGGAAGAGCAGCGGCAATTGCCGCCGCTCCTCCCCTGGCCCGACTCCCGCTGTGACTGAAAACAGCGGGAGCGTGCCTCCGGCGGCGCGCGAGCGTGCCTCCGGCGGCGCGCGAGCGCCGCCTACAGGGGGAGGAGTCCAGTGACGTAGGTCTACGCCGCTGGACGGAATCAAACCACTTTGCCGCAGTACAGTCCCAGTGACTGGTCGGCAAGTGGTTAATCCAACTCTTGACCCTACAATCCACCCAATTTCCCAAACCGAAATCCAACACCTAAGCCTAACAATCAAATGCCAATCCCTAACTAAACACTTGATGTACCACTAAACCTAACCATACCACTCAATCTAATCTCTAACCTTCAACTAAAGTCATTGAAGCCTAATAATGAATGAGCCCACCGTCAAGATATACCAAGCAAAAAGAATAAATAAAAAAATGTTTGTGGCAATGGGTAATGCCCAGGCATATTAGAATAAATACACCAATGAAGAGTGCATATGCATACATTTGATATCAAAATATATACAACATCCAGTAATGTTACATTTGCCCTATCCATAAATTTACATATATACAGTATAGCAACATCCCAAGGCAGAAATACAGTATATAGTATGCGGCTTAATTTACTTTGGTAATTTGGCCCTGTAGGCTTGGCTATGTAGGTCAAGTCAAACAAGAAGTACGTGCAAGGAGTAGTAGGCATAGAAGCCATATCCAGAATTTCAAGTTTCCCTCTCCAGTGGCCCAACATTTCACAGAAACCATTAGGTTTCTTAATTACGTTTCATGATCAAGTACATCAAGCCAAAAAAGGTGGGAATTTCTTGGAGTCAGGATAAGAACTTTTCAAATTGGACACCCTACACCAGCCTTTATTAAACAGGGTTCCTCCAAAAGGTTTTTAGGTGTTCCTTGAGCAATGAGACTTTTCTGACTCCTAGAAAAGTAACCACTGGAACCACTGATCTCTGTGATGGTGGCATTCTTCCCACTAACCACCAATATAAGGAGCATTCTTCCAACTGATCACCAATATAAGGAGCATTCTTCCCAACAACCACCAATGTAAGGGGCATTCTTCCTCCTGACCACCAATATAAGGAGCATTCTTCCCACTAACCACCAATATAAGGAGCATTCTTCCCCCTGACCACCAATATAAGGAACATTCTTCCCACTAACCACCAATATAAGGAGCATTCTTCCAACTGATCACCAATATAAGGAGCATTCTTCCCCCTGACCACCAATATAAGGAGCGTTCTTCCCAACAACCACCAATGTAAGGGGCATTCTTCCTCCTGACCACCAATATAAGGAGCATTCTTCCCAACAACCACCAATGTAAGGGGCATTCTTCCTCCTGACCACCAATATAAGGAGCATTCTTCCCACTGACCACCAATGTAAGGGACATTCTACCCACTGACCACCAATGTAAGGGGCATTCTTCCTCCTGACCACCAATATAAGGAGCATTCTTCCCACTGACCACCAATGTAAGGGACATTCTACCCACTGACCACCAATGTAAGGAGCGATCTTCCCACTGACCACCAATGTAAGGTGCATTCTTCTCTGGTGGTGCCACATGTCAGATTGGCCAGCCTGCAGGAAAAGCTGTGCATTTAGGGCTATGGGTCATGACAGGAGACAGGTCCTTCTTGGGTATGCTACACATCCGAAAAACAACCCCATACCAGAATGTGAAAAATATTGCTTTTTTTCAGAATTTGTCGCTCTATTTTTGTTTATAGCGCAAAAAATAAAAATCGCACAGGTGATCAAATACCAACAAAAAGAAGCTCTATTTATGGGAAAAAAAGGACAATTTTTTTTAGGTACAGCATCGCACGACCGTGCAATTGTTCATTAAAATAATGCAGTGCCGAATCGCAAAAAATGGCCTGGTCATTAAGGGGGAAAATCTTCCAGTCCAGAAGTGGCTAAGACAACTTACAAGCATAAAAACGAATCTGGCTCTGCAGGATTGCGATCCACCTGCGTTGCAACCAGCGGAAATGACGTATCACGTTAGCCCGTAACCGCACGCGTTCCGTCAGAAGCATCTGACGTCATCAGAGGGTCACGTGTCATAACTCCTAAAGCCAGCCATACACCAGTAGGATTTAATTGGAACTCATTCTACGTTCTGAAAAATCGTTTGTCTGAACACTCGATCTTGCCATCATTGAGCCAACTCATTTTGTTTGAAAGCTCTTCCAATATCGTCTAGACCTGCTAAGTGAATCATTTTTATTAATCATTTTCTGAATGGGAGAATGTAAAAATATTTATATATATCAATTTAAATCCTGATTACAACCTTTTTGCTCCCAGAGCTGTTTTAGCGTTTTTTTGCACATGTTTAAAAAATCATTTTCTGCCTGAAGAATACACAAAACCCCCAAACATTATACATTTTCTGAAGGCAGACACCCCGGAGAATAAAATAGTGTTATTATCGCAAAGGTCTAGGGAAACCAAAAGTTTAGTAAAAAAATAAATTAAAGTGAATTTTAGGGCAAACAAATGCAAGAAACAACCCAAAAGTTAAGAGATGCCCAACATGACCAACTTTAAATTTGTGTGCGCCCCTGAAATGGTGACAAACTTCAGGACCCTTTATTTTCTATAGGTGACGCTTCAAAAGCTCCCTATAGGTATCAGCTTAGTGTTACGGAGGGGGAAGAATTATTGCTCTTCCTCTGGTGTGCGCGGCGATGTGTAATATTGCAATCGACGTTTTCACACGTAGGCGCCCCTGACGCGTGCATTTACATTTGTATCTGCTTATATATGAGGGTATGGGGGGCTCACACATTTTTTGGGGGAGGATTTTATGTGCATGTGCTTGGGTGTAACTTTAGTTTTTTTGCAAAAAAAAAACCAAAAACTTTTTTTACTTTTTTTTTTCATTACATAGGGGACAAAAAGTCCCCTATGTGATGATTTTTAGGTGACAGGTTCTCTTTAACCACTTCAGCTCTGGAAGGTTTTACTGTTACTTTAATGGACAATTGCGCAGTCTTGCAACGCTGTACAAAAATACAATTGATGTCTTTTTTTTCCCACCAATAGAGCTTTCTTTTGGTGGTATTTGATCACCTCTGAGGTTTTTAGATTTTGCGCTATAAACAAAAATAGAGCGAAAATTTTGAAAAAAAAAAAAAACACAATATTTTTTAACTTTCTGATTTAAAACATTCCCAATAAAAAAATTTAAAAAATCAATATTTTTTTATCAGTTTAGGCCAATTTGTATTCTGCTACACATTTTTGGTAAACCCCACCCCCCCAAAAAAAATTGGTTAATTGCGCAAAAGTTATTGCGTTTACAAACTATGGGATAGATTTTTGGACTTTTTTTTTATTAGTAATGGCGGCGATCAGCGGTTTTTATCGGGACTGCGACATTGCGGCAGACAGATCGGACCCTTAACTGACATTTTTGACACTTTTTGGGGTCTAGTGACATTAACCACTTCTGGACCGGAAGGTTTTACCCCTTAATGACCAGGCCATTTTTTGAGATTCGGCACTGCGTTATTTTAACGGACAATTGCGCAGTCGTGCGATGCTGTACCCAAATAAATACAATTGATGTCCTTTTTTCCCCAGAAATTGAGCTTTCTTTTGTTGGTATTTGATCACCTCTGCGGTTTTTATTTTTTGCGCTATAAACAAAAAAAGAGCGACAATTCTGAAAAAAAAAACCACAATATTTTTCACGTTCTGCTATATAACATTCCCAATAAAAAAAATGTAAAACAATCACATTTTTTTTATCAGTTTATGCCAATTTGTATTCTGCTATATATTTTTGGTAAAAAAAAAATCCCAAAAATTGGTTAATTGGTTTGCGCAAAAGTTATCGTGTTTACAAACCATGGGATACATTTTTGGACTTTTTATTTATTTTTTGTTGTTTTTACTAGTAATGGCGGCGATCAGCGATTTTTAGCAGGACTGCGACATTGCGGCGGACAGATCGGACCCCTAACTGACATTTTTGACACTTTTGGGGGGACCAGTGGCATTACTACAGTAATCAGTGCTAAACATATGCACTGTTACTGTACTAATGACACTGGCAGGGAAGGGGTTAACACCAGGGGTGATCAAAGGGTAAGTGTGAGCCTAAGGGGGTGTTTTCTAACTGTGAGGGGGATGGGATTGTGGAATCAACACAGAGACCTGTGATCCTAAATAGAAGGATCACAGGAGCTCTGTGTTCACTCCAGAGAGAACAACGGTCTGCTGTGTTTATAACAGAAGACCATCGTTCTCTCTCCACGGGAAGCGATCACGGGCTCCAGTTGTGGCCGCCGGCCCCGTGGATTGGCTTCCCCGCAGCCTAATGGGGGCGTGACTGCTCCTCCGGCGGCATACTCCCGCCCCCAGGAGCGTTCCCGCGAACCGACGTATAGGTACGTTGGTTCGCGTAGCCGAGTCAGCCTGCCGCAGTATATCTGCAGCGGGCAGTCAGCAAGTGGTTAACCACTTAAGCCCCGGAAGATTTTACCCCCTTCCTGACCAGGGCCTATTTTGGATTCTGCACTGCTTGACTTTAACGGACAATTGCGTGGTCGTGCGACGCTGTACCTAAACAAATTTGACATCCTTTTTTCCCACAAACAGAGCTTTCTTTTGGTGGTATTTGATCACCTGTGCGATTTTTACTTTTTGCGCTATAAACAAAAGACAGCGTCAATTTTGCAAAAATAACAATATTTTTCACATTTTTTTTATATGAAATTCCCCCCCCCCCCCAAAAAAAAAGTAAAAATCAAAATTTTTTAACATTTTGGGCCAATTTTTTTTCCCATATGTTTGGTAAAAAAATCTCAAAAAAGCGTATTTTGATTGGTTTGCGCAAAAGTTATTGCGTTTACTAACAAAGGGAAAGATTTTTGTCATTTTTGTTGTTTTTTATTTAACTAGTAATGGCGGCGATCTGCGATTTTTTTTTGCAGGACTGCGACATTGCGGCGGACAGATCAGACCCTTGACTGACGTTTTTGACACTTTTGGGGGTACCAGTGACATTACTACAATAATCAGTGCTATACATATGCACTGTTACTGTAAAATTACACTGGCAGTGAAGGGGTTAACTTTTTTTGAGAGGGAGGGGTTATGTGTGTCCCTAGGGGCGTGATTCTAACTGTGATTGGCTGTGGCTTGAGGTGTAGGAACAGTGATCAATGGTCCTACATGGTAGAACTGTATGATCACCATTCTTACACAGGGGAGAATGACAGGCGGCTTGTTTACATCAGCCGCCTGCCTTTCTCCCTCTCCACCCGACGATCGCGAGTGACTTTGCCTGTGAGGGGCTGACCGCCGACGTAAATAGTCGTGCGGCGGTCGGCAAGTGGTTAAGCAATGAAAAACCCAAAAGAAACAAATATTATATTGCAGCTTACCAATTCTTAGTTGTGATTAGGGTTGAGCGGACACCTAGATGTCCGTGTTCGACGGGTTCGGCCGAACTTTAAAAAAAAGTCCGGGTCCGTGTCCCGGACTTTTACCGAACTTTTCCCGGACACCGAACCCCATTGAAGTCAATGGGGACCCGAACTTTAAGGCACTAAAATGGCTCTAAAACACCAAAGGAAAGGGCTAGAGTGCTGCAAATGGCAGCAAAACGTAATTAAAAGCATGGCAAGTGCTCTGCAAACAAATGTGGATAGGGAAATAACTTAAAACAACAAAAAAAAACAGAAAAATAAAACAATGTTCTTCTTCATTTCTGAAGGACGAGGCCCATATGGAGTAGGAGGGAGGTTGAGGTGGTGGTGGATGTGGCGGTGACATAGCAGACATCTCAAGTCTCCCGCAAGTCGCGGGAGACTCCCACTATCCGCCCTGAGCTCACGGACACCCGCGAGCTCAGGGCAATATCCCGGCTGTGTGAGTCAGTCTGAGTGAGTGAGTGAGTCAGATGAGATGACTCATCGATCGATGCAGGCAGGAGTGTGTCAGCTGTCAGCAAGCTGAGCCTGCACAGACATCACGTCGGAGTCGAAATAGATCCGGCTCACAGGCGGAGTGATATGAGTCATGCACTCCGCCTGTGGGAGGAGCTGCAAAGTGCAAGCAGCGACTTTGCTCTCTACTACAGCCACATTCTACTCCAGGAGGCATTTTGGCGC
The DNA here is from genome assembly GCF_965119305.1 of Pelophylax lessonae. Lineage (NCBI taxonomy): Eukaryota > Metazoa > Chordata > Amphibia > Anura > Ranidae > Pelophylax > Pelophylax lessonae. The sequence goes on from NC_138772.1 coordinate 543,907,693, forward strand.
GCGGGACCGTGACACTGTGACACCCCACTCTGTGACAGTACCAGCAAGTGACCAGGCCAGTACCAGCAAGTGACCAGCACCAGTGACCAGGCCAGTACCAGCACCAGTGACCAGGCCAGCACCAGTGACCAGCACCAGTGACCAGGCCAGTACCAGCACCAGTGACCAGGCCAGCACCAGTGACCAGGCCAGTACCAGCACCAGTAACCAGGCCAGTACCAGCACCAGTGACCAGGCCAGTACCAGCACCAGTGACCAGCACCAGTGACCAGGCCAGTACCAGTGACCAGTACCAGCACCAGTGACCAGTACCAGCACCAGTGACCAGGCCAGCACCAGTGACCAGGCCAGTACCAGCACCAGTGACCAGCACCAGTGACCAGGCCAGTACCAGCACCAGTGACCAGCACCAGTGACCAGGCCAGTACCAGCACCAGTGACCAGGCCAGTACCAGCACCAGTGACCAGGCCAGTACCAGCACCAATACCAGCACCAGTGACCAGGCCAGTACCAGCACCAGTGACCAGGCCAGTACCAGCACCAGCACCAGTGACCAGGCCAGTACCAGCACCAGTGACCAGGCCAGCACCAGTGACCAGGCCAGTACCAGCGCCAGTAACCAGCACCAGTAACCAGGCCAATACCAGCACCAGTGACCAGTACGAGCACCAGTGACCAGGCCAGTACCAGCACCAGTGACCGGTACCAGCACCAGTGGACCAGTACCAGCACCAGTGACCAGTACCCGCACCAGTTACCAGACCAGTACAGTACCAGAACCAGTGACCAGGCCAGCACCAGTGACCAGGCCAGTACCAGCACCAGTGACCAGCACCAGTGACCAGGCCAGTACCAGCACCAGTGACCAGCACCAGTGACCAGGCCAGGACCAGGCCAGTACCAGCACCAGTGACCAGGCCAGCACCAGTGACCAGTGACCAGCACCAGTGACCAGGCCAGTACCAGCACCAGTGACCAGCACCAGTGACCAGTACGAGCACCAGTGACCAGGCCAGTACCAGCACCAGTGGACCAGTACCAGCACCAGTGACCAGTACAGTACCAGCATCAGTGACCAGCACCAGTGACCAGGCCAGGACCAGGCCAGTACCAGCACCAGTGACCAGGCCAGCACCAGTGACCAGTGACCAGCACCAGTGACCAGGCCAGTACCAGCACCAGTGACCAGCACCAGTGACCAGTACGAGCACCAGTGACCAGGCCAGTACCAGCACCAGTGGACCAGCACCAGTGACCAGGCCAGCACCAGTGACCAGCACCAGTGACCAGGCCAGTACCAGCACCAGTGACCAGCACCAGTGACCAGTACGAGCACCAGTGACCAGGCCAGTACCAGCACCAGTGGACCAGTACCAGCACCAGTGACCAGTACAGTACCAGCATCAGTGACCAGTACCAGCATCAGTGACCAGTACCAGCACCAGTGACCAGGTATACTGATTACATTCCATTTCATTATTCTCTGGTAGTGTTAAATTGGAAAGGGGGGTGTGGCGCAGGCGTGCGCGGGGGGGGGGGGGGGCGGCGGCACACCCTAATCACCTAGGGCACATAGCATTGCCAGTGAGGAGATGGGAAAGATCTCCCTCGGACCTGCTCTGCTCTATTTCTCTTTGCCTACAGGTACATGGCCCCGATACATTACTCTCCCTGCTGGCAAACACATGCATGTGTATTTCAACTTTGGGGTGCACACCTTAATGCAATAGGCTGCGCACACCTATGGGCGGTGTAGGTGGAAGCGGCGGTGGAGGAGGACCAGGGCCGGATTAAGAGCATCATGGGCTTGGTGCTGAGGATTTTGAAGGGCCTTAAGGGCCGTGCCTTGCCATGCACCCAGAGGAGGAAGGGTGCAGCCATGCATGCCTAATTCAACATGGGATGCTGTCTCTGAAGCCCATAAACACATCCATGCATCGGCAACTGTCCCTCCTTGTCCGGCCTTCGCGCTGTGTGGGGAGGTTCTGAGGGTGCTGCCTGGGGAAGCGAGCATAGAAGCCAGACTTCTGTGTTTACAAGTGACAGAAGAGCGGTAACAGTGAATATGGCCAACCCGGGGCCTATATAAAAGGTAGGGGCCTGGAGCTGCAGCTCCAATAGCCCCTACGTTAATCTGGCCCTGAGGAGGAGGACGAGGTAGCCAACACTGCTTCTTTTCACAAATTTTAAATGAGGATACACCCCAAAAGAGTGAGAAAGAGCAAAAATGGAACAATGGGTGGGTAAGGTCGGTATCCATTGCTATTCTGCATAAGGTACGGAAAAGTACCGTGGGATCCATGCCTGGTTCATTTTAATGAACGTGAGCTTGTCCACATTGTCTTTGGACAGGCGGCTGCGCTTGTCTGTTATAACGCCCCCAGCCGTGCTAAATACCCGTTCAGATAATACACTGGCTGCAGGGCACGCCAGCACCTCCAAGGCGTAAAGGGCAAGCTCAGGCCATGTGCCCAATTTGGAGACCCAGAAGTTGAAGGGGGCAGACCCCTCATTCACTACATGTAGGCGTGTGCACACATACTGCTCCACCATGTTGGTAAAATGCTGCCTCCTGCTAAGACGTTCCATCTGAGCTGCTGGTGCTGCTGTTTGCTGTGGCGTGCTGACAAAGCTTTTCCACATTTCAGCTATGCTAACCCTGCCTTCTGAGGTGCTGGCGGTGCCCTGGTTGCGTTGGCGACCTCCTCCTCCTCCTCCTCTGCCTTGTGCTTCCACTGCGGCCCCGCTGTCAGATGGGAATGCCAGCAGCATGGCGTCTACCAGCGTGCGCTTGTACTCGCGCATCTTGTGATCGCGCTCCAGTGAGTGAATTAAGGACGGTACGTTGTCCTTGTAACGGGGATCCAGCAGCGTGGCCACCCAGTAATCAGCACAAGTTAGAATGTGGGCAACTCGGCGGTCGTTGTGGAGACACTGCAGCATGTAATCGCTCATGTGTGCCAGGCTGCCCAGAGGCAACGAAAGGCTGTCCTCTGTGGGAGGTGTATCGTCCGTGTCCTCTGTATCCCCCCAGCCACGCACCAGTGATGGCCATGAGCTGGCCTGGGTGCCACCCTGCTGTGAACATGGTTCCATCTCCTCCTCCAGCTCCTCCTCCTCCTCATCCTCCTCATCCTCCAGAACTGTGCCCCTGCTGGACAATTGTGTCCCTGGCGTTTGTGTGTGCAGGAACCCACCCTCTGAGCCCCTTGTGAATGACTGCCCTGAAAGCCTTGGAAATGTTACCTCTTCATCCTCCTCCTCCTCCTCATCCTGTGCCACATCCTCTTCCATCATCGCCCGAATTGTTTTTTCAAGGAGGCATAGAAGTGGGATAGTTAAGCTGAGAACGGCGTCATTGCCACTGGCCATGTTGGTGGAGTACTCAAAACAGCGCAACAAGGCACACAGGTCTCGCATGGAGGCCCAGTTATTGGTGGTGAAGTGGTGCTGTTCCGCAGAGCGACTCACGCGTGCGTGCTGCAGCTGAAACTCCACTATGGCCTGCTGCTGCTCGCACAGTCTTTCCAGCATGTGCAAGGTGGAGTTCCACCTTGTGGGCACGTCACATATGAGGCGGTGAGCGGGAAGGCCGAAGTTACGCTGCAGCGCTGCCAGGCGAGCAGCAGCAGGGTGAGAACGCCGAAAGTGCGCACAAACGGCCCGCACTTTCTGCAGCAGCTCTGACATATCGGGGTAGTTTTTAAGGAACCTCTGCACCACCAAATTCAGCACATGCGCCAGGCAAGGGATGTGCATCAAACCGGCTAGGCCCAGAGCTGCTATGAGATTTCGCCCAGGCCGGGCTTGAGGCTCGCTGGCAGCAACCACTCATTTGTCTGCTGTTCCATGCTCCTCCACAACTCCTGCGCGGTGTGTGGTTTGTCCCCCAAACAGGCAAGTTGTAAAACTGCCTGCTGTCGTTTACCCCTGGCCGTGCTGAAGTTGGTGGTGAAGGTGTTACGCTGTCCGGATGAGAAGGCGGTAGAGGATGAGGAAGCGGAGTAGGAGGAGTTAGGAACAGGAGGCAAACTGAAGCGCCCTGCAATCCTCGGTGGTGGAAGGACATGCGCCAAATTGCTATCCGCCTCAGGCCCATCCGCCACTGCATTTACCCAGTGTGCCGTTAGGGAGATATAACGCCCCTGACCGTGCTTACTGGTCCACGTATCGGTAGTTAGGTGGACCTTGGCACAGATGGCGTTGCGCAGTGCACACCTGATTTTTTCCCCCACTTGGTTGTGCAGGGAAGGGATGGCTTGCCTGGAAAAGTAGTGGCGGCTGGGCACGACGTACTGTGGGACAGCCACCGACATAAGGTTTTTAAAACTGTGCGTCTCCACCAGACGGAATGACAGCATTTCAAAGGCCAATAATTTTGAAATGCTGGCATTCAGGGCCAGGGATCGCGGGTGGGTAGGGGGGTACTTCCTCTTCCTCTCAAGTGTTTGGGAGATGGAAAGCTGAACGCTTCCACGGGACATTGTGGAGATGGTTGTTGGTGACCCAGGTGGTGGTGTTGCTGACAGATCGTCTGTTTGCGGGGTGGCAGGTGCCGGTATCACTACAGATGTGGCTGGAGCGGCCGAGACTGCAGCAGAAGAGGAAGCAGGATGAGCCAGAGACGTTTCTTGGTTTTGAAGGTGTGTACTCCACTGCAGCTCGTGCTTTGCACTTAGATTCCTGATCATGCAGGTTGTGCTCAGGTTGAGAAGGTTTATGCCTCGCTTCAAGCTCTGATTGCACAGGGTGCAAACCACTCGTGTCCTGTCATCAGCACATTTTCTAAAGAACTTCCACGCTAGAGAACTCCTTTGAGCTGACTTTGGTGCGCTCGTTCCCTTGCTGCGTTGGGCAGTAGCGGGCGTAGTGTCTAGGGCACGGCCGCTCCGCTTCTGCACCCTGCTCCCTCTTCTGCTGTGCTGGTGGCTCTGTGCGACCACCGCCTCTTCCTCCAAACTACTCAGGTCACCTGCATGACGTTCATTCCATGTGGGGTCGAGGACCTCATCGTCCTCCACATCATCTTCCACCCAGTCTTCACCCCTGCCCTCCTTGTCGTTCTCCACAATGCTGAACGCCGCAGCAGTTGGCACCTGCGTTTCGTCATCATCGGAGACGTGCTGCGATGATCCTTGCATGTACTCATCTTGAGAAATAAGTGGTTGGGCATCGCTGCACTCAATCTCTTCCACTTCTGGGGCAGGGCTAGGTGGATGGCCCTGGGAAACCCTGCTGACAGAGTCATCAAAAAGAAGAAGAGACTGCTGTATGGCTTGGGGCTCAGACTGCTTGCCTGATTTGCAAGGGGGTGAGGTGAAAGACGGTTGGACATCGGCTGCAGGTGCCAACTGTGACCTTTCTGCAGTAGACTGGGTGGGAGACAATGTGAAGGAACTGGAGGCACTGTCAGCAGCAAACCAATCTACTATCGCCTCCACTTGTTCTGGCCTCATCACTTCTAGGGGCGTATGATGCCCTACCAAATATTGATGCAGGTTCTGTCGCCTACTCACACTTGAGGAAGGTGTTTCACTTGTGCGTGTAGCTGGCACAGATCGACCACGTCCTCTCCTTGCAACAGGAGCTCTACCAGCAGCACCACGACCCAGGCCACGGCCCTTATTTGACGGTCTCCTCATATTTCTGTAATTTAAGATCTTGCCCTAGAAAGGTTTTTATTGAATAGCGGAATAGGAAATATGATCCAAAAAAGTGTATGTATCTCGCACGTACAAAACCACACTAGGCCCCAATTACTATTGTTTCTACCCCCAAAAGGATGGATGAGGAGTAGGAGGAGTATGGAACAGACAGCACCCTCAAATCTTCAGAAGTATGAGATGAACCTCAAAAACTTGGAAAGGTGGATCTCACACGTACCGACACAGACTATCCCGCAATTCAATTGATCCTCAAAGGTTTTTATTGAATAGCGGAATAGGAAATATGATCAAAAAAAGTGTATGTATCTTGCACGTACACAACCACACTAGGCCCCAATTACTATTGTTTGTACCCCTAAAAGGATGGTTGAGCAGTAGGAGGAGGAGTATGGAACAGGCAGCACCCTCAAATCTTCAGAAGTATGAGATGAACCCCAAAAACTTGGAAAGGTGGATCTCACACGTACCGACACAGACTATCACGCAATTTAATTGATCCCCAAAGGTTTTAATTGAATAGCGGAATAGAAAATATGATCAAAAAGAAAGTGTATGTATCTCACACGTACACCACCACACTAGGCCCCAATTACTATTGTTTGTACCCCTAAAAGGATGGTTGAGCAGTAGGAGGAGGAGTATGGAACAGGCAGCACCCTCAAATCTTCAGAAGTATGAGATGAACCCCAAAAACTTGGAAAGGTGGATCTCACACGTACCGACACAGACTATCACGCAATTTAATTGATCCCCAAAGGATTTAATTGAATAGCGGAATAGAAAATATGATCAAAAAGAAAGTGTATGTATCTCACACGTACACCACCACACTAGGCCCCAATTACTATTGTTTGTACCCCTAAAAGGATGGTTGAGCAGTAGGAGGAGGAGTATGGAACAGGCAGCACCCTCAAATCTTCAGAAGTATGAGATGAACCCCAAAAACTTGGAAAGGTGGATCTCACACGTACCGACACAGACTATCACGCAATTTAATTGATCCCAAAAGGTTTTAATTAAATAGCGGAATAGAAAATATGATCAAAAAGAAAGTGTATGTATCTCATACGTACACCACCACACTAGGCCCCAATTACTATTGTTTGTACCCCTAAAAGGATGGTTGAGCAGTAGGAGGAGGAGTATGGAACAGGCAGCACCCTCAAATCTTCAGAAGTATGAGATGAACCCCAAAAACTTGGAAAGGTGGATCTCACACGTACCGACACAGACTATCACGCAATTTAATTGATCCCCAAAGGTTTTAATTGAATAGCGGAATAGAAAATATGATCAAAAAGAAAGTGTATGTATCTCACACGTACACCACCACACTAGGCCCCAATTACTATTGTTTGTACCCCTAAAAGGATGGTTGAGCAGTAGGAGGAGGAGTATGGAACAGGCAGCACCCTCAAATCTTCAGAAGTATGAGATGAACCCCAAAAACTTGGAAAGGTGGATCTCACACGTACCGACACAGACTATCACGCAATTTAATTGATCCCCAAAGGATTTAATTGAATAGCGGAATAGAAAATATGATCAAAAAGAAAGTGTATGTATCTCACACGTACACCACCACACTAGGCCCCAATTACTATTGTTTGTACCCCTAAAAGGATGGTTGAGCAGTAGGAGGAGGAGTATGGAACAGGCAGCACCCTCAAATCTTCAGAAGTATGAGATTGTGTTCACTGTACCCCACAAAGATTGTGTTCACTGCACCCCACAAAGATTGTGTTCACTGCACCTCAAAAAGGATTTTGTTCACTGCACCCCACAAAGATTGTGTTCACTGCACCCTAAAAGGATTTTGTTCACTGCACCCCAAAAAGATTGTGTTCACTGTACCCCCCAAAGATTGTGTTCACTGCACCTCACAAAGATCCTGTTCCCTGTACCCCACAAAGATTGTGTTCACTGCACCCCACAAAGGATTTTGTTCACTGCACCCCAAAAAGATTGTGTTCACTGCACCCCAAAAAGGATTTTGTTCACTGCACCCCAAAAAGGATGTTGTTCACTGCACCCCAAAAAGGATTTTGTTCACTCCACCCCATAAAAAAAGATTGTGTTCACTGCACCCCACAAAGATTGTGTTCACTGCACCCCAAAAAGGATTTTGTTCACTGCACCCCAAAAAGATTGTGTTCACTGCACCCCACAAAGGATTTTGTTCACTGCACCCCAAAAAGATTGTGTTCACTGCACCCCACAAAGATTGTGTTCACTGCACCCCACAAAGGATTTTGTTCACTGCACCCCAAAAAGATTGTGTTCACTGTACCCCCCAAAGATTGTGTTCACTGCACCCCACAAAGATTCTGTTCACTGTACCCCACAAAGATTGTGTTCACTGCACCCTAAAAGGATTTTGTTCACTGCACCCCAAAAAGGATGTTGTTCACTGCACCCCAAAAAGGATTTTGTTCACTGCACCCCAAAAAGGATTTTGTTCACTCCACCCCAAAAAGATTGTGTTCACTGCACCCCACAAAGATTGTGTTCACTGCACCCCAAAAAGGATTTTGTTCACTGCACCCCACAAAGATTGTGTTCACTGCACCCCACAAAGGATTTTGTTCACTGCACCCCAAAAAGATTGTGCTCACTGCACCCCACAAAGATTGTGTTCACTGCACCCCACAAAGGATTTTGTTCACTGCACCCCAAAAAGATTGTGTTCACTGTACCCCCCAAAGATTGTGTTCACTGCACCCCACAACGATTCTGTTCACTGTACCCCACAAAGATTGTGTTCACTGCACCCTAAAAGGATTTTGTTCACTGCACCCCAAAAAGGATGTTGTTCACTGCACCCCAAAAAGGATTTTGTTCACTGCACCCCAAAAAGGATGTTGTTCACTGCACCCCAAAAAGGATTTTGTTCACTGCACCCCAAAAAGATTGTGTTCACTGCACCCCACAAAGATTGTGTTCACTGCACCCCACAAAGGATTTTGTTCACTGCACCCCAAAAAGATTGTGTTCACTGCACCCCAAAAAGGATTTTGTTCACTGCACCCCAAAAAGGATGTTGTTCACTGCACCCCAAAAAGATTGTGTTCACTGCACCCCACAAAGTATTTTGTTCACTGCACCCAAAAAGATTGTGTTCACTGCACCCCAAAAAGGATGTTGTTCACTGCACCCCAAAAAGGATTTTGTTCACTGCACCCCAAAAAGATTTTGTTCATTGCACCCCAAAAAGGACGTTGTTCACTGCACCCCAAAAAGATTGTGTTCACTGCAGCCCAAAAAGATTCTGTTCACTGTACCCCACAAAGATTGTGTTCACTGCACCCTAAAAGGATTTTGTTCACTGCACCCCAAAAAGGATGTTGTTCACTGCACCCCAAAAAGGATTTTGTTCACTGCACCCCAAAAAGGATTTTGTTCACTCCACCCCAAAAAGATTGTGTTCACTGCACCCCACAAAGATTGTGTTCACTGCACCCCAAAAAGGATTTTGTTCACTGCACCCCACAAAGATTGTGTTCACTGCACCCCACAAAGGATTTTGTTCACTGCACCCCAAAAAGATTGTGCTCACTGCACCCCACAAAGATTGTGTTCACTGCACCCCACAAAGGATTTTGTTCACTGCACCCCAAAAAGATTGTGTTCACTGTACCCCCCAAAGATTGTGTTCACTGCACCCCACAACGATTCTGTTCACTGTACCCCACAAAGATTGTGTTCACTGCACCCTAAAAGGATTTTGTTCACTGCACCCCAAAAAGGATGTTGTTCACTGCACCCCAAAAAGGATGTTGTTCACTGCACCCCAAAAAGGATTTTGTTCACTGCACCCCAAAAAGATTGTGTTCACTGCACCCCACAAAGATTTTGTTCACTGCACCCCACAAAGGATTTTGTTCACTGCACCCCAAAAAGATTGTGTTCACTGCACCCCAAAAAGGATTTTGTTCACTGCACCCCAAAAAGGATGTTGTTCACTGCACCCCAAAAAGATTGTGTTCACTGCACCCCACAAAGTATTTTGTTCACTGCACCCCAAAAAGATTGTGTTCACTGCACCCCAAAAAGGATGTTGTTCACTGCACCCCAAAAAGGATTTTGTTCACTGCACCCCAAAAAGATTTTGTTCATTGCACCCCAAAAAGGACGTTGTTCACTGCACCCCAAAAAGATTGTGTTCACTGCAGCCCAAAAAGATTGTGTTCACTGCAGCTCACACACAGAAAAATGGATGTGGATCACTGACACCTGCCTATCTCCTATCCCACACCACACAGCAATATCGATTGTAGTTTGTAGAACACAGTTTCCCTAAAATTCAGCAGCAGCCTCTCCCTAACAGGATTGAGAAGAGATCGTAGATCAGGATTGAGTGCAGACCCCACCCCCCACACAGCAATATCAATTGTACTTTGTAGAAGACACTGACCCTATAATTCAGCAGACTCTATCCCTAAAATGCCTACAACTCGCCCTGCCTAAACACTCCGACCTGTCCCTCAATTCTATCCGGACACAAATGTTTTTTTCCTGCCTGTCTTTCCCTAATCAGCAGCCAGCACGTTGATGTGTGCTCTGTCCCTGATCTAAGCAGCAGAATGAAGACGCTGCGGCTGCCTGGAACTTATAAAGACTTGGTCACATGCTTCAGACGGCCAATCACAGCTACTGAGACATTTGCAGGCATAGCTGGGATGGCTTAAGGCACACCAGTTAAACGATTGTTGATTAGCTGTTGAAAGCCCGGCATGAAAAGAGCGCCAAAGCATGCAAAACCCGGAAATAAAACGACCGAACACGGATTTTTACCCGAACATACAGTAAAGTGTCCGTGTCCGTGTTCGGGTACAAAAAATCCAATTATTCGGTACGAACACGAATAATACAGTCCGTGTTCGCTCAACACTAGTTGTGATGGCTGCATTTGTCCACCGCAATGTCACAGTCCTGCTAAAAAATCACTCCTCGTCACCATTACTAGTTAATTAATTTTTGTACTGTTGTTCTTTACAAATTAATAAAAATTGATTGTTAAAAAAAAAAATAATAAATACAAATTCCATTAAATTACCCATCCTTTGTCCTTTTGCACACACCAATCAATATACACTTATTGGGATTTTTTTTTTTTTTTTTTTTTACCAAAAATATGTAGAAGAATACATATTGGCCTAAAGTGATAAAGAAAATTGATTTTTTAAATGTTTTTATTGGATGTGTTTTATAGCAGAAAGTAAAAAATATATTTTTTTCAAAACTGTGTCTTATTTTTGTTTATAGCGCAAAAAAAATAAATAAATAAATCGCACAGGTGACCAAATACCACCAAAAGAAAGCTCTATTTGTGGAAAAAAAAAGGATAACAATTTTATTTGGGTACATCGTCGCACAACGGCGCAATTGTCAGCTAAATTAACACAGTGCCGAATCACAAAAAAATGGCCTGGTCATTAAGGGGGTAAAACCACCTGGACCAGAAGTGGCAGTACACAAAAAAAATATATTAGTTGAGGCACAACTGGACACATGGTGGACTTTAAGGGCACATCATAAAATAGACTACGACACAACTATATATAAAAATAACACATTTAGGCCCCGTTCACACTGGGGCGATCCGACTTTGGGGGGCGACCTCCGAGGTCGCGGTGCGAGCAGCGCGCCACGACCTCGGAGCGGCCGCCACGGACTTCATAACATTGAAGTCTATGGCGGTCGCCTCCGGGTCGCCCCAAAGAAGCTCCGGACCCTTTTTCTAAGTCGGAGCGACTTGTGTCGCTCCTATTAGAACGGGTCCGCAGCTTTCCTATGGAAGGCGGCCTACGACCGCCTTAGTGTGAACGGGGGCTTATTGAGTTCACAGTTAACCACTTAAGCCCCGGAGGATTTGGCTGCTCAAAGACCAGGGCCTATTTTGCGATTCGGCACTGTGTGACTTTAACGAACAATTGCGCGGTCGTGCGACGCTGTACTCAAATTAAATTGACGTCCTTTTTTTCCCACAAATAAAGCTTTCTTTTGGGGGTATTTGATCACCTGTGCGATTTTTATTTTTTGCACTATAAACAAAAAAAGAGCGACAATTTTGAAAAAATAATATTTTTAAAATTTTTTTATATGAAATCCCCCCCCCCCCCCCCCCAAAATGTAAAAATCTGAATTTTTTAACATTTTAGGCCAATTTGTTTTCTGCTACATATTTTTGGTGAAAAAAAATCGTAATATGCGTATTTTGATTGGTTTGCGCAAAAGTTATTGCGTTTACTAACTAAGGGAAATATTTATGTCATTTTTATTGTTCTTTTTTTTAACTAGTAAAGGCGGTGATCTGCGATTTTTTTTTTGCGGGACTGCGACATTGCGGCGGACAGATCGGACCCTTGACTGACATTTTTGACAATTTTGGGGGTACCAGTGACATTACTACAGTAATCAGTGCTATACATATGCACTGTTACTGTAAAAATGACACTGATAGGGAAGGGGTTAACTTTATTAGAGATCCAGGGGTTAAGTGTGTCCCTAGGGGCGTGATTCTAACTGTAAAGGGGCGTGGCTTTTGATGTAACCACAGAGACATATGATCCTAAATAGCAGGATCGTATGATCTCTGCAGTTACACCAGGGAGAATGACAGGCGGCTTTGTTTATATCAGCCGCCTGCCTTTCTCCCTCTCCAGCGGGAGATCGCAAGTGACCGGCGGACATCGGAGCCGCCGGTCACTCGCGCGGGGATGCCGTGAACGAGCGGGGGCGGGAGCGCGCCTCTGGCGGCGCGTGCTCGCCCCCTATTGGCTTGTAGGCGAGTGACATACCCATACGTCACTTTGCCTGCACGGGGCTGACCGCTGGAGTATATGTACTTGCGGCGGTCGGCAAGTGGTTAAAATTGTTCACAAGAGGTGATGAACCTCAGCCAAACAAAAGGGGGTCCAAATCATCCTACATGTGTATAAAAGTGGACATGACTAAATTCTCATAAAGTGCAAAGTGATATCTCAATATTTTATCAATACTGATAACAAATATAAATATAAATCAATGGTCCCTTTAAAATTTCTCTTCCAAAAAAAGTGCTCAGTCCTCCTTCTACATATAAGGAGGAGGAGCGAAACGCGTCGAGCCGTTGCTCGCACGTACAACGTCACTTCCGGTTCCGGTGGTTGGATCGCAGATGACGGAAGCGGCCTCCACCTTAGGAAGGGAGAAAGGCGATTTGATATTCCATTGTTTGTAGATAATTTTTATCTAATAAAAATTTTTTTAGAAGGTACTTCACTATGGAGATTTCCTTTTTTATACCCGTGGGGGGAGCTGAGTAAGGTTGACCCAAGAATCCGAGAGCCACGCTAGAACTGGATAGGAGTGCTGCAGGGGGTCTGTGCGGCTCCCCTGTACACCTGGATAGGAGGGGCGGCGGGGGCAGCATACAGAGGAACCAATCTCCTCCATTTTCATCCTGCAGCTACAGAAGGAAAAAGGAGGACAGAGATTTCTCTACATGCTGCCCCCTCCGCCCCTCCTATCCAGGTGTACAGGGGAGCCCCACAGACCCCCTGCAGCATGGGGCCCAGTTGCAATTGCAACCCCTGCAACCCCAGTAGTTACGCCCCTGCCAGTATTATATGCACTGAGCGCTTTTTTTGGAAGAGACGTTTTAAAGGGACCATTGATTTATATTTATATTTGTTATCAGTATTGATAAAATATTGAGATATCACTTTGCACTTTATGAGTTACAACAATAATCATTGGTGTTTTATGTTAATTATTTTTTACTGTTTCTTTTTTTTTTTGCAAGGAGTATATGTATGCACTTAATATTTATGTATTTATGCATTATGACACATTGATAATTTACACTTTTAGCACTATTTAGCAGCGCTGACACATATATATATATATATACTTTATACTAATAAGGCACCTCCTTTTTTGTTCAGTGGCAGCCTATCCCTATTTATATTTAAATAGTGTGCTACTTTCATCCTAAGCGCAGGTACCCACACCTTTTATATGACTCAAAATTGGCCATGAAACACGACAATATATATCAACCAATACGTGGATATGAGAATACGTCTGCTTAACTACCTCAATACAGGGCACTTAAACCCCCTTCCTTCCCAGACCAATTTTCAGCTTTTAGCGCTGTTGCATTTTGAATGACAATTGCGCGGTCATGCAACACTACACCTAAACCAAATTTGTGTCATTTTTTCCCCACAAATAGAGCTTTCTTTTGGTGGTATTTAATCACCACCAGGTTTTTTCTTTTTTGGTGCACAAATAAAAAAAGACGGAAAAGTTTGATGACGCCGCACTGACAGGCACTGATGAGGAGACACTGATGGGGTGGCACTGATGGGGTGGCACTGATATGCAGCACTGATGGGCACTGATAGGTAGCACTGATATGCAGCACTGATGGGCACTGATATGTGGCACTGATAGATAGCACTGATATGCAGCATTGGTGGGCACTGATAGGCAGCGCTGATGGGCACTGATAGGCAGCACTGATGGGCACTGATCGGTGGCACTGATGGGCACTGATCAGTGGCACTGATGGGCACTGATGGGCACTGATAGGTGGCACTAATGGGTGGCACAGATCGGCACTGATGGGTGGCACTGATGTACACTGATAGGCAGTACTGGTGGGCAATAATGGGCACTGGTGGGCGGCACTGATAGATGGCAATAATGGGCACTGGTGGGCAGCACTGATAGATGGCATTGGTGGGCAGCACTGATAGGGAGGGCACCACTGGCAGGCTCTCTGAGCCCTGTTTGCCATTCCTGGTGGCCATGGTGGGCATACCTGGTGGTCATGGGTGGGCATCCCTGGGGGCTCTAGTGGCACCCCCCCCCTCCCAGGGCTGCACTGGTAATAAATGTTCTGATTACCAGCGCAGACACCCCCTGTGATCAGTGAGTAATTAGAAATACTCACTGATCCCCCCGGCAGCAGTATCGATCCTCTCTTCTTCTCCTCACTGACAGGATCTGTCAGGAGGAGAAGAGATTGAAGCCGTTACAACGGCTGTGTTTACGTTACATGACAGCTGTGATTGGACACAGCCTTCATGTGATCAGGAGGGCCAATCACAGGGCCCTCCTGCCGCATCTTGTTGCTCTGTATCCGAGGGACACAGGCACATCGAGATCGCGCCGCTGCGCGTGCTCGCGGTGGCGCAATCTCGCTCCTTCTCAAGGACATTCTGGAACATCCGATCAGAAGGACGAGACTCCCACCCGGCTGTATATGTACAGTGGCCGGGTGGGAGGTGGTTAAGGTCAACACGTTTGGCGGAAAGTTTCACCAGGACCAGAAACAGACAAGAGTATTCTTCTCCAAGCAGCGCAAGGCAAGAAATTGGCTTTGGGCGGACACAGGGAATAATTAAGGCCTGGGACACTGAACGAGGTCCTACACTGATGGGAAAAATATACATATGTATCTCCCACTAAAAGATGTAGAACCAATGGCGGACACATAGGGTATGAGTAGTGGATATTAGTACAAATTAGTAACTAGCAAAACCTTGCTTAGACCAGCTTAAACAATCGGGTAAAAGTGAAAAGTGAAGGAAGCCCAAGGCCAGGGACTTCACCATGGGCATCAAGCCCCATATGGCCACCAGCCACCAAAAAGAGAAGACCCTTAAGCCAGATAGATGGATATTCCCTGATTGTGTCCCTGGCCTTAGGCTTCCTTCACTTTTCACTTTTACCCGATTGTTTAAGCATAGTACATCTTCTATCACGATCTTATGCTGGGGCCCTCAGTTACAAATTTGTACTAATATCCACTACTCATGCCCTATGTGTTCGCCATTGGTTCTACATCTTTTAGTGGGAGATACATATATATATATATATTTCTCACCTTTATCAGTGTAGAACCTCGTTCGGTGTTCCAGGCCTTAATTATTCCCTGTGTCCGCCCAAAGCCAATTTCTTGCCTTGCTCTGCTTGGAGAAGAATACTCTTGTCTGTTTCTGATCCTGATGAAGCTTACCGTGAAACGCGTTGACCTTTAACCAGACGTATTCTCACATCCACGTATTGGTTGATATATATTGTCGTGTTTCATGACCAATTTTGAGTCATGTCCCCTTTTATACACATGTAGGATGATTTGGACCCCCTTTTATTTGGTTGAGGTTCATCACCTCTTGTGAACAATTTGAACTGTGAACTCAATAAATGTGTTTTTTTTATATATAGTTGTGTCCCAGTCTATCTTATGATGTGCCCGTAAAGTCCACCATGTGTTCAGTTGGTGCCTCAACTGATATATTTTTTTGTCTGTTTTCCTGGGTTATGGCACGCTCTTGGTAACGCGCTTTGGCAGTACACAATATTTATCACAAATACCAATTATTATCATTCCAACAAAACATATACTAACAAAAAAGCAAATAATTGTTATCCTCATCAGGCAGGAACCAGTAGGGCCATTTTACACGAACGATCCGATCAGATCCGCCTGTCAGTTTTTTAGGTGGACCTGATTGGATCCTCCATGCATCCCTATGGGGGAGCGGATGTCAGCGGTGACATCTTTGCTGACACTCGCTGCCATCCGCATCCGATCCTGTCCTTGAAATCTGGACGGATAGAAACTCTATTTTCCATCTGTCCAGCGGATCAGATCTGATGAGAACGGACAGCCGGTCTGTTCTCATCCGATTCCCCCATAGAGAGCAGCGGGGCTCTGACACCTCCCTCTCTGCACACAGAGCAGAGACTGAGCTGTCAACCGCCTGCTCAGCGGGGATCGGTGGATCGATCCCCCGCTGAGCAGAGAACGGACCGCACCGGACAGCAGACCGCGTGAAAGGAACCTTAACCTTAATAGCGGTATTCCCGAGTTTGGCTCAGGGTTAATATTCAGTGACAAAAACGGAAACCCCGAGACAGAATGATACTCACCTTGCCCAGCGATCCCCCACCGTACTCCCCCGCCTTATTCAGCCCCCTTAAGTTAATACTTTGTAGCGCCACCTTTTGCTGCGATTACAGCTGTAAGTCGCTTGGGGTATGTCTCTATCAGTTTTGCACATCGAGAGACTGAAATTTTTGCCCATTCCTCCTTGCAAAACAGCTCGAGCTCAGTGAGGTTGGATGGAGAGCATTTGTGAACAGCAGTTTTCAGTACTTTCCACAGATTCTCGATTTGATTCAGGTCTGGACTTTGACTTGGCCATTCTAACACCTGGATATGTTTATTTGTGAACCATTCCATTGTAGATTTTGCTTTATGTTTTGGATCATTGTCTTGTTGGAAGACAAATCTCCGTCCCAGTCTCAGGTCTTTTGCAGACTCCATCAGGTTTTCTTCCAGAATGGTCCTGTATTTGGCTCCATCCATCTTCCCATCAATTTTAACCATCTTCCCTGTCCCTGCTGAAGAAAAGCAGGCCCAAACCATGATGTTGCCACCATGTTTGACAGTGGGGATGGTGTGTTCAGGGTGATGAGCTGTGTTGCTTTTACGCCAAACATAACATTTTGCATTGTTGTCAAAAAGTTTGATTTTGGTTTCATCTGACCAGAGCACCTTCTTCCACATGTTTGGTGTCTCCCAGGTGGCTTGTGGCAAACTTTAAACGACACTTTTTATGGATATCTTTAAGAAATGGCTTTCTTCTTGCCACTCTTCCATAAAGGCCAGATTTGTGCAGTATACGACTGATTGTTGTCCTATGGACAGAGTCTCCCACCTCAGCTGTAGATCTCTGCAGTTCATCCAGAGTGATCATGGGCCTCTTGGCTGCATCTCTGATCAGTCTTCTCCTTGAATGAGCTGAAAGTTTAGAGGGACGGCCAGGTCTTCGTAGATTTGCAGTGGTCTGATACTCCTTCCATTTCAATATTATCGCTTGCACAGTGCTCCTTGGGATGTTTAAAGCTTGGGAAATCTTTTTGTATACAAATCCGGCTTTAAACTTCTCCACAACAGTATCTCGGACCTGCCTGGTGTGTTCCTTGTTCTTCATGATGCTCTCTGCGCTTTAAACGGACCTCTGAGACTATCACAGTGCAGGTGCATTTATACGGAGACTTGATTACACACAGGTGGATTCTATTTATCATCATTAGTCATTTAGGTCAACATTGGATCATTCAGAGATCCTCACTGAACTTCTGGAGAGAGTTTGCTGCACTGAAAGTAAAGGGCTGAATAATTTTGCACGCCCAATTTTTCAGTTTTTTATTTGTTAACAAAGTTTGAAATATCCAACAAATTTGGTTCCACTTCATGATTGTTTCCCACTTGTTGTTGATTCTTCACAAAAAATTACAGTTTTATATCTTTATGTTTGAAGCCTAAAATGTGGCAAAAGGTCGCAAAGTTCAAGGGGGCCGAATACTTTCGCAAGACACTGTAAGTTGGTTATTCCTAAGAATGACAGGCCTAAAATATAAAAAAACATATATCCATGCAAAACAATGTACAGTAAACCCCCCCCCCCCCCCCACATTGCGGGGGTTACGTTCCGGACCCACCTGCGAAAAGTGAAAATCCGCAAAATAGAAAAACCCTATTAAAATACACTGTAGGCATGTTTTTTTTACTGTCACTGTACTTTCAAAAGCATTTTAAGGTCTTTAAACACACTTTTAAAACAATAGAAACGCATTTAAACACATAAAAGATACTGAGAGACAGAGCAAGAGCTATGGAAAACACAAAAATATTTCATTTTCAATTATTTAATTAGTAAAATAACATTACAGAAAAAAACGCAATATACCGGGACCGCAAAAACTGAACCGCGATGGAGCGGGGGCTTACTGTACCGCTTTTAGCACAAAAATTCTGACATAATCAGGGAGGTTAATAGTCCCCATAACCTGTGTTACTTAACCACTTGCCGACTGCCGCACGACTATTTACGTCGGCAGTCAGCCCCTCACAGGCAGAGTGACGTAGGTCTACATCGCTAGCCTGTAAGGGTTTTGGGAGCGAGCGCGCGCCGCCGGATGCGCGCTCCCGCTCGGTCACGGACCCCCAGCGTGTGTGCCCGGCGGACCCGATGTCCGCCGGGCACTCGCGATCGTCCGTGACAGCGGGAGAAAGGCAGGCGGCTAATGTAAACAAAGCCGCCTGTCAGTTCTCCCTGTGTATGAATGGTGATCAAACGGTTCTACTATGTAGGACCGTTGATCATTGTTCTTACACAGCAAGCCACAGCCAATCACAGTTAGAAACACGCCCCTAGGACACACTTAACCCCTCCCTCTCCAATACAGTTAACTCCTTCACTGCCAGTGTCATTTTTACAGTAACAGTGCATATGTATAGCACTGATTACTGCAGTAATGTCACTGGTAACCCCAAAAGTATCAAAAATGTCAGTCAAGGGTCCGATCAGTGGCAGTCCCAATGTCGCAGTCCCGCAAAAAAAATCGCAGATCGCCGCCATTACGCGTTTAAAAAAAAACAACAAAAATGACAAAAATCTTTCCCATTGTTAGTAAACGCAATAACTTTTGCGCAAACCAATCAAAATACGCTTTTTGCAATTTTTTTTTACCAAACATATGGTAAAAACAAAAATTGCCTTAAATGTTAAAAAATTTAGATTTTTACATTTTTTTTGGGGAATTTCATATAAAAAAATGTGAAAAATATTGTTATTTTTGCAAAATTGTCGCTCTTTTTTTGTTTATAGCGCATGATCAAAAAATTGCACAGGTGATCAAATACCACCAAAAGAAAGCTCTGTTTGTGGGGAAAAAAAGGACGCCAAATTCGTTTAGGTACAGCGTCGCACGACCGCGCAATTGTCCGTTAAAGTCACGCAGTGCCGAATCGCAAAATAGGCCCTGGTCAGGAAGGGAGTAAAATCTTCCGGGGCTTAAGTGGTTAAAAAGATGAATAAATAAATGAATAAATAGCCCCCAGTATACATTTTTACTATGAATTAAGTTTCAGATTCCCTAAACTACTTACAATATCAGCTTTGGTATAACATTACATATAATTAAATGTCAACATAAATAGTTGTATCTCTGCCAAAATAAAAGTTTACTATGTAAATTGTTTTCACCTCCCAAAAAATTATTAACCTGGGTGTGAATCGAAAGTTCCACACTTCATTTTTCAATATATGGCAGTTTGTTTATTTTCACATCAGTTATTAACCACTTGCTGCCTGCGGCAGTTTTGAACTTTTTCACATGTATTGTGGGCATTTTTATTTATTTTTGCTAGAAATTTACTTAGAATCCCCATATATTTTCTGAAAGCAGAGGGGCCTGGAGAATCAATTGGTGGCTGTTGCATTTTTTTGATGTCCCATGTTAACTGAGCAGCCATTATCAAATGCAAATGTTTAGGGGGAAAAAATACACCTAAATACACAAACACAATATAATACCCAGATATTAAAAATGAAGTTGTGGAGAGCAAATAGATGGCAAATGTGTAAAGATTTAAAATTGCTCATACCTGTGAAATGGCAACAAACTACAGTAGCTAAATCTGATAAGCAACACTTCAAAAGCCTTAAGCCCCCGTTCACACTGGGGCGACCTGTCAGGCGACCTGGTCGCCTGACAGGTCGCCTGACAGGTCGCCGTAGGTCGCCTGGCATAGAGAAGCTATGGACCTGTTCTAATAGGAGCGACACAAGTCGCTCCGACTTAGAAAAAGGCCCCCGGAGCTTCTTTGGGGCGACCTGGAGCGACCTGCATTGACTTCAATGTTATGAAGTCCGTGCCGGCCACTCCGAGGTCGCGGTGCGAGCAGCGCGCCGCGACCTGTAAGGTCGCCCCGGGAGGTCGGATCGCCCCAGTTTGAACGGGGCCTTACAGGTCATCAGTTTATTGTTACAACGATGGTAAAGTCTTGTTTTTTTTTTTTTTTTAACCACTTACCGACCAGCCACGTAGACCTACATCGGCTGACTTTAAGTGGTTGTACCGGGGTGATACCGCTAGCTACAGTTTTTTAGAGCCGGTGGTCGGCTTTCCGGCGGTAATGACTGATGTGGCTCAGGAGCCGCTCGATCGTTACCCCAGCGAGCGGGAGGGGACACCCCTCTCACTCCCTTCCACGGCTCTGCCCGGGTCTCCTGTCCCACCAGCTGGATGGAGTCCCGATCAAAGCCGGATGTGGCTTCGATCGGGTCTCCAATGATGTAACCCGGAGGCGGCGTCCATGACGTCGCATCTGGGGTACTCGGCTGCTAAAGGAGCCAGATTTAAAAAATTTAATGTATTCACAAATGCCGTTTTTGGCATTTTGAATACATTGAAGTGCAGTGGAAGGGATTGGGGTCTTTTAGACCCTCGATCCCTCCATAAAGAGTACCTGTCACTACATATTGCTGTCACAAGGGATGTTTACATTGCTTGTGACAGCAATAAAAGTGATCAGATTTTTATTTTTTTTTTTAAACCTGTGCTAAAATTAAAAATGAAAAAAAAAAATTAAATAAATAGGAAAAAAAAAAAAAAAAATTTTAGCTGCTCCCGTCGCTGAGAGCTTGCGCATGAAAGAAAACGTATACAGGAAGTCACGCCGCAAATTAAATCACTGTTCAAACCACACATGTGAGGTTGCGCATGATCGCCAGAGCAAGAGCAATAATTAAAAAAAAAGAGCTACACTCTAACTCTAAAATGGTAACCGTTAAAAATGTTTAAAGCATCGTCTATGGAGATTTTTATTGATCGTAGTTTGTCGCCATTCCGCGGGTCACCGCCCCCATGTGGCATAGTTGACGTAACATGAGGGCAATGCCACCAGGTGATGTCACCAGGTGGTTCTGCCCCTTACAGTACCTATTTAAGAACTATCAAATGGAGGAGCAGGCAGTAGGTGGTAGCCTTAATCGCAGGTAGGGATTTTTTTTTTCGGCCATGGCAGGCATCGTGACTGATGATGGATCTACATCGGGAGACATTGTTTTTTTTTATTTTTAATCAAGGAATTGTCAAAAACTGTGAGTGTGTTTTTATTTTTTACACTTTTTTTAGTGAAATAGTATGGGGTACAATGTACCCCATACCTATTTGCATTGGGGGGACTGGAATCTGGGGGTCCCCTTGTTAAAGGGGACTTCGATATTCTGATAGGAGCCCCTGCCCATAAATTCCCACAACCACAGCTTATGCAGCTTATGCATGACCAGAATTTCATGGGGGAAATCAACACTCCAGTCTTTTAGACTTAGACTTTCCCCTGATTTAGAAAACTTATCATTCAGGGGATGATATACTGTATATATCATATATGGAATAACTACCACTCTCTGGACCTGGGTCGGGACCTACAATCTTTGCCATGCCTGGTAAGCCTCTTCTTGTGGAGCTACCTTCTCCTCTCTGATGCCGCTTCTTGTGGAGCTACCTGCTCTCTGTCTGATTGCTTGAACTTTCTTGTTTCTTATTTTTTGGTGAACTTTGAACTCTTTGCTCCTCCCATGAATTTCCTGATTTAAGCCATGCCTTTGTACTTCCTGTTTTCCAGATTATTGTGCTCTCTCCAGCCAGTATATCCCTTTTGTCACTTCCGCTGCCCTCCGTATCTTCGCTACCACTCGTTACCGACCTTTGGTTGGTTCCTTGACTATGCTTCTGCTTATTCCCAACCTGCAATCACTTTTTAGAGACATTTGGATTGTTTACTGACTACGTTTCTACTTGTTACCTACCTGCTATATCTACTACTGGACCACGGCCTGCTCACCTCCTAATGGGGTGATCACGAGGACCACGACCTGGTACTAACACTCAGCAATACCCATTTACACCCATCAGGATCTCTAGTGAATACCAGTTAGTGCTAAGATCCCGCACCTCGGGTGAGCCCTTGTTTTTTGTCAGGGTGACCTGCATGTATACCTATCTTGCCGGTCGGTGGGAGCCTCTCTATTGCTATAGCTACTGTACTATAAGCCTGACCCCTGACCGCGACAATCAATTTCTATCAACTTATCCAGAAAAGTAAACTTGAATGCGTAGAACCTATCACTGATGCAAGACCCTAATTAACATAATATTTGTGGGTAATAGAGATAATGCTACATCAGCAGATTAAACTCCATAAAGATCCTTTCCAATTAATTACTGTGGTACAAATGACATGCTTTAATCAGCCCATTCTGCCTCCAGGTTTTGAAAGCTTTATAATCGCTATTCTGTGGAAGTGATGAATTATCCTAAACTGGCCAATACTTGCCAGTTCAGTTTAATAGTTTGGAGAGGGTTGAGAAAAAACAAGGAATATCTCCCTATGTATCTAATAATTATTGCTTCTCCAAAAAGTAAATTCGTTTTCAGACGCATCCACCATCTATCTTTGGGTCATGTGTGAGTGTGATCTTTTTCATTTCTGTTCATGTACAGATGTTACAATATCACACTCCTCAATCATATATAGTAACATGTTGTTTACTGTCTCATTCATTTTTAGACAATTTATCTCATATATACTTCTGATGAGTGAGCTTACTGAAGACTCACGAAACGCATCGAGTTACTACAATAAATTAGTGCAACCCATATTTTTATCGATATTGTTATTCATGTGTATTGTTGATGCTATTATGCCGCATGCCCATTGTGTTGTTGTTTTATTGTTGTCATTATTCATATGCAACTACATCAATAAAATTTGTCATATTTTTTTACCATCTTTGTACTATGGTCACTGAATGTATATACCTCATTTAAAGTCCCACCCCAAGGGCACCCCTCTCTTTTTTCTAGTATGAATCGGGATGGAGGTATTTACATGGAACCATGTGAGACCATTTCTTTTGCTTACTTTTAATAAAAAATAGTCATAGCTTTCTGTAATCAATAAATTGGTAGTGTTTGTAAAGGACAGAGAGACAGGCTGGACTCACCATCTTAATAAGATGGCTTCTCCCAAACTAAGAGAATTCTCTCCAATTCTTTAACTGTGCTATTTTTCAATGGTAGATAATTCATCTTCCCACTGACCACCAATATAAAGACTATTCTTCCCACTGACCACCAATATAAAGAATATTCTTCCCACCGACCACCAATATAAAGAACTATCTTCCCAATTTTTCTTTATTAAAAATCTTGCAGTCAATAAGCATAAAATCAATATAAAATTAAGCAAATACCACAGCACAAAAACAATGAAATAAAAAAATGTGTATGATATTTATATGTATACTAATACACATACTGTATATATCCTTTTGAATCAATAGTGAGTGGAAAAAAGTCAAAATATTCATTATGTGAGCAAACCGTGAAAATATGCTGATACTTCTAATCACCTAATGGAGTGAATCTGTATTACCATAAATCTATAAGAGCAAAAATTTTATACAAGTTCCCCAAAAAAGAAAAAGAAAAAAGTCCAAAAAAATCAACAAGCATGTATCCAGTAAAAGTCTGTGAAATGTGCTCCTATATATTGGAAGTCCATGCCAATCTGTGACTCTCATGCAATAGACTGTGTTCCACCCCCAATGTGAATCCACTTACTAGAGGATGTGGACCTCTTAGCAATACAGCATGGGGGTCTATCGAGCTTTAGCTGGTAAGTATAGGTATGGTGCTTCCTGGAATCTCCTAATGACCGCCACTCAAAGTATGGAAGACAGTAATCGCATTTCATAGAAATAATAATAGGGGGGGGGGGTGGAGGCATTCTGGAGGCTTTGAAATGCCCATTGGGAGGGGCGAAACAAGTCGACGTAGATTGAAAAATATCCACCCATCCAGGCAGGGTCGCTGCATTTCTTCCAGCTTGCTACTTTGGCATTGGCATTCACTAACCTGCTTTTCCAATTTCGATGTCCATAGCCACCAGTACCAAATTTGATGCCCAACACTTTAATTTCCTGCTGGAGCTCTGGGAAGGAATCCGGAAGTTCAAAGATTTCACCCTCCTCACCCATCCAGAAAAATTCACTCTTTTCATGGTTGACTTCAGAGCCAGAAGCCTCAGTGTACTGAAGTATTTTCAGACATGGGGCCAACCGAGGCCAGAAGCTTGCCATGTTGGGCTCTCAAACTTTTCACTGGCCCGCCATCTTCCCAGCATTGCAGAAAAGGCCTAAACCAAGATTGAAAAATACCCACCCATCCCGGCAGGGTCTGTGCTAACAAATTGCCAATATTGTACTTTAAAAAAAGCAGAGAAAAGAAAACAATAAGGTTGACCATTCCTAAGCCACCCTCCCACCTGGACAAATAAGTTACATTGCGTTTGATCAGGTTCAGCCTATTTCTCATAAAAGTTGGAAAAAACAGCTGTACACCATTGCATAGAGAAACTACGGCAAGATACTGACGAAGCTGACATATAAAAAGATTGGGATCAAGTAGATTTTGGTCAAGTCAACCCTCTCCCTCAAGGAAAGTTTCCATTTCTTCCAGCTTGCTACTTTGGCATAGCATCCACTAACCTGCTTTCCCAATTTCGATGTCCATAGTCACCAGGACCAAATTTTAATGCCCAGCACTTTAATTTCCTGAATGAAAAACAAATAAGGTGATGAACCCTAGACCTGTGCAGATGAATGAAGATATGAAGAAACAAATAGGTGTTAATATGACCTGATGACGTAAGCCGGCGTGCTTACAAAACACGTTGGGACGCTAGGACCTGTGGCTACGCCGGCTTCACTTCCGGCTCCTGGTTAACACGCTCGTGGAACGCAGAAGGCGTACGTGAACCGGAGACCGTACTATGTGACCTTATGCTTGTATTTTACCTACTAAATGTAAGTGCACCCATCTCTTAAATAAACGTTTTGTTCAAACGTACTTCACTATCGAGCCCATCTTTGTTTTTCCCCTGGTTATGCTGTTTGGAAGCCCATTGCCCGGGTTAACATATTGGGACCTCCAGTGAATGCAGGGAGAAGGTGCTTTTTTCTGATGTCTGGCATTTGTGATTCTATACGTCTGTAAGACCCCCTATAATAAGGGGTCCACAGCTTCTGGTATGCGCATACACACTCTGAGTGATTTGGTGGAGGTGTATAGTGCCATACAACAAGTTTATCAAGTGTCTACCTATATTTGGATATCCGCTGCTACATACATATGGACTACTTTATGGACACGTTATTATTATTGATTCAGCCAGTATATTTAATGTGCACTT
Organism: Pelophylax lessonae; assembly: GCF_965119305.1. Classification (NCBI taxonomy): domain Eukaryota; kingdom Metazoa; phylum Chordata; class Amphibia; order Anura; family Ranidae; genus Pelophylax; species Pelophylax lessonae. The sequence goes on from NC_138772.1 coordinate 543,933,467, forward strand.
TTATTGTATCACTATTAGTGTGTACACAATTTTGCACTTTATTATTATTATTATTATCACAGTGGTTTTCAGTTTAGCGCAATCATATATTTAGTATTAAGTATTCTTTTATCACTTTAATTTCCTGCCTGGGCTCTGGGAAGGCATCCAGAAGTTCGAAGCTTTCACCCTCCTCACCCATCAAGAAAACGTCACATTTTTCATGGTTGACTTCAGAGCCAGAAGCCTCTGTGTACTGATCTATCACAGAGACCACCTCCTGCACCTCCTCTATCCCAGAGATAATAAAATACACATCATCGGCATAGGCCACGACCTTCAAAATTGGGGCACACCAGCAATGCCCAAAGGCACCCCACACAATGATCCACCTAGCCTTCTTATGAAGGGGTCAATTGCAAATGCATTTAGCAGGGGGCTCAAAGCACACCCCCTGGCGCACACCACAGCCAACCTCAAAAGGCCTTCCAACCCAACCATTAACACGCTTTCAGCCTCTTTATATAATGTTTTCAGCCAATCCATAAACCTTCCCTGCAGGCCGTATCTACCAAGTAGCAAATACAGGTACTCACGATTAACTTGATCAAAAGCCTTCACCTGATCCAATGCCAGCAAGTACTTTCTCCATCCAGTAGCCCTGCATTGCTCCAAAGCCTCCTAGACAGCTAAAACTTCTGAAAAGGTACTCCTACCTAGGACCGAGCAGTGCTGATGATTGGACAACAAGTCGCCTGCTACTGACGACAAGCGTCAAAAAAGAATCTTCGCCAATATCTTTCTATCAACATTGAAAAGACTGATAGGGCGCCAGTTCCCAATCAATGACGGGTCTTTACATTTTGACAGAAGAATCACAGCGGATTGCCTCATAGAGGAAGGTAGCAAACCCTCTTCTAGAAAGCTGTTTTTAAACCTCCACTAAAAGGAGCCTGAATGGACCTAAACAATTTTAAAATTCAGCTTTCAACCCATCTGGCCCAGGCAATTTTTTTTGGTAGCCAGCTTCTCTATAGCATGAACTACCTCATCAACTGAAATTGGTTCTGTCAGATCTATCAAAGGCAGTACATCCTTTTCCAATCCTGGAGTAGAATACAGAAAGCTTTCCATCTTGTCCCGACTAAGGTCCTTTCTTCACAGAAGGTCTGCGTAATATGACCTGAAGATCTCCAGGATCCCTGATCTGGACTTCACCAGGAAAATCGTACTATCCCTCAGGCTTATGACCATCTTAACTACTATGCCTTGTTGAGTTATTTTCCCCTTAATCCCTCTCCAGAAACAAAGAGGCATGCCGGTCGTATTGACACCTCTTAAGAAGAAGCTTCACTTCAGAGATTTAAACTGGATTTCCTCCATACGAGACAAGATGATTAAGCTTACTCTGCAAATGCTGGTAGGCAATGTACAGTACATACCAAGATGCTTCTTCTTACTTATGGCTTTGAAAAATCCAATCGCTCTTTGTTTCACAAGCTCCCACCACTCTGACTTACTGCTGCAAAAGTCCAGAATAGAAACCTGTGCCTGAAAAAAATCCTCAAAGGATTGTCCAACCTCTACATCTTCCAGACCCATTTCCCATGCTCATCAAGGACCTTCCACAGTGGAGTGAGGACCTTGCCATATCGGCGTAGCCATACTACTAAATCAGCCTCTGGTATTGATTCGTTACGCACCAAGATTGTCACTGATTTTATCAAAGAATGCCTTGAAACTACCTTTGGCACCAAACCTCTTCACTGCTGAAGGCCCTTGCACCTCCTATATCTCTCCAAAAAGAGATCCAGACCTCAGGTTTCACAAAAGATAAATCAAAGTTCCTCACTGGGCAAATTAAAGCAAACATATCAGAGGCTTTACATCCCATCTCTAAAACCAGCTCAGAAACCCTCCCCCTTACTGGTGGGGTTCCCTCCCCCTCCCACCTCAACATTCCTCCGCCTGTACCCACTAAAGTAACCAGCCCCCCACCAAACCTCCCTGAAATGTGATTATTATAATTAACAAAATTCCCACTACCCACCATGGTCCGACTCCCCAAAACTGAAGCATAGCTCCCCAGAAGATCCATCCATTTGTTTTGAACCATCTGACACAACACTAGCAGATAAGAGGATTGAGCAGCTTCAAGATTGGTCTACACAACTAATGAATCCTTCTTCTGCCAAGAAGGGGGAGAAATTTCATTTTTATTTTTCCCAGCAATACTAACCCCCTTCACCACCACCAGCCACCAGCACATCCATTGCTTTAATATTATTGTCGTTCTTAATACTTGCTGGCACATTCATAACTCTTGTTGTCTTCACAGCAGTGTCCATAGTTGCTTTCCTCATAGCTGAGCTCCTCCATGCCTCTTATCCAGGGTCGGTGCTAGACTATTATGCGCCCTAGGCAAGATCAGCTACTTGCACCCCCTTCCCCCAAACCCCCCCACCCCCAAAAAACCAAAACAAAATTGAAACTTCTACCATTTTAAGCACAGTAGAAAATATGAAAACATCTAAACATGAACCTGCTACATTTATTTTAAATTTTTATATTGAAAAAATACATGCCATAAGATGCCAGAAACAGACCAATCCAGCAAAGAAACATCCAAAACCAGCAGTGTGATAGGTGGTGGGGGCCAGTGTAAAAGGTGGGGAGCAGTGTGACAAGTAGGGGGGTCAGTGTGACAGGTGGTGGGGGCCAGTGTGATGGGTGGGCAGCAGTGGTGGGTGGGGGAAGTGTGACATGTGGTGGGGGCCAGTGTGACATGTGGCGGGGGCCAGTGTGACATGTCTTGGGGGGCGCAATGTGACATGTCTTAGGGGGCCAGTGTGACATTTGGTGGAGGGGCAGTCTGACAGGTTTTGGGGGGCCTGTGTGACATGTGGTGGTGGGGGCAGTGTGACATGTGGTGGGGGGGCAGTATGACATGTTGTGGGGGGGGGGGGCAGTGTGACATGTTGTGGGGGGGCAGTGTGACATGTGGTGGGGTCTCCTGTGTGGTGGCACACGGGGCCAGTGGCTGCCTGTGTATTGTCCCGGGGCTCAATGAGTGCTGATTAGAGGCAGGAGGAGAAGAGTACATGTGTATAAAGGAGTACAGTCACCTGTCAAGTGTTCCCCACCTCGGGGCTTGGTGTGTAAGCAGGAAGACCTCCCCGTTTTTAGAAATGGATTTCCACACTTTCCTCTCTCCTCCCCTTCCAAAAACTCTCACAAACGGCCTGGTAGTGAAGGCAGACTGGAGCGGAGCGCCCACAAACATGCCGCTCTGTGTGTGTGAATGCCCTCCGCACCCTAGACTACAGAGAACACGGCACGGACAAGCTCCCGGCGGAGAGAGTATAGAACCAGCGGTCCTGGCTCCGCCATAGGTGGCTGCCTAGTTCGCCTAATGTTAGCCCTGGTCCTGCTCTTATCAGTTTGGTTGCTCTTCTCTGCACTATCTCCAGTTCCCCGATATCCTTTTTAAAAATTGGTGCCCAAAACTGAACCAGATGTTCCAGATGAGGTCTTACTAATGATTTGTACAGGGGCAAAATGATATCTCTCTCTCTGGAGTCCATGCCTCTCCTAATACAAGAAAGGACTTTGCTTGCTTTGGAAGTGTCATGGTCTTACCTTCTTGCTGTTCTCCTTCATTTGACATGTGCTGGCGGCCATCTTGGTTTCTGGGTTTCTTGTAGCCTCCCACCCTGCGGCTCCTCCTTCCCACTGGGAGGAGCTGGATGCCTAGCTCATATATATAGGAGGTCTGTGGCTTCAGTTCCTTGCTTGGTCCTCCTGTGTTCACATGCTTCTAAGACTGCTGCTGCTTCTGGTCCCTGATCCTGGCTTCGTCTGACTACCCTGCTGGTTCCTGATCCTGGCTTCGTCTGACTACCCTGCTGGTTCCTGATCCTGGCTTCGTCTGACTACCCTGCTGGTTCCTGATCCCGGCTTCGTCTGACCACCCTCCTGGTTCCTGATCTCTGGCTTCGCAAGGACTCTGCCTCGGTTTCGCCATCCGTTTGGACTTCTGCTTTACAGCTTGATTTTCAATAAAGCCTTCTTATTTTCACTTATCTGTTGTTGTACGTCTGGTTCATGGTTCCGTGACATTAGGACCAAGCCATGAATTCTGACGGTACAGGGCCATCCTCGCTACCCACGCTGGTTGCCAAACTTGATCAGCAGGATCACCTGTTGGGTCGGTTCGCCGTGGCGTTGCAAACCCTGCTTGAACGCACGGCTCATTTCGCTCCCGTTGCCGATGGGTCGGTTGTCGCTCCTGGGCCCGCTCCTACTGCCGCTCCGGTTGTTGCGCCAGAGTCTACCCCGACACCTGTTGTTGCGCCTGCGGTGTTTCGGGGTATGACCGGTTCTGCCCCCCTTCCACAGCGCTTTGGGGGAGAGCCAACTCATACGAGGAGTACCGGGATGTATTCGATAAGGTGCGCGCGGTTGCCCTACCTCCGCACCGCCCATACGATTGTGCCATCGAGTTACAACCTGGTGCCGTTCCTCCTCGTGGCAAGGTCTATCCACTGTCGGTAGCGGAGAATGAGGCCATGGAGGAGTACGTGAAGGAGGCGCTTTCACGCGGACACATTCGCAAATCCTCGTCCCCGGCAGGGGCTGGATTTTTCTTTGTGAAAAAGAGGGGCGGTGAGTTGAGGCCTTGCATCGATTACAGGGGTCTCAATCGCATCACGATCAAGAACGCTTACCCGATACCCTTGATTTCCGAGCTGTTCGATTGCCTTAAAGGGGCCACGGTCTTTACCAAACTCGACCTGAGGGCGGCATATAACCTCGTAAGGATCAAGGCGGGCGATGAGTGGAAGACCGCGTTTAACACCAGGACCGGTCATTATGAATCCTTGGTTATGCCCTTTGGGTTGTGCAATGCGCCCGCAGTCTTTCAGGAATTCATTAACGATGTTTTCCGTGACCTGTTGCAGCAGTGTGTGGTGGTCTATTTGGATGACATCTTGGTATATTCTGAATCCATGGAGACCCACATTCTGGATGTCAGACGAGTGTTGCAACGGTTACGAGAGAACAAGCTGTTCGGTAAGCTTGAGAAATGCGAATTTCACCGATCCCAGGTAACCTTCTTAGGTTACATCATTTCCGCTGAGGGGTTCTCCATGGATCCTGAGAAGGTTTCGGCTGTCTTACAGTGGCCCCAGCCCAGTGGTCTTCACTCCCTGCAGCGCTTTTTGGGCTTCGCCAATTATTATCGGAAGTTCATCAGGGACTTTTCCATGCTAGCCAAGCCTCTCACGGATCTGACCAGGAAGGGCAGTAATTCCCAGGTCTGGCCGCTCGAGGCCATTCGAGCTTTTGAGGCTCTAAAGTCCGCCTTTGTGTCGGCTCCGATTCTGTCGCATCCCAACCCTGGGTTGCCCTTTGTCCTCGAGGTGGACGCGTCTGAGACGGGAGTAGGCGCCCTTCTGTCTCAGCGTAGAACACCAGAGGGTCCTCTGCTTCCTTGTGGGTTTTACTCCCGGAAACTGTCTTCCGCGGAGTGCAACTATCAGATTGGTGACAGGGAGTTATTGGCCATCGTGCAGGCCCTTAAAGAATGGAGGCACTTGCTCGAGGGTTCGGTGGTTCCGGTCCTCATCCTGACGGACCACAAGAATCTGACCTACCTTTCTGAGGCCAAGAGATTGACACCACGTCAGGCCAGATGGGCTCTGTTCTTGTCACGTTTTAATTACGTGGTCTCCTACCTACCCGGTTCCAAGAACATCAGGGCGGATGCCTTATCACGGCAGTACTCCGACCTGTCCAGGGAGGAGTCGATTCCGACTTCGGTCATACCTCCGAATCAGATCCTGGCCGCCATTCGCACCAGCCTGACCTCTCCCCTGGGTGAGCAGATTTTGGCGGCTCAATCTGGTGCTCCCTCTGGGAGACCCAACGGCAGATGTTTTGTGCCTGAGGAGTTGCGCACTCGGTTGTTGCGAACCTACCATAACTCCAAGACCGCGGGGCATCCTGGAAAGAATCAGCTGTCCTGGGCTGTTTCACGTCTGTTCTGGTGGCCTTCCCTACGTTCCGACATCGCCGCATATGTAGCGGCATGCTCCGTTTGTGCCCAGAGTAAGTCCCCTCGGCACCTTCCGTTGGGCCTTCTGCAACCCATAGCCACCGGGGAGCGCCCATGGTCACACCTGGGGATGGATTTCATTGTGGACCTCCCTGCATCCCGAGGCCATACGGTCATTCTCATGATTGTGGATCGATTTTCCAAAATGTGCCACTGTGTTCCTCTCAAGAAGTTACCCTCTGCACAGGAGTTGGCCACGATTTTTGCCAGGGAGGTCTTCCGGTTGCACGGTCTGCCCAAGGAGATTGTGTCGGATCGGGGGAGTCAGTTTGTGTCCAGGTTCTGGCGCGCCTTTTGCTCCCAGTTGGGGATTCATCTCTCCTTCTCCTCGGCCTACCACCCTCAGTCCAATGGGGCCGCAGAACGATCCAATCAGGCCTTGGAGCAATTCCTTCGTTGCTATGTCTCCAATCACCAAGACAATTGGGTTGACCTCCTGCCTTGGGCTGAGTTTGCCAGGAACACGGCGGTGAACTCTTCCTCTGGGACGTCTCCCTTCATGGCCAATTATGGGTTCCAACCTGCCGTGTTACCGGAGGTATTCTCTCCCCAGGATATTCCGGCTGTGGAGGATCACCTTTCCGTCCTACGTGCTTCTTGGGTACAGATCCAGAAGTTCCTTGAGGTCTCTGCGCAGCGCCAGAGACTCCAGGCCGATCGCAGACGAGCGCCTGCTCCTTCCTACCAGGCCGGAGACCGTGTATGGTTGTCCACCCGCAACCTCAACCTTCGAGTGCCCACTCCCAAGCTGGCGCCTCGCTTTGTTGGTCCCTTCCGAGTGCTTCGCAGGGTAAACCCGGTAGCCTATGCCCTTGCGCTTCCTCCTGGCATGCGGATCTCCAATGTGTTTCATGTCTCCCTGTTGAAGCCACTGGTGTGTAATCGTTTCACTTCCTCGGTTCCTCGGCCCCGTCCGGTCCAAGTGGGCAATTGTGAGGAGTATGAGGTGAGCAATATCCTGGACTCACGCCTGGTCCGCGGTCGGGTGTAGTTTTTGGTTCATTGGCGTGGTTATGGTCCAGAGGAGCGTTCCTGGGTTCCCTCCGCAGATGTCCATGCTCCTGCCTTGCTCCGAGCCTTCCACGCACGCTTCCCTCAGAAACCGTTCTTTACTCCGCGGAGGAGGGGCCCTTGAGGGGGAGGTACTGTCATGGTCTTACCTTCTTGCTGTTCTCCTTCGTTTGACATGTGCTGGCGGCCATCTTGGTTTCTGGGTTTCTTGTAGCCTCCCACCCTGCGGCTCCTCCTTCCCACTGGGAGGAGCTGGATGCCTAGCTCATATATATAGGAGGTCTGTGGCTTCAGTTCCTTGCTTGGTCCTCCTGTGTTCACATGCTTCTAAGACTGCTGCTGCTTCTGGTCCCTGATCCTGGCTTCGTCTGACTACCCTGCTGGTTCCTGATCCTGGCTTCGTCTGACTACCCTGCTGGTTCCTGATCCTGGCTTCGTCTGACTACCCTGCTGGTTCCTGATCCCGGCTTCGTCTGACCACCCTCCTGGTTCCTGATCTCTGGCTTCGCAAGGACTCTGCCTCGGTTTCGCCATCCGTTTGGACTTCTGCTTTACAGCTTGATTTTCAATAAAGCCTTCTTATTTTCACTTATCTGTTGTTGTACGTCTGGTTCATGGTTCCGTGACAGGAAGCCGCATCTTGGCATTGCATACTATTAATAAGCTTAAGATCTACCAGAACACCCAGATCCTTCTCCTCTATGGATTCCCCCAGTTCTACTCCCCCTAGTATGTATGATGCATGCATATTCTTAGCCCCCAAGTGCATAACTTTACATTTATCAACATTAAACCTCATTTGCCACATAGTTGACCAATGAAACAGTGCATTGAGGTCAGCTTGTAAGTTGGAGACATCCTGTAAGGAAGTTATTCCACTGCAAAACTTGGTGTCATCTGAAAAGACTGAAATGGTACTTTTAATCGCAGACACCCAATATCTTTTATTAGTGTATTAAAAAGTAAGGGTCCCAACTCTCAACCTTGGGGTACACCACTAATAACCTTACACCATTCAGAGTAAGAATCATTAACCACTACTCTCTGAATTCTATCTTTTAGCCAATTTTCTATCCAATTACAAACCGATCTTTCCAAGCTGGTAGACTTTACCTTACACATTAGCGGTGTGTGGGGAACTGTGTCAAACGCTTTTGTAAAATCCAAGTATACCACGTCCACAGCCACCCCTCTGTCCAAGGTTTTACTTACCTCCTCATAAAAAGAAATCAGATTTGTTTGACATTTTCTGTCTCTCATAAATCCATGCTGTCTGTTGCTTAAATTTTTTTTTTCCAGCAAGAACTCATCTATGTGGTCTTTTATTAAACTCTCCAGTATCTTCCTAACTATAGAAGTTAAACTAACAGGTCTATAGTTACTTGGCAAAGACTTTGATCCCTTTTTAAATATAGGCATCACATTGGCTCTACGTCAATCCAGTGGTACTATTCCAGTCCCTAAAAATTAGAAACAAAAGCTTTGAAATTACAGCGCTCAATGCTTTTAGGATGCTTGGATGGATGCCATCTGGTCCAGGCGCTTTATCCACACTTATTCTGTCTAAATATTTCTGGACCATATCACTTTTGAGCCATTGCGGATCATTTGGGGCTGTGTCAATACCGTCCTCATTATGGTCATGAGCTCCCCCATGCTCCTTTGTAAACACAGAGCTGAAGAAAGTAAAATAGTTTAATAAATTTGCCTTCTCTTTGTCCCCAGTCACCCACTCCTGATTATTTTGTAAAGGGCCTACATGCTCAGACCTAACCTTTTTTTAACTATAAATATATTTGAAGAATTTTTTGGGGTTTGTCCTACTATCTTTTGCAATCTGTCATTCATTTTGAATTTTTGCGTCCCTGATTTCCTTTTTACATATTCTGTTCTAATCTTTATAATAATTAAGCAATGATAGTGTTCCCTCGTTTTTATATTTTTTACAAGCTCTTTTCTTATTATTTATAGCTTTTTTTTAACTATGGCCATGAGCCACATAGATTTTATTTTTAGCCTTTTAAACATATTGCTCATGGGTATATACTTTGTGCGTGAGTTTGCATAAAGTCTCTTTGAAAATTTCTAATTTCTGTTCTGTGCTCATCGATGCCAATATTCCCTCCCAGTCTAAATCCTGGAGAGCAGCCCTCATCCTTGGAAAATTTGCTCTCTTAAAGTTAAGTGTTTTTGTATTTCCTGTATGCGTTTTTTGCTTACAGCTGACATTAAATGAAATCATGTTATGGTCACTGCTACCCAGATGTTCTTTTATATGAACATTATTAATAAGCTCTGCATGGTTTGAGATTACCAGGGCCAACAGAGCATCATTCTAAATGGGGCCTCAATAAACTGCACCATAAAATTGTCTTGTAATAGAATCATACATTTTTGCCCTTTAACTGTTCCAGCAATGCCATTACTCCAGTCAATGTCTGGGTAGTTAAAATCCCCCATTATTATGACTGTCCCAGCCCTTGCCGCCCTTTCTATCTGTGCCAGGAGCTGAGTCTCCACCTCCTCATTAATACTGGGAGGTCAATAACAAACTCCAATGATAATCTTTGTATTACGCACACCCATTATTACTATTATTAAGGATTTCTATAGCGCCAGCAATTTACGCAGCGCTTTACAATAATAGAGGGAGACAGTACATATACCATACAATAAAATACAAGAGGATTTAGAGGGTTCTGCTCAAAAGAGCTTACAATCTAATGGGGTGGGGCAGGTGTTACAAGAGGTAAGAGTAGGGAATGAGCTGATGGCAGATTAGTTGGCGGTGTGATAGGCTTCCCTGAAGAGATGAGTTTTCAGGGATCGCCTGAAAGCAGCTAGAGTAGGAGATAGCCATACAGGTTGAGGTAGAGCGTTCCAGAGGATGGGAGAGGCCCTGGAGAAATCCTGGAGACGAGCATGAGAGGAGGAGACAAGGGAGCTTGAGAGTAGGAGGTCTTGAGAGGAGCGGAGAGGACGGTTTGGGTGATATTTGGAGACAAGATTGGTGATGTAGCTCGGGGCAGAGTTGTGAATGGCTTTGTATGTTATGGTTAATATTTTGAATTTAATTCGCTGGGCAATCGGAGCCAGTGTAGGGATTGGCAGAGAGAGGAGGCAGACGCTGAGCGGTTGGTAAGGTGGATAAGCCTGGCAGCAATAGACTGAAGATGGGATAGCCTATAAAGTGGTAGGCCTATGAGAAGGGAGTTGCAATAGTTGAGGTGAGAAATAACAAGGGAGTGAATGAGTAGCTTGGTGGTTTCAGATGTTAAAAAGGGGCGAATTTTAGAGATGTTGCGGAGGTGAAGTCTACAAGCTTTTGACAATGATTGGATTTGGGGCTGAAAGGACAGGTCAGAGTCCAGGATTACACCTAGTACCCTGGCTTGAGGGGAGGGATTGATGGTTGCATAACTAGCTTTGATAGAAAAGTCATGGAGGGGGACACGGGCGGGAGGGGAATATTACCAGCTCAGTTTTAGAGAGATTTAGTTTGAGGAACTAAACTACATTTCCACCCATACTACAGGCAGAAAGCTGTTAGCCTTTGTCATGGGCAGACCTTTTTTTTTTTCGGGTCCGGCAGTGGCGGAGAGTGTAGATGGATCTACATCGGGGGACATTGCTTTATTTTATTTTTAATAAAGGAATTGTCAAAATCTGTGTGAGTGCTTTTATTTATTTTTTTTACACTTTTTTGGTGAATTTATTTACATGGGGGGGGGGGGGGCATGATCTGGAGGCTCCCTTCTTAAAGGATTCTAATAAGCCCCCTGTCGGGAAGAGGCCTATGTCCCCATCAACAAGGGTCAGAGCCCCCTGCCCCAAAGCAACCCCCCCCCATGTTGAGGGTATGTGGCCTGGTATGGTTCAGGACCGGGGAGATGGACGCTCGCCCTCCCCTCTTTCCTGGCCTGCCAGGCTGCGTGCTTGGATAAGGGTCTGCTATGTATTTTAGGGGGGGCCCATGCAATTTTTTGACATGGGATTCCCTTTAAAATCCATACCAGACCCAAAGGGCCCCATGCCGTTTTCTCTTAACATTTTGTATTGTCGGCAATGGTATTGCATTGCCAGCAATTTAAATGTCATTTTTTTTTTTTCTTTATAAAAATCAGTTTTACTTCAGCAGGTTCTTTACATTGTACAGATGAGCCACTTTACAGGCAGGCTAAGGGCCCCCTCCCCCAGGCACTATAGTTAAAGGAATTTTTCATTTGTATTGTTTCACTTTAAGCATCATTAAAATCACTGCTCCTTTAAAAACGATCTCTTTCAAAAAAAAATGTTTGCATTGATACCTGTCCCCCAGGCCAGCACCCAGACCCCTTTTTATGGCAAATAACTGGCATATAAGCCTTAAAAATGGGGACTTCTGATTTTTTTAGTTCCAGTTCTATAGACTTTAATAGAGTTTGCGGTTCAGGACTGAACTTTTTTACATGATCGGGAGTTCTGGTGCGAACCGAACCAGGGGTGTTTGGCCCAACTCCCCAGGAATTAGAAGTGTTACTTAAAGTAGATATCAAAGCAGGTCTTTGTACTGCATGTTATAAATAGTTGTCATATTTTTAAATAAAATCATTTATTTTTACCTTTCTTTAAGAGCCGGTTCACACTGGGGCGACTTGTCAGGCGACTTGAGTCGCCAGCCATAGATTAGCACAGGACCCGCTCTAATAGGAGCGACACAAGTTGCTCCGACTTAGAAAAAGGGTCCTGTACTACTTTGGGGCGACCTGGAGCGACCTGCATTGACTTCAATGATATGAAGTCCATGCATGTCGCTCCGAGGTCGCGGTGCGCGCTGTGCACCGCAACTTCACAGGTTGCCCCGGCAAGTCGGATCACCTCAGTGTGAACCGGCTCTAAATCTATTTTTCTCTTGCACTCCAATATCGTCTGCAGATTATTGCTCTGGACTGGCTTCATAAGGCCTCATCTGCATGGGTGGAGAGTACACATTAAGGTCTCTATCAGATAGGTGGCAGTGCATACCACCTCCTGAAAAGCAATCCATGGTGCATCGCTTTTCAGAGGGCTATATAGCAGCATCTGTCAGGCCTTCAAGAGGCATTACTGCTGCCTCCTGACACCTTTTTTTATGTAATGTTTAAATTTTCTTTGAATTACTGACTGTCAAACTCTGAGTTAAAAATGTAAAACAATTTGTTTCTTTAATATGTACACACATCGCAAAATCTGTACTGTGAACTTTTTCTAAAACCCTAATAAAACTTCATCAAAATAATTTTTATTTAAAAATGTAAAACAAAAAAAGCAAACCCTCCCAACCGCGGCATATGTATAGCCCATTAGGCTTTAATGTTAGCTTTGGAGTGGGTGGCTAGGGGGAGGTAAAACTTTAGCTCAGCGTCTGTTTTTACACACCCCAATGCCACACGTGCAAAAGAGCCCTTAAAGCAGACAAGTTTACTGTCCTCTGACTGCCCATTTAAACAGAGAAATGCAGCCGCTCAGGGCTGTACACAAATACGAGGGGGTGCTGATAAATATTGAGCCATACCCAGAAGAAATTGAGCTAGGAAGCTGTAAATTGAAGGATGTACTGGCCAATCTTTATTCAATGGTGCAAAAATCAACTACCTATGATTTTAGCTTATCTTTCTTTTCCTGGTCCAAAAGGAACATGGCAGTAACTCCAGCAAAATTCAATGTGGAAGAGCATAGGACCATAATCAAGTTCCTGTTTCTCCAAGGGAAAGGTGCGAAGCAGATCCACGATGAAATGTCACGGAGTTTGGGTGATAATGGCCCTTCATACGCAACAGTTAAACGTTGGGTAGTCAATTTTAAAGCTGGCCATTTCGGTGTTGAAAGTGAGAAACCCAGTGGAAGGCCTGTTTCTGTCTCCGTGACTGCAAATGTGAAAGTCATCCATGGCATGATCATGGAGGACCGCCGAATATCAGTCAAAAGTATTGCTACATATCTGGGAATATCATGTAAAGTGGGGTACGCACTATAAGAAAATCGGCCGAAAATCTTCGTCTGAGGAACGATCGTACGATTTTCGGCTAGTGTGTACACAACTTTCAGCAGCCGATTCAGACATTCCTTAAAAAAAAAAAAACTGAGGGACAAACTTTTCATCGTCCGTCCTCAGCACGACCAATTTTCGCTTAATGTGTACGCAATACGTCCGCGAAAAAGCGGATACGAAAGACCGCGCATGATTGGAAGTTATGTGTGTGGGGGAGAAGTTGGAAAACGGCGCTACCTATAGTGTGTAGAATAGAAGAACCATATGCGGTTTAGTGCAATCTGAAAAAGTGCTAGTGCAACAATAAATATGTGCAAGAATGGTGCTCATATAAAATGTATAAATTTATATATAAAAACTGGCCAGTTATAAAACACAAGTGAGCTGGTGCAAAAATTTAATATTGTGATATGTACAAATATAAATAAATATTGGTGATATACATAAAAATCAAACCCAATAGGAAGTGGTAATGAATAATAGTGATATAAATATTGATAAAGGTGATAAGTTCCAAAGGTTCGGTGAATGATGTGAAAATAGTGCTGGTGAGTTACAGTTGCTGCCTTCCCAACAACCACTAGAGGTCGCACTTACCCCTCAGCAGGATAAAGTGAATGGCTGCATAGGGTAAGCAAAAGGAAAAAACCTCAGACCTGTCCCCAATCTATCCTTGTGGACCGATGGATCCCATCTGAGTGTAAGGGAGAAGACCTCTTAGTGTAGCATGTAATAAACACACAATAGGGAGCAGTAGTCACTCACACTTAGGATGTAGCTGTAGCAGATCGTCTCAGATAGATGCAGGTGACGCCGGAGGAACTTCCACGTTCCACATACAGCGAGCTGCGGACCGGAAGTGACGTTGACGTTAGGTTCTGCCCTACGCGTTTCGTCATTGGACGTCTACGGGAAGTTGTTGACGACCTGGAAGTTTATCAATAAAAAACACAAATGGATAATTTGTATCTATATTCGTTGCACTAATATGAATTGGTGTATAGACTTTTTATATCCACTGTACACTGTACGCTCTCTCTCTCTCTCTCTCTATCTATCTCTATCCACACATACAGTGTACAGTGTACACTGGATATAAAAAGTCTATACACCAATGTTGAAATATCAGAATACAGAAACCACAGAGGTGTGTAGACTTTTCATTTCCACCGTATTTGTGTGTGTATATCAATTAATATACACTATACGTATACACTATATGATAAACGGATGAATAATCCGAAGCGCAATAAAATGAAAGATCCGAGGACAGAAGTCACGACACATCAACAAGATGGAGCTCAAAGGCGGGGTCACACGTACACATACTTACATCACAATCTATGATCAAATGTCCCAAGAAAAAAAAAAAGAGTTCGGACGAGAAATTTTGTGCAACATTATGCACTGTCAAATAAAAACGGTTATGACCGCTGAGCAACAGCGCGAAAAATCGGACTTATCAGCCTTAAGAGAGTTGGTGCCATTATCCACAACAACTTGGAAATGAGAAAGCAAATGCAGCAAAGTGGATCCCAAAACATTTGACAAGCGAACAAAAGAGGAAACGTGTGGAAAGGTGAAACAATGGCAAAACTGACCTCCTTAGGCTTCCAAGTGATGCCCCATCCACCCTATTCACCCGACCTGGCTCCTTCTGACTATCTGTTCCCCAATCTCAAAAAACATCCAAAGGGACAATAATTAGGGAGTGTTCCGGCAACTAATGCTGCAAATGAGTGGTTACACTGACAGTCAGACCGGGGCATTGGTCTGAATTCCGTGAATGTCCAAGGCAAATCGGGACTGTTGGCAACTATGATGTTGACTGGCAAAAAAGGTAAACAACTGATGTCTGTGAAGGTTCTCATTTCCCCAAGTCATGGTATCTTTAGTAGTGGCTGGTCACATTCAACTGGATTTCCATACTATGGAAGACATTTTGCAGCTTATCCGAGTCACTTCTTTAGTTATTCACCAGTATGTCTCTGAAGGCTCTCACTTATCCAAGTCATAGTAGCTCTAGTAGTAGTTGCTCAAATTCAACTGGACTTGTTCTGTAATGTTAAAGACGCTTCGTAGCTTTTCCAAGCCGTTTCTTCAACTCTAATAAGTGTCAGGAAGATACCCCAACTTTTATATCCACACAGGTAGCACAAACACCCTAACCTAGCCATTCTCAACCAGTATTCTGTGGAATCCCCGGGTTCCTATAGAAACGGTTAAAGGTTCTTTTGATCTTGGCTCTATTACCTCCCAATTGATGGGACCTGCAAGTTATCTTGAAGACTATATTCATGTGCTTGGTTGCTTGAGCTGTGTCCACAGTTAGTCTTCTACATTCAAACTTTCAAGTTACGAACTTTGAAAGATATGAACATGCGTTTGTATGTCCAATCATGTGAGTTAGTTCACATTTCTGGCATACATTCTTATACGTGCATCCTCTACAAGTGGTTGTGCTTCTGTGTACTTTACTGTATCTTTATTTCAGCCTTTTTTCCATGTGTTATTTGTGTGAGATGTATTATAAACCCATTACAGTAATTTTTTGGGTCGATTGTGTTGATTGGGTATTTTGTTGGACTTACAAACAAATTGGACTTACGAATGTGCTCTTTGAACGGAACTTGTTCATACGTAGGGGACATACTGTATAGCTGTATTACATTAAACTGGACTTATTCTGTAATGTTACAGATGTTTCCTAGCGTCTCCAAGCCACTTCTTCAGTTATGATGAATGTCAGGAACAGCAATGCTAACTAGGGTTCCTCCAGAGGTTTCAGGGGGTTCCTTGAGCTGTGATTGACTTCCCATTTGATGATCTCTGCATAGTTCTCGGGCCAACACTATTTGGCAGACCAGCAGCATAGTACCAATGATCTTTTTAGCTTCCTGTAAGGGGGGAACTCTTCATATTGACCGCCAATGTAAGGGTTATTTTTTCCTCTGACCCCCAATGGATTTATTTGAGCAGGGGTTTCCTAAGACCTAATAATTATTTTAGGGTTTCCTTGGAGGAAAAAAGGTTAAGAAAGGCTGTCTTAATCCAATAACAATGAAATGTGTACATGTTGATTGTTCAAGACCAGGATGGAAGGTGTGAAAGTAGTGGAACCCCCTTTTTCTAGTTCCATGACCCGATCCTTGGTGTCAGTGGGTCTGAATAGTTGTTAACCTTTCTATTAACATGGCTGAAAGTGTTATTTTGTTGTCAAAACACCAGGGTAGAGATGCTAAAACAGCATTATATGTGAGTCAGATGGCGTCCAAGGTCCTGATCCCCATTCAAGGATGGTTGTTCCAATTTGACATAGATGTCCTTTTTTACGCTTCTTGCAAACGTGAATTAAGCCTCTAAAAACCGATATACAGTATTTCACAAAAGTGAGTACACCCCTCACATTTTTGTAAATATTTTATTCTATCTTTTCATGTGACAACACTGAAGAAATTACACTTTGCTACAATGTAAAGTAGTGAGTGTACAGCTTGTATAACAGTGTAAATTTGCTGTCCCCTCAAAATAACTCAACACACCGCCATTAATGTCTAAGCCACTGGCAACAAAAAGTGAGTACACCCCTAAGTGAAAATGTCCAAACTGCCAATTATCTATTTTCCCTCCCCGGTGCCATGTGACTGGTTAGTGTTACAAGGTCGCATGTGGAGCAGGTGTGTTAAATTTGGTGTCATCGCTCTCACTCTCTCATACTGATCACTGGAAGTTCAACATGGCACCTCATGGCAAATAACTCTCTGAGGATCTAAAAAAAAAATTTGCTGCTCTACATAAAGATGGCCTAGGCTATAAGAAGATTGCCAAGACCCTGAAACTAAGCTGCTGCACGGTGACTAAGACCATACAGCGGTTTAACAGGACAGGTTCCACTCAGAACAGGCCTTGCCATGGTCGACCAAAGACGTTGAGTGCATGTGCTTAGCGCCATATCCAGAGGTTGTCTTTGGGAAACAGGCGTATGAGTGCTGCCAACATTGCTGCAGAGGTTTAAAGGGTGGGGGGTCAGCCTGTTAGTGCTCAGACCATACGCCACACACTGCATCAAATTGGTCTGCATGGCTGTCATCCCAGAAGGAAGCCTCTTCTAAAGATGATGCACAAAAAAGCCCGCAAACAGTATGCTGAAGAGTACAAAGACAAGTGTGTCTTGTCTACAGTCAAGCATGGTGGTGGGAGTGTCATGGTCTAGGGCTGCATGAGTGCTGCCGGCACTGGGAAGCTACAGTTCATTGAGGGAACCATGAATGCCAACATGTACTGTCACATACTGAAGCAGAGCATGATCCCTTCCTTTCAGAGACTGGGCCGCAGGGCAGTATTCCAACAGAAAGACCCCCAAGATGACCACTGCCTTGCTAAAGAAGCTGAGAGAAAAGGTGATGAACTGACCAAGCACGTCCCCAAACTTAAACCCTATTGAGCATCTGTGGAGTTTCCTCAAACGGAAGGTGGAGGAGCACAATGTCTCTAACATTCACCAGCTCCATGATGTCGCCATGGAGGAGTGGACAAGGACTCCAGTGGAAACCTATGAAGCTCTGGTGAACTCCATACCCAAGAGGGTTAAGGCAGTGTTGGAAAATAATGGTGGCCACACAAAATGTTGATACTTTGGGCCCAATTTGGACATTGTCACTTAGGGGTGTACTCACTTTTGTTGGCAAAAACTAGAATGTGTCCCATTTAAGTAACTAATGTGCTTCAATGTCCCTCCCTTTAGCAAGGCCTTGCTATGTTCTTCACTGGCAGTTGTAGCTCATAGATAATTTCCGTTGTGGTTTAAAATAGCAAGAGGATCAGATGTTATATTGTAATCCTAAGAGAGTTGATGTCTGTTGCAATGTCTGCAGTCAGTGTAAAGATGAAATGCTAGACTTGCGGTCTGAGCCAAACACAGGCACCCTTCCTTCAACCTGGATGTCCGTCCGTGAGGGCCTGCTGGAACAGACGATGTGATCTCCCATGCTCCGGTGTCTGGAAACAGGCTGCGCTCTGCCATCTCAGGATGTCCGACCAACCTCCACTCTCTCACCCTTAGCGATACTGCGAAAGCATCCACAGTACAGCGACCAGCATCCGCTCCGCTGAGGCTGAGTTCTTTGAGCGGGTCAAGCCTCGTGCACTAGGCCGCAGGCTGCTGTCAGTCACAGACACAGCAGGATGTTGTGCACGTGAGGAATCCCAGGAGCAAGAGAGTTTTTAGGCTGTGGAGCAGATCGTTTTATAACTTCTCCCATGGTACTTCCCCCTTAGCCTCCTGGGAAGATAGTTTCCTCAGTTATCCAAACAGTGATCAGCTCTCTGCCAGAAACTACAGCTCCCGCAATCCCAATCTTCCACTTCCTGCCAGAGGATAATTCCATGAAATCAGCATTAAAGGGGGCACAGGAACAATTCCAACAACAACGATAAATCTGTATATTTATAATAGTAGTCCAATCCCGGCTACAAGTATACTGCTAGTATGTATTTAGACTGTAAGCCATTCTGGCAAGGTTATTATTTTTATTTCCAATTCCCCACCCCCCTTTCTTTTTTTTCTTTGGATGTGTCGCAGATAGGTTTCATTTTGCCCTTTAGTTTTAACTACTAGGTGAATTTCGTCTTTACTATTCATTATGTGCTATTTTTCTTTTAATTATTGCGAGCGTTTATTTGGTACGATGGACCTAGTGCTTTGTCCTTCCTTTTGTAGTGGTGACACTATATGGGGGTGTGGACACATGTGGTTCTCTTTCGATTTATTCCTGGCTGGGTCTCTTGGGGCTATGCGGAAGCCCACGCTATCGGGGGTGGGGTCCGGCGGTGTGTGTGGCTTATTGGGGTGTGAGGCTGGGCGTGGCTTGGGCCGGTTGGTGCGCCCTGATGGATGCGTCTGTCCAGGTGTCAGCTGGGCTTTGCTTCCGCCTGACGTCACTTCTGGGGTTTCAAACAGTTTGTGACTTGTTTTGACCTTGTTTCGGTCTATGGTAAGATATTTTGTTGTTTTTGCATGTACCAGATGGACAGATTCCATTCTGGGATTTGTAACCATGTGTTTGTGGTGAAACAATTCCTTGATATATATATTATATATATATATATTTTTTTTTTCTCTTTTTCCTATATACATACAGAGTGGTCATGAATATTACCTCCCTCACAAACTGAAGTTATAGCCGATTCCATGGACAGCGTCAACATCTGAATATCTGCGGTTTTTGATGTGTATATATTTCTGGTCTCCCCCTAACTGGAACATATCCAATGCTACCTGTGGAAGGTACAGTATATGGTATAACCCTTTTCTTTCTTTCTTTCTTTCTTTCTTTCTTTCTTTCTTTCTTTCTTTCTTTCTTTCTTTCTTTCTTTCTTTTTCTTTCTTTCTCCTCTTTTCCCTTCTCATATATATTTGATATGATGTGTAGATAAACCTATGGTTAATGTATTTGCTTATACATATGTGTGAGTTTTTTTTTCTTTATATACATATTAGACATCTGTGGAATATATGCGGACAATAAAAAGCCCTGAAGAAGCTGGATATATATACACCGCGAAGCATGTTGCCACTTTCTGCATTAATAGCCGTTATACCACGATTGATTTCATTCTGTGTGTAATATGTTATGGGCTCTACGTGGCCCTTGGTTCATTCTGTCTGTGTTTGTAATATTTGATGTGATGAATACTTAATAAAAACATTTTTTAGATTTTTTTAAATATACCTGTGATATATTTTGATGCTCTATGGGAGTTACCATCTAAAAAGCCCAAGTCTTTTTTCCGCTAAGGATAATTCTTGCTCATAAATATACAAACCCGATTCCAAAAAAGTTGGTACACTGTACAAATTGTGAATAAAAACAGAATGCAATAATGTGGAAGTTTCAAATGTTAATATTTTATTCAGAATACAACATAGAAGACATATCAAATGTTTAAACTGAGAAAATGTATCAATTTAAGGGAAAAATAAGTTGATTTTAAATTTCATGGCATCCACACATCTCAAAAAAGTTGGGACAAGGCCATGTTTACCACTGTGTGGCCTCCCCTCTTCTTTTTATAACAGTCTGCAAACGTCTGGGGACTGAGGAAACAAGTTGCTCAAGTTTAGGAATAGGAATGTTGTCCCATTCTTGTCTAATACAGGCTTCTAGTTGCTCAACTGAACTCATGTTGGAAAATGCAAGGTCTTCCCTGAAAGAGACGACGTCTGGATGGGAGATTATGTTGTTCTAGAACTTGGATATACCTTTCAGCATTGATGGTGCCTTTCCAGATGTGTAAGCTGCCCATGCCACACGCACTCATGCAGCCCTATACCATCAGAGATGCAGGCTTCTGAACTGAGCGCTGATAACAACTTGGGTTGTCCTTGTCCTCTTTAGTCCGGATGACATGGCGTCCCAGTTTTCCAAAAAGAACTTCAAATTTTGATTCGTCTGACCACAGAACAGTTTTCCACTTTGCCACAGACCATTTTAAATGAGCCTTGACCCAGTGAAAATGCCTGCGCTTCTGGATCATGTTTAGATTTGGCTTCTTTTTTGGCCTATAGAGTTTTAGCCATGGCACGGTGAATGGCACGGTGGGTTGTGTTCACCAACAATGTTTTCTGGAAGTATTCCTGAGCCCATGTTGTGATTTCCATTACAGTAGCATTCCTGTATGTGATGCAGTGCCGTCTAAGGGCACAAAGATCACGGGCATCCAGTATGGTTTTCCGGCCTTGACCCTTACACACAGAGATTGTTCCAGATTCTCTGAATCTTTGGATGATATTATGCACTGTAGATGATGGTAACTTCAAACTCTTTGCAATTTTACTCTGAGAAACTCCTTTCTGATATTGCTCCACTATTTTTTGCCATTTGGGGAATTGGTGATCCTCTGCCCATCCTGACTTCTGAGAGACACTGCCACTCTGAGAGGCTCTTTTTATACCCAATTATGTTGCCAATTGACCTAATAAGTTGCAAATTGGTCCTTTAGCTGTTCCTTATCTGTACATTTAACTTTTCTGGCCTCTTATTGCTACCTGTCCCAACTTTTTTGGAATGTGTAGCTCTCATGGAATCCAAAATGAGCCAATATTTGGCATGACATTTCAAAAAGTCTCACTTTCAACATTTGATATGTTATCTATATTATATTGTGAATAAAATATAAGTTTATGAGATTTATAAATTAGTCCATTCCTTTTTTTCTCACAATTTTTTACAGTGTCCCAACTTTTTTGGAATTGGGTTTGTATATATACAGTGGTGTATTTTAGTTTAGTTTTGTGCTGCCCTAGGCAAGACTAAAATTGGGCGCCCCCCCCCCCCTCCCCCTTCTATGTAAATGTGCCCCACTCCTTCCTTTTTAATGGATGTGACTCCCTCCAAAATCGAAGGACTACAAGTCCCAGCATGAACCCCTGAGATCTCATGAGAGGGGGGGTGAGAGGGGGTGGGAGAGAGAGAGGGGGGTGGTGAGGGAGGGAGAGAGGGGGGGATGAGAGAGAGAGAGAGGGGGGGATGAGAGAGAGAGAGAGGGGGGTGGGTGAGGGAGGGAGAGAGGGGGGGATGAGAGAGAGAGAGAGGGGGGGATGAGAGAGAGAGAGGGGGGTTAAGAGAGGTGAGTAGAGACAGAGAGAGGGGGGGGTGAGCGAGAGAGAGGGGGGATGAGAGAGAGAGGGGTATGAGAGAGGGGGGGATGTGAGGAAGAGAGGGGGGTGAGAGAGAGCGAGAGGGGGTGAGAGAGAGGGGGGTGAGAGAGAGAGAGATAAAGAGGGCAGCTGAGAGAGAGAGGGGGTGTGAGAGAGAAAGAGAGAGAGAGGGGGTAGGTGAGAGAGAGAAAGGGGGTGAGAGAGGCAGCTCTAGCAACTAGTGGCCAATAGTCTAAGGCAGAGGGGGGGCTTTTTTGACGCCCCCCCTGCAAAGTGCCGCCCTAGGCCTGGGCCTTGTTGGCCTAGGCCAAAATACAGCACTGTATATATATATATATATATATATATATATATATACTGTAGGGTGGGTTTCTCTCAGACTATCTGGCTCTCATCTCTATACCATAATGATATGTTGTAGAAGCAGAGGAGATGCTGTTGTGTTTGACACTGAAAGTGTGCTGAGATAAGTAGGAGGAGAACCAGGAAAGAGCAGAATCACGGAGGTTATGTCTGAAGATGTTATGTAATTTTATCTGAATTATCTGATTATGTCAAATAATTTATTCAGTAAACACAGTTCTTGAGAAAAATGAGTTGCCTGATCTACTAATGACTTTGGGAATTAGGTGTTTTACTAATAGGTGTAATTATGGTGTATTCAGAAGAGCTAGGAGTTGGGAGAAAGCCAGGTTTAACCCTCTGGGTTAAAAAAAAGAGTGATCTTGCAGTAACAAGTGTAACCAAGTTAACTCTTGAGAACATTCCCATCAACTTTTATGGTTAAAAAGCTTGGGTGTGTAACCAGAAGGAGAAGCAGCCAGCTGACCAGGTAAATGGTCATGGTGGCAGGTGACGGGACTCATTTTGGTGAGGAATGGCTTAAAACTTCATGTTTCCTACTTAGTGGCGGGGTTTCCATATTGGAACCCACTGTGCTACAGGACCCGTCCAGGGACTGAGCTTCAGGTCATGGTGTTCAAGACCTTGCAGAGAAAAGTAGGGTAGCCAAGGGCAGAATCAAATTAGGGGTACGAAGTTGAACGTGAGACAAGCTGGTGGAGTTAACTACTTGCTCAATAATACTTTCTTGAAATTATTATT
This sequence comes from Pelophylax lessonae, assembly GCF_965119305.1. Taxonomy (NCBI): domain Eukaryota; kingdom Metazoa; phylum Chordata; class Amphibia; order Anura; family Ranidae; genus Pelophylax; species Pelophylax lessonae. Next base: position 543,956,348 of record NC_138772.1, read on the forward strand.
ATTATTAAGGATTTCTAGCAATTTACGCAGCGCTTTACAATAAAAGAGGGAGACAGTACATATACAATACAATAAAATACAAGAGGATTTAAAGGGCCCTGCTCAGAAGAACTTACAATCTAATGGGGTAATGCTTCAGAGTCATGTGTCAGAACAGATAAGAGCAAATCTAACCACCAGCTGGGGGGGAGACACATGGTCCTTCTGTAAGCATGTATGGCTCTCCCGGAGAAGTGGCCTCCGTCCTGAAAGTGTTGAAGCCCACACAAAGTGGGAACCAAATTCACACGCAGTTTCCCATGGGCCCATAAGGGGGCAATAAATCTAACCTCCCAACACAGAGGTGGGAACAAAAAGGTTACCTATCCTTTAACAAAGTTGAAATCAATCATGCACTACAAGCAGAGCCTCAAACTTAGTGCCCAGCAGGTTCAGTAGGTGCAAAGGAATGGTTTACATAATTTTCTATAGAACAGAACCCCTGCAATGCACACAACTGACACAGAGGGGAATGTGGTATTCCTTTCCAAACATAGATTTTTTTTTTATAAACACCAAACTTCACTGGAAGCTTTCAGAGGTGCTGCAATCAGCCATTTTGAAGGGCGCGGTTTGGTTGTTGGAGGAGAATTCTTCCGAATGCCTCACTAATATTTTCCCACATTAACACAATCAGTCTGATGTATGGGGTGTGATTCGGCTGTGAGAAGATTATAGTAATTATCCCCAAATTATTATATAAATACCGAGTAGGCATTGTGTGTGAGCCAAATCCGTGCATGGTATCCAATTCTGAGATACTTTCCATCAACCGTATACTGTACTCATCAAGAGTCTTCTCATAATGCTGCCATTGGGGGGGGAGGGGGCACATAGGATATAGAGTTCAACACAAGTCTATGAAGGCTCTTATTTACCCAGTTCAAAGAATATACAGTAGTAGTTGGTTACATTCAACTGGACTTATTATATAATGTTGAATATGTTTTCGTAGCTTCTCCAAGCCACTTCTGAAGTTCTAGTGAGTTTCAACATCATACCTCAGCAGTTATATCCCTACCCCAGCAATTCAACAATTCACACCTTTAGCCATGTAAATCGAGGAATTAACACCTTCCTGACACCAAGTAATGTTACTAACTATGTAACTAAAACAGGGGGGTGTCACCAATTTCACACCTTCCATCCTGTTCTTAGACAATCAACGTCTCCACATTCCATGGTGATTGGATTAAAGTAGCAAGAATGACCCTTACAATGGTGGTCAGTGGGAAGAATGACCCTTACATTGGTGATCAGTGGGAAGTATGCTCCTTACATTGGAGGTCAGTGGGAAGAACGCTCCTTACATTGGTGGTCAGTGGGAAGAATGCTCCTTACATTGGTGGTGAGTGGGAAGAATGCTCCCTACATTGGTGGTCAGTGGGAAGAATGCTCCTTACATTGGGGTCAGTGGGAAGAATGCTCCTTACATTGGGGTCAGTGGGAAGAATGCTCCTTACATTGGGGTCAGTGGGAAGAATGCTCCTTACATTGGTGGTCAGTGGGAAGAATGCTCCTTACATTGGGGTCAGTAGGAAGAATGCTCCTTACATTGGAGATCAGTGGGAAGAATGCCCCTTACATTGGTGGTCAGTGGGAAGAATGTTCCTTACATTGGTGGTCAGTGGGAAGAATATTCCTTACATTAGTGGTCAGTGGGAAGAATGTTCCTTACATTGGTGGTCAGTGGGAAGAATATTCCTTACATTGGTGGTCAGTAGGAAGAATGCTTCTTACGTTAGTGATCAGTGTAAAAAATGTCTTGGGTCCACCGCTAGTGCTCCTGGCCCCTCCCTCCTGCTGAATGTCAGCAGGCTCGTTCCCGCACCACGGCTCTGTCTGTCCATTTATGCACAGGGCCGTGGCTTTGCTCCACCCTCTCTCTCTCCTCATTGGCTCACTGGCTTTGATGGCCAATGGCACCCGCCACCGTTTCAGCCAATGAGGAGGTAGAGTCTCCAGAGAGTCAAGGCTTTTCATATGGAGGGGGGGGGGGGGGGGGCTGGAGTGGCTGCTGCACACAGAAGGTTTTTTATCTTAATGCATAGCATGCAATAGGGTAAAAATCCTTCTGCCTTTAGAACCACTTTAAGGCCCACATTGGGTAGAAAAGTGTTAGCCTTGGGATGTATTTGTAACTTTAAATTGCGACTAATAGAGAGTGTATGAGATCCCAAGGATGTATACTGCTCTATGCAAAAAGCCGCAGGGGAGACACAGGGCAGAGCAGCGGCAGCAGTTATGGGGTGTTTTTATATTATTTTGAAAACATTTTTTATAAGCTTCGATGGGGGGGCTTTTTTGAAATATCAGAGGTCTAAACAGACCTCTGATATTCCACCTTTAAGACAGAGAAGGGAGATTGAGGACACACCCCTCAATCGCCATAGCGGCAGCCTCAGCAGCACAGAATGAATGAACAGGAATAGGAATCCGTGCAGAGCTTTCTGTTCATTCACTAACTGAAGCATCATAAACACAGTTTACTATGCCTCAGTTATGAATGGTGAGAGTTAGTGATTGGTATCGATCACTGACTCTGTTCAATTAGAAAATTAAGGGGCCAGTAAATTACATATTTACCGGCCCCTTCCTCACCCTCCATCCTGACACAGCCAGCAGGAGAGGGGAGGGGGGACCCTGGCAGCGCTGGGACACAGGGGCAGCAGGACTTGGATAGGAGGGGCTGCATAAAAAAGAACTGATCTCCTCCATTTTTCTTCCTGCAGTGGCCAAATGCCAGTTAGAGGGAAAGGAGGAGAAATGGGCTTTCAGGAGGAAAATGGAAAACATTATGCCCCCCCCCCTCTTCCTATACAGGTGTACAGGGGAACCCCACGGTCCCCTGGAGCATGGGGCCAGGTCACAATTGCTACTCATGTGATCCTTGTAGGTATGCCCCTGTTATTAGTAATGCCTAAAAAAGTTAGATTCTGATCTACAAAGTATTAAGAAGGGACTTCCTAGGGGTTTTTAGAGAGTGGGGTGTTTAGAACTGGGTCACTTATTATTTTGTCTGTTAGAGCACCACACTCAAAGGTAAAAACCAACTCTCTCAAAGCTGCTATAAATTGTTCCTGTGATTCACCATTATGCTGTCCACATTGACAGACATTATATCATTCTCTAACTGTGTTTATTTTAGACATATCAATGTCATCTCCTGCGGGTGGAGTATAGAAAAAATGCCGTATTTCTGCTCCCAGGCAGCAAAAGAGTAAATAATGCTTTCTAGTAGGAAAGTCCTGAAATGCAACAAACATGAATTTCTTAAAGATATAAATTCAAACAGTAAAGGGCATTGACATGGAGTAATAGAAAATAACTGATGTGTGAACAGGTGATGCAGGATCCCCAGTAGCGCTAAGCCTAAAGGCAGCTGGGTTTCACCAGAGCTCCTGAAGGCAGAGATGGATTTTGTTTAATGCTGATCCCAGAGCATTATTTTCAGGTTCACCCTGCTCTAGGTTTGAAGAGACCTGCACAAGATGAGGCAGATAGAGCGTGACATGGACATGGACAGGAACCATGTTGTGGAGACAAGCGGAACCCGAGACCCAAGGGTTTGGGCAGGCGATAGACACGCGGAAACCAGGAGACAAGCCAGGAGAGCAGGCAGGCAGCAGACAAGCAGAAACCCTGAGACAAGTTAAGGTTCTGGGCATTTGGCAGACAAGCAGAAACAAGGAGACTAGCCAAGGGTCCAAGCAGGTGACAGAAAAACAGGAGACAAGCCAACTGTAGGGGCAGGCAGCAGACAAGCACAAAAACAGGAGGAAAGCCAAGGGTCCAGGCCGGTGGCAGACAAGCGGAAACCAGGAGACAAGGCAGGAGTCCAGACAGACAGCAGACAAGTAGAAACCATGAGACAAGGTAAGGGTCTTGGTAGGTGGCAGACAAGCAGAAACCAGGAGACAAGCCATAAGTCTGGGCAGGCAGTAGACAAATGGAAATGGGGAGATAAGCCGACAGTCTGGGCAGGGAGCAGACAAGCAAAAAAACAGAAGACAAGCCAAGGGTCCAGGCTGGTGGCAGAGAGAGGGAAAGCCAGGATAAAGGCCAAGGGTCTGGGCAGGTGGCAGACAAGTGGAAACCAGGAGACAAGCTAAGGGCATGGGCTGGCAGCAGTCAAATGGAAACCAGGAAATTAGCCAAGGGTCTGGGCAGGCAGCAGACAAGCAGAAACCAGAAGACAATCCATTGGTCAGGAGAGGTAGCAGACAAGTAAATCCAGAGAGGGAAGCTAACATCAATATAAAGGTATTTTGCTGCATGCTGACCCCAGGGCATGACCCCCAGGTTCATCTTGCTGTAGTTAAGGAGAGACGTGCATAAGATAAGGCAGGCAGAGAGAGTTGCATAAGTAGGAACCATGCTACCCAGTCAAGTGGAACCTGAGAGATGAGTCCAAGGCTTGGGCAATGCAGCAGGTAAGCAGGAACCAGGATATAAGCCAGGAGTCCAGGCAGGCAGCAGACAAGCATAAACCATGAGACAAGTTAAGGTTCTGAGCATTTGGCAGACTAGAAGAAACAAGGAGACTAGCCAAGGGTTCAAGCAGGTGGCAGACAAATGGAAAACAGGAGACAAGCCAATTGTAAGGGCAGGCAGCAAACAAGCACAAAAACAGGAGGAAAGCCAAGGGTCCAGGCAGGTGGCAGACAAGCAGAAACCAGGAGACAAGGCAGGAGTCCAGACAGACAGCAGACAAGTAGAAACCATGAGACAAGTTAAGGGTCTTGGTAGGTGGCACACAAGCAGAAACCAGGAGACAAGCCATAAGTCTGGGCAGGCAGTAGACAAATGGAAATGGGGAGACAAGCCGACAGTCTGGGCAGGGAGCAGACAAGCAAATAAACAGGAGACACGCCAAGGGTCCAGGCTGGTGGCAGAGAGAGGGAAAGCCAGGATAAAGGCCAAGGGTCTGGGCAGGTGGCAGACAAGTGGAAACCAGGAGACAAGCTAAGGGCATGGGCTGGCAGCAGTCAAATGGAAACCAGGAAATTAGCCAAGGGTCTGGGCAGGCAGCAGACAAGCAGAAACCATGAGACAAGTCAAGGATCTGGGCAGGTGGTAGACAAGCAGAAACCAGGAGAAAAGCTATAGGTCAGGTTTTACCAGTCATGGACTTTGAGCTGAGAAGCTCAGAAGTCATAAAGCAAAATTTCTCTGCAGTCAATGTCATAGACCATCAATCTCCATAATGAAGAGTAAAATTTTCTGTGATATATGTAGCATCCACCCCAGGCCACTCCATATGACCAATTTATAGAAATATTGTTTACATTAACAAGCCAAAACTTGGGTCATTGGACAGCAAGGGCGCCTCCAGCAAAGGACACAGTTATTACAGTATTCTTCCTCTAGCATGGATCCATAGATGAAAATGCTGTTCACAGTGGTAGTCCAGCCATCGGTCATTGGAACCTCAGGATCACATGCAGTGTGTGACACAATTCTTATGATGTATATCTGGGAAAGTATAACCACACAAGCAGACCATTGTTCAGTTCAATCCTCCATAGGCATGCTAGTCTTCTACATGTGAATCCTCATGTAAGAAATATACGGCATACAAAGGAGCATAAGTAAATGTACACGTAATCATTTGATCTCATAGATCTTAGCAAGTTCAGGTTCCTTGGGAACATGAGTGCACAGATATGGAACATACAGAGTAGCAAAAACTGAACACTCTCACCCGGTATGCTGCAGTTCTAATGTTCTTGGTTGCATAAACTTTGAGCTGTATAGAAAAACATTTGTGACAAATAGTTGAGCTTTAACATCACAAAAGCTGGATAAGTATCCAGTGAGACGGCACAAAAACAGCACATAGGTTTTTTTTAGCCACACCACTGAAGTAGCCTGCCACAGGTGAAGTGCATCAAATTGTGTTGGCTTCACCTTTGTGAAGAACCTCACCTTTGTACAAGATATGTTGTCAGCACACCACCAAGCCTTTGGGACCATGCAGGGACTCTATGTGATCAAGCAATGGAGAAGATCTTCGTACTTTGAAACAAGCTTGTGCTGATGAAATATATTATCCCTTTATTCTGGAGGTATCATGGTGGGGCTCTCACAAAGCCAACATGGGCTTATGCGCTTCACCTATGGCAGGGTTCCTCAAAGGCATGGCTACAAAAACTACATTGATGAATGTCCATACAAGGAGGAAGAAGGGCATAAGAAAGTTAACCAAGTGGGAATGTGTCAATCTAAAGCAAGAGTCTCCAAACTTTCTAAACAAATGGCCAGTTTACAGTCCTTTAAACTTTAGGAGGGTTGGCCAGTGAGAGTAGAAAATGTTCCAGCATCAGTTGGAGTAGACAATGTCTCAGACCTGGTGGTCAGCGAGAGTAAAAAATTACATTAGACCTTTGGTCAGTAGGAGGAAGAATTGTGCCCCATCACTGGTTTTAGTTGGAGAAATAGCGCCCCCACTGTTGGTATAAAATAAATAATTATTACTAATTAAAAGATTGCGCTCAACTAAATCACTAATATGAACAAATACAATATTGTGCAGATGGTGCAAAATAAAGTGCAAATTGTATCAAAATAAATAAATATAAATATCCACTCGCTTTATAGACCCCCTATAATTGAAAGGGTCCACGGAATCTCGTAAGCATTTATACATTTTGGGTGTTCTGGTGGAGGTGTATATTGCTACCAAGCGTGTCTCCCTCATCTATATTTGGATATTCATTTTCAACTCATGGACCATTTGGTTATATATTCATTTATGGATATTTTGCAGTGATTTTGCACATTTTGGGAATAATCCATATCTTCCAACACTGCACTTTATATTTATTTGGCATTATTTGCACAGATCTGGTGTGTTATATTTATATTTATTTATTTTGATACAATTTGCACTTTATTTTGCACCATCTGCCCAATATTGTATTTGTTCATATTAGTGATTTAGTTGAGCGCAATCTTTTAATTAGTAATAATTATTTATTTTTTCACTTTTCACGGATCACGTGTTGATTGCTGCTTCTAATTTAGGATTTTCCTACACTATTAATATTGAATTTTATTGATTTTTACTCACTATTTTTTATTCACTATTTAAATTTTACTTCCTTTGCGCGGGTATTTGGGTCGTACCACAATTTATCTTTCACTGTTGGTAAAAGGTGGAGGAATAGAGCCCCGTTGGTCCTCCTGTTAGAGGAGTAGTGCCCAACCATTTATATCAGTGGGGAGGAATTATGCCCCATTTCTGGAGTCAGTGGGAGGAATAGTATCCTATATTTGGAGTCAGTGCAAGGAAGAGTGCCCCATCGTTGGTGTCAGTGGAAGGGATGGTGCCTCATTGTTGGTACCGTGTTTCCCCCGAAAATAAGACCGGGTCTTATATTAGTTTTGGTTACAATAAACACACTAGGGCTTATTTTAAGGGGATGTCTTATTTATTTATGGTATGTACAAGGACGATCTTAACCACTTAAGGACCGCCCACTGCAGTTATACTGCGGCAGGCAGCCCCTCCTACGCGAACCAACGTAGGTATACATTGGTCTCGCGCCTGCAGCTAGGGGGCGAGCCCGTGCCTCTGGCGGCATGCTCCTGCCCCCACTCGGCAGCGGGAACTTGGATGCATGGGGCAGGTGGCTCCGATTGCCGCCTGACACCAGCGATCGTTCCCCCGCTGAGAGAGAAGAAGGGTCAGCTGTTGTAAACACAGCTGACCGTTCTTCTCTCTGGAATGATCACAGAGTGCCTGTGATCCTGCTATATAGGATCACATGTCTCTGTGATAATTTCACAAGCCCCGCCCCCCCACAATTAGAATCACTCCCCTAGGCTCACATTTAACCCCTTGATCACCCACAGTATTAACCCCTTCCCTGCCAGTGTCATTATTACAGTAACAGTGCATATTTTTAGCACTGATTACTGTAGTAATGTCACTTGTCCCCCCAAAAGTGTCAAAAATGTCAGTTAGGGGTCCGATCTGTCCGCCGCAATGTCGCAGATCACTGTCATTACTAGTAAAAAAAAAAAAAACAATAAAAATTACATAAATCTTTCCCGTAGTTAGTAGACATGATAACTTTTGCGCAAACCAATCAAAATACACTTATTGCGATTTTTTTTTTACCAAAAATATGCAGCAGAAAACAAATTGGCCTAAAATGTTAAAAAATTTTGATTTTTAAGTCGTTGTGGAGTGTCACCCCTCTCTATGTTTTAAGAAAAACCTGGAACAAAACAATAAAATATTTTTTAAAAGGTTTTCGTGTCCCTTCTCTTCTCCTCTCCCCCCGTCAGCTCAGGAGTCAGCATTATGACATTCTGTATTACAAAAATAATCCTTGGTTAAAGTCATTTTAAAAAATGATGTAATCTGTTTTGTAAAAAGATTATATAACATCCAGTGAGTCTCCATTTGTAAGCGGTGCTGTAAGATATTTTCCACAATAAAGTTACAAAAGGAGACAAACTGCACATTATATAATCTTTTTACAAAACAAATTACAGGTTTTTTACAAGGTTTTTAACCAGTGGCGGCCCGTGCATAGCGGGCGCCAGGGCGCCGCCCCCCTACCCCTACAAAAAAGAAAAAAAAAAAAAGAAAAAAAAAAAATGACAGCGAACAAATAAAGTTTAAAAAAAAAAAAAAAATTGTGTTCGCCGGCCAATGCTGTGGGCACTCTGCATTTATTGGGGTACAATGCTGTGACGCTCTGCAATCATTGGGGTACAATGCTGTGGCACTCTGCAATCATTGAGGTACAATTCTGTGGCACTCTGCAATCATTGGGGTACAATTCTGTGGCGCTCTGCATTTATTGGGGTACAATGCTGAGGCGCTCTGTATTTATTGGGCTACAATGCTGTGGCGCTCTCCATTTATTGGGGTACAATGCTGTGGCCACTCTGCAATCATTGGGGTACAATGCTGTGGGCACTCTGCATTTATTGGGGTACAATGCTGTGGGCACTCTGCAATCATTGGGGTACAATGCTGTGGCACTCTGCAATCATTGGGGTACAATGCTGTGGCACTCTGCAATCATTGAGGTACAATTCTGTGGCACTCTGCAATCATTGGGGTACAATTCTGTGGCGCTCTGCATTTATTGGGGTACAATGCTGAGGCGCTCTGTATTTATTGGGGTACAATGCTGTGGCGCTCTGCATTTATTGGGGTACAATTCTGTGGGCACTCTGCAATCATTGGGGTACAATGCTGTGGGCACTCTGCATTTATTGGGGTACAATGCTGTGGGCACTCTGCAATCATTGGGGTACAATGCTGTGGCACTCTGCAATCATTGGGGTACAATTCTGTGGCACTCTGCAATCATTGGGGTACAATGCTGTGGCACTCTGCAATCATTGGGGTACAATTCTGTGGCACTCTGCAATCATTGGGGTACAATTCTGTGGCACTCTGCAATCATTGGGGTACAATGCTGTGGCACTCTGCAATCATTGGGGTACAATTCTGTGGCACTCTGTAATCATCGGGGTACAATTCTGTGGCACTCTGCAATCATTGGGGTACAATGCTGAGGGCACTCTGCAATCATTGGGGTACAATGCTGTGGGCACTCTGCATTTATTGGGGTACAATACTGTGGGCACTCTGCAATCATTGGGGACAATGCTGTGGCGCTCTGCAGTGATTGGGGACAATGCTGTGGCGCTCTGAATTGAAAGGGGCATGCACGCTGATCTCTGCATTGTGGGGGCACAGCACAGTGTTCATTGCATTGAAGGGGGCACAGCACAGTGTTCATTGCATTGAAGGGGGCACAGCACAGTGTTCATTGCATTGAAGGGGGCACAGCTTCAAAGTCACGCAATCTTTTTACTGCGTTTTTTGGCGCGAAGCAATACCTATTACATTTTTCTTTTTGCGCCCCCCCAAAAATTTTGAGCACCAGCCGCCACTGTTTTTAACTAGGGCTGATTTTCGGGGTAGAGCTTATATTGCGGCTATCCTCAAAAATCATGCTAGGTCTTGTTTTCGGGGTAGGGCTTATTTCCAGGGAAACAGGGTATCAATGAGATTAGTTGGGGGTAGTCTTGGTGATAAACCAATCCAGGGACCGGAGGGATACCAGACTTCCACCCTGCTGAGTGTTTGTGATTTTTATGGTCTGTGATATGGTCTGTAGAGGTGTAGAAAAATAGAAAACTACCTACATAAAAAATTAGAAAAGCTTTATTTAGAGTACATAAACATACATGTTCAAAAATGTCGTTAACAAAGAACCACATGTCCTATAGTTTTAGACAAATAAACAGCAGTGTAAATTGCAGGGGTCCTACATGTTTTGCAGAGGCATAAATCCTCATACAAAAGGTAGAGAGGAAGAGAGGGATTTATATTTTCAGTATGCACAGGGATGTAACTGTGAATGGTTGATAATGTGAGCCAACATTTCCATCTAATTTTTAAGGGTATCAATCAGAGTAATAGTGCCTCATTTCAGTGGTAGGAACAGTGCCCCTAGGGCTGAATAAAGCCAAGAAAAAGACCATAACTTAAAGTGTTACTAAACACAGGAGCCTGCATTCACTATATCTGGTCTCCCACAGTATATAGAACATGAAAATGCAATAATTTTAGTAACAATAAACTGCTAAATACCTTTTCCAATCAGCAGTATATAGCAATCTTGTAACTTCTATCAGTGTCTGATTAAAGCTTGTAGGAGGAGATTTCGTTCTGCTCTTGACTGTCCTATGAGGCTGCAGGACTCCTGACCCTCTGTCTGAACACTCTAGCAATACACACCAAACTGAGCAGGTGCAGAGTGACTCCAAAGGCTCTATCTTATCAGTAGATTGATTGGGGATAGCGGAAGAAGGGGAGGATCAGAAAAGGCCGGATCAAGCAGCCTTTTTACACAATGTGGAGGATTAACCTCTTAGGTTCCACAGTGAGCAGGCACGGACTGGCCATAGGGCGGACCGGCATATTCCCGGTGGGCAGCGGCTCTGAAGTTCCCTCACTCACTGCGGCCGGCTCCGCGGGCAATCAGCCTTCTGCTCAGGGGGGTGTGAGTCACACCCCCTGAGCAGAAGGCTGATTGGCCGCGGAGCCGGACAAGTCAAATGTTCCCGCTTCTTCACGTCAATAGGGGTGTCAGGCCGGTGTCCTGCCCGGCGCGGCCAGCCCAGCCCGCATCTCTGTGTGAAGCAGCTGCAGATGTGGCAGCTCCTTCAGTCCGGGCTGCTCGTGGGGGGGCGGCGACGGCGGGGAGAAGGTAAGTGCCTGCAGTGCTGTGCACTTGTGCAGCCCCGTGTGGGGCTCCTCCCTTCTGCAGGCATTCTGCGGCTGCAGGAGAAATATGGAAATATCAATTTCTCTATATGCAGCTGTCCCATCCCCCTCCTATACAACTTATTTTACTGCCCTCCAGTGCTCTTAACTCCCCCCAGTGATCTTAGCCCCCCCCCAGTGCTTTTAACCCTTCCCCAGTGCTCTTAACCCCCCCAGTGCTCTTAGCCCCCTAGTGCTCTTAACCCCCCCAGTGATCTTAGCCCCCCAGTGCTCTTAACTCTCCCCCAGTGCTCTTAACCCCCCCAGTGCTCTTAGCCCCCCAGTGCTCTTAACCCCCCCTAGTGCTCTTACCCCCCAGTGCTCTTAACCATCCCCCCAGTGCTCTTAACCCCCTCCAATGCTCTTAACCCCCCCCCCCCCAGTGCTCTTTAGCCCCCCCCTGTGCTCCTTAGCCCCCCCCCATACTCTTTAAGTCCCCACAGTGCTTTTCATCTCCCCCTATGCTCTCTGGCTCCCCCAGTGCTCTCCACCCCCTTGTGCTCCCTGGCTCCCCCCTAAGTGATTTCCAGTTCCCCCAGTGCTCTCCAGTTCCCCCCCTCCCCCCATGCTCTCCATCCCCCTGGTTTTCCCTACCCCCCCCCCCCAGTGCTATCAACACACTGCGCCTTCCAAGCCCCCTGCAATGTTTTCCAAACCCCCCCTTAATTTTCTCCAGTCCCCCCCCCCCCCTGCCCTTCAGCTCCTCCAGTGCTCTCTGCTTTCCCTGTGCTCTCCGGCCCCCCTAGTGTCCTTCTATCTTCTATCATGTCTGCAGTCTCTAACCTTCTCTTGTATCACATCCGCAGTCTCTTGACCATCTCCTGTACTATGTCTGCAGACTCTGACCATCTCCTATATCATGTCTGCAGTCTCTGCCAATCTCCTGTACTATGTCTGCAGACTCTGACCATCTCCTGTATCATGTCTGCAGTCTCTGACCATCTCCTGTATCATGTCTGCAGTCTCTGACCATCTCCTGCATCATGTCTTCAGTCTCTGACCATCTCCTGTATCATGTCTGCAGTCTCTGCCAATCTCCTGTACTATATCTGCAGACTCTGCCCATCTCCTGTATCATGTCTGCAGTCTCTGACCATCTCTTATATCATGTCTGCAGTCTCTGACCATCTCTTGTATCATGTCTGCAGTCTCTGACCATCTCCTGTATCACGTCTGCAGTCTCTGACCATCTCTTGTATCGTCTCTGACCATCTCTTGTATCACGTCTGCAGTCTCTGACCATCTACTGTATCACGTCTGCAGTCTCTGGCCATCTCCTGTATTATGTCCTCAGTCTCTGACCTTCTCCTGTATCATGTCCTCAGTCTCTGATCATTTCCTGTATCATGTCCTCAGTCTCTGACCATCTCCTGTATCATGTCCTCAGTCTCTGACCATCTCCTGTATCATGTCCTCAGTCTCTGACTATCTTCTGTATCATGTCTGTAGTCTCTGACCATCTCTTGTAGCAGGTCCGTAGTCTCTGACCATCTCTTGTATCATGTTTGCAGTCTCTGACCATCTCCTGTACTATGTCCAGCGGGAACACTCTGCAGCCACACTGCACAGCACACCCAAGGTAAGTGGAGGACTGGAGAGAGGAGTGACTTCTACTTACGGATTTCTTTTGCAGATAGGCTGGGCTGGCACTGGCAGCAACAATTTATTCAAAGAAATCAGGATTTCTTCTGCAAATAGGCTGGCACTGGCAGCAACAATTTAATTCAAATCAGGATTTCTTTTGCAAATAGGCTGGCCTGGCACTGGCAGCCAGGCATAGTACTAGTCTAGTACTATGCCTGCCAGTGCCAGGTCAGCCTATTTGCAGAAGAAATCCTGATTTGAATAAAATTGTTGCTGCCAGTGCCAGCCTATTTGCAGAAGAAATCCTGATTTGAATAAAATATTTGCTGCCAGTGCCAGCCTGCCAGGCCAGGCTATTTGCAAAAGAAATCCTGATTTGAATAAAATTGTTGCTGCCAGTGCCAGCCTACCAGGGGCTGATCTGAGGTTTGAAGGTGCAGGAATTGGGGCTGATCTGAGATGTGAAGGTGCAGAAATTGGGGGGATCTGAGGTGTGATAGTGCAGGAATTGGGGTGATCTGAGGTGTGATAGTGCAGGAATTGGGGTGATCTGAGGTGTGATAGTGCAGGAATTGGGGCTGATCTGATGTGTGAAGGTGCATGAATTGGGGTGATCTGAGTTGTGATGGTGCAGGAATTGGGACTGATCTGAGGTGTGATAGTGCAGGAATTGGGTTGATCTGAGTTGTGATGGTGCAGGAATTGGGACTGATCTGAGGTGTGATAGTGCAGGAATTGGGGGTGATCTGAGGTGTGATAGTGCAGGAATTGGGGTGATCTGAGGTGTGAAGGTGCAGGAATTGGGGCTGTTCTGATTTGTGAAGGTGCAGGAATTGGGGCTGTTCTGATTTGTGAAGGTGCAAAGCTCACTTGATTTCTTACTATTATTCAAGCGGTTTACAGCAGTTACTTTATATGAAGTTGACAGTTGTTTTTTATGTATCTGGCACTCCCAATTTCTTTGAAAAAAAATTTCGACACACTGTGCCTAGAAAGGTTGTCTACCCCTTGATCAGAGTTACCCTCATCTTGTGCTGCTTCATACTATTTTTAGGACTCAACCATCAAAACAGGATTTAACCACTTGCTGACTGCTGCACGACTATCTACGTCGGCAGTCAGCCCCTCACAGGCAAAGTGACATAGGTCTACGTCGCTAGCCTGTGAGGGTCTAGGGAGCGAGCGCGTGCCGCCGGAGGCGCGCTCCCGCGTGGTCACGGACCCCCCCGTGCGTGTGACCGGCGGACCCGATGTCCGCCGGTCACTCTGCGATCGCCGCTGCAGAGGGAGAAAGTCAGGCAGCTTGTGTAAACAAGCCGCCTGTCATTCTCCCCTGTGTAGAAACTGTGATCACACGGTTCTACTATGTAGAACCGTTGAACACTGTTTCTACAGTTCAACAGACAGCCAATCACAGTTAGAATCACGCCCCTAGGGACACACACAGCCCCTCCCTCTCAAATAAAGTTAACCCCTTCACTACCAGTGTTATTTTGCAGTAACAGTGCATATGTATAGCACTGATTACTGCAGTAATGTCACTGGTAACCCCAAAAGTGTCAAAAATGTCAGTCAAGGGTCCGATCTGTCTGCCGCAATGTCGCAGTACCGCAAAAAAAATCGCAGATCGCCGCCATTACGCGTTAAAAAAAAAACAACAAAAATGACAAAAATCTTTCCCTTTGTTAGTAAACGCGATAACTTTTGCGCAAACCAATCAAAATACGCTTTTTGCGATTTTTTTTTACCAAACATATGTAGCATAAAACAAATTGGCTGAAAATGTTAAAAAATTTTGATTTTTACATTTTTTGGGGGGGAATTTCATATAAAAAAATTTGAAAAATATTGTTATTTTTGCAAAATTTACGCACTTTTTTTGTTTATAGCGCATGATCAAAAAATCGCACAGGTGATCAAATACCCCCAAAAGAAAGCTCTGTTTGTGGGAAAAAAAGGACGCCAAATTCGTTTAGGTACAGCGTCGCACGACCGCGCAATTGTCCGTTAAAGTCACGCAGTGCCGAATCGCAAAATACCCCCTGGTCAGGAAGGGGGTAAAATCTTCCGGGGCTTAAGTGGTTAAAGTAAGACAAAAAAAACAGCATCATATGGCAGCTCTGATCTAAATTGGACCCAGTCTGTCAGATTAAACTAAAAAAGGTACCGTAATCGAATCCACACATCCTGGAACATTAAATCCTG
Source organism: Pelophylax lessonae (assembly GCF_965119305.1). NCBI lineage: Eukaryota > Metazoa > Chordata > Amphibia > Anura > Ranidae > Pelophylax > Pelophylax lessonae. Next base: position 543,971,478 of record NC_138772.1, read on the forward strand.
TCATCAACCATCCCGACGAACGTCACGCGGCTGCTCAGTCCAAAATGCCCGGGTCTATTTTTTGTCCCAGTCCGGGCCTGACAGTGAGTACAACAAGCATGCTTTACTGCACATAAAGACTGATTTTACTGTTGTGTGTTTAGAAACACTTTAAGAAGGTGCTGCAAAGACTCCTCCTGACTAGTCACAGTGTATAAGGATAAGACCAGCTTTTGGGACCACACAGGAACACACGTGTAATGCCAGATGAGGGTCTCTCTGCATGGTCCTAAAATGTGGTCTTTTCATGTGATCATGCATTAACCACTTAAGCCCCGGAGGATTTGGCTGCTTAAAGACCAGGGTCTATTTTTTGATTCGGCACTGCGTGACTTTAATGGACAATTGCGCGGTCGTGCGACAGTGTACCCAAATTAAATTGATGTCCTTTTTTCCCCACAAACAGAGTTTTCTTTTGGTGGTATTTGATCACCTGTGCGATATTTACTTTTTGCGCTATAAACAAAAAAAGAGCGACAATTTAGAAAAAATAACAATATTTTTCACATTTTTTGTATGAAATTCCCCCCCAAAAAAATGTAAAAATCAAAATGTTTTTAACATTTTAGGCCAATTTGTTTTCTGCTACATATTTATGGTGAAAAAAATCACAATAAGTGTATTTTGATTGGTTTGCGCAAAAGTTATTGCGTTTACTAACTACGGGAAAGATTTTTGTCATTTTTATTGTTTTTTTTAAACTAGTAATGGCGGTGATCTGTGATTTTTTTTTTTGCGAGACTGCGACATTGCGGCGGACAGATCGGACCCTTGCTGACATTTTTGACACTTTTGGGGGTACCAGTGACATTACTACAGTAATCAGTGCTATACATATGCACTGTTACTGTAAAAATGACACTGGCAGGGAAGGGGTTAACTTTATTAGACATCCAGGGGTTAAGTGTTTCCCTAGGGGCGTGCTTCTAACTGTAAAGGGGCGTGGCTTTTGATGTAACCACAGTGACATATGATCCTACATAGCAGGATCGTATGATCTCTGTTCTTACATCAGGGAGAATGACAGGCGGCTTTGTTTACAAAAGTAAATCGCGAGTGACCGGCGGACATCGGAGCCGCCGGTCACACGTGCTGGGATGGCAGTGAACGAGCGGGGGTGGGAGCGTGCCTCCGGCGGCACACGCTCACCCCCTATTGGCTAGCGGGCGAGTGACGTACCTATACGTCACTTTGCCCAGGGGGGCTGACCGCCGCAGTATATGTACTTGCGGTGGTCGGCAAGTGGATAAAGAAGAAATCAAGAAATCAACAAGTTTGCTGGTGTGCTGATGACATGCAGCCAGGGCCAGGACAAGGGGAGGGGAGGGGGTGGGGCAGAAGAGGTGCGTCCCCAGGGGAGCGTGTTAAGGGTGGGGGGGGCACACTGGGGCATCTCAACATTGAGCATTGCTTTGAAAGATAAAGTCACGGGTTGCAGGAAAGAAAACCACTCGATTCCTCCATCAACAGTCAGTGATGACGGGGAGTCCCTTCCAAGGAGCTACTGTGTTCTCCCGACAGGGGGGTGGGGGAAGTCGTCCCGGCCGGGAGAATACATTGATAATTGCTAGCGGCTATAGCGGCCGCTATAATAATAATACTAATAATTGCATGTAAAACAGAATACTGGGATGTATAAAAAAGGGGATTCACTCCAGAAATAAAGAGATTATTCTCCCATTCTACAAGACTCTGGTCCGGCCACATCTGGAGTATGCTGTCCAGTCTGGGCACCGGTCCTCAGGAAGGATGGGCTGGAACTGGAGAAAGTCCAGAGAAGGGCAACAAAAATAATTAGGGGAATGGAGGACATCAGCTATGAGGAAAGACTACAAGCACTGAACTTATTCTCTCTGGAGAAGAGACCATTAGGGGGATATGATATCAATGTACAAATACTGAACTGGCAACCCTAGCATATGGAAAGGCGGTTTAACCTTAAAATACGCAGTGAAAGAGCACTAGAGCAGTAAGGATGTGGAATTCTCTTCCGCAGACAGTGGTATCAGCAGGGAGCATCGATAGTTTCAAAAAGCTATTGGATGAGCACCTTAAGGACCACAGCATACAGGGGTATACAATGTACAACATACAGGGGTATACAATGTACAACATACAGGGGTATACAATGTACGGTTAACAGTAGACACACGCGCACATCATAGGTTGAACTGGATGGACTGATGTATTTTTTCAACCTCACTAACTATGTAACTATGTAACTGTATAAAAACCCATCATGCTGGTTGTACCCAAGTGGATTGATCAATCCACTTGGGTACAACCAGTCCGCCCATAGATGGCTTGAATGGCCGGCTTTAGCTGCTCATTGTTCAGCCTTTATCTTATCTCTCTCCAGGTTCATGTCTCCTCATTCTACTTTTGATGTTCCTTTCTGATTGCATGCTCACTGAAATAAATTTTCACTGAGCTATGACAACTGTGTAGGGGTTCAACTCATCCATGACAATTTTGTTGTAAGAATTTGCAACAAACTAAGCAATATCCTGGTTGACAGGTTGTCTGTGTTGACAAATACAGGACTTTCATGCTCCGCATTTGATACATTGTGACTGACATACTTTGGAGGCAGCATGTGCTCCTGATTTAGTCTGACAGCAACATTGTATCCACCAAACTCTACTTTCTGCTATATACTGATTAGCCATAACATGACCACTGACAAGTAAAGGGAACAACATTATTTATCTTGTTATGCCAATGAAGTGTTGTAGAATATTAAACCATAAAAAATATATCTAAAACACTAGCAGGGCTAGAAATAGGACATAAGTAACTTCTCCCATAGTCCTTTAAACCACTAGTAAACAGTCCAATCTGAGACCCCTATGTCTTATAGAGTCCGTTAGTAAGGGTAAGGGAGTGAGGGAACTTGGCTCATCCACCAGACTTCCACCACCGACCGGTGCTCCCCCCCTATTCTTAAAACTCACCAGATTGCAGGTGAAAAAAGAACCTTCAAAATATCCACCAATCTCAGGATATAGGACTCCAGATTCGGACTACTCAACTCACTCCTTCCAACGTTACTCCGTTCAAGATGGCATGAAAATGAACAGAGTGGGGGCAACAATAGTGTAATTCTGCATAAAAATGTATTCAAGCAAAGTAAAACACACATTGGGCCCCTTTCCCCTTCAGATGTCTACTTACAGGAAGACAATTGAATGAAGGCATTGAGTGAAATACGCTGGGTAACCACCAATTCCAAAAACCTATTAGGCAATACGAAAGATGTCCAGCGTGTTATTCATAAGATGGGCGACCGCGCACTCCAGCTCTGACGCGTTTCGTCGTCAAGACTTCTTCTAAGAGCATGTTCTTTTTTCACCTGCAATCTGGTGAGTTTTAAGAATAGGGGGGGAGCACCGGTCGGTGGTGGAAGTCTGGTGGATGAGCCAAGTTCCCTCACTCCCTTACCCTTACTAACGGACTCTATAAGACATAGGGGTCTCAGATTGGACTGTTTACTAGTGGTTTAAAGGACTATGGGAGAAGTTACTTATGTCCTATTTCTAGCGCTGCTAGTGTTTTAGATATATTTTTTATGGCTTAATATTCTACAACACCTCATTGACATATTGTTTACTTTATAGCAGCTGCTTAGACTTCGTGTCATTGTTGATGTACAAGTTGCCTATCTAAATAAGTCTTTGAGCGCAGGGTGAGTGGGTATATGCCATAGGTTCTTCTTGTTTCTAACATATTCTTCACTCTTGGTGTTTATTTATCTTGTTATAATGGCATCTGAAAGTGGGTAAGATATACAGCAAACCCCCCTCCATTGCGGGGGTTACGTTCCGGACCCAGCCGCGAAAAGTGAAATTCCGCAAAATAGAAAAACCCTATTAAAATGCATTGTAGGCATGTTTATTTTACTGTCACTGTACGTGTAAAAGCATTTTAAGGTCTTTAAACACACTTTTAAAACAATAGAAACTCATTTAAACACATAAAAGATACTAAGAGACAGAGCAAGAGCTATGGAAACACAAAAATATTTCATTTTTAATGATTTATATAGTAAAATAACATTACAAAAAAAATGTGAATTACCGGGACCGCAAAAACTGAACCGCGATGGAGCGGGAGATTACTGTATTAGGCAACAAGTGAACCTGTTGTCCCTGAAGTTGATATGTTGAAAGCAGAAAAAATGGGCAAGTTTAAAGATCTGACTAACTATGATGAGGGGCAAATTGTAATGGCTGGATGACTGAGTCAGAGCAACTCCAAAACCACAGATTTTTTGGAATGTTCCCAGTCTGCAGTGGTAAGGACCAACCAAAATTGGCCCAAGGAAGGAAAACTGATGAACCTGCAATAGGTTCATGGTCAGCCAAAATTCACTGGTGCATATGAACAAGAAAAAAATGCAAATTATTGATAAGGCAATATTTATTGGTATAGCAGTGCCAGGTTAATGACAGCTTCCAAGTTTGGCGGCTGGGTCCGGTGAACACACTCACGGACGGGAGTCAGATTTGGCTGTCCTGTGTGGGCATGTTCCTGTGGAGGTGGACAGGCATTCCTGCAATTGTGGGCTCCCCCTCCACGGCCCAAGTGGCCAGACAGCAGCGCAGGGCCGACAATCGCTTGCCACCTGCTAAGTTCGACAGAAAGTTGCACACGGGAATCGGGACCAATGCTTGACTAAGGCTGGGTTGCTGGGCAGTTGCAGGGTTATAGCTCAACTATTTGCCATGGATGGTTTTCTATACAACAGTGCTAATCTCAGTCAGTCATGCGAACCTGAACTTGCTAAGGCTTTGAGATCAAATGTTTATCGAATGTGTGGATGTACTTATCCTCACTTGTTTACATGAGGATTCTCACTACTAATGTGTTAGCAATTGTAGTTCTCTATGGCTCCACCATATACAGTGCTCAGCATAAATGAGTACACCCCAACAGATTTGTCAGAAAACCTTTACTATCCTTTCAGAATCAACATTTTCTATGGGACCCTATACTACAAAATACTCCTACAAATGCGGGCCATTGATTGTAACCAAGATTTGTTAATTTGCACACACAAAAATGTATTTTTGATAACAAATTCATTCAAGACTATGTTGCAAAAATGAATACACCCCAATGAAAGTCTTAGGAGCAAAGCTCAATTTTGGACAATAAAATCCTAATAAACAAAAATTCAACTATAGGTGAGTCTAATTATTTATTAAACAGGTGTCCATTAGACAAATGATTATAAGTGATGGGCCGAACACCCCCCTTTTCGGTTCCCACCAGAACATCTCGAACAGGGAAAAAGTTCTAGCGAACATGTGAACTCTATTAAAGTCTATGGGACACGAACATGAAAAATCAAATGTCCTAATTTTAAGGCCCCTTTCACACTATCCGTCCATCGGACGAATTCCGTTTTTCTTAGCGGGGGATCGAGCCGGACGCATGGAGTTCAATGGGGCTTTTTTTTTTTTGCATCACCTGATTAGAGCCAGAGGCTCTAATAGGGCGATGCAAAGGGTGGACCCAGGGCGCAGAGCAGTGCGCCCGACTCCACCCATTGTGTGACAATAGTGAATGAAAATTCGCTATTGTTACACGGATCCTCCTCCCGGCCAATCAGGAAACGGGTCTAATACCTGATTGCTGACTGGCCGCAAGGCAAACCCTGTGCCATTGGCCGAGGAGTAGGCGGGAGCGGGAGGACCCGAGGAGACGCACCGGGGGACTGAGGAGAAGCCGCGCCGCTGCTGCCATCGCCGCCGCTGCTGCTGCTGATCCAGGTAAGTGCACTGGATTGAAGGGGGCACGCACGCTGGTCTCTGCATTGAAGGGGGCATATATGCTGGTCACTACATTGAAGGGGGCATGTATGCTGGTCACTACATTGAAGGGGGCATGTATGCTGGTCACTACATTGAAGGGGGCATGTACACTGGTCACTACATTGAAGGGGGCATGTACGCTGGTTACTGCATTGAAGGGGGCATGTACGCTGGTCACTACATTGAAGGGGGCATGTATGCTGGTCACTACATTGAAGGGGGCATGTACGCTGGTCACTACATTAAAAGGGGAATGTATGCTGGTCTCTGCATTGAAAGGGGCATGTATGCTGGTCACTACATTGAAGGGGGCATGTATGCTGGTCACTACATTGAAGGGGGCATGTACGCTGGTTACTGCATTGAAGGGGGCATGTACGCTGGTCACTACATTGAAGGGGGCATGTATGCTGGTCACTACATTGAAGGGGGCATGTACGCTGGTCACTACATTAAAAGGGGAATGTATGCTGGTCTCTGCATTGAAAGGGGCATGTATGCTGGTCACTACATTGAAGGGGGCATGTATGCTGGTCACTGCATTGAAGGGGGCATTTATGCTGGTCACTGCATTGAAGGGGGCATGTACACTGGTCTCTGCATTGAAGGGGGCATGTATGCTGGTCTCTGCATTGAAGGGGGCATGCTGGTCAGTGTTTTGAAGGGGGCACGCTGGTCACTGTGCATTGAAAGGGGGCACGCTGGTCACTGTGCATTGAAAGGGGGCATGTTGGTCTCTCTGCATTGAAAGGGGGCACACTATACCTTAATTACTGAAGGCCCCTTTCACACTTTTGCAACCTCAAAGTCACGCAATTTTTTACAGCGTTTTTTTGCTGCAAAGCAATACCTGTTACATTTTTCTGTTTGCGCCCCCCCCCCCAAAAAAAAATTTTGAGCACCAGCCGCCACTGACTGCAACTATCTCACAGAGACGTCCAGGCCATCCACGGAAGTTATCACCTCGACAGGAGTGTCTTCTGATGAGAAGGGTTGAAGAAATTCATCATGCAAGTTCACTGCAGTTAGCTAAAGAAGTAGAAAGCCAAACTGGGGTGTTTGTTTCCTGTGACACAATATGGCGAACACTGCAGAGGAATGGCATGCATGGGTGTCGTCCACAAAGGAAGCCTCTCCTAAAGCCCATGCACCAAACAGCCCACCTACAATTTGCCAGGGCCCATGCTGAAAAAGAAGAAGACTACTGTGACTCTACTCTGGAGTGATGAGACCAAGATAAATGTCTTTGGAACTGATGGCTTCAAAACTGTATGGTATCCCAAAGGTGAGGAGTATAAAAAAAAAAAATGCATGGTGCCTACAGTGAAACATGGTGGTGACAGTGTCCTTCTGTGGGGCTGCATGAATGCTGCTGGTGTCGGAGAGCTGCATTTCATTGATGGAATCATGAATTCACAGATGTACTGCTCTATATTAGAAGAGAAGATGCTGCCATCCTTCAATGATCCAAAACACACATCTAAGGCCACTGCTGCATTTCTGGAGAAGAACAGGATGGGAAAGTGATTCAGGGGCCAAGTATGTCTCGTGATCTGAACCCAATTTAACACCTGTGAAAGAATTCTGAAGAGACAAGTTGAGCATCACTCTCCATCCAGCATCCAGGCTCTAAAAGAGGTCCTTCTTGAAGAATGGAAAAGAAAAGATGTTGCAATATGTCACAAACTTGTTCATTCCATGCCTAGAAGACTTGGTGCTGTCCTTACAAATCATCAAGGTCATACAAAATACTAGATGGAGTAGTTTTTGTTGAGGGGTGTATTCATTTTTGCATCAACTAATTTGAGTAAAACTGAAGATTTTGTAATCTAAGTTATAATATTAACCTTTCTTTTATGTAATGAGCAAAACAAATGTTCTGTAAAACTCCAAGTTTTAACCACTTTGCCACTGCTCACTAGAGCTCTACTGCGGCAAAGTGTTTCGTTATCGTCTGGCGACGTAGACCTACGCCGCCAGACACTCCCCTTTCTTGGCGGCGTGCACGCACCGCTGGAGGCTCGCTCCCGCTGTATTCAGTCACAGCGGGAGTCGGGCCACTGCTCTTCCCCGATCGTCGGGGAATCGAGTCTGGAGATCCGCCCACTTGTGTAAACAGAGCGGGTGGATCTCCTATGTGACAGGCAGGGTCAGATTGAGGGATTCAGCATAGCTGAACCTGCAATCTGTTCTTGTGTCACTCAGTCACCTCCCCCCAGACATGTCAGTAAGCACCAGGCATACATTAACCCCTCCCTCTCCAATAAAATTAACCCCTTCCCTGCCAGTGTCATTTTTACAGTAACAGTGCATATGTATAGCACTGATTACTGCAGTAATGTCACTGGTACCCCCAAAAGTGTCAAAAATGTCAGTCAAGGGTCCGATCTGTCCGCCGCAATGTTGCAGTCCCGCAAAAAAAAACGCAGATCGCCGCCATTACTCGTTAAAAAAAACCCACCAAAAATGACAGAAATCTTTCCCTTAGTTAGTAAACGCAATAACTGTTGCGCAAACCAATCAAAATACGCTTATTGTGATTTTCTTTACCAAACATAGGTAGCAGAAAACAAATTGGTCAAAAATGTAAAAAAAATTTAAAATTTATCATTTTTTTGGGGGGGAATTTCATATAAAAAAATGTGAAATATATTGTTATTTTTTCAAAATTTACGCTCTTTTTTTGTTTATAGCGCAAAAAATAAAAATCGCACAGGTGATCAAATACCACCAAAAGAAAGCTCTGTTTGTGGGAAAAAAGGATGTAAATTTGGGTACGTTTGGGTACGGCATTGCATAACCGCGCAATTGTCAGTTAAAGTCGCACAGTCCCGAATCGCAAAAAGTGGCCCAGGCGTAAGACAGCAAAATCCTCCGGTGGTAAAGTGGTTAAAAATTGTTCTTATGTTCATTGTGATAATGATTAAAATCCTACTTTTCAAAAGGGGTGTACTCATTTATGCTGAGCACTGTACATATGTAGAAGACTAGAATGTCTTTGGAAGATTGTACTGAACAATGGTCTGCTTGTGTGGTTATACTTTCCCAGATATACGTCCTAAAAACTGAGTCACCCGCTGCTTGTGATCTTAAGGTTCCAATGGCCGATGGCTCGGCTACCACTGTGAACAGCATTTTCCTCTATACATCCATGCTGGAGGAGGAATACCATTATAATGGTGTCATATGCTGGAGGTGTCCTTGCTCTCCAATGACCCATGGCTCGGTTTGTTAACATATTTTTCAGTAAAATAAACAATCATATGAAACTTTCTGAGCTGCATAATTTGTATTTGAATCCTAAATATACATGCTAAACCCTCAGCTGCTCCATTGAAATGTGTCAAGTCCCCTTCATACAAATGTGTAACATATAAATAATAAATAAACCCATTTTATTTAATATTAACTCAACACACCCCACCACTTCTACTAAAATAAAGTGCATATGATAAATCACTAAAGTTAGAAATTGTTAACAAAGTAATTTGCCCAGTGCTCTATCAGAATGGGGTAATAAAAAACAAAAAACAATTGTTATTAGGCTAGTTACTATTCTGAACAAATGTTTTTATTGTTTTAAACCAAAAATACTCCACTTGGCCATTTGATGGCTCCAAGTATGATAGGACATTTCAATGATACTTAGGACCATCTAGTGGCCAAATGTGGAATTTTTCACATTCCACATGCAGCAGCAAAGAAGATGCGTTTTAATGCCCACACATCGCACATACACTATATTGCCAAAAGTATTGGGACGCCTGCCTTTACACACACACATGAACTTTAAGTCTTAGTGTAAAATTTAGTCCGTAGGGTTCAATATTGAGTTGGCCCACCCTTTGCAGTTATAACAGCTTCAACTCTTCCGGGCAGGCTGTCCACAAGGTTTAGGAGTGTGTCTATGGGAATGTTTGACTATTCTTCCAGAAGTGCATTTGTAAGCTCAGGCACTAATGTTGGAGAGGAGGCCTGGCTCGCAGTCTCCACTCTAATTTATCCCAAGGGTGTTCTATCAGGTTGAGGTCAGGACGTTGTGCAGGCCAGTCAAGTTCCTTCACCCCAAACTCGCTCATCCATGTCTTTATGGACCTTGCTTTGTGCACAAAGGCTATGAAAAATCATTGCAAGCTTAGAAAATGCAGTCTCTTATTATATATCTCTGCTCACCATAGTTTAGAATGAGTATTATTCATGTTGCTAATCACTCAGGAGAAGAATGAGGAGAAAGAAATGAAGACAGCATTGGGTATTCTGTGTAGGTTCTCTTTTTGCTCTTTATGTGAAACAGTGAGTGAGTTTTTGATACCCTACAACTATACTAAAGTTAGGAAGTACACTCAATTTACCCTCATCTGAATCCCCTGTAATTTAATTCAGCAGAATCCACAGAGCACCTCACAGAGTCACTGGGAGAATACTTCCTGAATCCTGTCCTGTTTTTTAATCTGATTGGTGGCAGGGAGAAGGGACTTTTTTGATTTCCCTATTTGAGAGTTGGGAGAAGCCTTCAGTGGGCGTGGCCAGGAACAGGGGCTGACTGGCAAAGGGGGCAAGTACAACCTAGAGGCCCATGGTGCAGCAACTCGGCCCCCCTCCCACTCTCCCTCTTCTCTGCCTCTTTCCAACCCCTATGCTGAAGCCATTGTGTTCTGACAGTAGGATGTTTCCCCACCTTTAGAATACAATGATCATTGCTGGCAGCTAAAGTCGACAGTAATTGCAGTGAAAAAAAACAACAGGCTGGTTGTACTAAAGTCAATCTGAAATTTGTCTATCTCCTGCTGAACTGGCCGAATTTAAATCCTGGCTTAAAAATAAATTAAATGAAAGAGAAAACAAGGGATGGAGGGAGAGAGAAAGTAAGAGAAAAGAGAAAAAGAGGGATGGAGGGAGAGGGAAAGAAAGAGGGATGGAGGGAGAGAGAAAGAGAGTAATAGAGAAAGAGGGATAGAGAAAGAAAGAATAAAGGAAAGAACAAATAAAATAGAGACAGAGGGTGAGAGAAAAAACGAGGGATTGAGGGAGAGAGAAAGAAAGAGCGAGGGATGGAGGGAGAGAGAAAAAGAATAATAGAGAAAGAGGGGTGGAAAAAGAAAGACAAGAAGAAAGAAAAAAAAGAAAGAAAGATGAAGGAAGAGAAAGAAAGTGGGATTTAGTGAGAGGGGTAGATAGAGAGAGAAAGAGGGATGGATAAATGAACGGAGAGAGAGAAAGAGGGGTGGAGGGAGAGAAAAAGAAAGAGGGATGGAGGGAGAGAGAGAGAGAAATAAAGAGGGACGGAGAGATAGAAAAGAGGATGGAGGGAGAGAAAAATAAAGAGGGACAGAGGGCGAGAGAGAGAGAGAGAAAGAGGGATGGAGAGAGAGAAAAAGAAAAAGGGATGGAGGGGGAAGAAAAAAAGAGAGTTGAGTCCTAGATGGGTACCCGTGGAACCTAGCAGTTTTTATTTTTTGTTTTTCCCCATGTGAAAACGTGGGTGATGAGAGGGAAGCTAGGTGCCCAGGCTCAGAGTCCCACCCTGGGGAAAAGTCGATAAAAGGAGGGAGGAAGAGCATCGACTAGATGGGCCCAAAGGGAGAGGGCCTAGTTACCCACAAGGCTACAAATTGGGGAGTAGAGAGGAGATTGGGTGGAGGGGGAGGGGGGTGGGAGGTGGAGGGGGAGGAGGGGGGAGGGGGGAGGGGAGGGGTGGGTTAAGGTATTGAAAAAAATTGTATATGTCGCCCACTCCAACAGCCCGCCGGAACCGTCCATTTCTCGGTGGGTCATATATGTGCCATCAGATAAGACTAAAAGATACAAAACTAGTGGAAGGGAAGAGAGAGGAAAAACTATTAACTAGATGACAGGGTTAAATTTTGTAACATATAATGTTAGAGGTATGAACACACCAGAAAAAAGACAAAAAATCTTGAAAGAAATAAAAAATATGGAAGCAGATATAGTATTCTTACAAGAAACCCATATCTCACACTCATCTAATACTAAGTTGTACACAAAGATCATCCCATATGGTACTACGCAGACTCCACAATGAAAAAAATCAAAAGGGGTGGCTATTGGACTCAGTGCCATCTTAAAAGTATTCTAGGCCCCCGGGCAATGCAGTGCACTGGGGCCCTGCCTACACAATCACCCATGAGAATAAAAATGCAAATTATGCATAAAGTGATATTTATTGGTACAGCAGTGCCAGGCTAATGACAGCTTCAAAGTTCGGCGGCTGGGTCCGGTGAACACACACACGGACGGGAGTCAGACTCAACTGTCCTGTGTTTGCCTGTTCCCGTGGAGGCGGACAGCCATTCCTGCAGTTGTGGGCTCCCCTCCACGGCCCAAGTGACCTGACAGCAGCGCAGGGCCGACAGGCGCTTGCCATCTGCTAAGTTCGGCGGCAGGATGCACATGGGAGTCAGGACTAATGCTTGGCTGGGGCTGGGTCGCTGGGCAGATGGAGCCCCCCAGGCAAGTGGGGCCCCCAGGCAACTGCCCAGTGTGCCCATTCGGAAAGATGGCTCTGATTGGACTGGCCAGAGTGAGGTTCACCCTGGAAGAGAGGATGACGGACCATGAGGGAAGATTCCTCTTTTTGAGGGGGAAACTATGTACAAGAGAAGTGACATTAGTAAACATCTACTGCACAAACGACAAACCTCTTAGCTATCTAGGGAAGTTATGGGACAAGTTAATGGAATTCAAGAAGGGCTGGGTGATGATGGCCGGAGACCTACATTTTTGCATGGACCTAGAGATAGATAGTTCGTCGGGTGTACAGAGGAACAGAACAAAATTTATGAAAATGATTAAAAAGAAGTTATATCAATGCCAATTATTTTCTACACATGGAGAATAATGCACCCAAAAGAGCGGTATTATACATTCTATTCCCCTGTACACAAGTCGTACTCAAGGATTGATTATATATTGATCGAACATAGAGGGATAGAGTCAGTGGAAGAAGTGAAGATTGGGATTAAAACTTGGTCGGACCATGCGCCAGTTAAAATGAGATTGAAAATATTAGGGGGACAACCCAATAAAAACACCTGGAGAATAAATGAGGAACTAATAAGAGATAAGAAATGGGGCGAAGAAATAAAAAAGAGAATTAGAATTATATTATCAAATTAATGAGAATGAAGAGACACCAAAAAATATACTCTGGGGGACCCATAAAGCCTACATGAGGGGGATCTTAATCTCTAAAGGTGTACAGTAATCCCCCGCTGCATCGCGGTTCAGTTTTTGCGGTCTCGGTATATCGCGTTTTTTTTGTAATGTTATTTTACTATATAAATCATTAAAAATTAAATATTTTTGTGTTTTCCATAGCTCTTGCTATGTCTCTTAGTATCTTTTATGTGTTTAAATGAGTTTCTATTGTTTTAAAAGTGTGTTTAAAGACCTTAAAATGCTTTTACACGTACAGTGACAGTAAAAAAAACATGCTTACAATGCATTTTAATAGGGTTTTTTTATTTCGCGGAATTTCACTTTTCGCGGCTGGGTCCGGAACGTAACCCCCGCAATGGAGGGGGGTTTACTGTACAGAGAAAAAGGGAAAGGGTGGAAAACAGAGAAAGATTGATAAAAGAGATCCATGATATAGAACAACGACACAAAAGCCTACAGAACGCAGAGACCCAACACCAGTTAGTTATGAAAAGAGACGAATTAGAACAGGAAATCAGGCAGGGGAGTAGTAGAGCAATTAAAGAAAGTTACCAATGGAATAACGAGATCGGAAAAAAACTGGCAAAGGTGTTAAAAAAAAAAAGAAATCACTGAATTTCATAGAGAGAATAAGAGATAGAAGCAGGGAATTAGTACACTCAACGGCTAAAATAGCAAAGGTGTTTCAAGAGTACTACGGAAAACTCTACAATATTAAAAAAAAGGAGGGAGATGAGAAGGGTCTAACTAACACAGAAAAAAATAAGCAATACTTGAGTGAGACATAATCACCAAAAATACAACAGGACAAATTAGATCAGTTTGAAGCCCCAATCACAGAAGAAGAGATAGGGATAGCCTTAACCGGTTGCCGACCGCCGCAAGTACATATACTGCGGCGGTCAGCCCCGGCCAGGCAAAGTGACGTATCGGTACGTCACTAGCCTGGGAGCCAATAGCGGGCGGGCCCGCGCCGCCGGAGGCACACTCCCGCATCGGCTCGTTCACGGACACCTCCGAGCATGTGACCGGCGGACCCAATGTCCGCCGGTCACTCGCGATCGTCCGCTGTGAAGGGAGAAAGGTAGGCGGCTAATGTAAACAAAGCCGCCTGTCATTCTTCCCTGTGTAAAAGCACTGATCTAACGGTCCTGCTATGTAGGACCGTTGATCTGTGCTGTTACACACACAGCCACATCCCTGCATAGTAAAAAGCACGCCCCTAGGGACACACATAGTCACTGCACCTCTAATAAAGTTAACCCCTTCCCTGCCAGTGTCATTTTTACAGTAACCGTGCATATATATAGCACTGCAGTAATGTCACTGGTACCCCCAAAAGTGTCAAAAATGTCAGTCAAGGGTCCGATCTGTCCGCCACAATGTCGCAGTCCCGCAAAAAAAAACGCAGATCGCCGCCATTACTCGTTAAAAAAAAAAACAACAAAAATGACAAAAATCTTTCCCGTAGTTAGTAAACGCAATAACTTTTGCGCAAACCAATCAAAATACGCTTATTGTGATTTTTTTTACCAAACATAGGTAGCAGAAAAAAAATTGGAAAAAAATTTAAAAAAAAATGTAATTTTAACATTTTTTGGGGGGAATTTCATATAAAAAATTTGAAAAATATTGTTATTTTTGCAAAATTGTCGCTCTTTTTTTGATTATAGCGCATGATAAAAAAATCGCACAGGTGATCAAATACCACCAAAAGAAAGCTCTGTTTCTGGGAAAAAAAGGACGTCAAATTCGTTCAGGTACAGCGTCGCACGACCGCGCAATTGTCTGTTAAAGTCACGCAGTGCTGAATCGCAAAATACCCCCTGGTCAGAAAGGGGGTAAAATCTTCCGGGGCTTAAGTGGTTAAAGACCACGACATCTGGGAAAAGCCCAGGGCCAGATGGGTTTACAGCGAACTATTATAAAAAGTTTAAAGAGTTGTTAATATCTAAACTAAAGGATTATTTCAACGGACTAGGGCACGCGTATAATATGAGTAAAGAGGCACTTTAGGCATTGATTACGGTCCTTTTGAAGGAGGAAAAAGATCCTACAGTATGTTCCAGCTATAGACCCATCTCGCTCTTAAACATAGATGTAAAACTTTTTGCAAAAGTACTAGCAACCCGGATGAAGAACCTGAAGACGGAGTGGGTCCATAGTGACCAAGTGGGCTTTATAGCCGGAAGACAGGGCAGGGATAACGGGGTGAGAACAATTCTGTTGATGCAGCAGATGGCTAGGGGTGGATCCCATGGACTAATACTATCGATCGATGCGGAAAAAGCTTTCGACAGGGTCAGCTGGGAATTTATGTTAAGAACTTTGGAGGAATTGGGAATAGGAATGAGAATGATGGCCTGGAAAAAAACATTATACAGTCACCCCACTGCTAGGGTGAGGGTAAATGGGATCCACTCTGAGCCATTTGAGATGTCAAACGGAACCAGGCAGGGGTGCCCACTCTCTCCTCTGTTGTTTGTTCTTTCGTTGGAACCCCTCCTGGCCACAATAAGGGGAAGCCCAGATGTTAGAGGAGTGGAGGTGGGGGATGTGGAGCACAAAGTAGCTGCTTTTGCAGATGATGTCTTGTTATATGTATCTAGACCTAGAATAACCCTACCAAACGTGATAAGAATTCTGAAAAATTATGGGGAACTATCGAATCTAAAAATTAACCCAACCAAATCAGAGATATTAAATATCAACATAAAAAAAACAGGAAGAAGAAAGCTTAAAATTAGAATTTCCCTTTATATGGAAAAGAACAGGATTAAAATATCTGGGAATTACACTAACTACAGAACCAGAGAGACTATATCCCACTGCTAAATGAAATAAAATCAGAATTAAATAGAATCTCATATAGGCCTCATGGATAGGAAGAATAAACATAATAAAAATAGCAATATTGCCTAAAATAGCCTATAAGTTCCAAATGCTACCAATACCAATTCCCCAAGTATATTTCAGAATCTTAAGAACCTTAAGAACTAAATTTATTTGGAAAAAAGGCAAACCCAGAATACAATACGCGGGATTAACAAAAGGCAAAAGTCAAGGGGGCTTAGCGGTACCAGATCTTAAAAAATACTTTGATGCAACGCTACTCTCACGAGTGATGGAATGGGGAAAATTAAAAAGTGAAAAGAGTTGGGTAAAAATAGAATGCACTTTTAAGTGCCGGTTCACACTAGGGCAACCTGTGAGGCGACCTGGTCGCCTCACAGGTCGCCGCAGGTCACCTCCCATAGGGAAGCTGCGGACCCGTTCTAATAGGAGCGACACAAGTCGCTCCGACCTAGAAAAAGGGTCCGGAGCTTCTTTGGGGCGACCCGGAGGCGACCGCCATAGACTTCAATGTTATGAAGTCCGTGGCGGCCGCTCCGAGGTCGCGGCGCGCTGCTCGCACCGCGACCTCGGAGGTCGCGGTGCGAAGTAGCGTCGCTGCAATGTGAACCGGCGCTAAGTTGCACACAGCTAGGAAAAATTATTTGGATCCCATCACAACACAGGAAATTAAATTTAAATACACATATGATCACACACCAAGCACTTAGAATTTGGGATCTTATTCACAAAAAAAAAAAACTGGCAATAAGCTCACCTCTGATTCCTTTAACCACTTGCGGACCGCCGCATGACTATCTACGTCGGTGGTCAGCCACTCACAGCCAAAGTGACGTAGATCTACGTAGCTCGTCTGTGAGGCTCTAGGGGGCGAGCGCGCACCCCCGGAGGCACGCTCCCACCCCCGTTCGCTCCCTAACATCTCCGCGCGTGTGACCGGCGGACACGATGTCCGCCGACCGCCGGTCACTCGCGATCGTCGGGTGGAGAGGGAGAAAGGCAGGTGGCTAATGTAAACAAAGCCGCCTGTCATTCTTCCCTGTGTAATGACAGAGATCATACGGTTCTACTATGCAGAATCGTATTTCTCTGTTGTTACACAAAAAGCCACACCACACAGTTAAAAACACGTCCCTAGGGACATACTTAACCCCTCCCCTTAACTGGTATGCGTTTTTCAACAAATGTGAAAAGGAATTATTATTAATGATTATCAAAAGGAGACAATTTAAACTTAAGAAAATTGAAAGCACCATAATTCAACTTAAGGAACAATTGGCTCCCCATGCGGAAAAAATAGAATATAAAAACAAAGAGAAGGCACTACAGGAGGCCATACAGAAGTATGACAAAACAATACAGGCAAAGAAACAGAAAAAGTATAAGAGGGACATCTTGGACTATAGGAACAGAGAAGTATACAAGTGGCAGTCTGATGAGATATACAACGGTCAAGGAACTAGTGTGGATCCGGTGGACATAGATTCCAGGGAATCATCGGACATGGAGGATGAAGATGAGGATCCATGGATGGACGTTACAACACCGAGGACCCCCATGACCCCCAGAACTCCAGTAAACGGAGGAAGGAATAACGTTGAAAGGGATACTGAACCAAGACACGGATACAACGACCGTTGGGACAGCCACAGGGAGAATACACAGAGGAATCAATACAGGGATAGATCACCACCTTATGCGTACAATCGGATTGACACTTATAACAGATTCTCACCTCTCAGGCAACACCATGAACCCCAATATGAGAACAGAGGCCCACCCCCCAGAAGGGATTTTTTTCCAAGGGGCAACAGGGGAAGACCACCAAGAGGAGGATGGCGCCCACAGGGATACCAAGGGAATTGGAGGAATCAAGGATGGCAACAACCATGGAGGCAAGACCATCCCGGAGGCCAGAGAGGGACATACAGACCTCAAGGAGGACAACATATCAATTGGAGAGAAGACTGGTGAAGACCCCCACAAGGGGAACACGGGGGCACTCCAAGACCAGGAGGATCAGGTTTGAACAGGAGAGAGGAACCCCCCAGATTCCACGACACAAGAAACGGAAACCAAGGGGAAAACGTGGGGGGTCTAAGAAAAAGAAGAAGAGAGTATTAGGGAAAGGTATTTTTAATCTGAGCAATGTGGTTTTTAACAAAGAGGAATTGGAACTTTTAGATTTAGGCCTAAAATACGCACCAGACAAAAACCTGGACAAATTCGAAGCGTATATAGACTTACAGAAATATATACGGAAAATTAACATAAAAAAATTTTTTGAGATCAAGAAAGACAAAGAAACCCGCATACCCAATACAGAATATAAGCACACTGCACTTAGGAATAAATCCGTCTTCAACCCGAAGAATCCACAAAATGAAAACCTAGAGGTCTTCAAAAGGATGGTTGAAGAGGAGATCAGAGGCCTAAAGATTAAAAACAAAAAAGAAAAGGACATATGGGAAACTATTAAAAAATTAGAAAAAAAGAAAGGGATAGTCATTAGACCAGCGGACAAGGGAGGAGGTTTGGTCATTTTAAATCAAAAAGATTATGAGGAAGAATTGGAACATCTTCTTGGTGCAGAAGACACCTATCAGAAATTATCTGGAAACCCAAGAAAGAAATACACGAAAGCCCTGAAAACATATATTGACAAAGGAAAGGACATGGGTATCTTAAACAAAAAGGAGGCGAAATATTTAGACATAGAAGGGGCTAGAACGCCAATAATCTATTATTTGCCCAAGATCCACAAAAATGAGGAAAAACCCCCGGTCCGCCCCATAGTGAGCGGCATAAATTCCATCCACTCCAGGTTGGGTGAATATCTGGACAAATATTTGCAACCAATTGTTCCTAAAGGAAAGTCCTACCTAAGGGACAGCAAACAGTTGTTGTCAGATATTAAGGATTTAGAAATTGAAGAGGATGATATCCTAGTCACTATAGACGTAAATTCGCTATACACGAACATAGCACAAAAGGACGGATTGGATAGTGTTGAATGGGCACTTTATAAATATACAGACCTGAAACATGCACAAATGCACTTTATTCTAGAAGGGTTAAAAATGGCTATGAACTCCAACTATTTTTGGTACAAGGGACGATACTATGCGCAGATTAAAGAAGTCGCTATGGGGGCAAAGTATGCCCCCAGCGTTGCTAATATATTTATGCAGAAATGGGAAGAAGAGCAAATATACAGCGTGGAACGCCCTCATCTAATTTATTATCGTAGATATATAGACGACATCATCATGGTATGGAGAGGCAACATGGACACCTTACAAACCTTCTTCGATGAGATTAGCAGCAATGCCTACGGAATCACCTTTACAGGTAACTGGAATCGAGAGAAAGTCGCCTATTTGGACTTAGAATTGTACAAAGAAGGAAGAAAACTGGCCAGTAAGATGTTTTTCAAGAAAACGGATAAGAATGGCTACATTCCAACTAGAAGCTGTCACCACCCAAAATGGTTGGGTAACATCCCTAAGGGACAGCTCCTAAGGATAAGGAGGAACTGTAGCAATATACAGGATTTTGAAACTCAAGCGGACATTCTGATACAGAGGTTTGTCGAAAAAGGCTATAAAAAGAAAGATTTAGTACATTTGAAACAACTAGTAAGGAATACCACAAGAGAGGACTTAATCAAAGAAAGTAAAAATAAGGTAAATGAGAATATGCATGAATTCGCCTTTATAACGGGTTTCAATAGACAACATAAGCAACTTGAAAACATTATCAAGAAACACTGGCCCATCTTGACAGCAGACAGAACTTTGAAGAGAATTCTCCCAAGCAAACCATCTTTTGTATATAGGCGGGCACCCACACTTAAAGATAGGGTGGTACATAATGTGGTGAACCCACCCAAAACCATCTCTCTCCCCACAAGCATTAACGGTTTTTTCAGGTGTCAAAAATGCTTACCTTGCAGGACCAACAGAAAGCAACCTAGAAGAATCAAAACTTTTAAATCTCACACTACAGGGGCGGAATATAAAATAAAAGACACCATCACGTGCACCAGTACACACGTAACATACGTCATTGAATGTCCATGTCATCTGCAGTATATAGGGAGAACCACCCGCCCCCTATACGTTAGAATCAGGGAACATGTCAAAAATATAAAAAAGGGCTTCGACAAACACAATTTGTCAAGACATTTCAAGGAAAGACACTCCCAGGACCCCTCGGGCCTAATTTTCTATGGCATTGATAAAATAAAAGGGGACTGGAGAGGAGGAAATAAAAGAAGAATGATTTCGAAAAATGAAACTAAGTGGATTTTCCTGATGCGATCTTTGAGACCTGATGGACTAAATGCAGACATAGATCTGAACTGCTTCATTACTGATGTCTAAACACCCCCCTATTTTTATAAAAAGGGGATTTTTAGGATTTTTAAAGTCTTTCCTAAGAAGAATTGTCCAGAGTTTTTAAAGAATTCCTGCATGCCCCTTTTAATTTAATTGTATTTAATATAATTTTTTAATATAAATTTTTAATATAAATTTATACATAATTTTTATATTTTACCTTGCAAATTCAGAAGTCCTTACTTTATAGCCTGAAATTTTCTATATATCGTCCCTCATGCCTTGTGCGTTGTTTTTCACAATTGTTTTTATATACATTGTTTGTATGCATTTTTATGCATGTGACTGTTTGCCCTTCTACTACCTATCGCGGATAGATTATTTACCAACAACTCCTTTTTGGTGTCAAATCCTCCCCCCATTATTACGATTCCACCCACCTACCCTTCTGACATTTTATTAAGGAATCCTTGGACACTCCCCTTATCCATTTGTTCCAATTCCTCCTACAACATTTTTACTATTACTATTATTTTTTACCTTCTCTACCACTTTTAATTAATAAGTTTAATATCAATTCCAATTTTTTATATATTTTTTATATATTTTATATTTTATATAAAGTTCCCACATACCTTCCCATACACATATGTTCTCTCTATATTGAACCAGCTTCTCTCTATATTGAGCCAACTTCCCCTTCACCTACCTCCAGTGAAGGCGGCACATACACATATATATATATATATATAACTTTTTCTTGATGAAACAATTTTTTGTGTTTCAGCCTTCTCATCCAACATCGGATCTTTTTTTGTTTTCTCTTTTTTTGCGTTTTTTTTGGGTTTTTTTGGATTTTGAGTTTTTCTTCTTTTTTTCATATTCAGCCATGAGTTTGAGTCTCTCAGAATACACCATTATATTCAAATTCCCCCCATGAAGTGGATGGGATCACTCATAGAGAGCATAGCCCCAGAAATGTTTCTAGTAACATAACGCACTCACGGCTTGCTAAAAACTCTCAATATCGTTTTAAATTGCTTTTGAGCCTTTTTCACATGAATAGGAGTCTTATTTTATTTTCACATTTATTTTATCTTTCGTCCATTAAAGGTTGTACCCCACGGAAAGAATAATTTTTAACTAAAACACTTTTTTTACTTTTTTCTTTTGTAATTCCTTTTTATGTGGCCCTCGTAGTAGCCCCGTGAAAGCTGCTTCGTAAATGATGTAATGCAAGCCGCCCTTTATACTCACCTATAGGAATATAGGGAGTAGCAAGATGGCCTTCATTTGGCAACAAACATGGAGCATCAAGATGGCTGACGGCAGTCAATCTGTTGCCATGACAAGGGCTGGCTATATTAAGACCGGGAGTGCGCCGTGGTGACGCCGCTCCAGCAGACGTCGATGACGAAACGCGTAGGGCGGGTCCATTGCGTCACAGCGTCACTTCCGGTTTTGAGATTCCACCGCCGTGGAACGCGGAAGCTTCCTGGCGAGTAACACTGATCCGAGGCAGCTATCACAGTTTTACACAGTGAGTGGATGCTACGTTCTTTCTTTATTTGCACGATTTGATACTTCATGAGGCTCCCCTCTTCTTTCTCTCCATATGGAAACACGTCAACTGGTGCTTTGATTGTGGAGGGGGACCCTTGGAGATCCATTCTTGCCTAAACTTCCGTACAAGGCAGGTTGTATTTACAGCGCGACACCTAGTGGTCACACGGGTGATTGCAGCTGACATTTTATTTAATTTTTTTTTTTTTTTTTTTCATTCTAAGGGATTTTTCCCTGGTTTCACTTATCACTTCCACCTCACTTATTTGTTCTCTACTGGCATGTTGCACTTTCAGCAGTAAACAGTGCCAGGAATGTCACTAATACTTGAGTTTATTTCTACACTGGATTGATTTTCATTATTTGTACATCACAATAAAAACACTGTCTATGTTATTAAATTTATTTATTGCACTTCAGCACTTCTGGGTTTTATGTATCACAGATTAGGATATTTGATCTTTTTTGACTTGAACCCACTTGATATATAGCATATATATTATTTATTCCTTTTTTTGGTTTTATGGGACACCCCTTTCATAATATTTCTTTGATAGCAAATGTATGCACTTTATCTCTTTTAATTGCACAAAGGTAGCGCCGTTTACAACCTCTCTCTGCACTTTACACATATCCTGACCCCTCTTGGGGTTTTGGTTGTTGGCCGCTTACACCTGTCAGTCTCTCACGCTTCACCGCACACTCCATAGCGCTGGTCATTTTTTGCCTTTATAATACTATCGATCGATGCGGAAAAAGCTTTCGACAGGGTCAGCTGGGAATTTATGTTAAGAACTTTGGAGGAATTGGGAATAGGAATGAGAATGATGGCCTGGAAAAAAACATTATACAGTCACCCCACTGCTAGGGTGAGGGTAAATGGGATCCACTCTGAGCCATTTGAGATGTCAAACGGAACCAGGCAGGGGTGCCCACTCTCTCCTCTGTTGTTTGTTCTTTCGTTGGAACCCCTCCTGGCCACAATAAGGGGAAGCCCAGATGTTAGAGGAGTGGAGGTGGGGGATGTGGAGCACAAAGTAGCTGCTTTTGCAGATGATGTCTTGTTATATGTATCTAGACCTAGAATAACCCTACCAAACGTGATAAGAATTCTGAAAAATTATGGGGAACTATCGAATCTAAAAATTAACCCAACCAAATCAGAGATATTAAATATCAACATAAAAAAAACAGGAAGAAGAAAGCTTAAAATTAGAATTTCCCTTTATATGGAAAAGAACAGGATTAAAATATCTGGGAATTACACTAACTACAGAACCAGAGAGACTATATCCCACTGCTAAATGAAATAAAATCAGAATTAAATAGAATCTCATATAGGCCTCATGGATAGGAAGAATAAACATAATAAAAATAGCAATATTGCCTAAAATAGCCTATAAGTTCCAAATGCTACCAATACCAATTCTCCAAGTATATTTCAGAATCTTAAGAACCTTAAGAACTAAATTTATTTGGAAAAAAGGCAAACCCAGAATACAATACGCGGGATTAACAAAAGGCAAAAGTCAAGGGGGCTTAGCGGTACCAGATCTTAAAAAATACTTTGATGCAACGCTACTCTCACGAGTGATGGAATGGGGAAAATTAAAAAGTGAAAAGAGTTGGGTAAAAATAGAATGCACTTTTAAGTGCCGGTTCACACTAGGGCAACCTGTGAGGCGACCTGGTCGCCTCACAGGTCGCCTCCCATAGGGAAGCTGCGGACCCGTTCTAATAGGAGCAACACAAGTCGCTCCGACCTAGAAAAAGGGTCCGGAGCTTCTTTGGGGCGACCCGGAGGCGACCGCCATAGACTTCAATGTTATGAAGTCCGTGGCGGCCGCTCCGAGGTCGCGGCGCGCTGCTCGCACCGCGACCTCGGAGGTCGCGGTGCGAAGTAGCGTCGCTGCAATGTGAACCGGCGCTAAGTTGCACACAGCTAGGAAAAATTATTTGGATCCCATCACAACACAGGAAATTAAATTTAAATACACATATGATCACACACCAAGCACTTAGAATTTGGGATCTTATTCACAAAAAAAAAAAACTGGCAATAAGCTCACCTCTGATTCCTTTAACCACTTGCGGACCGCCGCATGACTATCTACGTCGGTGGTCAGCCACTCACAGCCAAAGTGACGTAGATCTACGTAGCTCGTCTGTGAGGCTCTAGGGGGCGAGCGCGCACCCCCGGAGGCACGCTCCCACCCCCGCTCGCTCCCTAACATCTCCGCGCGTGTGACCGGCGGACACGATGTCCGCCGACCGCCGGTCACTCGCGATCGTCGGGTGGAGAGGGAGAAAGGCAGGTGGCTAATGTAAGCAAAGCCGCCTGTCATTCTTCCCTGTGTAATGACAGAGATCATACGGTTCTACTATGCAGAATCGTATTTCTCTGTTGTTACACAAAAAGCCACACCACACAGTTAAAAACACGTCCCTAGGGACATACTTAACCCCTCCCTCTCCAATAAAGTTAACCCCTTCCCTGCCAGTGTCATTTTTACAGTAACAGTGCATATTTATAGCACTGATTACTGTAGTAATGTCACTGGTAACCCCAAAAGTGTCAAAAATGTCAGTCAAGGGTCCAATCTGTCCGCCGCAATGTCGCAGTCCCGCAAAAAAAATCTCAGATCGCCGCCATTACTCGTTAAAAAAAAACAACAAAAATGACAAAAATCTTTCCCTTAGTTAGTAAACGCAATAACTTTTGCGCCAAACCAATCAAAATGCGCTTATTGCGATTTTTTTTTACCAAACATATGTAGCAGAAAACAAATTGGCCTAAAATGTTAAAAAATTTAGATTTTTACTTTTTTTTTTTTGGGAATTTCATATAAAAAAATTTGAAAAATTTTGTTATTTTTTCAAAATTTACGCTCTTTTTTTGCTTATAGCGCAAAAAGTAAAAAATCGCACAGGTGATCAAATACCACCAAAAGAAAGCTCTGTTTGTGGGAAAAAAAGGACGTCAATTTCGTTTAGGTACAGCGTCGCACGACCGCGCAATTGTCCATTAACCACTTAAGCCCCGGAGGATTTGGCTGCTGAAAGACCAGGGGGTATTTTGCAATTCGGCACTGCGTGACTTTAACGGACAATTGTAAAAATCTAAATTTTTTAACATTTTCGGCCAATTTGTTTTATGCTACATATATTTGGTAAAAAAAATCCCAAAAAGCGTATTTTGATTGGTTTGCGCAAAAGTTATCACGTTTACTATCAAAGGGAAAGATTTTTTTCATTTTTGTTGTTTTTTTTTAAACGCGTAATGACGGCGATCTGCGATTTTTTTTGCAGTACTGTGACATTGCGGTGGACAGATCGGACCCTTGACTGACATTTTTGACACTTTTGGGGTTACCAGTGACATTACTACAGTAATCAGTGCTATACATATGCACTGTTACTGTAAAATTACACTGGCAGTAAAGGGGTAACTTTATTTGAGAGGGAGGGGCTGTGTGTGTCCCTAGGGGCGTGATTCTAACTGTGATTGGCTGTGGCTTGAGCTGTAGGAACAATGATCAACGGTCCAACATAGTAGAACCGGATGATCATTGTTTCTACACAGGGGAGAATGACAGGCGGCTTGTTTACACAGCCTGCCTGCCTTTCTCCCTCTCCCCCGACGATCGCTGAGTGTCCGCCGGTCACACGCACGGGGGGGTCCGTGACCGCGCGGGAGCGCGCTGCCACAGGCGGCGCACGCTCGCTCCCCAGAGCCTCACAGGCTAGTGACGTACCGATACGTCACTCTGCCTGTGAGGGGCTGACCGCCGCAGTATATCTACTTGCGGCGGTCGGCAAGCGGTTAAAGTCACGCAGTGCCGAATCGCAAAATAGGGCCTAGTCAGGAAGGGGGTAAAATCTTCCGGGGCTTAAGTGGTTAAGAAACACTAGTTTTTTCCCTCCAGGACAAGGAAAGAGGGGGGAAAATTGGATAAAAGAAGAGGATGCATGGCTGAAAGATATTTTGGAGAAGGGAAAAATATGCACATTGAGTGAGCTAAAACAAAAGAATTGGAAAATAAATGAATGGCGATACTGCCAGCTGAAACACTTTGTTGCATCTCTACCAAAACCATTAAGAGCTGAGGATGAATTGCTTCCTTTTGAGCAAATTTGTGCCTCTGAAAAGCATAAGAACAGTATTTCAAATATATATAAAATATTGGTGGACATGATGGCTCCGGCAGTACCGCCTTTCATTGAAAAATGTGAAAGGGAACTGGGAACACAGAACAAGGATTTTCACTTAGGAAAAATTTAAAGTTAATACACAGTTCCACAGTAGACGTGAACACAGCTGAAATGAATTATAAATGCATCGCTAGATGGTATAACACCCAAGATAAAGCCCATAACTATCAGAAGGAGAAGTCAAAATACTGTTGGAGGGGATGCTTAGAAGTAGGCACAATGGCCCACCCATGGTGGGAATGCCCGAAAATAAAAAAATACTGGAAGGAGGTTTTGGCCCAAATTAAAAAAAATTACGGGAGCTGAGATCCTGGAAGAACCTTGGTACTGTTTTTTTCATGGCACAAAGAGTTCAGTAAAACAATATAAAGTATCATTGATTCCCCATTTAATGAATGCCGCAAAGGGGTTGATCCCACTACTCTGGCAGAAAGAGGAAGCCCCGACAATAGGAGACTGGATTAAAAGAGTCGAGAAAATAAGAACCCTACAATACCTGAGAGAATGGGTGGAAGATGAGACAGAAGATTGGGTTAATAGTTGGGAGGACTGGATGGAATTCAAGAAAACCAGGGAGTATACCAAATGGAATGGGGAAAAGACGAAAGTTAATTAACGAGAGGGGACCGGGGGGGGGGGGGGAAGGGGTAGATTAATCTTCTTAGCGGTATTCCCGAGCGTGGCTCAGGGTTAAATTTCAGAGCCAAAAGCGGTAATCCCAAGCCACACTCGGGGTACCGCCAGAAGCATCGCTGGATCCTGAAAGCGGGGTTACTTACCTTGTCACCGGGATCCAGCGATGTATCCTGGCGGTGTCTGGCGGCGGTTCTTCCTCCCGATCCTCTGTGTGCCCCGGCTTCCGTCTCCTGCGACGTGACATTCGCAGGGGGGTGGAACCGGCGGCAAATTCAAATGTAAAACACACCAAACACACTGATACATTGCAAAATTAAAAAAAATCACATTAGTTTGCCCCCCAGTGCCATTTCCTGCAGTTTTACTGTACTTTTTATGTATATATATATATATATATATATATATATATATATATACTGTATATACATATATATATATATATATATACTGTATATACATATTATATATATATACTGTATATACATATATATATATATATATATATACTGTATATACATATTATATATATATATATATATATATATATATATATATATATATATATATGTATATATACAGTATATATATATATGTATACATACATACATACTTTAACTTTTTTATAGTTTTTTATTATATTATAATTTATGATTTTGTGTTTCAAACTTTATCATACCCGAGATGTTATAAAGAAGAACGCACAGTAAAAAAAGTCATATGTAAATAGTTGGTTTGGGCTGCTCATTCTTAAGAATTACATGCAAAATAATGGTACCGCTTTCAGCACCTAAAATCTGAAAGAATCATACCGCCAGGGGGGTTAAGGGAGCGGGGGGAATCATAAATGCATGAAAATATTGTATGACGAGATTGGTATTTTGTACTCTTTCTTTTTGAAACTTCATAAATAAACATATATATATATATATATACAGTATATATATAAAAAAAAAAAAAGAAAATCAGCAAAAGCTCTGCTGACTTCCATCATCCATTCATGTCAAAGCAAAAGTTAGTTTTTTTTATTTTCCTTGCAGGTGATTGGTTATTCTTTGCAAAGTGAAGGTTTGCCTTATTTACTAAGCTTTGGACCAACTGCACTTGCAGAGGGGACAGTCTATTTGTCTTTAGTAAATCAACCCCGCAGTATCTTCCTGTTACTGCTGCATGCTCTGCTTCCACTTATTAGTTACTGTTCATTACTGAAAACAAGGCAGTCTCAGCAGTTCTTTAGCCCTTTTTAGCAGATATGCTAAATCCACTCCAAGCCAGATTTCTGAGGAAAGATACCAAATACAGTGCCGCCATATAGACAGAAAACATGCAGAAACGTCAGCGAATTCTCAAAACAATCAAAACAGATAATACACCGGAATGAACAGAATGGGGAGAATGGGCACCTCTCCAACCCCTGCACTTCTAAAGAAACTTCTTGAGAAAATATTGCAAGGTGTCACTTCTGGAGAAGCCATTGTAGTAATGCCCCAGGCTGTCTATGTGGCTATGTCCCTCAATTTGCAGAGATTTCTTATCGCTCCCTGTTGTGTCTACAGGAAAGGAAGTGAAACATTCCTTATTAGGACACCAATGGTAAAAGAAAGAAAATAGAAGGCCTAACAGCAATTGTAATAGTTGTGGTGATGGCACTGGGGGTGTTACAGGTGCTTTTATCTTGCTATTGAGATATTTAAATAAAACTTTCCATTTTTCATTATATACCTTATTTTAGACCCTGTGTGATATCATCTCTGGGTCTCTGTGCATCTTTACGCAATGCAGGCAGAACATTATTTTACCGCTCTCCGGCCCTTCAGCAAACAACCTACCTCCTGCTACAGCCAAATGTTTCACATTTTGACTCCTCAGTCCGCAGCATGGGCGTCTGCAGAATTTTTTCAGGGGGGAGGGGCATCATTTTAAGGTCACCCATGCTCCCCCGCTTTTCAACAATGTCATTAATGGGAGGGGCTTAGTCATTATACTTATTTGGAGTATTTATTTTAAAGGGCAAGTGGCAGAATTTGTTTTTAAAGCATTTGGTAACCTTAAAAATTTATCCTGTTCCCTTAACCAATTGCCGACCGTCGCACGACTATTTACTGCGGCAGTCAGCCCCTAGTGGGAAAAGCGATGTAGTACTACGTCGCTTGCCCACGAGCCTCTAGGGGGCGAGCGCATGCCGCCAGAGGAGCGCTTCCACCCCCGCTCCGTCACTAACATCCCCGCATGAGTAACCGGTGGCTCCGATGTCCGCCGGTCACTCGCGATCTCCCGCTGGAGAGGGAGAAAGTCAGGCGGCTGATGTAAACAAAGCCGCCTGTCATTCTCCCTGGTGTAACTGCAGAGATCATACGATCCTGCTATGTAGGATCGTATGTCTCTGTGGTTACATCAAAAGCCACGCCCCTTGACAGTTATAAGCACGCCCCTAGGGACACACTTAACCCCTGGATATCTAATAAAGTTAACCCCTTCCCTGCCAGTGTCATTATTACAGTAACAGTGCATATTTATAGCACTGATTACTGTAGTAATGTCACTGGTCCACCCAAAAGTGTCAAAAATGTCAGTCAGGGGTCCGATCTGTCCGCCGCAATGTCGCAGTCCCGCAAAAAAAATCGCAGATCGCCGCCATTACCAATTAAAAAAAAAAAAACAATAAAAATGACATAAATCTTTCCCGTAGTTAGTAAACGCAATAACTTTTGCGCAAACCAATCAAAATACGCTTATTGCGATTTTTTTCACCAAAAATATGTAGCAAAAAAACAAATTGGCCTAAAATGTTAAAAAATTTTGATTTTTAAATTTTTTTGGGGGAATTTCATCTAAAAAATTTGAAAAATATTGTTATTTTTTCGAAATTGTCGCTCTTTTTTTGTTTAAAGCACAAAAAGTAAAAATTGCACAGGTGATCAAATACCACCAAAAGAAAGCTCTGTTTGTGGGAAAAAAGGACATCAATTTCATTTGGGTACAGCGTCGCACGACCGTGTAATTGTCCGTTAAAGTCATGCAGTGCTGAATCGCAAAATAGGGCCTGGTCTTTGAGCAGGAAAATCCTCCGGGGCTTAAGTGGTTAAAGCATGTTATACAGCACAGTGCTTGTGCTGTGTAATTTCCAGCCCACCCCCCCCCCCCCGTATCACCTAAAATACCTGGCTGATCCCACCTGGCTATGTCCTCCCCTCTGCAAACTGACCGTGGTCAGTTTACGTGCCTCCATCATCCACAGCCCTCCTGTCCTCCTCTGTCCTCTCTCCCCCTCCCTCCCTGCCTGTCTGCTCCTGTGTCAGTGCTCCTCCTGCTGCTGTAGTTTCATTTAAAGTTCCATATCCTGTCTACAGTCTGTTTAATAATCCTGTGTGCCCCT
Organism: Pelophylax lessonae; assembly: GCF_965119305.1. NCBI lineage: Eukaryota > Metazoa > Chordata > Amphibia > Anura > Ranidae > Pelophylax > Pelophylax lessonae. Next base: position 544,001,489 of record NC_138772.1, read on the forward strand.
GTGTCTGTGTTTTATAAAAATAAGTCATTCTTTACAGGTTTTCAGAGCGCTGATCGCCGCTCACGTGACCTGCCGCATCTCCCCTCCTCTCCCCCTCCCCTCCTCCTCCCCTCCCGACTGACGACAATGAGGAATCCTCAGTCCCATCCGCTGCAGGCAGATATCAAATGGGGAGAGGAGAAAGCCAACGGGTCACGTGATCGGCGCTCGGCGTTTTGAAAACTGGTAAAGAACGCCTTATTTTTTTAAAACACAGACACAGGGGCACACAGGATTATTAAACAGACCAGACAGGATGGTATAAAGTGGCTTAACAACCACTTTAAAGGGGAAGTTGAGATTCCAGGGGGGTATTTGCCCCCCATTGCCCCTACCTGTGGACGCCCATGGTCCGGAGCACCTGCTGCCCTTTTTCTGCACCCTAGTTCCTGTGATTTTGTGCTTAGTTGACTCTCTTAGCCTTGTGTCCACGTCAAATGGATTTTTGGCTGCAATTCTTCCATGAAGACCATTTCTGGACAGACTCCTTCAGACAGTAGATGGGTGTACCTGGGCCCCACTGGTTTCTGCCAGTTCTGTGCTGATGGCACTGCTGCACATCTTCTCATGTTGAAAGGAAGTAAGCACGATGTGTATTTCATCTGTTGCATTAGGTTTCCCTGGCTGACCACTGCGTCTACGGTCCTCTATGTTGCACTTTTCTTTGCGGTTCTTTAAAAGAGCTTGAACAGCACTTCTTCAAACCCCAGTCTGCTTTGAAATCTTTACCTTGGAGAGACCTTGCTGTTGTAGTATCTTGTGTCTTCTTGCTGAGCTCAGTCTTGCCATGGTGTATGACCTATGCAGGACCAGCCCTACCATGGATCCCGCTGGGTCCAGCGGACCCAGGCTGAACTTTAGGAGGGGCAGCAAATTGATGCCCAAGATTATTTTTTTACAGTTTTTTGTGTCATCAGTTTACGGCGCATTACGAGCGGCATTTCCCCATCTTATACTGCCGCCTGTAGTGAAAACTGAAGGGGGCAGAGCGTCTCCCCCTGGGAACATCCCTCGTGTGATCATGGTGTGCGCAATGGCGTCAGATATCAGCGCACTCCATCTCACGCAGAGTAGGCTGGATCTTCTAGGGTGGTTCTCGTAGCAGACACAGTAGTGACAGTGGGACAGACAGGGGGTGTTCGGTGGACCACTGTGGTTGTGAGTGTGGAAGAAGATAACAGAATATTTAATATTTTCTAAATTTTTTTAAATTTCTAAATTTTATATTTGTATAAAATAATAATGTAGGGGCCTTTTGGTGGGCGTGATTTTTTTTTTTTGTGGGGGCCTTTTGGGGGGTCAGCATTTCATTTTTAGGACCCAGGCAGCACAATGTCTTGGGCCAGCCCTGGACCAGGGACATGAAACTGTCTTCCACAATCTCACCTTAGTAGCAGAGTTTGGCTGTTCCTCACCCAGTTTCAAGCCTCCTACACAGCAGTTTCTGTTTCAGTTAATGTTGGCTCTGTTGGCTCTGAGGAAGAGGATAATCCTCGAAAAGTGTCAGCCAACTTATTGGATCTTCATTTCCTGTGACATGAGTTGACGACTTATGGATGAAATTACGCTGGATTTGTGGTGAGCTTTTATTTAATGGTGAATGTGTGAGTATATTACTTACCACTTTTTATTTGAATAAATATTTGGTCATGAGATAATGAACTGTGTTTCTTTTGTGTGGTTTCAGTGATCTAGACCAGCCTTTCTCAACCAGTGTGCCACCAGAGGTCCTCAGGTGTGCCGTGGGATCATGGGAGAGAAGGGTTGTCAGATGAGCCCGATCTCCCGATCCCCTGCCGATCTGTACATCGGCACTATGAGTCAGCTCCGTCAGTCTCAAAAGTGAAAGTAAAGAGAAGAGGAGTGTGCTGTGCTCTCTGCTTCCCCCTACAGTGCAGTACCCGGCTAAAAAAGAAAGGTACTGTGCTACAATGTTTTAAAGAGTTTTATACGTGTGTGTGTGTGTGTGTGTGTCTGTTTGTTTCTGTATGTATGTGTGCCATCAGAACTGCTTTTGTAGGGCTTGTTTGTGATGGCACCAAGGACTGCTGCTCCTCTGAAAAGCAATCCATGATCAGATCGCTTTTTCAGAGGCATTTAACAGGTGGTAAAGAGGCAATATGTTGCCTCCTCACCACCTGTTTTAAGCCTGAAAAATGCAGCATTACCACACTGCAATCGTGTAATGCACACAGTTGTGGGGTGGTTGCAGTGCAGCCCCTTTCACTCTGGGTATACCTCCAGCTGAAACAACAGCATGTGTACCCCCCCCCCCCCTCAGCTGCTGCCTCTGCATGTGACATGTGACTGCGTGCTATGTGTAGGGCAGCCCATTCATTTTAATGGGCTTCCCTACCCGCAGAAATGCAAGGAATGAAGTCCCCGACCCTTTTTTTCAAATTGTGCCACACCAAAAGCACCCTATGTTTGGAAATCTGTGGGGTACCATTAAGAGTTAATGCCACCCCTAAAGAGCAGGGCATTTGTCTGTGTCAGGAACGAGCACGATTTTGTGCATGTTACGCGACACACAGTAACGTGGACCAAGCCTGGGACAGGGGTGCCTCAAGACTGAAAATACTTTTCAAGGGCACCCCGACTGGAAAAAGGTTGAGAAACACTGATCTAGACTCCCCAGTCTTTTTAGGGCAGCAAGACCGTACTTATCCACTTAGAACCAAGATGGAGATTTAGCTCACGCATGTGGAGAGAATATATATTTCTAAGCGCAGGAGACATTGTGTTTGTGACTTTCTGTTTCAGTTAATGACTGTGTTTCAACCTATATATAAAATTGATGATCATTAGCACCTGCTTGGTATAATAGGTTAATAATATACATGGCTCTAGTCCTACAAAACCCCTGACTTTTTGCAAGTGTACAAGGTGTGCAAGTGTAAGAATCAATGCTGGCTTGAAGCCAAAGGGTGATCACACCAAATATTGATTTGATTTAGATTTTGCTTCTGTTCACTCACTTTGCATTTTATAAATTGATAAAAAATACTAAATTAAAATATATATTTTTTTAAAGCATTCTTACTTTACAGCATTCACTCACACCTGCCTAAAACTTTTGCACAGTACTATATATAAAATGTCTCTGTCTGCCTATAATGGTTTTCTGCACAGAAGAATGTGAATTATCTTTCTCTACAGCTTCCAGCGGAGTTCTGGGGCTGTTTGCCTATTATAAAAATTGTTTCTTGCAGGAAATATATAAATCTCTCACACTGATGAGAAGAAGCCGCCGATATCTCCTTATACATTATGTATGTATGCAGCCTTCAGGGTCTCCGACACCCGTGGCCAGGGGCAGATCTAGAGAACATTGGGTCCCCAATTAACACTCTGAAGCGCCCCCCCCCCCCCCCAGCCCAAAATGTTTGTAAAAACCGAGAAAAGGGAAAACTATTCCAATGTCCGACAATCTGACCGAATAAAAGCCAGACTAAAATATTGTGCAACCCCTGGGCTCGATCTTTCAGCCCGGTCATTGGCTGTATCGTCCTGCTAAATAATTTACATTATAAGAGAGTCTTCATCATTTTATACTTTCTGCAGCTTTTAGCCAATTGTATTATGTGATGTTCGAGCTTCATATTGATTACATTGTATCTTTTTAGTAATAGTAATACATGGTAGCTTTTTTGTTATTGTAGAGTTTTGTTGCATTTGTTGTATAAAGTTTATCATGTTCAGAATTTCAGGTCCCCCCCCCCCCACCTCCCTTGTCTCAGTTATGTTTTTCTCTCCAATTAATGCTGAACTTCAGGAAAAAAGTTTATTTTTTGTTATCTCTATCGATGTCTGTCTAATCAGTGGCTGCATTCAGGACTCTCACTTTTATGCTGCCTGTACAGTAATTTAAGCACTGAGACATATACAGGCACATCTCAGAAAAAATGGAATATCAGCAAAAAAAGTGAATTTATTTCAGTAATTCAATTCAAAAAGAGAAACTCTACATATTTTATATAGATGCGTTACACACAGAGTGATATGTTTCCAGCATTTCTTTATTTTTTGTTCAATGTTATTTTATTAAAAGATGAATAGAAAAAGAATGTACAACAATATAAAAAGTTATATACCAAGTTATACAATATGGTACAAAGATAAAGATCATAAGAAAATTAGCATAGACTAGTTACAATATTATGGCATTTTCACAATCTGATTTTCGGACGTAAAAGAATAATAAAGACCTCCAAAGATTTCCGCATTGAAATATTCCACATAAAAACACAATACACGTTAGGAGGGGAACCCTTGGGGGAATCAAAAATGGAGAAGGATCTGGGAGTCTTGGTAGATGATAGACTAAGCAACAGCATGCAATGTCAAGCGGCAGCTGTCAAAGCCAGCAGAATATTAGCATGCATAAAGAAAGGGATGTATTCCAGAGATAAGACTATAATCCTTCCACTTTATAAAACTCTGGTCTGACCACATCTGGAGTATTCTGTCCAGTTCTGGTCGCCAGTCCTCAGGAGGGATGTGTTGGTGCTGGAGAGGATCCAGAGAAGGGTAACTAAACTGATTAGGGGATTGGAGGACCTTAATTATGAAGAGTGTCTGCAATCGCTTGATTTATTCTCCCTGGAGAAGAGACGCCTGAGAGGGGACATGATAGCAATTTATAAATATCTCAATGGTGATCTCGGCATAGAAAAAAAGCTATTCAGTCGTAGGGGGTGCATGAGGACTCGAGGGCATACATTGCGATTAGAGGAGAAGCGTTTTAACCTCAGGTGACGTGGGGGGTTCTTTACTGTTAGAGCTACAAGATTGTGGAATTCTCTACCCCAAGAGGTGGTTTCTGCGGGTAGTATGGTGGCTTTCAAAAGACTATTAGACGTACATCTCAAGGATCAGAACATTCAGGGGTATGTGAGATGATTACGGCCATACACATCTACACAGGTTGAACTGGATGGACTATTGTCTTTATTCAATCTCAACTACTATGTTACTATGTAACTATGAAATACATGAAAAACATCTCATAGGCCACCAAAAAGCAAATGGACCCATTATATCGGAAAGGATATGGAGACTTGGAGAGTTACGTCAATAACCTCCTTCTCACAGTAGGATATGAGCTTTTAAGGTCATTAGAGATGTTATATACAGTGGGTACGGAAAGTATTCAGACCCCCTTGAATTTTTCACTCTTTGTTATATTGCAGCCATTTGCTAAAATCATTTAGGTTCATTCTTCTTCCTTATGAATGTACACATAGCACCCCATACTGACAGAAAAACACAGAATTGATGACATTGTTGCAGATTTATTAAAAAAGAAAAACTGAAATATCACATGGTCCTAAGTATTCAGACCCTTTGCTCAGTATTTAGTAGAAGCCCCCTTTTGATCTAATACAGCCAGGAGTCTTTTTGGGAAAGATGCAACAAGTCTTTCACACCTGGATTTGGGGATCCTCTGCCATTCCTCCTTGCAGATCCTCTCCAGTTCTGTCAGGTTGGATGATAAACGTTGGTGGACAGCCATTTTTAGGTCTCTCCAGAGATGCTCAATTGGGTTTAAGTCAGGGCTCTGGCTGGGCCATTCAAGAACAGTCACGGAGTTGTTGTGAAGCCACTCCTTCGTTATTTTAGCTGTGTGCTTAGGGTCATTGTCTTGTTGGAAGGTAAACCTTCAGCCCAGTCTGAGGTCCAGAACACTCTGGAGAAGGTTTTTGTCCAGGATATCCCTGTACTTGGCCGCATTCATCTTTCCCTCGATTGCAACCAGTCGTCCTGTCCCTGCAGCTGAAAAACACCCCCACAGCATGATGCTGCCACCACCATGCTTCACTGTTGGGACTGTATTGGACAGGTGATGAACAGTGCCTGGTTTTCTCCACACATACCACTTAGAATTAAGGCCAAAAAGTTCTATTTTGGTCTCATCAGACCAGAGAATCTTATTTCTCACCATCTTGGAGTCCTTCAGGTGTTTTTTAGCAAACTCCATGCGGGCATTCATGTGTCTTACACTGAGGAGAGGCTTCCGTCGGGCCACTCTGCCATAAAGCCCCGACTGGTGGAGGGCTGCAGTGATGGTTGACTTTCTACAACTTTCTCCCATCTCCTGACTGCATCTCTGGAGCTCAGCCACAGCGATCTTTGGGTTCTTCTTTACCTCTCTCACCAAGGCTCTTCTCCCCCGATAGCTCAGTTTGGCCGGACGGCCAGCTCTAGGAAGGGTTCTGGTCGTCCCAAACGTCTTCCATTTGAGGATTATGGAGGCCACTGTGCTCTTAGGAACCTTAAGTGCAGCAGAAATATTTTTGTAACCTTGGCCAGATCTGTGCCTTGCCACAATTCTGTCTCTGAGCTCTTCAGGCAGTTCCTTTGACCTCATGATTCTCATTTGCTCAGACATGCATTGTGATCTGGAAGGTCTTGTATAGACAGGTGTGTGGCTTTCCTAATCAAGTCCAATCAGTATAATCAAACACAGCTGGACTCAAATGAAGGTGTAGAACCATCTCAAGGATGATCAGAAGAAATGGAAAGCACCTGAGTTAAATATATGAGTGTCACAGCAAAGGGTATGAATACTTAGGACCATGTGATATTTCAGTTTTTCTTTTTTAATAAATCTGCAACAATGTCAACAATTCTGTGTTTTTCTGTCAGTATGGGGTGCTATGTGTACATTCATGAGGAAGAAGAATGAACCTAAATGATTTTAGCAAATGGCTGCAATATAACAAAGAGTGAAAAATTTAAGGGGGTCTGAATACTTTCCGTACCCACTGTACATGGGCATTTCTTTCTTTTAATTTTGATGGTTATGGCTTACAGCTAGTGAAAACCCAGAATTCAGTATCTCAGAAAATTAGAATACATACACAAGACCAATAAAAAAAAAAGGATTTTTAATACAGAAATGTTGGCTTATTAAAAAGTATGTCCATGTAAAGTCGATCAGCCCGTGGCACTGCTGAGGTGTTATGGAAGCCCAGGTTGCTTTGATAGCGGCCTTTAGTGCCTCTGCATTGTTGGGTCTGGTGTCTCTCATCTTCCTCTTGACAATACCCCACAGATTCTCTTTGGGGTTTAGGTCAGGCGAGTTTGCTGGCCAATCAAGCACAGTGATGCCATGATCATGTGACCAGGTATTGGTAGTTTTGGCAGTGTGGGCGGTGCCAAGTCCTGCTGGAAAATGAAATCAGTATCTCCATAAAGCTGGTCAGCAGAGTGAAGCTCTAGAATTTCCTGCTAGAGAGCTGCGCTGACTTTGAACTTGATAAAACACAGTGGACCAACACCAGCAGATGACACGGCTCCCCAAATCATCACTGACTGTGGAAACTTCACACTGGACCTCATGCAACTTGGATTCCGTGCCTCTCCACTCCTCCTCCAGACTCTGGGACCTTGATTGCCAAAGGAAATGAAAAACTTTCCACAGTCAGTGATGATTTGGGGAGCCGTGTCATCTGCTGGTGTTGGTCCACTGTGTTTTATCAAGTCTAAAGTCAGCGCAGCCCTCTAGCAGGAAATTCTAGAACACTTCATGCTTCCCTCTGCTGACCAGCTTTATGGAGATGCTGATTTAATTTTCCAACAGGACTCGGCACCGCCCACACTGCCAAAACTACCAATACCTAATTTAATGATCATGGTATCACTGTATTTGATTGGCCAGCAAAGTGGCCTAACCTAAACCCCATAGAGAACCTGTGGGGGATTGTCAAAAGGAAGATGAGAGACACCAGACCCAACAATGCAGACGAGCTGAAGGACGCTATCAAATCAACCTGGGCTTCCATAACACCTCAGCAGTGCCACAGGCTGATCGCCTCCATGCCCTCGCCAAGTATTGAGTGCATACTATACTGTACATGGACATATGTTTCAGTAAGCCAACATTTCTGTATTAAAAAATCCTTTTTTTTATTGGTCTTATGTAATATTCTAACTTTCTGAGATACTGAATTTTGGGGTGTCACTAGCTGTAAGCCATAATCATCAAAATAAAAAGAAATAAATGTTTGAAATATATCACTCTGTGTGTAACGCATCTGTATAAAATATGAGTTTCACTTTTTGAATTGAATTACTAAAATAAATTAACTTTTTGATGATATTCTAATTTTATGAGATGCACCTGTATATACACTATATTACCAAAAGTATTGGGACGCCTGCCTTTACACACACATGTACTTTAATAGCATCCCAGTATTAGTCCGTAGGGTTCAATATTGAGTTGGCCCACCCTTTGCAGCTATAACAGCTTCAGCTCTTCTGGAAAGGCTGTCCACAAGGTTTAGGAGTGTGTCTATGGGAATGTTTGACCATTCTTCAAGAAAGGCATTTGTGAGGTCAGGCACTGATGTTGGAGAGAAGGCCTGGCTTGCAGTCTCTGCTCGAATTCACCCCAAAGGTTTTCTATCAGGTTAAGGTGCTGGCCAGTCAAGTTATTCCACCCCAAACTCACTCATCCATGTCTTTATGGACCTTGCTTTGTGCACTGGTCCAAATCATTTGGTGGAGGGGGGATTATGGTATGCGGTTGTTTTTCGGATGTGTAGCATACCCAAGAAGGACCTGTCTCCTGTCATGACCCATGGCCCTGAATGCACAGCTTCTCCTGCACACTCACCTGCCACTTATTAGGTACACTGCTTGTTAACACAAATTGCTAATCAGCCAATCACATGGCAGCAACTCAATGCACTTATTCATCTAAACGTTGGGAAGAGGACTTTCTAAAGTTCAAACCGAGCATCAGAATGGGGAAAAAAGGGATTTAAGTGACTTTGAACGTAGCATGGTTGTTCCATGTTATGTCCCTCTCTGGGGGGGGGGGGGGGGAAATGACAGGCCTCTGGGTGAACTGGACGAAGTCTTTGATTTTTCCTGTTGACCCCGCGGCCAGGGAGAATGCCCCACCTGATGTTTCTCTACAATGGATAAACAAGTTCAAAAATCTAAGCATTGTAATTTCTCACTCTGCTACTGATTATATACAGTTACATTTGCTACCTACTCTAGTCATTGTCAGGGTGAGGGTGTTGGAACCTCTCTCTCTTCTTGCAAGTCTGCTTACTGCGACTGGTTGAGGAACTGGCCCCTACAGTGGGGGAACGGATGTTGCTGGGACACCTATTCTATGTAAGGAAGGCAATAACTCTAGCCTGGAAAAAACCTACTCCTCCAACAGTATCGGCCTGGATGAAACAGGTCAACCGTGCCATTCCCCTCTATAAGGATACCTACTATAATAGAGGATGCCCAAAGAAATTAGATAAAGTTTGGGGTAAATGGCTTAAGGATGACTCTACAGCAATTGTGTATGAGGTTCCGCTTTAAGGGTTAACTGACAGTTATATTGTTCTGCTCAACAGTTCTATTTTGGCGGGAGGGTGTGCCGACCTTTTGGGGTGTCTTTCCTTTGTACTTACATGTAGTGTATTGTAGAGGGCCTTCCACACACAACACCTTGTATTGCTTTGTATTCTCTTTTGTTTTTTTGTTATTGATGGCCATGCGGGGCACGGGCGGTCTGTATAAGGTTACCCCTGCGTGGGTGATGTTTTTGTTCATAAAACTTCTAATAAAAAGAATTATAAAAAAATAAATAAATAAGTAGAGGCTGTCTGACAAAGTGAAGCACTAACATCATGCCATGATCTAAAGAAAATCAAGAACAGATGAGAAACAAAGTAGTTGACATGTATCAGTCTGGAAAGGGTTAAAGCCATTTCTAAAGTTTTGGGACTCCAGAGAACCACGGTGAAAGCCATAATTCACAAATGGAGAAAACTTGGAACAGTGGTGAACCTTCCCAGGAGCGGCTGGCCTACCAAGATCACTCCAAGAACACAACGACGACTCATCCAGGAGGTCATAAAAGAACCCAGAACAACATCTAAAGAGCTGCAGGCCTTACTTTCCTTAGGTATGGTCCGTGTTCATAATTCAACAATAAGAAAGAGACTGGGAAAAAATGGTGTCCATGGGAGAGTTCCAAGGCAAAAGCCACTGCTGACCAAAAGGAACACAAAGGCTTTTCTCACATTCGCCAAAAAACATCTTAATGATCCCCAAGACTCTGGGCAAATATTCTGTGTACTGATGAGACAAAGTTGAACCTTCTGGAAAGTGTGCGTCCCATTACATCTGGCATAAAACTAACACAGCATTTCTTAAAAAGAACATCGTACCAACAGTCACACATGGTGGTGGTAGTGTGATGGTCTGGGACTGTTTGCAACTTCAGGACCTGGATGACTTGCCATAATTAATGGAACCATGAATTCTGCGCTCTACCAGAAAATCCTGAAAGAATATCCGGCCATCAGTTCCTGACCTCAAAGTGATTGTAAAGCCTTGTGTTTTTAAAAACAAAATAGCAAACTGTTATACTTACCTACTCTGTGCGGTGGTTTTGCACAGGGCAGCCTCCGCTTCTTTGGTCCCTCTTCGCTGCTCCTAGCCCCTCCCTCCTGTCAGTGCCCCCGCGGCAAGCAGTTTGCTATGGGGGCACCTGAGCCGAGCTGCAGCTCAGTGTGTCCATTAAGACACGGAGCTTCTGTTCAGCCCCGCCCCCTATCTCTCCTGATTGGCTAACCAGTGCTTTAAGTGGGCCGGTATGCACTGGTACTTAGTACCGCCACTTCCAAATATGGCTCTTGAGCATACTGCCACCTCTCCGTGCGCCTTAGCGTACCAGTATGCTCATTTTGGACATCTGCGCCCTCAATTGCCCCCCCCCAAGAATATTTCCAACTCCAGAGCCAGACCAGTCACCACCAGTGAGTCCCCCTGCTCCGGAGTCCCAGCCCAGCCTAGAGGGGGGTGCTCTGTGGGGACCCTGATGTGGGGTGGGGGGGAATTTATAGGCTATAATAGAGTACCGGCACCTCTTTTGGGCCACTTAAAGCACTGTGGCTAACTGACTTTGATTGACAGCAGTGGGAGCCAGTGGCCCTGCTGCTGTGTCTCAGCCAAACAGGAGGGAGTCCCGGATGGCCAAGGAACTAGTGGACATTTCTGGATAGAGATGGGGCTAAGGTAAGTATTAGGGGGTTTCCAAAAGACCAAACCTCAGCGCTCACTCTGTTAAGATGGTATTGTTAGCGATGCTGCTCTCCTTCAGCGGGGAAACCCCAAATCACTAAAAACAGAAAGAAAGGAGGGTGCAAACGCCTAGTGCATTACCTTAGACATCTTAAAAAAAATTATTTACAAAAGCCAAGGGCATTCTCACAAACATAGAAGGATAAAATGCATATCAAATGCAAATCCAGTATCGAGGAAGACACATCTCTGTGGTTAGACGCATTTCGGGAGGCACGCACCCTTCCTCAGAGCCTCCTGAAAAGCATCAGCTGTCTAACTGTGTCAGCTGTGATCCAAGAAAAAAAAAAAACACCAGCAAGTCCACCTCTGAATGGCTAAAAAAAAAAAAAAAAAATTAAGGTTGTTGAGTCGCCTAGTTAAAGTCTGGACTTAAATCAGATTGAGATGCTGTGGCGTGACCCTAAACAGGCCATTCATGCTGGAAAACTCCTCAATGTGGCTGAAGTAAAACAATTCTGCAAAGATGAGTGAGCCAAAATTCCTCCACAGCAATGTGAAAGACTCATTGCCAGTTATGGCAAGCACTCGATTGCAGTTGTTGCCTACAAGGGTGGCACAACCAGTTATTCGATTTAGGGGGAAATTACTTTTTTACAAATGGCCAGGCTTGTTTGGACAGCTTTTTTCCTTAATAAATTAAATCATCATTTCAAAAACTGCGTTTTGTATTTACTCGGGTGATCTTCGTGTAATATTAAAATTTGTTTGATGATCTGAATCATTTAGGTGTGACAAATATGCAAAAAAAAAAAAAAATCAGGAAGGGGGCAAATACTTTTTCACAGTACTGTATATGTCATCCACTTAGGGTTTAGATCTATTTTAACTTTTCCCAACTATATCCAAAAATAAAGAACATTATTCTGGGTGGAGTTATCCTTTAACAGAAACCTTTAAATTGATCAGCTGTATTTTCTCTATGGGTTGTTTATATAAAATGATCAGGGGGGGCTCACATCACCAGTCTCCTTCTGAGAATCAGGGCCGGCCTTTGGGGTGTGCGAGCTGTGCGGCCGCACAGGGCACCATGGGCAACAGGGGCGCCGTGCGGTCATCACAGCTCGCAGATGATCAGGCCGCACAGCGGGAGGTAAGCGACGATCGCGGCCTGAAGGTTCAGTGTGGGGGTCTCTGATGTAACGGGGGCTCTATGTGGGGGGGTCTCTGATGTAAGGGGAGCTCTGTGTGGGGGTCTCTGATGTAAGGGGGGCTCTGTGTGGGGAGTCTCTGATGTAAGAGGGGGCTCTGTGGGGATCTCTAATGTAAAGGGGTATTTGATGTAAGGGGGGCTCTGTGAGGGGTCTCTAATGTAAGGGGGGGGCTAAGTTATTAGTGATCATAAAAAAGAAAAGTGAAATAAAGTGCAAAAAAGTGAAAGAAAATGTGCGCGGGGGGGGTCACGCGCGCGGTGGGAGCGCCACAGGATTAGCTCGCACAGGGCGCCTGAACACCTAAGGCCGGCCCTGCTGAGAATGCCAGTTGCTTGGCTGTGTCTGACTTCAACACTTCTGGCTCCCAGACCAGGGACAAGAAGGCTGGAAATATGTCAGAGAAAAGTCACAAATCTTTATCTGTATTGTGAGCCACAGAGTTTTGAAGCCAGAGGATCAGCATGACAGGTATATAGAGAGAGAGAGAGCAGCCTTAGCAATGGCAGTTTACATGACAGGTTCTCTTTAGGTGTTCGTCTCTTCTCATAATAAATTGATTATTCTTTCCTGGTATTTACCTCCCCCCCCCCCTTTCTACCCTGTTTGTTATTCTCACACCTTAATTGCTCTCTTATCTTGTTTTTATCTCAGAGATCAGTCAGCAGTCAGGAGCATTTTGTATAATAAGGTCCCACGCTGCTGATAATACAGCCAATACTGATCCCATCTCTCCCCCGAGGACAGACTCCATCATACACACCGCACACCCGCCATCATGTCCTCAGCAATGTGTCCAAAGGAGCGCAGTCAGCACCACTGAGACAAGCTGCTATGTTCTGATGGGAATACTTGGTCTCCAATCACAATGTAATATTGGCTACAATAAAGAAACAATCTTCATATGAGATGAAATATATTAAGTGATATAACTGAAGGTGTTGTGGGCACAGTATGGCTTAGTGGGTAAGGTAAAGTCTTGTGGGTAAGGTATGTCAGAATGTAAGGTAAGGTTTGGTGGATAAGGTATGTCTTGGAGGTAAGATAAGTTTGGTGGGTAAAGTGTGTCTTAGGGGTTAAGGTCTGGTGGGTGAGGTGTGTCTTAGGGTGTAAGGTAAGGTCTGCTGGGTAAGGAATGTCTTAGGGGGTAAGGTAGGTTTTGGTGGATAAGGTATGTCTTAGAGGTACAGTAAGTTTAGTGGGTACACACCAGAGTTCACAGCTTCCCCCCTTATATCAGAATGCCCCCCTTATATCAGAGTTCCCAGAGCACCCCTTAGATCAGAGTTCCCCTTTACACCAGAGTCTATAGCGTTCCTCCTTATATCAGAGCCCCCCCCCCCCCCTTAAATGTAGGGTTCCCCTTACATCAGAGTTCCCCTTTACATTAGAGTCCACAAAGTTTCCCCTTACAGTGTAAATGGAAATTCTGCAGACTCAGATGTAAGGGGGATCTGGAAACGCTGATTAAAGGGGAATGCTGGGAACTGTGATGTAAGTGAAGGCTCTGCTTACATCGGAGTTTTCCCTTACAACTGAGTCTGCAGAGTCCCCCCTTAGGGGGAGCTGAGAGAGGAATGTCTTAGGGGGTATAATAAGGTATGTCTTAAGGGGTAAGGTAATGTCTGGTGGGTAAGGTATGTCTTAGCGAGTAAGGTAAGGTTTGTTGGGTAAGGTATGTTCTAGGGGGTATAATAAGGTATGTCTTAAGGGGTAAGGTAATGTCTGGTGGGTAAGGTATGTCTTAGGAGGTATGGTAAGGTCTGCTGGGTAAGGTATGTCTTGGGGGTAAGGTAAGTTTGGTGGGTAAGGTATGTCTTAGGGTGTAAGGTAAGGCCTGCTGGGTAAGGAATGTCTTAGGGGGTAAGGTAGGTTTTGGTGGATAAGGTATGTCTTAGAGGTACAGTAACCCTGATTAAAGGGGAATGCTGGGAACTGTGACGTAAGTGGGGGCTCTGGTTACCAGAGACCACCTTACATCAGAGTTCTCCCTTACAACTGAGTCTGCAGAGTCCCCCCTTACAGTGTAAGGGAGCTCTGCGGATTCAGATGCAAAGGCAGAACTCTGCAGATTCAAATGTAAAGGGTAAACTCTGTGGATTCAGATGAAGGGGGAACTCTGTGGATTCAAATGTAAATGGGAACTCTGCAGATTCAGATGTAATGGGAACACTGTGGATTCAGATGTAAAGAGGAACCCTATGGATTCAAATGTAAAGGGGAACTCTACAGATTCAGATGTAAAGGGGGAACTCTGTGGACTCTGACTTAAGGGGGGACTCTTGGGATTAACTCCATTTGATTAGAAGTTTTGTTTAATCACAAAATATATGTATAGTGTAAACTACAAGAAAAATTGCAGAGCCCTACTAAAGTGTTCGAGTTTGGCTTAAAGAAAAGATGGCAACCCTACAGAGGGCACATCTTTACCAGACGCTCCTTCGGGGGTAGCGCTACATAACCATGTAGAGTGGGGCTGCATGTACATAGAGTGTGGTCTGTATGTATGTGAAGCAGGGTCCGTATAGAGGTAGAACAGGGCTGTATGTACATAGAATGAGGTCTGTTGGTACATAGAATGAGGTCTGTATGTGCATAGAACAGGGTCTGTATCATAGGTGTGCGCAGCCTATTGCATTAGGGTGTGCACCCCAAAGCTCAAATACATATGCATGTACGTATGTATATATGCTGCCAGTGTCAGTAGAGTAGAGGATGGTGTAAGAAGGGCAGAGTTTGGTGTCAGTAGGGCAGTGGACCCTGTCAGTCGTTTTTATTAATTTATTTTTTTATTATTTTTTACAATTTTATTTTTTCAATTACTCTTTATATTTTTTTTTAGGAGCCCCGTTAGGGGGTTTTGGTGAAATATCAGGGGTCTAAACAGGGGGAATCTGCAGCACACAGGGTGATTAGGGTAGGGTGACCAGCAGGGCTGGTGCTAGACTATTTTGCGCCCTAGGCAAGACCAGCTACTTGCCCCTCCACCCCGCCCCGAGGGAGAGGGGGAGGGTTGAGGGAGGGCTGAGATAGAGGGAGGGGAGAGGCTGGACTGAGAGAGGGGGGCTGAGAGAGGGAGGGCTAAAAAGGGGGAACTGGGAAAGAGAGGGGACTGAGACAGGGCAGGCTGAGAGAGAGGAGGGCTGAGACAGGGAGGGGAGAGTGAGGGCTAATAGGGGGGCTTAGCGAGGGAGGGAAGCGAGAGGGCTGAGAGGGGGGGCTGAGAGAGGGAGGGCTGAGGGAGGGGGCTGAGAGAGGAAGGAGGCTGAGAGAGGGAGGGGGCTGAGAAAGGGAGGGCTGAGAGGGAGGGGAAGTCTGAGAGAGGGGAGGGCTGAGAGAGAGGGGAGGGCTGAGGGAGAGGGGGCCTGAGAGAGAGGGGAGGGCTGAGAGAGAGGGGATGGGGGCTGAGAGAGAGGGGGGCTGAAAGAGAGGGGGCTCAAAGAGAGGGGGGCTGAGAGAGGGAGGGGAGGAGGGGGCAGACAGACAGGGGGGCTGAGAAAGAGGGGGGTGAGAGAGAGGGAAGGCTGAGAGAGAGGGAGGACTGAGAGAGCGGAGGGCTGAGAGAGGGGGGAGCTGGGAGAGGGAAGGCTGAGAGGGAGGGGAGAGGGAGGAGAGAGGGGGAGCTGAGAGAGGAATGGCTGAGAGTAAGGAAGGCTGAGAGAGAGGGGGGCTGAGAGAGAGGGGAAGTCTGAGAGAGGGGAGGGCTGAGGGAGGGGGGGCTGAGAGAGAGGGGAGGGCTGAGAGAGAGGGGATGGGGGGCTGAGAGAGAGGGGGGCTGAAACAGAGGGGGGCTGAGAGAGGGAGGGGAGGAGGGGGCAGAGAGACAGGGGGGGCTGAGAAAGAGGGGGGATGAGGAAGAGGGGGGTGAGAGAGAGGGAAGGCTGAGAGAGAGGGAGGACTGAGAGAGCAGAGGGCTGAGAGAGGGGGGAGCTGGGAGAGGGAGGGCTAAAAGAGAGGGGGTGGGGCTGAGAGAGGGGGGCTGAGAAAGGGGGGCTAAGAAAAGGGGGCACTGATATAGAGAGAAAGGAGAGTAAGGTGGGAGATGAGAGAGACCCCTATCCCTGTCCCTATCTGCAGTCCCTCCTGTGTTACATTGTCCCAGTCTCTGTCTGCAGATGTGCAGGCCAGATCTTTGTATGATGATGGATGGTACCTTCAAGACCATGATGCCAGTCTGTCTGTTTGATCTGCTTTGATCCTTCCAGTTCCACTGGATTCTGCAACAGCCTGCGCCTCTTGCCTGTCTTCTGTTACAGCTCTGTGCCCCCAGTCAGCCTGTCCTCCTGGTCTGGGCCTCAGATTAGAGCGAAGAGGAAGTTGGACCTGTCAATGCTCTGGAAGCCCGGGGTACGCTGCGACCGCTGCGTCTCGCCTCTTTAGGGGGCGAGGTTAAGGAGGAAGCGGCCGCCGTGGAACTCTTCTCCCAAATCCCAGGCTCTCAGACCTATCTGCCCATGGCTGGCCCCTCTTTGATCACTGCTGTGTGGCGATGAATGCCCAGCCACCTGCACACCAAGTGCTGTTGATTGCTGCCGCGCCGCCACAGACAGGGCCAATCGTAGAAAGCCAGGTAGAGGAAGAGGCACACTGAAAAGCTCCAGGCGCCCTCTCCTCCCAGTGGAGAGTAGGTAAGCCAGCGGCCGTGGCTGCACCCTAGGCAGCACTGCGCCCTAGGTGGCTGCCTAGTTTGCCTAGCGGTAGCGCCGGCCCTGGTGACCAGATATCCCTGGTTTCCGAGGGACAGTCCACGGACTGAGGACACTGTCCCCGGACCAAGTCTGTCCCCGGTTTTGTCCCACAGATTGCAGGGCCAGACTGGCCTACCAGGATAACTGTAAATTTCCAGATTTGAGGGCAGCGGCCCCTGATTTTTTGGGGATCTGGAGATTGCCAAGGGCACTGTCCATAATAACTTGACATCTGATTGACAGTATTTCCCTTCTTGTTGCTGGTATGTTTTGTGTTGCTGGTGTTGTTGGAGGCAGGACACGCTATTCCTAATGACCTCATCGACTTGTAGCCCCACCCAGTGCTGGCTGTGGAGGGGAGGGATCTGTGTATAGAGGATATATAAATGGTGCCTTCAGTTAGTTGGATTAGCTCTGAGGAAGGGAGCATGTCTCCTGAAACACGTCAGCTTTCCAAACCCAGAGATGCATGACCCTCGTCACTGGAGTTGTATTTAACATGTATTTTAATTCTTTTTTTTCTTACTATGTTTTTGGCTATTTCAATAAATTTCCAAGGTGTCTTAGGTAATGCACTAGGCGTTTGCGCCCTTTTTTTTTTCTGCTTTTAGTGCATTTGATTATTTATGTTCCTACGCGTTGTTACCATGCAATCCCACACTGTTCTGAATTGTTAATTTATATTGTTATTGTTGAACCAAAATTCTTTAGTAAGAATAAAATACAAAATATGCATTGAAAATTTGTTTCTCTATTTTATCTTTTTAACATTTGGTAGTCATATCCCCAAAAATTTTAAGAAGTATCTTTTTTTTTTCATCTCATGGACGAAAATAACGTATATATCATACAATCATTCCATAAACACATCCCACATATATCATTTGAGGAAAACATGCTTATAAAATAGTTTACCATTTGCAAATAGAAAAAAAAAATATGTCCCCAGATTTCCTTTTAAAAAGCTGGTCACCTTAGATTAGGGTGTGCCCAGGCACACCTGGCACACCCTGGGCGCACACCTATGGTCTGTATGTAGGTAGAAAAAAGAGGAGCAGGGAAATTGATTGTGACTTTAAATGAGGAAATGACAAAGGTAGGGTCATATACCTTCATCCCTAGGCCAATTTGAATAAAAACAAACAGCCACAGCTCCCAGAAATGACCTTCCCTATGCACCTATCAATCCTATACCCACAGATGATCCAGAGGAAGGCAAAAAAAACCCCAGCAAAGCATGGTCCAATTTGTTACAGCAGGGGAAAAAAAATTCCTTCCTGATCCCATGAGAGGCAATCGGATATTTCCTTGATCAACTTTACCTAACAAAATTTTAGTACCCACCTATATTAAGTACACCCAGGAAATAATCCAGGCCTTTTTTAAAGCAATCTAGTTATAGTTATACATATCGTACCCTTAGTTGTTCTGAAAGTACCACAAGGGTTATTTGCCCTTTCCATTTTTTTTCCTTTTTTCGGCCTACTGGCATACTATATTAATCATTTTGTATCTCATTGTAGATACGTACATATATACTCTTCGCATCTGCTCCTGATGAGGGAACATATTCACGAAACGCGTAGAGCTGTTTTGGATGCAATGCTCCAACTACCATGTGCTTATTACCAGATTACTTTCATGAAATATTATTTTTAATCATTATTTATCCCATGGTTTTATCTTGCTGCTAGACTAGAGAGACACTTAGGTCATCTTTGATATCAGTATGTGCAATCATGTTATGTTTTGAAAAAATATGTGGACGTTTAAGAATTATATGTTATCTACAGTATCTCACAAAAGTGAGTACACCCCTCACATTTTTGCAAGGGCTGTTCTGAGTGAAACCTGTCCTGTTAAACTGCTGTATGGTCTTGGCCACCGTGCTGCAGCTCAGTTTCAGGGTGTTGGCAATCTTCTTATAGCCAAGCCCTAGGCCATCTTTATGTAGAGCAACAATTCTTTTTTCAGATCCTCAGAGAGTTCTTTGCCATGTGGTGCCATGTTGAACTTCCAGTGACCAATATGAGAAAGTGAGAGCGATAACACCAAATTTAACACACCTGCTTCCCATTCACACCTGAGACCTTGTAACACTAACGAGTCACATGACACCTGGGAGGGAAAATGGCTAATTGGGCCCAATTTGGTCATTTTCACTTAGGGGGTGTACTCACTTTTGTTGCCAGCGGTTTAGACATTAATGGCTGTGTGTTGAGTTATTTTGAGGGGACAGCAAATTTACACTGTTAGAGCCGGTTCACACTAATCCGACTGGTCAGACGAATTGGTCGCCTGACAAGTAGCTTCCAATGCTGTGCAATGGAACCGTTCTAATCAGAGCGACTCATGTCACTCTGACTTAGAAAAAGGTCCCTGCACTATTTTTTGGCAAAGTCAGAGCAACTTGCATTGACTTCTATTATGAGAAGTCGTTGCAAGCCGCGCTGAAGTCGCACGGCACGGACGACTTCATTAGTCGCCCGAAGTCGGGGCGACTGACTCGGATTAGTGTGAACCGACTCTAATACAAGATGTACACTCACTACTTTACATTGTAGCAAAGTGTCATTTCTTCAGTGTTGTCACATGAAAAGATAGAATAAAATATTTACAAAAATGTGAGGGGTGTACTTACCAGCAATCATTTATTAATTTGATATTACTATGTTATGATGTTACGTGTATATTGATGAATTAAATGTGATGCTGTATATTTTTATGGTGTTAGGACCTTATGTGTACATATAATAAACATCTATGTGAGATTATTAATTTATCTAATTCTCTTGGATTGCACCCACGGGTTTCATCTAAAGTCCCAATCTTCCCTTTGCAGGAATGTGCGGCTTTCCCCGCAGCTGACGCTTTATCTCATCACTTTGATGTGACAGCTCGCCAGTCGCCACGTCCCTGTGTAAAGTGTACAAAATCCTCCAACCCCGGGGCACCCGGACCAAACGACCAAAGGTACGGAGCGGAGGGCCCAATACATATCTTTACCATGAACAGTATGTCAATCATTGTGAACAAGTATATAATTCTGCCACCTTTATCCCCGTCACAGCAAATAGTTCATGAATGTGTTATCAGATATATTTTTTTATGTTATACGCAGCATGCTTAGTAATGTGTCAGTGTAACAATTCCAGGTATTTATTCCTCCTGACAATGCCTTCATCTGCCTTTCTCTCCAGAAGGACGGCATCATCTTTGTTCGGATGACAAGATGTCTGACACAGAGCAGCCCCCTGCTGAAGCCTGTCACCTTGGAACTTGGTACAACGTTACAATGTGCAGTCTGAGAAATCACTGGAGGAGGGGGACTGAGAGAATGCTTCCTTGTGCCTGCAGTTGACTGATGACATCATCCAAGCCTAGGCAAAGTTACTGACTTGAGCTCGAAGATGGTTTTCATTAACCGCTTTACGACCACCCGCCGCAGTTATACGCTCCTGGGCAAACCGACGTAGCTATACGTCGGTCGCGTGCAGAAGGCTAGGGGGCGAGCACGCGCCGCCAACGGCGCGCTCACGCTCGTCAGCGGGGAAGCCAATGCAGTTGGCAGGCGGCTCCGTTTGCCGCCTGACACCCGCGATTGTTCCCCGCTGAGAGAGAAGGACGGTCGGCTGTTGTAAACACAGCTGACCGTTCTTCTCCCTGGAATGATCATAGTTACATAGTAGGTGAGGTTGAATAAAGACAATAGTCCATCCAGTTCAACTTGTGTAGGTGTGTGTGGCTGTAATCATCTCACATACCCCTGAATGTTCTGATCCTTGAGATGTAAGTCTAAGAGTCTTTTGAAAGCCACCATACTACCCGCAGAAACCACCTCTTGTGGTAGAGAATTCCACAATCTTGTTGCCCTAACAGTAAAGAACCCCCCGCGTTGCCTGAGGTTAAAACGCTTCTCCTCTAATCGCATTGTATGCCCTCGAGTCCTCATGCAATCCCTTCGAATGAACAGCTTTTTTTCTAAGCTGGGATCCCCATTAAGATATTTATAAATTGCTATCATGTCTCCCCTCAGACGTCTCTTCTCCAGGGAGAATAAATCGAGCGATTGTAGACGCTCTTCATAGTCAAGGTCCTCCAATCCCCTAATTAGTTTAGTTGCCCTTCTCTGGACTCTCTCCAGCTCCAACACATCCCTCCTGAGGACTGGTGACCAGAACTGGACAGAATACTCCAGATGCGGTCGGACCAGAGTTTTATAAAGTGGAAGGATTATAGTCTTATCTCTGGAATGCATCCCTTTCTTTATGTATGCTAATATTCTGTTGGCTTTGGCAGCTGCCGCTTGACATTGCATGCTGTTTCCTAATCTATCATCAACTAAGACTCCCAGATCCTTCTCCATTTTTGATTCCCCCAAGGGTTCCCCTCCTAACGTGTATTGTGTTTTTATGTTTTTAGTCCCCAAGTGCAAAACCTTACACTTCTCTACGTTAAACCTCATTTGCCATGTCGTTGCCCACTCTGTTATTTTGTCCAGGTCATTCTGTAGGATATCTGCTTCATGTTGTGAAGTTATTGCCCTGCCCAATTTTGTGTCATCTGCAAAAACTGATATCGAACTACTGATCCCGACCTCAATGCTGTTTATGAATAAATTGAACAAGGTTGGTCCCAGGACTGAGCCCTGGGGCACCCCGCTTACTACCTCAGACCAGTCTGAGTATGCGCTGTTTATTACCACCCTTTGGACACGCCCTTTTAGCCAGTTCCGTATCCTAGAGCAAACCCTGCTATCGATACCTGCAGACCTTATTTTATAAATTAAGCGCTTGTGGGGAACTGTATCAAACGCCTTAGCGAAATCCAAGTACACCACATCCACTGGTCTCCCCCTATCTAGCTCACAGCTCACCTCCTCGTAGAATGTTAGGAGATTGGTTTGACAAGAACGCCCATTTGTAAACCCGTGCTGATTACTGCTGATGATGTTGTTGTCTTTAGCAAACTCTACGATATAGTCCCTTATCATCCCCTCCAGAAGTTTACATACTACTGATGTCAAACTGACAGGCCCATAATTTCCCGGGATATGCCTCTGGCCCTTTTTGAATATTGGAATCACGTTAGCTTTCTTCCAATCCCCTGGTACATCTCCTGTCCTAATACTGTCAGCAAAGATCAGGAACAGTGGTCTCGATATAACTTTACTGAGTTCCTTGAGTACTCTCGGATGTACGCCATCCGGGCCTGGTGATTTGTTTGTGTTAAGTTTATCCAGCCTTTCCCTGATTTCCCCCTCTGTTAGCCATAGTGGCAAGTCCTGTGTATTACTACTGACTATACAGTCATGGTCAGTGTACCCCTCCGTTTCCTGTGTAAAGACTGACGAGAAAAAAGCATTCAGCACGGTTGCTTTTTCAGTGTCCTCTGTAACCATCCTCCCATCATCGTTAATTATGTGTGCAATATGCTCTGCCTTAGTTTTTTTGCTGTTGATATATTTAAAGAATTTCTTTGGGGTTTTTTTACTATCCTCCGCTATTTGTCTCTCAAAGTTGATTTTAGCCATCTTGATTTCTTGTTTACTTTTCTTATTTGCCTCCTTGTATTGCTCGAAAGCCGATACTGTGCCCTCTGATTTATACTTCTTGAAGGCCAATTTTTTCCCCCTAATAAGTTTTTTGACGCTACGGTTTAGCCAGCCAGGTTTGGCTTTGTCTCTTCTAAATTTATTTCACATAGGAATGCACTGCAAGATGCCTTTGCCTAATATGTTCCTAAAGCATTCCCATTTTTCCTCTGTGGTCAGGGATCCCAGGGTTTGGTCCCAGTTTACCCTTTCCATCAATGAGTACAATTTTGGAAAGTTTGCCCTTCTGAAGTTTAGGGGTCTTATGTTCCCCACTTGCCTTGTTATATTGTTATTTACACTAAATGTGATCATCCTGTGATCGCTAGAGCCCAGGTTGTCCTGGACTCCTACCTCCGAGATTATGTCTGGGTCATTAGTGATCAATAGATCCAGGACTGCATTTTCTCTGGTAGGGGAATCCACCAACTGTGACATGTAATTATCCTGTAAGGTTTCCATGAATAGACGGGCCTTCTGTGAGTGTGCAGTCCCCTCTTCCCAGTCAATGTCGGGATAATTGAAGTCCCCCAATACGATGACAGATCCCAATTTTGCCACTTTACCCATTAGTGCTAAAAATTCCAGCTCTACCTCCTCCCCTTGGTTAGGTGGCCTATAACAAACCCCCACAATTACTTTCCCCTTTTCTCCTTCCCTATGGAGTTCAACCCACACAGATTCTAAATCCATGCTCATCCCATCCGTAATGTCACTCCTTTCTATCACCTTTATATTGTTCTTGACATAGAGACATACCCCTCCCCCTCTTTTTCCTACCCTGTCCTTCCGGTACACCGAATACCCTTGGATATTGGCCAGCCAGTCATGTGAGGGGTCGAACCAAGTCTCTGTTATTCCCACAAGGTCTATGTCCTCCTCATGTACTAACATTTCCAACTCATCCATTTTATTAGCTAGGCTCCTGGCATTAGCATATACCCCTCTTAGTTTTACGGAAGTTAAACGTGATTGGCGGTTATGTTTATTCCGGTTTGGTCTGAGATTTTCCCGCACAGACCTGCCAATTGACATTGTGGACCTACTGTCGCTGCTGACACTACAGCTGCCTTCTGTCCTCTGCTCCCTCCTGACTGACTCTACTTCTGAGCCCTCCCCCCCGTCTCCTAGTTTAAAAGCCCCTCCAACTTGGCGGCCATCTTTCTCCCCAAAAGAGCTGTACCGTCCCCATTAAGGTGCAGCCCATCCTTACTAAAGAGCTGGTAGCCGACTGAGAAGTCAGCCCAGTTCTCCAGGAACCCAAACCCCTCCTTCCTACACCAATTCCTCAGCCACTTGTTAAGTTCCCTAATCTCCTTCTGCCTCTCCTGTGTGGCTCGAGGTACAGGCAGTATTTCAGAGAAAACCACCTTGGAGGTCCTTTTCCTCAATCTATTACCTAAGTCCCTGAAATCATTCTTAAGGATCCTCCACCTACCTTTAACTTTGCCTTCTATATAGGAACACAGGTCTCTATGGTCATTTCACAAGCCACACACCCCCCACAGTTAGAATCACTCCCCTAGGCTCACATTTAACCCCTTGATCACCCACACTGTTAACACCTTCCCTGCCAGTGTCATTATTACAGTAACAGTGCATATTTGTAGCACTGATTACTGTAGTAATGTCACTGGTCCCCCCAAAAATGTCAAAAATGTCAGTTAGGGGTCCGATCTGTCCACCGCAATGTCGCAGTCCCGCTAAAAATCGCAGATCGCCGCCATTACTAGTAAAAAAAAACAAAAACCGATAAAAATGACATAAATCTTTCCCTTAGTTAGTAGTCGCAATACCTTTTGCGCAAACCAATCAAAATACGCTTATTGCGATTTTTTTACCAAAAATATGTAGCAGAAAACAAATTGGCCTAAAATGTTAAAAATTTTGATTTTTAAATTGTTTTTTTTTTTTTGGGAATGTTATATAGCAGAATGTGAAAAATATACAGTAGGTTTTTTTTTTTCCAGAATTGTTGCTCTTTTTTTGTTTGTAGCGCAAAAAACAAAAATCACAGACGTGATCAAATACCACCAAAAGCTCTATTTGTGGGGAAAAAGGACATCAATTTTATTTAGGTACAACGGCACAATTGTCAGTTAAAGTAACGCAGTGCCGAATCGCAAAAAATGGCCTGGTCATTAAGGGGGCAAATCCTTCCGGTCCAGAAGTGGTTAATAACAGAAACAGCTTTTCCAAAAAAAACAGAATTTTTGTAAAATCGTACCGTAAAATTCCTTTCTCTGAGTCCTCCGACAGTCCCTGCCCACTCATACAGTCTTCACTAATGGGGTATTGACTCCATCTCCACAGGAGTTTCTAGGCAAAAGACTTGTAAAAGAACAATACATCTACATAGTCACACCCATGGGGGCTGTCCTTCTAGTTCAATACCCCCTTGCAATAGCCATCCCAACTCAGTTTGGTCGCAAGCAGTGATAGTTTACAAAAAAACCCAAAAAGAGGGGCGGGGCGGCGACTGTCGGAGGACTCAGAGAAAGGAATTTTACGGGAAGATTTTACAAAAATTCAGTTTTCTCTTACGTCCTCCGACAGTCGCCGCCCACTCATTCAGTCTTCACTAATGGGGATGTCCCAAAGCAGTGTAGACAGCCAGGAACTCGTACCGCCCAGGGTTCCCTATGGCACTGCCGCACAGAGAACTTTGCGGCCAAAGGAGGCATCAGCTGACACCAGAACATCAATTTTATAGAATTTTGAAAAGGTGTGCACCGACGACCAAGTCGCAGCCTTGCACACCTGGGCCACTGATGCCTGATGCCGGAAGGCCCAGGACGCACTCACCGACCTTGTAGAATGCGCCTTGACAGGGAAGGGAGGAACCTGTTCCCGCAATGAATAGGCCTGTACAATGGTCTTTCTGATCCATTTGGCAATGGTTCCGAGGTCCCTCAGGAAGGAAAAAGAGAGAATACGATTTCCGAAAGGATTCAGTCGACGACAGGTAAACCCTGATCGCCTGGACAACATCCAAGGAGTGCAAGGCAACCTCCTTTAGATGCTTAGGGTTCGCACAAAGCGAAGGTAAAACAATGTCCTCATTCAGGTGGAAGTCCGAAACCACCTTTGGCAAAAAGGACGGATTAGGTCGCAAGACCACCTTATCCCTATGAACCACCAGGTAAGGGGAACGGCAAGACAACGCCGCCAACTCCGACACTCTGCGAGCAGAAGTGATTACCACCAGAAAGGCAACCTTTTTAGACAGCAGAGGTAACGAGATTTCCCTGATGTTTTCAAACGGGGAACGTTGTACCACGGGCAGAACCAAGTTCAAGTCCCATGGAGGTAAGGGCTCCCTTCTGGGAGGGGCCAAGTGACGCACACCTTGAATGAAGGTGCGAATCAAGGAATGAGACGCCACAAGGTGCTGAAAAAGAACAGCCAGTGCAGAGACCTGGCCCTTAAGCGTGGCCAACGCAAGGCGCTGGTCCACACCAGACTGGAGGAAAGCCAACACTCTCGCCACCGAGTAAGAACGAGGAGAGAAGCCCCTGGACTCGCACCAGGCAAAATAAGCTTTCCATGTACGGTAATAAATCTTACCAGACGAGGCTTTTCTAGCCTTGATCAAAGTAGGAATGACCTCTGAAGAGAGACCCCTACCGTTAAAGCCAGCGACTGTAAAGCAGGATGGAAGATCGGTCCCTGAGACAGAAGATCTTCTCGCATTGGCAGCCGCCACGGAGGCTCGACGGCCAGGTGAACGATGTCCGCGTACCAGGACCGGCGTGGCCAGTCCGGCGCCACCAGAATCACCAGATTTGGTTCCGAGGCCAACCTGCGAAGGAACCTGGACAACAACTGAATCGGAGGAATGGCATATATCAGATGATACTAATACCAAGGCACCACCAGCGCATCCAAGGCGTCTGCCAGTGGATCGCGCATTCTTGCCACGAACCTTTCCACCTTGTTGTTTAGCCGAGACGCGAACAGATCCACATCCGGGGATCCCCTCTTCGCACACAGCATTTGAAAGACCTCCGGGTGTAGGGACCATTCCCCCTGGTCCAGGGTCTGGCGGCTCAGATAATCTGCCTGCCAATTCTTTACACCCGGAATGTGAACTGCCGAGACCACCGGGACATGAGTCTCGGCCCAAGACAGAATGCTGGTCACTTCCTGGGCCGCCCGGGCACTCCTGGTGCCCCCTTGGTGGTTTATGTACGCCACCGCAGTGGCATTGTCCATCTGCCCCCCGTACAGGATGGCCCTGGAGACGATCCGACCAATGGATCAGGCACAGCCTGATTGCTCTTAACTCTAAAATGTTTATCAGGAGGGAGGATTCCTCCGCCGACCAAGTGCCCTGGGCAGACAGAATGCCACCCCAGCCCGACAGGCTGGCATCTGTGGTTATCACCGTCCACAGAATTGGCCGGAAAGATTTTCTGTCCGACACCGCCGGGGACTGAAGCCACCACAAGAGGTCCATTCTGGTCTGGCGACTCAGAGACACTTTCAGGTCCAAGGACTGAGGCAATCTGCCCCACCTGGCCAGGATCTCCGCTTGAAGACATTGCGTGTGAAACTGTGCAAACGGTATCGCCTCGAAGGCTGACACCATCAACCCCAGGGACCGCATACAGGTCCTGAGTGATGAGGATTCGTTGTCCCTGAGGGACCTGACCTCGTTCTGTAAGGTCCGGAGCTTGTCCTCTGGCAAGAACACCTTTGCTTGAGCAGAGTCCAGAACCATTCCCAGATACGGGAGACAAACCGAAGGCGACAAGGTCGACTTCTGAATGTTGATGGTCCACCCAAACTCCTGGAGCGTCTGGACCGTAGTGGACAGATCGCACAGCAGGCTCTGACTGGCACTCGATCTTAACAGGAGATCGTCCAGATAACCCAAGACCGCAATGCCCTTTGCCCGCAACAGGCCCAGAACAGGCGCCAACACTTTGGTAAAGACCCTTGGAGCCAAAGCGAGACCGAAAGGTAACGCCACAAACTGGTAATGATCCTCCACGATAGCGAATCGGAGATACCTCTGATGACCCTTGAAAATGGGGATGTGCAGATACGCATCCTTTAGGTCCTTGAGGCCACCACCGAGCGGAGTGATTCCATGCGGAATTTTCGAACACGCATGAAGCGGTTCAGCGCTTTCAAGTCCAGAATCGGACGCACTTTGCCCTCTTTTCTGGGCACAGTGAACAGATTTGAATAAAAACCCCGAAACCTGTCCCGATGAGGCACCGGGACGACAACCCCCTGGGCGAGAAGATCCTGCACCGCCTGATGTAGGTCCTGCAACCACTCTGGGGTCAAATGAAGATTTGAGGGAAAGAATATGTTTGCCGGCCGTGAAAGAAATTCGATCTTGTACCCTGACCAAATGATTTCCTGAACCCACCTGTCCGTGAATCGGAGCAGCCAAGGTTGGAGGAAACCGCGCAAACGTCCCCCCACCCCTGAAACGGGTGAGGGCGCCCCTTCAGGCAGAGGCGGACTGAGCCGCCGACCCAACCTGGCCGGATTTTTGTTTGCCGAACCAGGGCTTTTTCTGGCCACCTTGGCCATTGAAGGGTTTTCCCTTGTTCTGCGCCGTGAAGGCACGAAAGGACCCCTGAGTAGGTTTAAAGGAGGGGGCCTGCTTACCGCGGAAAAACTTACCCTTAGGGTTCTGGGGCAGTAAAGTGCTCTTACCCCCAGTGACTCCTTTAACCAATTCATCCAAGGATTCCCCAAAAAGGCGAGACCCCGCATAGGGGATATCAGCCACCGTCTTCCTGGATTTTTGGTCAGCCGACCAGCATTTTAACCAGATTAAGCAACGGTTAATCACAGCGACACTGGACAGGCGTATCGCCAAAGGGGCCTCATTTAGAGCCGCATCGCACAAATACATGACCCCACGATAGATCTGATCCACCATCTCCACTATAGTGGGAGGGGCAGAGTCGGCCACGAGGGTGCGTTTGAGCACCTTGGTCCAATCCGCCACAGCCTGAGCCACCATCACAGAGGCAAAAATAGGCTTGAGCATGGAACCCGCCACCATGTAGGAGTGTTGGGCAAGAAATTTCAGCCTCCTATCCGTAGGGTCCCTAAACACCGGAGAGTCCTCGGCAGGGAGCAGGGTAGCTTTGTTCAACCTGGCCACCGTGTGATCCACTTGAGGAGGCACACACCAGCACGCCACCGTAGTAGCCGCAAAAGGGTAGAGAAGTTGAAACTTCTTAGGCAACACGAAGGTGTGTTTTAAATTACGCCATAGCTCATTCACCTTATGGTGAAACTCTGCGGGGCAAGGAAAAACCTGCGCCATCTTGCGGGTCCTGTGTGTACCAAAAGAGGACACAACGCCCGGAGGAGTGGGCTCATCCTCCAAATGTAGTGTTTCCTTTACTGCTAGGATCAACTCATCCATAGCTGCGCGTTCATCGGGCGACCCAGGGGGGAGTCATCCACCCCTGCAACCTCCTCCTCCCCCTCAGACTCTTGCGGGTCCTGAGAGGAGCGAGACCCCGAAAGGGCCACACTACCTACAGCAACCATATCACACTCAGAATCAGAAGAAAAGGAAATTCTAGGCCTTTTCCTAGCAGGACGTTCAGACATCAGCACATCCATTTTTGACACCAAAGTTGCCACAACAGCAGCCAAATTAGTGACTGTAGAGGATTAGAAGCGCTGCGGACCCCCACAGCACACCGCTACAGAGACCGCGAAACACAGACCCCCCCGCAGGGACAAAAACTGACCAGGAAGATTGCACAAAGCAGGAAAGGAAAAGAACAGCAGGACAGAACCCCACAGTGTGTTACCAGCTTCTTCGGCCGGCTCTGTGAGAAACCTACCCCTGTCTCGTCTGATGCCTCAGATTCTGATCCTGAGCCAGTCGCTGCTGCTGTGGGTTCCTCCTCTGGGGCTGCTGTCTCGCGCCCTGTCTCCTCTGATAGTGAGGATGACCTTTCTGCCTCCGCCATAGCGCA
Organism: Pelophylax lessonae; assembly: GCF_965119305.1. Lineage (NCBI taxonomy): Eukaryota > Metazoa > Chordata > Amphibia > Anura > Ranidae > Pelophylax > Pelophylax lessonae. The sequence continues at coordinate 544,031,028 of NC_138772.1, forward strand.
AGGAAGTTATGTCAACGCAGGAGGCTGAACTAGGCTGCAGGCCAAGGAAAAATGGATGCCTATTGAAACTAATGGGAGGCTTCGGCAAGATGGCCGCCGACATGTGCTCTGAACGATCGAATGCCACACGCATGATGGCGCCGCAAGGCGCCAAAATCATTACATAGCATGCTGTATAAACGCCCATAATGAAGCCAGACATGCTGCCCACACTTAAAGAGGAAGTAAACCCTCCTCAGGAAGTTGTACCTATAGGTAAGCCTATGATAAGGCTTACCTATAGGTACTGTAAATATCTCCTAAACTTGCACCGTTTAGGAGATATTTACCTTTAATGGAGCCAGTGACGTCATTGGCGCATGCGCTCTGAAGGAACGGCTGATCGTGCCGTTCCTTCAGAGCCCCGTGCCGTGACCGTCGGCTCCCGCGCGCGTGCGCGGGAGTGACGTCACCGCGGCTCCGGCCAATCAGATGGCCGGATGCTGCGATCCCGGAAGACGGGCGACATGTCATGTCGCCCGTCATACAGGTAAGAGAGCGGCACGGCGGGGGCTCGTTCTAAGGTAAGTATTTCATAATGAGCTAGTATGCGATGCATACTAGCTCATTATGTCTTTCTATTGCAGGTTGTAAAAAAAAAAAAAATTTTTAAAACGAGTTTACAACCTCTTTAAAATGGCGGACCGGCAGTTTTTAACCCCGCAGCGGCCGCCGCATGTGTCTGCACCTCCAAGCACCCAAAGTGACCTTAGGAGAAGGACCCCCAAAACCCCACACAGCACTGCTGTGAGAGAATAAAATCCCTGCAGGGACCTGATCAGGGAGCCCAAAAAAGCACAGACATAGGGGATACCACAGACACACAGGACTGCCGACCCCAGACAGAGGCCCCACACAGAATGTACTTACCTGTACCCGATGGCGTGGGGTGCCTCTTATCAAGCGGGAAACCGCCCACCCTCAGATGGCAGGGGAGTGCCGCCAGCCAGAACGCAGGACACTATTAGTGCACTGACGAACCTATGCTGTGTCCAGTGAGGTAGCCACCTCACATGGCTGCATCCCTGATGGACAGGGATGGGTCGTTTGTGAGGCCAGGGCGAACACATAGCCTGCGAAACGCTCGATGGCGGGCTGGGATTCCATCTGACCCTCTGTCCTGGAGAACCAGGACGGTCAGTCCGATTCCCGGCTCCGCAAACGCCGTCTTCATCTGAAGATCCATTAAACAGCGCTGACAAAATAAACAGCTAGCAATGTAAAGAAAAAATTATCTCTTTTGAAAATAAATCATAAAAGAAAAAGGGGAAGGCTGAGACTGTAGCCTAAGCACAGGGAAGCCTATCCACTCCTAAGCTAGGCAGAAGACAAACTGAATTGGGATTGCTATTGCATGGGGGTATTGGACTAGAAGGACAGCCCCCATGGGTGTGACTATGTAGATGTATTGTTCTTTAACAAGTCTTTTGCCTAGAAACTCCTGTGGAGATGGAGTCAATACCCCATTAGTGAAGACTGTATGAGTGGGCGCGACTTTCGGAGGACGTAAGAGAAATTATAATGTTATTGGAGTCTATGGAGACTTGTAAAGTTACGGACTGGTCCACTTCAAAAAGACACTCACAGAGACAGGAAACATTGCAGGCGGTATAGAAAAGCTTTATTATACAGATTAGCCTTTATACAAGGATTAGTTACAGTACAATTCTACATTCAATGCATATATCACCCCATCAGCCCCATGTTGTTTGTATGATGCGTGCAGGAGAGTTGGGGAATCTGGAAGGCCTGTCCAAAGGGCAAAGGGGGTTAAATATAGCTGAAGCTGCCCCCCCCCCCCAAAGGATAGTAAAATGGGAAATGATGAGGGTCATACAGCCTGCAGGTTCTAACGCTGGGCAGCAGATGGGTGAACTTGAACCTTCAATGGCAGCAATGCTCCCTGTAATCATGGACAGCACCCCCTGCTGGATGAATTGCCGTCTGCAGGCCAACTGAGTCAGCAGAGCTGACAGTCTACATATGTCTAGGATTCGTGAATAAAACAACAAAGGATCTATGTAACCAGAACATGTGGGGCTTATTGCTGCAAGTCTGATGGGAGATTTAGAAAGTGATAGTTGTACATTCCTCGTACACCTCTATACACATATATAGGAGAGGAAGAAGTTTGTTCAGTCTCAGTTCTCCTCATTGTGCAATATATATCTGAGCACCATAGAAATGTATACAAAAAATGTAATGGGCCCACCAAGCTCTGGCCATAACACAATCTCCCCACCAAACTGGAGCCTTTCCAACTGGATGATGAGCACGCGATGAGTAACCACCTAACTAGAACAGGTAAATATTTGCCTTTACTGATAATTGACTGTTCCTGTCCTGATCCATCCGTATGAGGATAGCTCAGGTATCTCTCATATTGTAGACCCAGTTACTTTTACTACCAACCCCGCAGCGGTTGTCCCCATACTGGAAGAGCCTGGAGCCACACAGGTGCCCCTATCTCCAATGTGCTCTGTACTAAGACATAATGGGCTGAAATTGGCACTGCCAATGCAAGCTTTCTTTTAGAAGTTTCCAACTTCCGTCTGCCCAACCTTCAGGAACAATTATGTGGGTTGGGAGTTCAAATTCATTAAGTGCATGGTTTTACTGGCCCGTTGCCTCCAATCAATTGGTGAAGTCCATGAGTTGAAATGGCAGCCAGGGACTACTATGCTCAAAAGGAAGTTGTCCAAAAAAGAACAGGTCTTTATCTGATGACAAGAACATCTATGAGTAGAGGTCCTGCTGTCTGTTGACAGGTCACCTTACCCACCCAAGACACGGCAATGGCTACCTGTGGGAACAAGAAGAAAGCAGATGGCCGCACAATCTGCAAGGACGTTGATTTCTTTTTTGGTGCATATCAAAAAGGTGCAAGATAAAAACATCACAGCTCAAGGAGCTTCACTGTGTTATGAGTAGGCACTGCGTAAGCATTGGATTGCTCAATATTATATCTCCTTGTGATGTTTTTATCTTGCACCGTTTGATATGCACCAATAAAGAAATCGACATCCTTACGGTGTGATCGGCCATCTACTTTCTTCTTGTTCCTGCTACTTTCAAAGGCGAGCCAGGTGGGCGTCTTGGCCATCTACTTTCTTCTTGTTCCTGCTACTTTCAAAGGCGAGCCAGGTGGGCGCCTTGGCCATCTACTTTCTTCTTGTTCCTGCTACTTTCAAAGGCGAGCCAGGTGGGCGCCTTGGCCATCTACTTTCTTCTTGTTCTTGCTACTTTCAAAGGCGAGCTAGGTGGGCGCCTCTGCCTTTGAACGCAATATATGGGCATTGTGCACACACACCTCAAATGGTGTTTACTCTTGTGTAACAATGGCTACCTGTGGTCACCAAAAATTTCACAGAACAAGAAATCTCCCAAGCGTTGGACACATGAGCCCACCTAAGGCTCTTTTAGTACTCTGGACATCTGCTGGGCCCACAAAGCCTTCCTTTTTCAGGGTAAAGTGCTGGTCTAGCACTTACTCTTGTGTAACAGTGGCTACCTGTGGTCACCAAAAATTTCACAGAATCTCCCAAGCGTTGGGACACATGAGCCCACCTAAGGCTCTCTTAGTACTCTGGACATCTGCTGGGCTCACAAAGCCTTCCTTTTTCAGGTTAAACGGATGGTCTAGCACTACTAGGGACAATCTTTTTCCAGGCCTCATGGCACCACCTCATATAAAACATATCAGAGCTCAGACTTAGGTGCTTGCTGCCCTCTGACTCATAAACCCAGACCACCCAACGCCAAGATGGCCGCACAGCCAGTTTGGGCTGCATCTATGTATAGCCTAAAGTTTCTTACTGTATGCTCGGTGTCAGGTACACGCATGCTCTTCGCTAGTGTGCTACAATCGATATTATACAGACGGAAGAATATTTTATCCTAATTGCCCGGCACGCAGGTGACAAAATATCGCTGTGAAGGATCAGATAAAAAATATATACACATAAAAAATTAAACAAAAAAAAACAAGCTGGTCTAAATATGCCACTATCAATGGAGCTTTCATTTTACAAATATATATTCTTTAACAGATTTGCTACAATCTCATTTTCAGGGTCATACCACCCTAAAATTATATTTCAGATAGAGGTGGGGTTTGGTGGAGATACCAGCCGTGACGGTTTCCCAGCTATAGTCTTGGCTATGTGCACTCCTGTTGCATTTTCCATCATATAATGAAGAATGTAGCAGGAATCCCTCATAATGGTGGTGGTGGCAGATGGACGGAACTGGGAACTCAGCATACCAATTTCACCACTGAAGTTGCCACCGAAGACAAAAAATTGAGGTGGCTTAACTCTGCAGCATTCACCGAACACTGAAATATCAGCTTTGGGTGGAGTGTCCCTTTAAAAAGAGTACCTTAAAGGGGACCTGACTCAGGTGCGTCACACTAAAAGGTGGTAGACCTTGTACTTCATTATAAAACATCAGTTGAAAACTCCACCAGGGAGAGTGTGACTATACCATAGTGCAGTGATGGCTAACCTTGGCTCCCCCAGATGTTTTGGAACTACATTTCCCATGATGCTCATGCACTCTGCAGTGTAGTTGAGCATCATGGGAAATGTAGTTCCAAAACAACTGGGGTGCCAAGGTTCGCCATCACTGCCATAGTGGATACATACATGGGCAGAGCTGGGAACCAGGTATAAAGAGATCTAATTGCCTGAGTCTCTAAAGGATAAATCGCCATTGGCTGGGTCAGCCTTGAAATAAGGATGATGCTGTGAATCTATAATAAGGAAATATAGAACATCAATAAAAACAAATACAATGTTTCAGTTTTCACCTGCTACCGGAAGATGTTTGAGTTGTGCAGATTGAGCGATGTGCTTCCTCCCCATTCCCTGAGTCTCGTATAGGCTCATTCGGATCCTGGGATCTGATTGGTGGGATAAGGGGATCACAATCTGGACTTATTATTCTTTTTAATCCACTCTAATATGGATGGGCCGTAACTCACAATACACTGTGCACCCCTAACACACATATACACATTGACGTGTCTTCTCATTCCCCAATCTGTATTCTGGGGTGCAGATTATCACACCATACAATGACCTCACCAACACTACAACCTAATCTCATCACCGACATTAGACTCTACGGATCTCTGTACAGTAGCCGCCCGCCTCCTCCACGTGGATAAAACTCCACCATGTGACTCCGTGTGCAGATCACACCGGCTGGGAGCACCAGGACACAAACTGTCCAACACACACAATGCGCACAACACTCCCCATCCATCCGGTGACACCAGTCAGCTCCTGATTTTAAATAGCAATGAAATTTGTAATGTAATGGGTCGCAAATACTTGCTCAGCTTCACAATGACATATTTTTCTGTCACCAATACCAGAACCAGGCATGGGAGTCAAAAAGTATATCACACTGGAGCAGATATACACAAATGCCAACTGCCCCTCATCAGGGTCCAATCATCCTCTGTACCTCTACTGTACCCAAATTACCTCTATTGTACCCCAATTCATCTCCGTCCCTCCTTTGGAATCCAATCCCCCTCTTTATCTCAGTTGTACCCCAATCCCCCTCCATCCTTCTATTGTACACCCCAATCCCCCGTCTGTTCTTCTATTATACACACCAATCCCCCTCTGTCCTTCTATTGTACACCCCAATCCCCCTCTGTTCTTCTATTGTACACCCCAATCCCCCTCCATCCTTCTATTGTACACCCCAATCCCCCTCTGTTCTTCTATTGTACACACCAATCCCCCTCTGTCCTTCTATTGTACACCCCAATCCCCCTCTGTTCTTCTATTGTACACCCCAATCCCCCTCCATCCTTCTATTGTACACCCCCAATCCACCGTCTGTTCTTCTATTGTACACCCCAATCCCCCTCCATCCTTCTATTGTACACCCCCAATCCACTGTCTGTTCTTCTATTGTATACAACAATCCCCCTCTGTCCTTCTATTGTACACCCCAATCCCCCTCTGTTCTTCTATTGTACACCCCAATCCCCCTCCATCCTTCTATTGTACACCCCAATCCCCCTCTGTCCTTCTATTGTACACCCCATTCCCCCTCTGTCCTTCTATTGTACACCCCAATCCCCCTCTGTTCTTCTACTGTAAACCCCAATCCCCCTCTGTTCTTCATTATAGCTAAAACTCACTCTGCCCCTCTACCTTTTCCAAATGTATTTTTTTTTTTTTGCTGATTTGCTGCATCCAAACTTCCTCTGCTGTACCCTGGTGTCTTCCTCCATGCCATTTCTGTCAAAACCGATACCAACACATATGACCTTCAACACCAGATGGACATTTTTGTAGAGAGTGCCCAAGCCCAAGCTGGTAGGCTCCAGACTCTTCGGCATCTCAGGTAAGCAGAGGGGGTGCAGGTTGAGGACTCAATGGGTCCCCACGCAGCAGATTGAGCACCCTCCATTTATGGGGATTGTAGTCTTGTGCATTTGAAAAAGATGGATTTCAGTTTTTTGTATTTTCTCTGTAGCACTTAACAAGGAAGATCAGTGAATCCAAATAACTTTAAATAACTTTGTAGGAGGTGACTGTTCTCAGTCCTCCATTTATCACTATTGAGGATCCTGGAATAAAATAGCACATGGCTGCACGTGTTTGCCATGAGATTTCAATACATACGGAGCCATTTTAGGATCATTAATCTTCTCTGCCATGTTGGCTGGATTTCAGGACTGGAAGCACAATCCCTGAAATGGGCATTCTATGAGCATCTGGTTGTTGAGAAGTCCTAGGCTGGAGAGGTGATGGTTAGTGTGAGGTCAATATGGCTGCCAGGAGCTCCACTCTTTTCAGTTCTAGACTTCATATGAACCCATTAACATTCTCCATCTTATCACTTGCTTAATCTGATCTCATGTCACTCCCATTCCCAGTAAACACCATTTTTGATAGAAACCGGTAAACAGCTCAATGAACTCTTATATAACATTATACTATTGCTGAAGCTGGCAAAATGGTGTGACCGAATAGGAAATGACGTCACTTTCTACTAAACTGCCATTTATGTTGCCTTCCATATTCCTGTCTTACACATACCTATTCCATTAAGCTAAGGGTCTTACCCCATCATACTTTCATAAACTTTTGATTCCAGCATACTGTACCCTACACTTGACCACAGTCTTAGGGTTTTAACTTCTCTGCAGTTTATACTAGGCTTTATTCACTGGTCTCTTTTTCTTTTGCTGGCCTCTGTTGGTTATGCTTCCCCACTTCTCCTCCCTGACCTCTCTTAATGAGTTCTCCTATTTCTTCTCACTTTACCAACATCCATCCTCTTCTTCTCCAGCCTCTCTTCTATTACTGGCCTCCATGCACTTTCTCTTTGAGGGGCCTCCCTGTACAGATTCCCATACTGACCTCTCCTGCTCATTCTTTATTTCTTCACCTTCCTTTTCCTTTCTATCCCCAAGTTGGCCTCCCACAGGTTCCCCCTGTCTACCTTCTTCCAACTGGCCTCCCCTGATCATTCTCCCGACTGGCCTCCCTTATGTGTACTCACTGACCTTCTTCCCTAATGTATGCAATTCCAGCAGCTGTCATTATATTAAAGCTACCACAAGAGTTTATACTTAAAACCCAGCTGAATTTTCAGTTTAAATAAGGTAAATACATTCCAGGGGTGTCAGAACAAAGCTGTTCAAAGTCTCACAGTTTAGGAAAGCCACCCCAACCTGATTAGAAAAACCTATTCCCTGCCAGCATGCTGCAGTGCGGGAGCCTTGCTTTTTGTGGAAAGCAGTAGTCTCTCCATAGAGATACAACACACCTCTTAAAGATGGGGTCCCTGTGTACTGGGGATGGAGTCTTTATGTACTAAGGTTGGGGTCTTTGCACACTGAGGATGGTATCTCTGCATATTAAATGGGGTCACTGTGTACAGAGAGTTGGGCCTTTATGTACTGGTAGGATCACTGTGTCCTAAAGATGGGTTCTCTACCAAAGAGGAAGTCTACATGTTCTAAGGATGGGGTCTCTGCCTACCAAGGATGGGGTCTCTGAGTACCGAGGATGAGATATCTGCATACTGAGGATGCTGTCTCTTCATACTGAGGATAGGATCTCTGTGTACTGAGAATGGGGTCTCTGTGTACTGATAGGATCACTGTGTCCTAAGGATGGGTTTTCTACTAAGGATGAAGTCTCTATGTTCTAAGGGTTTTCTACTAAGGATGAAGTCTCTATGTTCATACTGAAAAAGTGGACTCTGCATAATGAGTATGGGGCCTGTGTGTCCTAAAGATGGGGTCTCAGTCTACTTGAGAATGGGGTTTCTTTTTACTGAGGATGGGGTCCCTGTTTACTGGAAATGGGATCTCTGTCTACTGAGAATGGGGTCTCTGTCTACTAATGATGGGATCTTGGCCTACTGAGGATGGGGTCTGTTTGTCCTAAAAAATGGGGTCTCTGTCTACTGAGGATGGGATCTCTGTCTACTGAGGATGGAGTCTCTGTCTACTGAGGATGGGGTCTCTGTCTACTGAGGATGGGGTCTCTGTCTACTGAGAATGGGATCTCTGTCTACTGAGGATGGGATCTCTGTCTAGTGAGGATGGGATCTGTGTGTAAGGATCATGCTGAGATAAAAAAAAAAAAAAGGGGAAATTTTTAGTAAAAAGTCTAATTTGGAAATCTTTGTGCTGTCAGTTTTCTGAACAGAAGTTAGGACTTTCACTGTGCGCAATAGTTCGGTATAGGAAAGACGGCAGAAGATTTACTAGTAACTGGCCAGCGGGGGTTTGATTTTAGTGCTTAGAGATAAGGTAATGAAAAGTTGTAGTAAGTGCCATCTTTAAAGTAAAACTGTTAATATGTCAAACTAGTACCCTTTACTTTTATAGATTGATAAATAAAGTACATTGCTACGTTTAACAATAGTGCAGATTGCATGTCCATGGTGCAATACCAGTGTGCGTCTTTTTGTTTCATGCTGAATGATATCTGGATTTTTGTACTCACCCTAAAATCCATTTCTTAGAGTGCATTGAGAGACAGGAAGTCTTTCACCTTTGTGTTATACTCCCACCTTAAGGAAGATTAGACACAAGCAAAAAAAAAAAAATGTAGACCCAGGATAATCCATCCTACTCTCAGCATGCCTCCTGAACACGATCCTAAACACAGAAGGGTGTGACCCATGTCTCTCAATGAACTCCAAGAAAATAAATTCACGGTGATTCCATTAAGGTATAGGGGAGATCTTTCACCTTTAGGACATCCAAAAACACTCCCACCAAGGGGCAGGTAACACAAAAAAATGCAAAAAGAAAATAGAGAACTGGGAACTACCTGCAGCTCAAAAAGCCACCTGAATGACCCTACACCTGCAGCTGTAATCAGATGAGGCCACAACGCCTACTATGTAGAACTTAAAGAACGTGTCAACAGAAGACCAAGTGGCAGCCTTTCAAGTCTTGGAAATAATTGCCTGAAAAGTCCAAGACGTGCACACAGATCTAGTAGAGTGTGCCTTAAGAGATGAGTGTGTGGAACCAGATCCTTGGAACCATAAGCTTGGCTAATGGTCTGCCTTAGTCACCTAGAAATGGTGAACTAAGAAGAAGGTGCCTGATCCATCTGAGATAACAAAGACGAATCAGTGGCAGAAATATAGAATCATGCAATGTAAGAAAAAAGTCCTTGTTGAGGCAAAATGCAGAAACTACCTTGGACAAGAAGGAAGTTCTGGACCTCAACACTCCTTCTTCCTATGCAAGATCAGAAAGGGTTCCCTGAAGGACAAAGACACCAGTTCACACACTCGCCTCTCAGGTAGTGATAGCTACAAGTCATACCACCACGTGGGGGAAAGAAGAGAAAGAAATGTCTCTAATGAGTTTAAATAGTATTTTCTAAAGAGAAAAGAGAAAAAAGTGCTTGCAAAAAATAAGTCCCCCCACCCTCCTTGGATACTAGCCAGAAACTGAAGCATGCTGGTAGTAGGAAGGGTTGTCCTTGGCTGGCCTACAGTTTTTTTTTTTTTTTTTCTAATGTCCAATCCTCCTGAAGGCAGCAGTAAAACCCAAAGGTGAAGACTTTATTTACCCTTCATAATGGCTGAGAAACATATTATACTCCCTCTCTGAGCTTCTGTGCTTAATTGACCGGGCAGGGGCAGATGGCATCTCCTATCAGAGTATCAGCAAGAGTTGATCATGGAACTGAGTGATGTCACCTCATAGTCACACACAACACATTCATTCAATATGTCACTCGGTGGTGACCTCCACTCTCATTGTCCTCCATGGAGAGACACAACAAGTCTGACTCTCTGGAGCCCCCAAGTCTCAGAATGTCATGGCCGCCTCCATTGTCAGGGGCCTCTTGACAAGCAGACATCGGGTGCATTTTCTGCCATGCTATGGGCCAGCCCACAGGTTCCTATTCGGCAGATCTGGAGTACGATGAGCTTCCAAGGGGACAGAGGTCACAGGAGGTCATGTCGGAGGGGTGTCCGTTTTATCTGTAATAGAAGACAAGAAGCCAAAATCAGAAAACCAGAGGCTGGGATGTAGGATATTGCCTGTAAATAAGAAAGGATGTGCCAACCCAGGACTCCTGTAATATTTTGATGATCATTATGATCAGCTGTAAAATTATTTAGACCCTGCACTGGTTCTATAAATTTACTAAATACCAAATCCTAATGGGGGTAAAGTTAAAACTAAAAAACAACTCCAGCCAAAAAAAAAAATAAAAAATGATAAGCAGTATACAGAGAGGGTAAGAAATATGTACATTGGGATGTCTGGTATAGAAGAAAGGTGAGGGGTAGCGACTGTGGGATGACCAGCATAGAGGGAAGGAGAGGGGTAGAGACTATGGGATGACCAGCATAGAGGGAAGAAGAGGGGTAGAGACCATGGGATGACCAGTAGATAAGAAAAGTGAAGAAAATAGACAATAGGATGATGGGTATAGAGGTAAGAAGAGTGATACAGACAATGGGATGACCATTTTACAGGGAAGGTGAGGGATGTGGACCATGGGGTGGCCAGTATACTGAGACAGGAGATAGTTATACCATAGGATGACCAGTATATGGCGAAGGCAGAGATATAGACCAAAGAATGACCAGTATACAGTAAAGGTTAGGGATACAGACCATTGAATGGCCTGTATATAGAAAAGGTGAGTGATATGAACCATGGGACGAATAGTATATAGGCAAGGTGAGGGATATAGACCATGGATCAACATGTATACAGAGAAGGTGAGATTAAAAGGCCATGGAATGACCAGTATATTGGAAAAATTATGGAAATAGTCCATGGGGCAACCAGTATACAGAGAAGGTGAGGGATATAGACTATCAACTGGCCAGTATACAGAGAAGGTGATAGATATAGACCATGGATCAACCAGTATAGATAGAAGGTGATAGATATAGACCATGAAATGACCAGTATACAGGGAAGGCGAATGATAATGTCCATTTAACGACCAGTATACAGGGAAGACGAGGAATATAGACCATGGGATCACAAGTATAAATGGAAAAATAAATATTTAAACTCGGTTTCTACGTAGTTGGAAATAATATTACCTGTTCATACTATTGGTAGAAAAAAAAGCTCATAATGCTTGTTTTTTTTTCTCAACAGGAAAGGAGGCCATCTTATCTCTAACACTAGGCTGTTCATTACTGACCTGTTGAGGTGGAATTGGTGCTGTCTTCAGCTGCTACGAACTTTAAGTCTGCCCCATCTGTGATCAGAGATGATCTAGACCTTTGACATCGGTCGCCGGATCGGGTCCTCCGAAGGACAGCCTGGGGGTGAGTTGTACAAGGACGTAAGATGGGTGGACAGAAAGGCTCAACGAATATCAACCAAAATAAATTGACTATAACTGAAGCACCATACTTACACTCATATTTGTAAAGTACCAAAAATTCACTGCAGGTGAATCCTATTTATTTATATAGCAGCAACAATTTTGCAGTGCTTTTACATATTGTACATTCACATCAGTCCCTGCCCTCAAGGAGCTCACAGTCTAAGGTCCCCTAACTTACATGCATACGTACATTCACACACACAGGGCCAATTAGACAGGAGCCAATTAGCCTACCAGTATGTGTTTGACGTGTGGGAGGCAACTGGAGTACCCAGAGAAAACCCACACAGGCACAGGGAGAACTCCATGCAGATAGTGTCCTGGCAGAGTTCAAAGTAAGGAGGCCACTGCTGCAAGGAAGAAGTGCAAACTACTAAGTCACTGTGTTCCCCCTCCTATCTTCCTGGTGATGTATTTTAAATGACAGTGATTGATTTATTGCCAGTGTTGCAGATAGTCATCAGTTTCAAAGAAGGCAAAACATAAAAAATCTGGGACCTTCGAGAGGATGGGAGGTCTCCCTTTCTCTCCCAACAATGTCAACTTCACAAATTCCCTTTATCAAAATAGTCCCCAACATCTTTTTCAATTATAATATTGAATATTAGTTAAGAAAAGCATCCATTGTGTTCCTCTCATCCCTTCTCGCTCACATCCACTACCAATCTAGCGTGATTCTCACCTTCCTGCTCTGCGGACTGTTGGGGGCTGAGGCGCTGGTGTACAGACTCAGGCTGGAATTCGACCTGCTGGGGGACATCCCCTTCGATGCGGACTGACTCCCTGAACACTTCCCAGCAGATGGGGAGAATTCGGCGGAGAGGTATTTCTCATTAATTTTAAGGTTGGTCCGACCTTTCACTGTAAAACAGGAACATTGAGACATGACATCATATGACATAACGTGATATCATATCATAACAGGAAATTCAGAGCACAAGATCCAACAGCAGCAAGAAAACTGAACTGACTTCCTGTTGTGTTAATTATTCCTCCCACTCATCGTTGGTATCAGTGGGAGACATGCTGCCCCATCATTGGTATCTCTAGGAGGAATAGTGCCCCATTGTTGGTATCAGTGGGAGACATGCTGCCACATCATTGGTATCACTAGGAGGAATATTGCCCCATTGTTGATATCAGTAGGGGGAATAGTGCCCCATCGTCGGTATCAGTGGAAGAGATGCTGCCCCATCATTGGTATCACTAGAAGGAATAGTGCCCCATTGTTGCTATCAGTAGGGGGACTAGTGCCCCATCAATGGTATCAGTGGGAGGAAAGGTGCCCCATTGTTGGTATCAGTGGCGGGAATTGTGCCCCATTGTTGTTAGTGGGGGATTTGTGCCCCATTGTTGGTGTCAGTGGAAGGAATAGTGCTCCATTGTGGGAATCAGTAGGAAAAATAGTGCCCCATCTATGGCTTAAAGGGGCCAGACTGACCAATGGGAGTAGAGAATGCCCCATAATTGGTTTTGGTGGGAGGAATAGTGCCCCATCATTAGTATCAGTAGGGGGAATAGTGACCCATCGTTGGTATCAGTGGGAGAGATGCTGCCTCATCATTGGTATCACTAGAAGGAATAGTGCCCCATTGTTGCTATCAGTAAGGGGAACAGTGCCCCATCACTGGTTGTTGGTATCAGTGGGGGCAATTGTGCCCCATTGTTGTTAGTGGGGGAATTGTGCCCCATTGTTGGTGTCAGTGGAAGGAATAGTGCTCCATTGTGGGAATTAGTAGGGAAAATAGTGCCCCATCTATGGCTTAAAGGGGCCATCATTGGTATCAGTGGGGGGAAATGTTCCTATCATTGGTGTCCGTGGGATGAATAGTGCCCCATCATTGGCTTTAGGTGGCTACACTGTGACCAGTGAGAGTATGAAATGCACCACAGTTGGTTTTAGTAGTAGGAATGGTGCCCCATCATTGGTATCAGTGGGAAGAATGGTGCCCCATCGTGGGTGTCATTGGGAGGAATGGTGCCCCAAGGGCTGGCCACAGTTTGGAAACCACTGCCCAATGCCACAAAAAAAATGTTGGCTTTAGATATACACTATATTACCAAAAGTATTGGGACACCTGCCTTTACACACACATAAACTTTAATGACATCCCAGTCTTAGTCTGTAGGGTTCAATATTGAGTTGGCCCACCCTTTGCAGCTATAACAGCTTCAACTCTTCTGGGAAGGCTGTCCACAATTTTTAGAGGTGTGTCTACGGGAATGTTTGACTATTCTTCCAGAAGTGCATTTGTGAGCTCAGGCACTTATGTGGACGAGAAGGCCTGGCTCACAGTCTCTGCTTTAAGTCATCCGAAAGGTGTTCTATTGGTTTGATGTCAGGACTCCGTGCAGGCCAGTCAAGTTCCTCCACCCCAAACTTGCTCATCTATGTCTTTATGGACCTTGTTTTGTGCACTGGTCCAAATCATTTGGTGGAGGGGGGATCATGGTGTGGGGTTGTTTTTCAGGGGTTGGGCTTGGGCCCTTAGTTCCCGTGAAGGAAACACTTAAGGCATCAGCAAACCAACACATTTTGGACAATTTCATGCTCCTAACTTTGTGGGAACAGTTTGGGGATGGCCCCTTCCTTTTCCAACATGACTGCGCACCAGTGCACAAAGCAAGGTCTATAAAGACATGAATGAGCGAGTTTAGGGTGGAGGAACGTGACTGGACTGCAGAGGAGACTGTGAGTCAGGCCTTCTCGTTCACATCAGTGCCTGACCTCACAAATGCACTTCTGGAAGAACGGTCAAACATTCCCATAGACACACTCCTAAACCTTGTGGACAGCCTTCCCAGAAGAGTTGAAGCTGTTATAGCTGCAAAGGGTGGGCCAACTCAATATTGAACCCTCCGGACTAAGACTGGGATGCATTTAAGGGCTATGTGCGTGTAAAGGCAGGTGTCCCAATACTTTTGGTAATATAGTGTACATTAGAGCAGTGCTGTATTTTGGCCTAGGCCGACAAGGCCCAGGCCTAGGGCAGCACTTTGCAGGGGGGCAGCAAAAAAGCCCCCCCCCCTCCACCTGAGACTCTATTGGCCACTGGTTGCTAGAGCCGCGTCTCGCACCCCCCTCCTCTCTTTCTCACCCCCCTCTTCCCTCTCTCACCTCTCTCTCTCACACTCTCTCATCCCCCCTCTCTCTCATCCCCCCTCTTCCCTGTCTCTCATCCTCTCATCCCCCCTCTCTCTCTCATCCCCCCTCTCTCTCTCTCATCCCCCCTATCTCTCCTGTCCCCCTCTCTCTCTCTCTCTCACCCTCTCTCTCTCTCTCACCCCCCCTCTCGCTCTCCCATTCCCCCTCTCTCTCTCTCACCCCCCCTCGCTCTCCCATTCCCCTCTCTCTCTCTCTCTCTCTCCCATCCCCCCTCTCTCTCTCTCCCATTCCCCCTCTCTCTCTCTCCCATCCCCCCTCTCTCACCCCCTCTCTCTCCCATCCCCCCTCTCTCTCTCTCTCTCTCTCTCGCTCACCCCCTTTCTCTCTCACCCCTCCCTCCCTCACCCACCCCTCTCTCTCTCCCTCCCTCCCTCACCCACCCCCCCTCTCTCTCCCACCCCCTCTCAACCCCCCCCCCCTCTCGTGAGATCTCAGGGGTTCATGCTGGGACTTGTAGTCCTTAAATTTTGGAGGGAGTCACATCCATTAAAAAGGAGGGAGTGAGGCAAATTTACAGAGGAGGGGGAGGCACCAAATTTTAGTCTTGCCTAGGGCAGCACAAAACCAAAATACACCACTGCATTAGAGGCTAATAAGAAATCAATGGATTGACATCATGACAAAGATGTGAACGGCCCCTAAAATGTAGTGGTTTTGTATTCAATCACCACCAATTAATTTTAAGAGTAAAGCATCTCTCATATTTTTGCCTCTAATACTAATGTGGGACACTGTGAAGATAAAGTCCCTCATGATTCAGTTTGGGATACCCAGGCCCTGATCTGATAGTGCATGGCTGGGCTCCACCTGGTAGACATGTATTCTGCAGTGACGGTTCATTGACAATATTGGGTATCTTCACACACTAATGTCTTTTGTGATCTTTGATTTTACATTCTTGAACCCTGAGTGCCATTTGCTGTGTTTGTTTTGTGCTTTCATTCTGTATGAAGAGTTTCTTCCCCTCCCAAACATTCTCTGTGAGTCAAAGTCAGTATAAAATATACATTTTTATTGCATTTAGAGAGAGAATGCAAAGTGTACGCCTCTGCTGTCCATCTCTGATAAGAATCAGCTGCAATGTAGGGTACCCAATATTAGTTTAAGCAAATTTCTGTTCTGCACGGCTGGCAGTGAAAAGAGTTCAACGCACCAACAGAACTGGAATGACCGGTCCTCAAGAATGGGGCTCACCTCTACATGGATCATTCTTCACCAGAAATTCATCCAACGCAATCCAGCCGCCTCCAACCCGCACCATCAGCGTACTCCGCAGAATCCGCACCATGCGCAGCTGCTGTGATTCGCCAAACTGAGAGAGACACAAACTGACAATCTGACACAGCGAGGAGAGGGGTGCAGGGAGCGAAATGTCCATCAGAGGGAGCTACAGAGAGAGTCGAACTGGTGGAGGGCATAGACACAAGGAAATCCCTACTATTTGGCAATAGACATAAGGAAGATCCCTATAATTGGGGGATATAGACACAAGGAAGATTCCTACAATGGGGAAAAATAGACAGGAAGATCCCTACTATGGAGAGATATAGACACAAGGAGATCCCTACTATGGAGAGATATATGCCTCGTTTCCACTGAGCGGAACGGTTCGGGTCGGTACAGTTTGGAAGGGTTAGAATGGTCCGGTCTATTCAGGTGAGCGTTTCCACTGCAAGTCCGGCCACCAGGGGCCATGCGGGGTTTACACCAAATGAGGTGTTTGTTTTGTGCTTTCATTTGAAGTGAGCATTGAAGTTTTCCTGTCTGCCAATCAGTGGAATCTATCGAGTGACGCCAGTAGCTCTGCCCTTACCATACCGTACCATTACCTATGGCCCTACATCTGAAGGAGGACCAGGAATGGTGCGGTTTGGTTCGGTTGTATGGGCCACTTTCATAATGGAAACACTCAAATTAGCGTACCATACCGAACCAAACCGATCCGCTCAGTGGAAACGAGGCATTAGATACAAGGAGATCCCTACTATGGAGAGATATAGACACAAGGAGATCCCTACTATGGAGAGATATAGACACTGGAAGATAATTACTATGGAGGATACAGACACAAGGAAAATACTGGGGGAAAAAAAGCTTTGCTTTGTACATTTTTACACTCCAATATTAAGAAAAATCTCTATGAGCAGTGGCGGAAATACCAGGGTCGCAAAGATCGCACAAGCCTCCTTCCGAAATACTCCCCCCCCCCCCCCCCCGGCTTCATCCTGCAGACGCTTTAAAATTTATGAGGAAAACATAACGCCACTGCGCACCTCACCAGCTGACCGCTCCCCTGCCCGGTCTCGGCTGGGCAGGGCTTGTGTCGCTGTTCAGGTTCACAGTAACATTATGGTGCTTGGCGCCTTTCCAGCAAATTTGAAAGCGATTGCAAGGAGGGGCACACGGGGAAGAGGGGGACCAAAAGACTAAGCCTGCAGGCAATTATAGGAGGTCAGTGTGGGATAGATCAAGGGCATACAGAGTCTGTGGGGCAATCAGTCACTTTGTGGGGGGGAGTTCACTTATATAAGGGAGAGCGGAAACCCTAAGGTATAGAGGGGCAGATATAAAGGTCCCCCCTTATATCAGTGTCCTCACTCCCCTCTTACATTAGTGTACTCCTTTACCTTAGTTTATTCACTCTGCAGACTCTGGTGTAAAGGGGAACTCTGATATATGGAGGTACTTTAATCACCAGAGTTCCCACCTACATCAGAGTTCCCAGCATTCCACCTTAAATCAGAGCTCCCAGTATTACCCCTTACATCAGAGTCAGCAGAGTTCACCCTTACAGTACAAGCGGAAAGTTTGCGGACACTGAGGTAAGTAGAAACTCTGATGTAAGGGGGAGGGGGGCTCTGGAGACCAGAGAGCCTCTTACATCAGAGTTCCCCTTACACTAGAGTCTGCAGTATCCTCCCTTTACATTAGGGTCTGCAGAGTGCCCCCTTGCACTGTTAAGGGGAACTCTGATGTAAAGTGGACTCTGGGAATGCTGGGAACTCTGATGTAAGGGGGAACACTGTGGGCTCTGATGTAGGCGGAAACACTGTGCGTACTGATGTAAGGGGGAATGCGGTGGACTCTGATGTAAGGGGGAACACTGTGTGCACTGATGTAAGGGGGAATGCGGTGGACTCTGATGTAAGGCGGAACTCTGTAAAGGGTCCCGGGATAAGTGGGAAGGGCCAGGGGGGACCCTCATGGTTTCTTGCACCGGTCCCTGAAGGATCTAGTTAGGCCATTGCCTAGAGGGCTTTCTTTTTCACACCTATAGACACCCCGTTTGATACTGAACGACAAATCGCCGCTCACCTTTTTTACAGCAACCAAGCTTACCATAGCTAGAGCTTGGAAGTCTCCAGCTCTCAGCTTTGAAGCTGTATCATGGTCAACGAGACGTTGACAGCTATATTGACCGATTCCTATCATAAATTCCTTCACATCTGGCAACCTTGGATATTGTATACCTATCCATCGCATTTTTATCATCTGTTTCTAGCGATCTGACATTTTTTACTGTTTGACCCCTGGGATTTTCTCTTCTCTCTCCCTTTCTACTCTTTTCTATTCTTTATTCTGCCTTTCTCTATGTCTATCTTCTCTGATTGCTTGGTATACAGGCTGCTCCTCTGTTTGATGGCTTTCTATTTGGTTGGGCAGTGGACCTTACCTCCCTTTACTGGGTTTTCTGAGCCATTGACAACCCCCCCCCCCCCCAGCTGTGGGAATGAACAGTACATCTTTCTTGTTTGGTATTGTCATTTGTCTTTTTTGTGCTGAGTAAGGATCCTGATCCCGCCATTATTTGTTTAGTTCTGTTCACTTATATTTGTATTAATTTTGCACATGCTTTTTCTCCGTATTACGATTCTTTGTATTTTGCTGATTTTCGATAAACCCTTTTGTAAAAGAGCTATCCCCCTACTACCAGGGAATGCAGACATAAGATGGTCTCTATTATGGTAGGACAAAGACACAGGGAGATCCTTACCACTGGGAATAGGGATACAGGGAGGACTATGTTATGGTGGGATATAGTCACAGGGAGATCCTTACCACTGGGAATAGGGATACAGGGAGGACTATGTTATGGTGGGATATAGACACATGCTATGGTGGAATATACAGTCAGGTCCATAAATATTGGGACATCTACACAATTCTAATTGTTTTGGCTATATACACTACCACAATGGATTTGAAATAAAACAAACAAGATGTGCTTTAACTGCAGACTTTCAGCTTTAATTTGAGGGTATTTACATCCAATTCAGGTGAACGGTGTAGGAATTACAACAGTTTGTATATGTGCCTCCCACTTTTTAAGGGACCAAAAGTAATGGGACAGTTGGCTGCTCAGCTGTTCCATGGCCAGGTGCAGGGCCGGACTGGCCTAGCGGGATAGCGGGAAATTTCCCGCTAGGCCGCCGGCCCTGGGGCCGCTTGGGGCTGTGGCTGCAGCGGTGCCCAAGACCGATCCTGGGCGAGTGCACAGCGGGTGCGCCGCGAGCTGAGGCAGAGGGGAGGGACGCTTAAGTTCTCCCCTCCCACCTCCTCCTCCTCTAAAGTGCCCGGTGGCTGGAGGCTGGAGCTGAGCCGAGTGTGTGTGACAGCCCAGCGAGCACACTCCCTCCTCCCCTTTAGGGACAGGAGAGCAGAGGGGAATACAACTTCCTCCTCCTCCCGCCCCTGTTTCTCGTGTCTCAGCCTGGCCGGCCCCGCCCACTCTCCTATGCTCGGCAGTCGGCATGCAGCTGTGCCTGCCAAAGAGAAGGAGGATGTGTGGAAGGAGGATGTGTGGGCGGGAAATATGAAAAATAGCCTGCTACACATTCCCAGCTGTGTCAATGATCAGCTACCAGATTCCCAGGTGAGCGATCTCTGCTCTGTGATCACTGAAGTGAGCTGTACCTATCTCCCTCCCCTTCTCAGTTCCTCCAGCAGCTTCCCAAACTTCACTTTTCAGCACTTAGGCAGCCAATAATGACAAATCGGGTCTGCCTGTCAGTTTTTCTAGGCAGACCCGACCGTACCATCCATTGTTCTTTATGCAGCAGCAGATGTCAGTGGAAATGTGTTTGCTAAAACCCACCAGCATCCAATCTGGTCCAATCTGCTAAAAACAGACGGATGGGGATCCATTCCCCATCCATCCAGCGGATCGGATCAGATGTCAGACAGATGGAAATGGACAGTCGGCCCATTTCCATCTGACTGCCCCACAGAGAATAGTAGGCTGTGTCTATGTCCACTCTGCATAGTGGGGTGGACATGGACCTGTCATCCACCTGCTCAGTGAGGATCAGTGGAGGGATCTCCGCTGAGCAGGCAGATCCGCTGGATGGTGTCTGCCCAATCTGAAAAGGTGGCCTTAGATTGAATGAAAATAAAAAATTCCCCCATCTACACATTCCAAGTGGATGGGGGAATCCTCCCACTGTGGACCAGTGGCAGAACTACCAGGATAAGAAAAGTCGCATATGCGACTGGTGTTCCGTTATCATTGGGGTTCCCAGCCTCCTCTTGCTGTCCTATCCCTGCTATTGAGCAGCGCTGGTCTCTAAATCCATGGCTGCAACAGCAGCAGAATTGGACACACTGCTGGGTACTTTATGGGGCTGATGAGCGCATGTGCAGGAGGGCCAGCACACATGGCTGCTGAACTTATGGTTGATATGTGTGATTGTACTCTTGATGCTAATAAATACTGTGTTTAGTAGATCCAACTGGGAGAATCACCTGGATCACATCCCGATTGACATGTCAATAGAGAAGGCTTTGCAACATTACTGCTGCTAGATGACAGGCGGGATCTCAGTTGTCTACAACCAATAGTGCAAGCTCTCCACCGCATGCACCCATCAGCCCCATAATGTAACCAGCACCTGGGTCCTAATAGACTGCCACCACTAGCGTAGAGACAGAAGCCAAACCAGCATTGCCAAAAGCAGGGGCAAACAGCAAGAGAAGGCTGGGTACCTGGCAGTGGCGGAACGCCAGGTCCCCGGTCACAAGTGCCACCTTTGCAATCTTGGTAGTTCTGCCACTGCACTGGACCCTTATGTGGAATTCCCTGGTGTGCTGGGGACATATCACTTGCTTTCTGCCACCGTAGACAGTAGGAAAGGGGCCCACAGCAGAACAGATCAGTGGGAAGGACTGATGGGGGAGGGGGGCCCTTCAATGTTTCTTGCACCAGGGCCCTGTAAGTTCTAGTTACGTCCCTGATACAGTAAGAGGCATTACTGTGGCAGATGGTGAATTTGTAAGGAATTCTGGAACAAAGCCAAGTTTTCAGAGGGTGGACCTTTCTCTCTCACACCCCCCTTTCTCTCACCACCTCTCCCTTACCCCTCTCTCTCTCTCACCCCCATTTTTCTCTCACCTCCCCCCCTCTCTCTCTCACCAACTGTCTCTCATACCCCCCACTCTCTCTCATTTCCCTCCCTTTCTCTCACCCCCTCTCTCTTTCTCACCTCCCCCCTCTTATCCCCCCTCTCTCTCTCACCCCCCCATCTTTCTCTTACCTACCCTCTCTCTCACCCCTCTCTATCTTCCCCACCATCTCTTTTACCACCCTCTCTCTCTCACCTACCCTCTCTCCCACCTCCTCCTCATACCCCCCTCTCTCACCCACCCCCTCTCTCTTACCCCCTCTTTTTCTCTCACTCCCTCTCACACCCTGGTCTCTTTTTCTCTCTCTTAATCCCCCTCTCTTACCCCCCCTCTCTCCCACACACCCCTCTCTTTCTCCCCCACCCTCTTCTATCCCCCTCTTTTTCTCTCACTCCCTATCTCCCTCTCTCTCTTACCACCCTCTCTCTCCCCCCCTTACACCCTTCTCTCTCCCCCTTCCCTTTTCTCTCTGTCTCTTATCCCTCGCTCTTTCACCCGCTCTCTATTTTTCTCTCACCCCCTCTCCCTCTCTTACCCCCTCTATCTAATACCCCCCACCCCCTCTTTCTCTCACCCCCCCTAACTTTCACACACCACCTCTCTATTACCCCCTTCTCTCTCACCCCCTCTCTCTCCCCCGCCTCCCCTTATTTACTCTCTCACCCTCTTTGTTTCTCACTCCCATCTTCCTCTCTCCCCTTTCCCCATTATACTCCTACTTTCCTATCTCCCCCATCTCTCCCTCCTATTCCTATCTCTCCTCCCTCGCTCCCTCCTCTCTTCAGCAGCCATCTTTAAACTGAAAGTGCCCAGCAGCTTCTATGAATATTAGCCTGGATATTCAATGCAAGCTATGCAGCAGTAGATATTTAAATGCCCCCTCTATGCAGCTGAGCTGCAATATGTAGGTGGGGCTTTGTGTGGGTGTGGCTTGAGTTTGGGCAGAGACACAGGGGCCCCACAATCTCCTATTGCCCAGGGGGCCTCATGAGCTGTCAGTCCGCCCCTGCACACAAGGCTTGGGTCTAAAATGTTCGGCGGCCACTGTAACAAAGTCCCGCCTTCTAGACCGTCTCCTGTGATAAATGGATTACTGATCCAATGCTGTGAAATTGAATCTGTGTAATGTGTATCATAGGAGCTGGTCTAGGATGCAGGACTTTGTTACAGTGGCTGATCCAGGCAATTCAAATCCAAGCTCCCTGATCCTGCAGGAGATTGCTAATGTGTGTGATCCAGGCACTGGTAAGGCTTCATTTGGTGGACACTGATAAGGCTGCATTTGGTGGGCACTGGTCTCTGACCCTCTCTTGTATTTATGTCTGCAGTCTCTGACCATCTCTTGTATCATGTTTGCAGTCTCTGACCATCTCTTCTATCATGTCCTGAGTCTCTAACCATCTCTTGTATTTATGTCCGCAGTCTCTGACCATCTCTTGTATTTATGTCTGCAGCCTCTGACCATCTTCTGTATAATGTCTGCAGTCTCTGACCATCTCTTGTATCATGTCTGCAGTCTCTGACCATCTCTTGTATCATGTCTGCAGTCTCTGACCATCTCTTGTATCATGTCTGCAGTCTCTGACCATCTCTTGTATTTATGTTTGCAGTCTCTGACCATCTCTTGTATCATGTCTGCAGTCTCTGACCATCTCTTGTATCATGTCTGCCGTCTCTTACCATCGCTTGTATTTATGTCTGCAGTCTCTGACCATCTCTTGTATCATGTCTGCAGTCTCTGACCATCTCTTTGTATCATGTCTGCAGTCTCTGACCATCTCTTGTATCATGTCTGCAGTCTCTGACCATCTCTTGTATCATGTCTGCAGTCTATGACCCTCTCTTGTATCATGTCTGCAGTCTATGATCATGTCTGCAGTCTATGACCATCTCCTTTCTTTAATAATGTCTGCATTTTTTGAGGGGGAGTCTGGAGAGGAGTCAAGAGTTGGAGTGCCGCCAGGATGGGGGCCATAGGAGAAGTCAGACATATGTGGACTGTGGAGAGGAGACTATAGGATAAAACCGGAGCCACCAAGCTGGAGCCGACTGACTAAGCCCTGCACAGTACACCTGAGAGGAGGTCAGGGACAGCCCTGCAGGCCAGTCTGGGGGGGGGGGGGGGGGGTCAGTGATGTAAGGGGGGAGTAAATACAGTGTTGTAAGAGGGCATTGATATAAAGGCCCCCCTTATATCAGTAACCCCCTCTCCCACATTCCCAGAGTTCCTGGGGTCCCCCTTGATGATTGCTCCACTTTTACCACTTATAACCAGAAATGCTATGGGGCTATGGGGCTGGTATTAAATTATTTCCAGGGCTGGTTTTTATTCCCAGTCCGGCCCTGGCCAGGTGTGTGTTATTCCCTCATTATCCCATTTACAAGGAGCAGATAAAAGGTCCAGAGTTAATTTCAAGTGTGCTATTTGCATTTGGAATCTGTTGCTGTCAACTCTCAGTATGAGATCCAAAGAGCTATCACTATCAGTGAAGTAAGCCATCATTAGGCTGAAAAAACAAAACAAACCCATCCGAGAGATAGCAAAAACATTAGGTGTGGCCAAACCAACTGTTTGGAACATCCTTAAAAAGAAAGAACGCACAGATGAGCTCAGGAACACCAAAAGACCCGGAAGACCATGGAAAACAACTGTGGTGGATGACCGAAGAATTCTTTCCCTGGTGAAGAAAACACCCTTCACAACAGTTGGCCAGATCAAGAACCATCTCCAGGAGGTAGGTGTATGTGTGTCAAAGTCAACAATCAAGAGAAGACTTCACCAGCATGAATACAGAGGGTTCACCACAAGATGTAAACCATTGGTGAGCCAAGATCAAGTTGTACCAGAGTGATGGGAAGAGGAGAGGGATCTCTTCTATGGGGAGATATAGACACAGGGAGATCCCTACTATGGGGGGATATAGGCACAGGGAGATCTCTACAATGGGAGATATGGACACAGGGAAATCTAGACTACTGGAAGATATAGATACAGTGTGATCCCTACTAAGGGGGGATATAGACACAGGGAGATCCCTACTATGGGGGGGGGGGGGGA
Organism: Pelophylax lessonae; assembly: GCF_965119305.1. Taxonomy (NCBI): domain Eukaryota; kingdom Metazoa; phylum Chordata; class Amphibia; order Anura; family Ranidae; genus Pelophylax; species Pelophylax lessonae. The sequence continues at coordinate 544,055,560 of NC_138772.1, forward strand.
CATAAACACATGGAGATCTCTTCTATGGGGGGATATAGAAACAGGAAGGTCACTACTATTGGGGGGATGGATATAGATACAGGGCAATCTCTTCTAAGGAGGAATATAGACATAGGGTGATCTCCACAATGGGGGGATATAGATACAGGAAGATCCCTACTATGGGGGATATAGACACAGGAAGGTCCCTACTATGGGGTGATATAGATACGGGGCAATCTCTGCTAAGGGGGGATATATACTGTGACGTGAGTCACTTTGGTTGGGGGGCTTGTGGAACCCCAATTGCTTTAGGGAGGTTGGGAGACTCCTTGTCCAGCATCCCACCGCTGCCACCAATGTGACGGAATCCGGACACCACCGACTGGGTATCTCCGCCAGTAGCCTGCTTCCTTAAGCTCTGGAACACGAAATCCGTGATTCTGGCTATAGTTACCCCAAGAACTCGACAGTACAAGCTTTGGAGTCATCCAGAATCAAACTGTGTATTCAAACACAAAGCACATGGAGATGAACACTTCAGGGACAACCCCTCTCCCTTAGTCAATCCACTCAACATACCCATCCCATAATAACAATGGAATGCAGGTATTCAACAACAACAAACCCCCACCCCCACTAGCAAGAGTGTGATTAGTGCAGAGCTGGCCTGACTGGGGTTTTTGGTCACCCTGTGCCCCTTATAGACACAGGGTGACTTTCACATAAGAGGCACAGAGGATGCTGGACAAGGAGTCTCCCAACCTCCCTAAAGCAATCGGGGTTCCACAAGCCCCCCCAACCAAAGTGACTCACGTCACATATACATAAGGTGATCTCCACAATGGGGGGATATGGCTACAGGAAGGTCCTTACTACTCTTCTAAGGAGGAATATAGACATAGGGTGATCTCCACAATGGGGGGATATAGATACAGGAAGATCCCTACTATGGGGGATATAGACACAGAAAGGTCCCTACTATGGGGTGATATAGATACGGGGCAATCTCTGCTAAGGGGGGATATATACTGTGACGTGAGTCACTTTGGTTGGGGGGCTTGTGGAACCCCAATTGCTTTAGGGAGGTTGGGAGACTCCTTGTCCAGCATCCCACCGCTGCCACCAATGTGACGGAATCCGGACACCACCGACTGGGTATCTCCGCCAGTAGCCTGCTTCCTTAAGCTCTGGAACACGAAATCCGTGATTCTGGCTATAGTTACCCCAAGAACTCGACAGTACAAGCTTTGGAGTCATCCAGAATCAAACTGTGTATTCAAACACAAAGCACATGGAGATGAACACTTCAGGGACAACCCCTCTCCCTTAGTCAATCCACTCAACATACCCATCCCATAATAACAATGGAATGCAGGTATTCAACAACAACAAACCCCCACCCCCACTAGCAAGAGTGTGATTAGTGCAGAGCTGGCCTGACTGGGGTTTTTGGTCACCCTGTGCCCCTTATAGACACAGGGTGACTTTCACATAAGAGGCACAGAGGATGCTGGACAAGGAGTCTCCCAACCTCCCTAAAGCAATCGGGGTTCCACAAGCCCCCCCAACCAAAGTGACTCACGTCACATATACATAAGGTGATCTCCACAATGGGGGGATATGGCTACAGGAAGGTCCTTACTACTCTTCTAAGGAGGAATATAGACATAGGGTGATCTCCACAATGGGGGGATATAGATACAGGAAGATCCCTACTATGGGGGATATAGACACAGGAAGGTCCCTACTATGGGGTGATATAGATACGGGGCAATCTCTGCTAAGGGGGGATATATACTGTGACGTGAGTCACTTTGGTTGGGGGGCTTGTGGAACCCCAATTGCTTTAGGGAGGTTGGGAGACTCCTTGTCCAGCATCCCACCGCTGCCACCAATGTGACGGAATCCGGACACCACCGACTGGGTATCTCCGCCAGTAGCCTGCTTCCTTAAGCTCTGGAACACGAAATCCGTGATTCTGGCTATAGTTACCCCAAGAACTCGACAGTACAAGCTTTGGAGTCATCCAGAATCAAACTGTGTATTGTGAGGGATTAGCTCGGTGGTAGGCGTGGATGACCCCTTGGGGGGTGCGTTTTCCCAGAGAGGTAGCCGACAAGTGCTTGCAAACAAACAGTGTGGTTTATTAAATGGTGTTTTCTTCACCAGGCTGTATGCAGCAAAACATCCAAAATAAAATAAAACAGAAAATAAATCCTTGCCTCTGTGGGCGGCTACCTTCTCACAACTGGAACCTGCCTAAGTGTCTGTCTCCAACCTACCGTCGGGCAGACTTCCTTGTCCTCCAGCGGACACTCAATAGTCCTTTTATAATAGCTTCACAGGGCAACACAGTCCTTTGTTTCTTTCACATCAACAGTTCGTCTTCTCACCTTTGAGACGTATTCACCCTTGGTTACCGTCCCGGGCACACATCACTCCGGGGGGTCTTCTCCCAGGCCCACACATCCTGTCGGGAGGCACACGCTGACTGTCCTCCTGCTCCCAGCCCACATGGCTTCAGGATGCAGCTTCTGGAGGCAGCAAACAATAGGAATTTCTCTGAACAAATTATAGAGCCTTAACTCCCTCATTCTGAACAGGTGAAGGCCTTTCAACTTCCTGCTGGCTAGCTCTGTAGCCAACACCCTAAATTAATTAATGGACTTTCTAAATCAGGTAGAAATGTATCTCCTTCCTGTGACTACATTCCCAGATTTAGCTGACTTCCTGTTACATACCCCCCCCTCTTGTTTCAACCCTAGGGTTGGGACACAGATTTCCAGGCACGCATGTGTCAAGCACTGCTGACTCACTGATAAGCCTCCTATTATCCTCAAGCTTCCGGATGAAACTGTTTTGTCATCTTCATTGACGGATTTCTCATAAATGCCACACAGTTTGTCTCTCATCTCATATACACATTCTTCAACTGCATTTTTGGCATCATTTCGCTCCTTCTCGTTTCTGTCATCTTCATTGACAGCTTTCTCATAAATGTCAGACAGCTTGTCCCTCATAACCGTCTGTCCAATCCACCATGGAGGACCGTGATCCATAGGCAACTCAATTGGGCTAGTCTTAATGTCTTCAACATTCTTAAGACAATCAAAAAGGACAGATCCTGCACATGCTGATATGCAACAAGTACAAAGAGGAGTACTTCACCAGCCCATGGCGCTGTCCATGTGTTCACCTCCTTTGTTTGTATGTTTTTTTGGCTGAAATGTCCTGGTTGCTGCTGCTCCTCTCTCACTCCACTGGGGGGGGCGGATCAAAACAATTCAAATCTGTAAAGAAAAGCGCACGCAACCTCGGGCAATAACGCTTTAATAAAGGACAATAACACAGTACATTGGAATTGCACTCACACTTTTCCTTTAAGACAATCGCTTTACAGCATTCCAACAGGAGCTACTCGCTCCTCCCGTCCCTCCAGATGGTGACTCTGCGGTCTCCTCATCCGCGGCTGCCACCGCTGTATCCCCGCTCTCCTTCACTTCCTGTGTTGCCTGGTCACCGGATGCCGGTTCTAGTGCGCCTGCACACTATACCAACGTGATCTACGGCGCCTCAGGAGAGCCTCAGCCAAAGCCGGAGCCACAAGTTGTACGGAGCTGCGAGGTGGGGGATTCAAGACACGGGTGCACTGCCTCTGCTGTTACTACGGACAACGCGTTTCGGAGGCTGAGCCTCCTTCCTCAGGTCCCACCTTGCTTCCTGCTAACGCCCTTCCCTATATACCCGGGATACCATCGGCCCTAATTATATAGTTGTGTATTCTTAAAGGGGCCAGTAACCGATAATCCTTATCCACCTTGGCTGGGACGGGAGAAGCAAGGGGCTATCCACTTTTAAAAAACATATATTAAAATTACAGTTTAAGATACAATTTAAAATACAATTTAAAACAGTACAATACCAGCGCAGATATTAACCAGAGCTATTATAGATACATGTTTGGATATCACATTCCCTACATAGCAATGGTTGTCTCCTGCTTAAAATACATAAACGTATCCTAAAAGTATATCAGCATTTCCTAATACCAATAGTCGACAGATCATATTAATTCCACATTATCTCTCATCCATCTACCAAAATAATTTCATAAGTCAGGATAATACACATAATAAATAAAAAAAAAAAAAAAAAAAAAAAAAGGGGATACTAGTCTCATTAAAATACAATAAAATAATCCAAACATGTATCTATAATAGCTCTGGTTAATATCTGCGCTGGTATTGTACTGTTTTAAATTGTATTTTAAATTGTATCTTAAACTGTAATTTTAATATATGTTTTTTAAAAGTGGATAGCCCCTTGCTTCTCCCGTCCCAGCCAAGGTGGATAAGGATTATCGGTTACTGGCCCCTTTAAGAATACACAACTATATAATTAGGGCCGATGGTATCCCGGGTATATAGGGAAGGGCGTTAGCAGGAAGCAAGGTGGGACCTGAGGAAGGAGGCTCAGCCTCCGAAACGCGTTGTCCGTAGTAACAGCAGAGGCAGTGCACCCGTGTCTTGAATCCCCCACCTCGCAGCTCCGTACAACTTGTGGCTCCGGCTTTGGCTGAGGCTCTCCTGAGGCGCCGTAGATCACGTTGGTATAGTGTGCAGGCGCACTAGAACCGGCATCCGGTGACCAGGCAACACAGGAAGTGAAGGAGAGCGGGGATACAGCGGTGGCAGCCGCGGATGAGGAGACCGCAGAGTCACCATCTGGAGGGACGGGAGGAGCGAGTAGCTCCTGTTGGAATGCTGTAAAGCGATTGTCTTAAAGGAAAAGTGTGAGTGCAATTCCAATGTACTGTGTTATTGTCCTTTATTAAAGCGTTATTGCCCGAGGTTGCGTGCGCTTTTCTTTACAGATTTGAACATTCTTAAGACGCCTCTCTCTGCAATCCATAAATGTTTTCCACAAAACTTTGAGAACCTTTGCTTCACTAAGCTTTGTTCCAAGTAGGGACTCTTGACATCCCTCTGTGACTTGAGTTGCCTCTCCATACAGCTGTACACAATCATTGACTTTTTGTTGTAAAAGGGAATGATCTTCCTTCTTGAGCTTTGCTTGCTCTAAGATGCTGTGCAGAGGATTTTCCAATTGAGACAACAGGCTGTCACACATTTCTTCAAAGTGACCCCTGTTCCTTTTCCCAGAGATATCAATATCATTCAAACATTTCATATTCATAGGCAGATCTGAAGCATTTGCACTCATCAACTTCTTAAACTTTTCGCCCTCCTGAGCGAGTCGCAGTAAAGGCCTACTACTTGATTTGATATTCAGTTTATATTTCTTGCCAAACTCTTCACAGAAGTAGCCAACCAGAACATCATCAACTTTCCTTCCACCAACATAGGGGTCAAAGGCAACAACACAGTTGAACCCAGCGATCTGGGTGGTATCCATTATAGACCTCCTCTCTGCATCAGTGAAGAAGCATGGAACTGCAACACATTCTTTTACAGGTTTCTTCAATGCACTTTCTGCTGAACTATTTGACCGCTCAAGGTCACCTAGTTCTTTTTCTCTATCTGAATTCCACATGGAATGCATCTCAAGATCACGATCAAACTTCTGCCACCCGTCTTTCACCAGTTCCATTTTGGAAACACTCCCTGAAAGGCACTTATTCATTTGCTTCACGTTTTCACCAACAGCCTTAGTTTTCTCCACTAGGTTTTCAGCCTGAACTGAGAAATCACCACATTTCTTACTCAGCTCCTTTGTTTGCTGAAGTTCTAATGATACATTTTCCAATGCTTGAAGTTTTTGAAGGAACGGTTTATTCCAAAGGGGTGATTCAAGCCACATGTCGTCACATTTCTGAGGCTCACTCAGGACAGACCCCAAAACACTGATCCTTTTAAAAACTGCATCAGGCACACTATCCCCTCTTTGGGACAGATCCTCTGTTGCCTGGAATTCCTCTTCCAGTTCCTGCAACGGAATCTTCATCTCTTCTACTTGTTGTTCTAAGGCTCGCTTAGACTTTTCTAGCTCCTGAACGCTTTTCACAACATCATCCTTGGAGCTGACCAATTCTTCCATTTCTGTACGCAGCTGTTTAACACTTTCTAGTTCAGCCTTACACTCTAGAGCTTCCTCCAAAGAGCGAGCCAAGAACAGGGCTTTGCTCTCGTTATCACGCACCTCCGTTTCTGCACGTGCGCGTTCTTCTGCATATTTTGCAGACACAGTCTTCTCTTCACCAAGCATCTGATCAAACTTCTTTTTCACATCTTCAACACACTGTAATGAACCAACGCTTTCTTCCATGCGTTTTTTCATATCCGCTATCTGAGCTTGCAATGTTGCGACTTGCTCTGATAGGTTATTCTTTGCTTCCGTCTCCTCTTTTAATTGTTCCAGGAAGCCATTTTTCTCATCTTCCATTTGTTTGAGCTTTGTGCTAAAACTCAGCCTTTGACACCTCTCTTCCTGTAAGAGTTCCTGCGTGTCTTGCAGCTGCGATTCCAAGATAGAAAAATCTTCCGCAATTTCTCTAGATTTTCTGTCTGCTTGAGAAAGCTGATTTGTAACATTGTCCAACTCAACCTGCAGTCGGTTTGCCTTCTCTGACAGCTTAGCACACAATCGGTCACCTTCTGACACCTTGACTTGCGATTCCAGAAGCTGTGCCTCTACTTTTTTTCTCTTGTGTTCAGACTCTCCTTTTCCCTGCATAAGAGCTTTCACCTCACTGGCTAGCATCTGGGAATAAGAATGTAATTCTGCCACACAGGCTTCTTTCTCCTTTAACTGCTGCTGGACACGTTGGGCTTCCCCTTTCCAACTTTCACAGTCCGCACGCCATTCATCTACCACATTGCTCAAAGTAGTGAGCTCATACACAGTACTCAGTAATTTAGCCTCTCTTTCACTTTTCTCTTTGTCGCTGAGAGACAATGTCGCTTTCAGAGCAACATTCTGTTCCTGCGACTCCTGCAGGTCTATTTTTGTAGCTCCCAAAGACTGAAGACTTTTTTCCAGCTGATTACGCAACTCCAACATATCAGCCATACTTTGCTTCTGCAAAGTCTGAATTTCACTTTCCTTTTCCATGAGGATGGTATCTTTCTCCATTATAGTCTCTCTGCGTTTTTGCAACTCGACCAAAAGAAGAGCAGTGGATTCTTCCCACTGTGACACATGAGACTTGAGTAGTTCATTCGTTTCCTGCAAGTTTCTATGCTCCATTTTAAGCAATTCCAAGGCTTGTTCCTTTTCTTCCATTTTCCGTTGCAAGGCATCCAACTCAGCCCTGCACACATACTCGGTTTCTTCCAAACCGATGGCCTCCATTGGCTGCTGGCGTCTCTGTTTCCAGCCTGCCATGCTCTCTTGATGAGCCTTTTGTTGAGCTGCAAAGCTCCGCTGAAAATCCGCATTTGCCTGCTGTTGAGCTGCATTTGCTTGCTGTTGAGCTGTATTTGATATAATCAGTTGTTTCAACATCTCCTCCATTTTGAGCTTACTTTTCATCTGAGCACACTGCGTCTCCATAGCAGTTTCATCAGTGTTGCTAGGGACAACAACCTTCCTCTTTAGTAGACTCTCTTTAGGCATGGATGGGGCTGGTTCAGACGGCAACATCCCCTCCATCCATAGAATCCGGTCTCTCATTTCATCTATCTTTGCATTTTTCAGGCGTTTGGACCGCCCCATCTTCAATAACTCCACAAACAAATTTTTCACAGTCCAGCAAACAATTTTCAGACCACTGTCTCTTCAACACATGTAGTTTTTCTCTCTCTTGCAGGATCTCTTTTCCTGCACACACAGTTTGTGCAGTCACTTGCACCAGACACAACAAAGTTCATCAAATAATTTTGAGACCGCTGTCTCTTTAAAACACTTTTTTTTTTTTTTCTGTCAGGATCTTCTCTCCTGCACACATAGATTGTGCAATCTCATGCACCAGACAAAGTTCATCAAACATATGCACTCCATTGCAGGGATCTCTGCTTATGCCCACTGCATACCTCCACCATATGTGAGGGATTAGCTCGGTGGCGGGTGTGGATGACCCCTTGGGGGGTGCGTTTTCCCAGAGAGGTAGCCGACAAGTGCTTGCAAACAAACAGTGTGGTTTATTAAATGGTGTTTTCTTCACCAGGCTGTATGCAGCAAAACATCCAAAATAAAATAAAACAGAAAATAAATCCTTGCCTCTGTGGGCGGCTACCTTCTCACAACTGGAACCTGCCTAAGTGTCTGTCTCCAACCTACCGTCGGGCAGACTTCCTTGTCCTCCAGCGGACACTCAATAGTCCTTTTATAATAGCTTCACAGGGCAACACAGTCCTTTGTTTCTTTCACATCAACAGTTCGTCTTCTCACCTTTGAGACGTATTCACCCTTGGTTACCGTCCCGGGCACACATCACTCCGGGGGGTCTTCTCCCAGGCCCACACATCCTGTCGGGAGGCACACGCTGACTGTCCTCCTGCTCCCAGCCCACATGGCTTCAGGATGCAGCTTCTGGAGGCAGCAAACAATAGGAATTTCTCTGAACAAATTATAGAGCCTTAACTCCCTCATTCTGAACAGGTGAAGGCCTTTCAACTTCCTGCTGGCTAGCTCTGTAGCCAACACCCTAAATTAATTAATGGACTTTCTAAATCAGGTAGAAATGTATCTCCTTCCTGTGACTACATTCCCAGATTTAGCTGACTTCCTGTTACAGTATTCAAACACAAAGCACATGGAGATGAACACTTCAGGGACAACCCCTCTCCCTTAGTCAATCCACTCAACATACCCATCCCATAATAACAATGGAATGCAGGTATTCAACAACAACAAACCCCCACCCCCACTAGCAAGAGTGTGATTAGTGCAGAGCTGGCCTGACTGGGGTTTTTGGTCACCCTGTGCCCCTTATAGACACAGGGTGACTTTCACATAAGAGGCACAGAGGATGCTGGACAAGGAGTCTCCCAACCTCCCTAAAGTAATCGGGGTTCCACAAGCCCCCCAACCAAAGTGACTCACGTCACATATACATAAGGTGATCTCCACAATGGGGGGATATGGCTACAGGAAGGTCCTTACTATGGGGGATATAGATGCAGGGCAATCTCTTCTAAGGGGGGGATATAGACATAGGGTGATCTCTTCTATGGGGGATATATACGCAGGGTTATCTCCACACTGAGGATGGAATATAGGGATATAGATATATTGTGGGTGCATGTAGACATATCAGAATATGAACAAAGGAGGATCCCTATCATGCACAGTTGTAGACACATGGAGATCCCCATTACAGGTGGAAGCAGAGATGGAAGGGGTAAGAAAGGGTATAGGGGGGCATGAAGCAGGCAGCACACTGGGAACAAGCAGCGTATTATACAGGTAAATCAGAGCAGGATTATTATAATAGGAACTCCTATTACTTCATTACATGTGCAGACTCGGCTTCCTGCCTAGTAGTGTAGCTCTGTGTCTGTGACTTCCTATTCCTCCCCTTAGTATAAGTCTCAAATTGTCTGATGACAATGCATGCAGCGTGTGCCTGATTTATTCTAAGAAACTAAAATATGAAACAGCAAGCAAGTAAAGATTTCACATTAAAAAAAAATCACTTTGAAGTAAAAGTCACGACAATAACTCAGAATGTGAATGACTAAAAGTAGAGCGTAGTTCCCTTCCAGTGGACAGAAGGCAGACATCGGGATACACAGACAAAGGGAACATCATAACGTGTGACACCGGGGAGAGCGAGGTCTATATGGGCTCCGGGAGTGGGAAAAGCTCCATCCTAGCAGGCGGAATGGAAGGGCATGTACATGGGATGCAGGAAAAGTGTGCGGAGGGATGACGGTCTGGGGTGATGACGGGTAACATGGAGGAGAGAGAAGAATGAAAATCAGAGAAGACAGTAAGAAAGAGAGGAGGGTGAGAGCCAATGATCTATAACCACCACTCCATTCTTAAAATGTATGTACATAGGAAAAACTTTTTTTTTTTATTTATTATTAATTTTTTATTTAGTATTTTTTATTATTATTTATTACTTTTTTATTATTATTTATTTATTATTTAGACCCTCTGTCAGGTTCTTGCTGCTGCCTTTATCCCTGCTGGAGAGATTCATCTCTATTTGTTCTGGTGACCACTTTCATAGTCATGGGAAATTCAACAAAATGTGTTGGGGAGTTCAGGTGACTACTCTCTAAGAAGGATTTCCCCCTCACTTTGGAGAGATCTCCTCCCACTTCCTGTAATGTCTCTGGGACAGGACATGAAGTGAAATCTCCCCTACACAGGGACACACAGCAAAAAATACTTTAAAAGGAGTTCTGTCCATTCCCTAAGCCATCCTAATAAAAAAAATGGGTTGGCTATACATACACTTTAAGAGATTTAATTATAAACAAAAATCTGTATATCAATTCACCCAGTAAAAGTGGATGTACATTCACTTAGTGTGAATAGGGGGAAAAAAAATAAACAAAGGCTATTAAGCTACTTCCTGTGCTGTTTGAATGTTATTAATTGATTTAAAACTGAAAATACCTCTTTTGGCCACTAGATGGCTCTATGAAGTATCGGAAACTCCTACATGCACTTTCACAAGACAAATTTGCTATGCAAATTTTTATAAATACAATTCTAAAAGTGCTTTACTCCATTTTTATAGTGTTTGATGCAAGGTGGAATGTCAAATCCAATATCTCTAGGATTCTCCTGGTCAGATGTCTGTGCTGAGTTCCCGGGTCTGTACACCTGCTGTGCCCATTATGAAGACTCCCACCATCCCTGTGCTGAGTTTCCAGGTCTGTACACCCGCTGTGCCCATTATGAGGGGTTCCCACCATCCCTGTGCTGAGTTTCCAGGTCTGTACACCCGCTGTGCCCATTATGAGGGGTTCTCACCATCCCTGTGCTGAGTTCCCAGGTCTGTACACCTGCTGTGCCCATTATGAGGGGTTCCCTCCATCCCTGTGCTGGGTTACCGGGTATGTACACGTGCTGTGTCCATTATGAGGGGTTCCCGCCATCCCTGTGCTGAGTTCCCGGGTCTGTATACCTGCTGCGCCCATTATGAGGGGATCCCACCTATCCTGGGCTGAGTTCCCAGGTCTGTACACTTTCTGTGCCCATTATGAGGGGTTCCCACCATCCCTTTGCTGAGTTCCCGGGTCTGTACACCTGTTGTGCCCATTATGAGGGGTTTCCACCATCCCTTTGCTGAGTTCCTGGGTCTGTACACCTGCTGTGCCCATTATGAGGGGATCCCACCAATCCTGGGCTGAGTTCCCAGGTCTGCACACTTTCTGTGCCTATTATGAGGGGCTCCCACCATCCCTGCTGGATTTTTATTTTCTACTATAGAGAAAGAAGCTAAAGTATGTTAGTGCAATAGATTATAACTGATCTGAGAATGATGGGCAGATTTCTTCTACTATACAGCAACATGCAATGCTTATTTAGTCAGAAGCGTTACATGAAACATAAGGCCCAAGGCCACTCTATGGAGTCATAGGGCACCATTGTAAAAGTTGTAAAGAAAGCGAATGATACTTACTCGATAGCGGTTGGCGCTGATCTGCTCCACCTGAAAGCGCTTGGCACAGTTACACTGAGCCACCTGGCGGTTCACCTGTAGAACACACATGGAGCTGTCTCTGCATTTTACGAGCAATAAATTCTTTAAATCTAAAATGAATTACTTAGTGAATATTGGGGTGATAAGCGTGCATCTACTAAGGAAGATGAAGCTCAATGCTTACCTCGTCCTGAATGCGGTCGGCATCAGCGGTCTTCCGCAGGGGGTCTCTGCTGGGGTGCAGCGCACTTACAAACTCATAGTAGTCAATGAATCCATCTCCGTTTATATCGAAGATGTTTGCCACAGCAGTCATTTCCAGAGAGTTGGTGGGGAATCCTGGGGGTAGAAAATGTATTATTAACATTGTTACATAGTTACATAGTTACATAGTTTGTGAGGTTGAAAAAAGACATCAGTCCATCCAGTTCAACCTATGATGTGTGTGTGTTTGCTGTTAACCATACATTATATACCCCTGTATGTTGTACATTATATACCCCTGTATGTTGTACATTGTATACCCCTGTATGTTGTACATTGTATACCCCTCTATGTTGTACATTGTATACCCCTCTATGTTGTACATTGTATACCCCTCTATGTTGTACATTGTATACCCCTCTATGTTGTACATTGTACATTGTATACCCCTCTATGTTGTACATTGTATACCCCTGTATGTTGTGGTCTTTAAGGTGCCCATCTAATAGTTTTTTGAAACTATCAATGCTCCCTGCTGATACGACTGTTTGCGGAAGAGAATTCCACATCCTTACTGCTCTTACAGTGAAGAACCCCCTGCGTATTTTAAGGTTAAACCGCCTTTCCTCTAGTTTTAGTGAGTGGCCACGTGTCTTATTGTATTCCCTTTCTCTGAATAGTTTGTTCCCTTAATGCGAGGGTCGCCAGTACAGTATTTGTACATTGATATCATATCCCCTCTCAATCGTCTCTTCTCCAGAGAGAATAAGTTCAGAGTTTGTAGTCTTTCCTCATCGCCGATGCCCTCCATTCCCCTAATTATTTTTGTTGCCCTTCTCTGGACTTTCTCCAGTTCCAGGACATCCTTCCTGAGGACCAGAACTGGACAGCATACTCCAGATGTGGCCGGACCAGAGTCTTGTAGAGTGGGAGAATAATCTCTTTATTTCTGGAGTGAATCCGCTTTTTTTTATACATCCCAGTATTCTGTTGGCTTTGCTTGCAGCGGCTTGGCATTGCATGCCACTGCCAAGCCTGTTGTCTACCAGTACCCCCAGGTCCTTTTCCATCCTAGACTCCCCCAGAGGTTTCCCCCCCAGTGAGTAGCTTGCTTTCTGGTTTCTGGCCCCCAAGTGCATTACTTTACATTTTTCAACATTAAACCTCATCTGCCATGTAGTTGCCCACCCGTTATTTTGTTCAGGTCCGCTTGTAAGGTTTCCACATCCTGCCCAGAAGATATTGGCATGCTTAGTTTAGTATCATTGTGATGTCATTGTTCCAACTGTTTACATCCAGTTCCTTAGACACTACCACCTACACTTCCTTCTCATCCGACCCTATAAAAGGTGGTAAGGGAAAAATCAAAGATCTTATGGGGATGGAGATCTAGACCTCTTACGACCATCTCTCTGCAAATCTTTGCGGATATCCACCAGCTGTTCCTTCACAGTGGAAAAGGCAACTCTTTGGACACAAAGGTCGCTAAGGACGGAGCCCCTGAAAGAGTTAGCGGGAAAATGGAGCTAGTTTGCTGCCCCATAAATGAATTTGGAAAGGAAGACTGTCTTCTGACATAAGGGAGTTTAGTTCTCCTGGTCCTGATTTCCCTGGCACCAGATTTGCAATGCCTACAAGGAGGGCAGGGCAAATACTCACAATCAGGTCCACTGATAAGGCAGTACAGCCAGCCATCCTGTACTGGGCCCAGGCCTCATCAGTTAAAAAGGGGGGCCCAGGCTCCTGCCGAGCAGGAGGGCCAGTAGTACTGCCTTATTGCTGACACTTGTGACTCATGTTCAGTGCTGCCGGCTTCTGCTTTTCTTTTCTTCCTCCGGCTGCACTGCAGGGGGATCGGTTCTAGTATCTGTGCCCTCTTCCCCCCCCCTGCTGTCTGGGACCCCCTGTGTGCCCCTTTCCCCTGGAATGCTGCGGCTTTCCCTCCTCTCCTCTCCTGCCAGAAGCTGCTGAAGGCACACAGGCGGGTTATTGGGTTATTTCAGGATGGAGAGCGGGTGGGGGGGGCTCACCACCCTAAATGGACACACCACCCTGAATGAACACTATGGGGGTTCAGATATTGCCTCTGCGCCACTATTCAGTTGAATGGGCCATCTGCCATGGCTGCAAAGCTTAGCATCATTGCCATTGCATTTTAGCAAAAATGTAATTCAATATTTTTTGAGGAATCAGGGCCCTATCAGGTAGGATGTACGGGGCCCCATCATTTCTATCAGCAGCCCTGCTCACATCTAAACACTACCTGGGTCCCCAGTTTTAGTGCCGGTTCACACTACTCCGACTTGTCGGGCGACTTGGTCGCCTGACAAGTCGTTCTCCATTCCGTGCTATGGGAACCGTTCTAATAGGAGCGACTCAAGTCGCTCCAACTTAGAAAAAGGTTCCTGCACTACTTTTGTCCGAAGTCGGAGTGACTTGCATTGACTTCCATTAGGTGAAGTGCGTGCAAGTTGCGCCGAAGTCGCGGTGCACGGCGACTTGTTCAAGTCGCCCCGAAGTCGCGTGGCCATAGTGTGAACCGACTCTTACTGTGGCCTGTGCTGTTAGGAGCTGTTCAGTACACCTCACTGCTCGGTTAGTGTCCTATTGCATAAGGACTGGATTCCAAAATGGCACCCACATGTCCCCAGTGTGTTCCACTGTGGTGCAGACAGGCTGCACCTGTTCAGCAGCGAAGCTGTGTCGAGTTTGTGCAGTAGGCAGACAGTCGCACTTGCACACAACTTATAACCTAAAACAGCACCTGCACAAAAAATATATACAGTATATATGCAGAAGTCCAAATAAAGTATTTTTAAACAAAGAAAAAATTGTATGTGTAGCACCCCCCTAGGTAGGCGCTAGGTAGGTAAAGCCTAGTGTCTCCATCTGCTTATCAGGGGAGCCTGATTATTAGTTAGGCCTGTTGCATGTGTCCAGGGTGTGATTCATCTGGGCTGAGGATGTGTCCCCACTGTATCCAATAGGGGGGGCTGTTGGACAGTGGAGGAAACCCAGCCAGTGACACACAGTCTTTTGTAGCTATCCCAGTGGGTTGGCACAAACAGTGGTGCATCCTGGGATATGGTATAAAAGCCAAGGACACATGTGACAGGGTGTCTTTGGGTGGGAAGCCAGGTCCCAGAAGGAGGGTGACATTTGTCTCTCCTTCTACTGCTGTGGATGGTGGTCACAGGCAGTCGGCCATTTGAGGCAGGAGTGTGGAGCTGAGCCAGGAGGTCCAGAAGAGCTGACTAGTGGAGTTGGAGGCAGAGCAACCTTGGGAAAAACAGTGTCTGTGAGTACCGAGAAGCTTGCCGGGGGTCTGCACAGGAAGGGGACCGCTCCAGTGAGAGTCAGTGGACAGGTGTCAGCACACACAGAAAGTGAGAAAGGGGGTGCCAATTTAGAACCCTGAAGAGTAATTCAAGCAGGAACACATTATCTATCTTCACTTCTGTGGCACGGTGAAGCAGCCGAACACTACAGCTTGTTGAAAGGCTTCACATAGTGTGAAAACTGCTATGTAATTAATAAAACCAATAAAACTGCACTTACAAGTGCCCCGTAAGACGTCATCTGTGACAAAACATGCAGGGAGGAGCCTATTGTGACGTAATCACGTATACGGGAAGCAAACCTGAAGTGCAAAGCTTTGTATGCAATTTGGCATTTTACATGGCGGTGTTTATAATTCTTACTTGTAAGTGCAATTTTATTGGTTTTAATAAATAAATAGCATTTTGCACACTATGCGGTTCCTTTCTTTTGGCATATAAATGAATGCACAATTTTTTGTTTATATTGCACAAGTGCAGTTACTAGTTTGGTTGTAAAAGCTCACTACCATGACCGGATGGAGCCGGCGTTAAAGCATATCCGACAAGAGAGGTCACTCACGAGAGGAAAGCACGCTGTCCATGAACTCCCGTTGGCTGATGCGTCCATCCTGGTCTCTGTCTATTCCTCGGAAGATGTCCAGAATTCGCGATTTCATCTGGCCGATCCACTGCATGTATCTCTTCCGCCATACCGCAAAGTCAAAATGCGCAAATTCCTGCAGCTGGAGGAGAAGAGAGAATGGAGAGCAGAAGGAATGAGTAACCGCAGGGTACAGATACAAGAAGAATGTAAGGAAGCATTTTCCATTACTATTCCCACTTAGAAATGTTACAATTCTTTTACACCTCGATAACAAAGTATTCTACTGTGTATCCCTCTCTTTCCTACTGCCTTCATTAGGAACTACTGTATATGCTTTGTCCAGCATTGCCTTCATACCAAGACAATACACGCCTGAGTAAGTGATAGGGAGATATTGAGATAGGGTGAGGGAGCATGGGACACCCCAAAAACTGTGGAACTGGATAACTTGAGGACTCCTCGATTTCTGGCTGCACTGTACAATTGCTGAATGTCCCACAGGATCTCAATGCTGATGGTGACCTGTACTTCTTCCAGGGTTAACCACTAGCCGACCGCTCACATAGAGCGTACTGCGGCAAAGTGGTTCGTTATCGTCCAGCGACGTAGGTCTACGTCGCTGGACTCTTCCCCTTGTGGGCGGCGCGCGCGCGCCGCCGGAGGCCCGCTCCCGCTGTATTCAGTCACAGCGGGAGTCGGGCCAGGGGAGGAGAGGCGTGATCACCGCCGCTCTTCCCCGATCGTCGGGGATCGAGTGAGGAGATCCGCCCGCTTGTGTAAACAGAGCGGGCGGATCTCCTATGTGACAGGCAGGGACAGATTACAGGATTCAGCATAGCTGAACCTGCGATCTGTCCCTGTGTCACACAGTCCCCTCCCCCCACACACAGGCATACATTAACCCCTTGATCACCAATAAAAGTTAACCCCTTCCCTGCCAGTGTCATTTTTACAGTAACAGTGCATATTTATAGCACTGATTACTGTAGTAATGTCACTGGTACCCCCAAAAGTGTCAAAAATGTCAGTTAGGGGTCCGATCTGTCCGCCGCAATGTCGCAGTCCCGGAAAAAAAAAAAATCGCAGATCGCCGCCATTACTTGTTAAAAAAAAAACAATAAAAATGACATAAATTTCCTGTAGTTAGTAGCTGTGATAACTTTTGCGCAAACCAATCAAAATACGCTTATTGCGATTTTTTTTTACCAAAAATATGTAGCAGAAAACAAATTGGCCTAAAATGTTAAAAAATTTTGATTTTTACATTTTTTTGGGGGGAATTTCATATAAAAAATTTGAAAAATATTGTTATTTTTTCAAAATTGTCGCTCTTTTTTTGTTTATAGCGCAAAAAGTAAAAATCGCACAGGTGATCAAATACCACCAAAAGAAAGCTCTATTTGTGGGTAAAAAAGGACATAAATTTAATTTGGGTACAGTGTCACTCGGCCGCGCAATTGTCCGTTAAAATAACGCAGTGCCGAATCGCAAAATATGGCCTGGTCAGGAATGGGGTAAAATCTTCCAGTCTTAAAGCGGTTAAAAATACGCTCATTGACATGTAGCTAAATACATTTTGGCCTAAATATATGACAAAAATTGAAAATATTGGATATTTTTTAACTGTCAAAGTAGAAAAATATTGTTATTTTTTCAAAATTGTCACGTTTTTTAATTAATATCGCAAAAAATAAAAATCGCACAGGTGATCAAATACCACCAAAAGAAAGCTCTGTTTGTGGGAAAAAAAGGACGTAAATTTCGTTTGGGTACGGCGTTGCATGACCGCGCAATTGTCAGTTAAAGTCGCACAGTGCCGAATCGCAAAAAGTGGCCTGGACGTAAAGCAGGAAAATCCTCCGGTCCTAAAGTGGTTAAAAAGCTGCACACAGTCACTTTCCCACACCGATGGGGTCAGGGCTGGCCCAAGACATTGTGCTGCCAGGGTCCAAGTATGAAATGCTGCCCCTCTCCCCCCCCCCCCACAAAAAAAAAAACACGCCCATCAAAAGGCCCCCACATCCATTATTTTATATAAAATTTAGAAAATATTATATATACTATTATATTCTTCCATAACTCACCACTGGACTGGTCCACCAAACACCCACTATCTGTCCTCAGCCCTGTCACTCCTGCGTCTGCCACGGCCACTGCCCTAGAAGATCCAGCCTGCCCTGCGTATGATGGAGTGCGCCGATGTCTGACGTCATTGCACACACCACGATCACGAGAGGGACGTTCCCCGGAGGAGAAGCTCAGCCTCCTCATGCTCATCAGTTTGCACCAGGGGCGGCTAAAATAGATGGGGAAATGCTGCCGTAATGCGCAGCAAACTGATGACACACAAAATTGCCGGAAGAAAACATTTTGGGCATCAATTTGCTGCCCCTCTTAAAGTTCTGCCTGGGTCCAAT
Organism: Pelophylax lessonae; assembly: GCF_965119305.1. Taxonomy (NCBI): domain Eukaryota; kingdom Metazoa; phylum Chordata; class Amphibia; order Anura; family Ranidae; genus Pelophylax; species Pelophylax lessonae. The sequence goes on from NC_138772.1 coordinate 544,073,650, forward strand.
GGACCCAGCAGGCCCCTTAGTTCCAGTGAAGGGAACTCTTAAGGCGTCAGCATACCAAGGCATTTTGGACAATTTCATGCTCCCAACTTTGCGGGAACAGTTTGGGGATGGCCCCTTCCTGTTCCAACATGACTGCGCACCAGTGCACAAAGCAAGGTCCATAAGGACAAGGATGAGTGAGTTTGGGGTGGAGGAACCTGACCTCAACCCGATAGAACACCTTTGGGATGAATTCAGATCAGAGACTGTGATCCAGGCCTTCTCGTCCAACATCAGTGCCTGACCTCACAAATGCGCTTCTGGAAGAATGGTCAAACATTCCCATAGACACACTCCTAAACCTTGTGGACGGTTGTAACGACACCCCAAAGTATGAAAGGGGTTACAGTCGTTAAGGATAATCCGCTCCGAACACCAGGACAGCTATCGACCACTCCAATCCGCCCATACATGAAACCCATACAAATAATCCCCCCCAAGTACGAGACAAGGCTCCGTATTGAGGTCAAGTGAGAATAACTCTCTTCTGATCTTTATTGAAAGAAACACAGCATTTATACATACACTTTGAGAATACCACATGAACAATGACTGTGTAATTACACCTCTTAGTAGACAGCCAGGTGAGCTCATTAACATACTTATCAATAGTCTCAGACCCTATTTTAGACAAAAGCACTTAGTTAATCAGTAGACATTCTTTAGGAGGGGCTGCTGGAAACAATCCCCCCCTCTCTCTGCAGCTAATACATATTGATTAGCAGACAGGGCGTCTCTCATAGTTCCTGGACGCCCAAATTATTAGTTGCACTTCCTGTGCCTTTCAGTGTATAGGAATAAGGCAGATCTCCAGAGATATTGGTAATGCATATACTGTCCTATTTGAAGTAGTCCAAACCATATTCTCAGTGTACACCACCCTCCCGGGCACCCTGCATCCATAAAAGATGCAGGGTGACTTAAACATAAGAAAGCCACACAAGGCTGGACACGGTGCCTCCCAACCTATTTAAAGGAATTTGGGGTCCACAACCCCCATGCCCAAAGTGACTCCTGTCACAACGGCCTTCCTTGAAGAGCTGAAGCTGTTATAGCTGCAAAGGGTGGGCCAACTCACTAATGAACCCTAAGGACTAAGACTTGGATGCCATTAAAGTTCATGTGTGTGTAAAGGCAGGCGTCCCAATACTTTTGTTACATAGTGTATCTCTACCACCCACACAGTGCTATGATTTACACACATCTGTCAGATTAGTCAGCCATATAGTCCACTTCAGCCATTTCCCTGGAATTTCTTAAAGCCTCTTTCACCTCTTGTATGACTCCAAAGCTGCGCTGACTTTGGAATGCAACTTTGACACAACTTTGGATGGGTGCAACTTGGACTTTGGCTTTGACCAGTTTTAATGGACAACTGTTACACACAAGTTGCATTGTATAACTTTCAGTTAAAGAGGTTGTAAACCCATACAACTTTTTTTTTTTTCTTGCAACCTGTAAGAGAAACACATAATGAGCTAGTATGCAACGCATACTAGCTCATTATGAAATACTTACCTTAGAACGAGCCCCCGCCGTGCCGCTCCCTTACCTGTAAATATCTCCTAAACATGTACCATTTAGGAGATATTTACCTTACTGGATATGTCGCCCGTCTTCCGGGATCGCGGCATCCGGCCATCTGATTGGCCGGAGCCGCGGTGACAGTCACGGCACGGGGCTCTGAAGAAACGGCACCAGCGGCCGTTCCTTCAGAGCGCATGCGCCAGTGACGTCACTGGCTGCATGTAAGGTAAATATCTCCTAAACTGTACATGTTTAGGAGATATTTACAGTACCTATAGATAGGTAAGCCTTATCATAGGCCTGCACAAACGCGTTGGGTTTTCTTCGGCTATAGTACAATTATCATCTGCATTATGTGTAATGTAACATATACTGTTTGCCTTTTTTAAATCTAAATATTATGTTTTCAATAAAATATATTTTTGTATATTTTACTTTGTTAGCCCCCGTTCACACTAAGGCGACCTGTGAGGCGACCTGGTCGCCTCACAGGTCGCCGTAGGTCGCCTCCCATAGGGAAGCTGCGGACCCGTTCTAATAGGAGCGACACAAGTCGCTCCGACTTAGAAAAAGGGTCCGGAGCTTCTTTGGGGCGACCAGGAGGCGACCGCCATAGACTTCAATGTTATGAAGTCCGTGGCGGCCGCTCCGAGGTCGCGGCGCGCTGCTCGCACCGCGATCTCGGAGGTCGTCGTGCCTGAAAAGTCCCACCACCAGGGGAACAAACCTCATTTTTGTACTGCTATTTTTACAAGGTAATAACTGGGTTGCAAAAGCATTTGGTGCACAGAGAGTAGATTTATATCATTCATTTTTGTGTCCAGCTTTGAATAAATTACACCAAGATGCAATTTCTTCATGGAGATAACTGATGGGGCGATTGATGTACTGGAATATTCAGAGACAGGTTCACTTGGAAGCATACAAAGCCTTTGTCTCTCAGGGACTTTCCTCCGCATACAGAAGCTTTGTCTGTACCGGAAATGCCTCCCTGATGACTTCTCCTCATTCCAGTATTGTCCACTGTCACTCCCTGCAGTGGAATGTTATCCCTCCTGTACCAGACACTCATGTAACCTCCAAGCATCGGTGAATGCTGCAGAGTAAAGCCCCGTACACACGTACTGATTGTCGGCCGAGCGATCGGCCGTCTTTTGTCCGGTGCTGTCCTGTCGGTTGAAAAATGCTAAAGACTGCACACGAATTTTGTCGGCCAACAACAGCCGACTGCAGAAGTGATGTCATGTGATGGTTTACTTTCCGTGTGTTTTTTCTTTTCTGAGCATGCCCAGTCTTGCTAATCTGCTGTTTGTCGGCCGAATTCTGTACTGACTGGCGAACAATCGGCCATTCTGGTGATGGCCAACAAAAATTTTAAAGTCTGCACGCCAGATTCTGTTCGGCCGAAAAGTCGCAGTCAACAAGCCTACGACTCAAACTACTAAACTACTAACAAGCCGACAATCGGCCGATCGGACGGTGGCCGAATATTTACGGCCGACAATCGCTACGTGTGTACGGGCCTTTAAGCCACCTTAATTTTATTTCTTCGGTGTCTTGGCAACTTCAGCGGTGAAATTGGTATGCTCAGTTCTCAGTTCCGTCCATCTGCCATCACCACCATTATAAGGGATTCCTGCTACATTCTTCATTATATGATGGAAAATGCAACAGGAGGGCACATAGCCAAGACTATAGCTGGGAAACCGTCACGGCTGGTTACTCCACCAAACCCCACCTCTATCTGACATATAATTTTAGGGTGGTATGACCCTAAAAATGAGATTGTAGCAAATCTGTTAAAGAATATATATTTGTAAAATGAAAGCTCCATTGATAGTGGCATATTTAGACCAGCTTGTTTTTTTACGTGTATATATTTTTTATCTGATCCTTCACAGCGATATTTTGTCACCTGCGTGCCGGGCAATTAGGATAAAATATTCTTCCGTCTGTATAATATCGATTGTAGCACACTAGCGAAGAGCATGCGTGTACCTTACACCGAGGATAAAGTAAGAAACTTTAGGCTATCCATAGATGCAAGAAAAAACAAAGTAGTGCAGCACTATCATATATGGTGCAAACCAAACAATATTAACCACTTAAGCCCCGGAAGATTTTACCCCCTTCCTGACCAGGGCCTATTTTGCGATTCGGCACTGTGTGACTTTAACGGACAATTGCGCGGTCATGCGACGCTGTACCTAAACGAATTTGACGTCCTTTTTTTCCCACAAACAGAGCTTTCTTTTGGTGGTATTTGATCACCTGTGCGATTTTTTGATCATGCGCTATAAACAAAATAAAGAGCGTCAATTTTGCAAAAATAACAATATTTTTCACATTTTTTTATATGAAATTCCCCCCCAAAAAAAATGTAAAAATCAAAAATTTTTAACATTTTAGGCCAATTTTTTTTTTTACCATATGTTTGGTAAAAAAAAAAATCGCAAAAAGCGTATTTTGATTGGTTTGCGCAAAAGTTATTGTGTTTACTAACTAAAGGAAAGATTTTTGTCATTTTTGTTGTTTTTTTTTTTTAACGCGTAATGGCGGCGATCTGCGATTTTTTTTGCGGGACTGCGACATTGCGGCGGACAGATCGGACCCTTGACTGACACTTTTGGGGTTACCAGTGACATTACTACAGTAATCAGTGCTATACATATGCACTGTTACTGTAAAAATTATACTGGCAGTGAAGGGGTTAACTTTTTTTTGAGAGGGAGGGGTTAAGTGTGTCCCTAGGGGCGTGTTTCTAACTGTGATTGGCAGTGGCTTGAGCTGTAAGAACAGTGATCAACGGTCCTACATAGTAGAACCGTTTGATCACCATTCTTACACAGGGGAGACTGACAGGCGGCTTTGTTTACATTAGCCGCCTGCCTTTCTCCCGCTGTCACGGACGATCGCGGGTGCCCAGCGGACATCGGGTCCGCCGGACACACGCGCAGGGGGGGGTCCGTGACGGAGCGGGAGCGCGCATCCGGCGGTGCGCGCTCGCTCCCAAAACCCTTACAGGCTAACGACGTAGCCATACGTCGCTCTGCCTGTGAGGGGCTGACCGCCGACGTAAATAGTCGTGTGGCAGTCGGCAATCTACTGCGACCTCTTTGCCTTGGAACTCCAGGAGCATTACCATGTGTGTACAGAGGAAAATAAAGGGCACATAGTGTAATCCCGTATAAAACATAGAAAGGTTTATTGGAAAAGCACTTACAATATGCAGACTTGTACCAATCACATCAATGGAGTAAAAGGATAAAACCGCGGCATCCCACGTGTATGGAAAAGCCAGCATCTAGGGGGCGTGGTAGCTATTCGTCCGGTACTGCCCGACCGGTTTCGTCATACGTGACGTTGTCCGGGGCATACCCACAGATGCAGCCCAAACTGGCCGTGCGGCCATCTTGGCGTTGGGTGGTCTGGGTTTATGAGTTCGAGGGCAGCAAGCACCTAAGTCTGAGCTCTGATATGTTATATATGAGGTGGTGCCCTGAGGCCTGGAAGAAGATTGTCCTTCGTAGTGCTAGACCAGCCCTTTACCCTGAAAAAGGAAGGCTTTGTGCGCCAAGGAGATGTCCAGAGTACTAAGAGAGCCCTAGGTGGGCTCATGTGTCCAACGCTTGGGAGATTTCTTGTTCTGTGAAATTTTTGGTGACCACAGGTAGCAATTGTTACACAAGAGTAAACACTGCTTGAGTTGTGCGTGCACAATGCCCATATATTGCGTTCAAAGGCAGATGCGCCTGCCTGGCTCGCTTCTGATTGTAGCAGGAACAAGAAGAAAGTAGATGGCTGCTCACACCATAAGGACGTAGATTTCATTATCGGTGTATATCAAAAGGTGCAAGATAAAAACATCACAAAGCACAAAAGGAGATAAAATATTGAGCAATGCAATGTTTAGACAGTGCTTACTCATAACACAGTGAAACACAGCAACATATGATCTCCTCTGTGCTCCTTGAGCTGTGATGTTTTTATATTGCACCTTTTGATATGCACCAAAAAATAAATCGATGTCCTTAGTCCCGGTTCACACCTGCCAGCCTGACAAGTCGCGGTCCATTTTGTGCTACAGGAACCGTTCTAATAGGAGCGACTCAAGTCGCTCTGACTTAGAAAATAGTTCCTGTACTACTTCGGGGCGACATCAGAGCGACTTGCATTGACTTCCATTATGTGAAGTGCGTGCAAGTCGCGCCGAAGTCGCGGTGCACGCGACTTCACAGGTCGCCCCCGAAGTTGGATCGCCATAGTGTGAACCGACACTCAAGGATTGTGCGGCCATCTGCTTTCTTATTGTTCCTACAGGTAGCCATTGCCATGTCTTGGGTGTGTAGCACCCTCCTAGGTAGGTGCTAGGAAAGAGAATATGTGTGGCCCTGTCTGCATATCAGGGGGGCCTGATCATTTAATTAGGCTGTCACATGTTTCCAGGTGTGACCTGTTGAGCCTAGGGAGTCTCCCCACTGCTTCCAATGAGGGCTCTTATTGGACAGTGGAGGAAACCTAGCCAATAGCACACCAGGGCTTATGGCTATCTCAGCGGGCGGAGTTTGCCGCAATGCACCCTGGGATGAAATATAAGTCTGAGGGGAGCATGTGACAGGGCGTCTTTGGCGGGAATCAGAGTCCCAGGAGGAGGGCGACAGCTGTCTCTCCTCCTGTCAGCGTGAGGAAAGTGTCCTGGACAGTCGGCCTAGAGGAATAAGGTTGAGCTGGGCTGCAGAGAGGGATCCAGAGTGCTGAGGACCGAGTGGAGCTGCTGGGAAGAAGTTTCGGGGAAAAACAGTGTCGTGAGTACTTGAAACAGCCCAGGGGTCTGCTTAGGAGAGGGGACCACTCCAGAAGGTCAGAGGGATCCGGGAGCCAGCTAACCAGTAGAGAAGGCTTAGAAAGGTGGTGCCAGTGTCTAAGCCCTGAAGATAAGTGAGTAAAAGGGGGTGCCGGTGTGGGCCCTGAAGTGTTCAGCAGTCATACAAGTAGCTACCTCAGCAAGAAGTGCTTAAGGGAGCTCAAAGAGGACTTATTTATGCAAGAAAGCAGTCCAAAGTCAGTTTGGAGTTAACAGGCAGCAAGTCAGCGTTAACCAGCATTAACCGGCATTAAGCCAGCGTCAAGTCAGCGCCAATCAGCATTTTCAGTTGTCGCCAGCAAGTTGTGCATAGTTGAGCCAAAGGAGTATCCCACTCATTCCCTTCTCCCATCCAAGTTCTCAATAAATACAAAAAAAAAACAAAGTTACTGCACTGGTCATTGTCTCAGTGCTCACACTTGGAGAAACATGCACAAAGGTACTTTTGTTGCACCCGGTGACCCAGGGGTACCCATATCCAGCAAAATGGCTGGGAATCCTGCTACAGGTGGGTGAGGTGACCTGTCAACAGACAGCAGGACCTCTACTCATAGACGTTGTTGTCATCAGATAAAGACCTGTTCTTCTTTGGACAACTTCCTTCTGAGCATAGTAGTCCCTGGCTGCCATTTCGACCCTTGGACTTCACCAATTTATTGGAGGCAACGGGCCAGAAAAACTATGCAGTTGATGAATTTGAACTCCCCACCCGCATACTTGTTCCTGCATGTTGGGAAGCCGAAGAATGAAAACATCTAAAAGAAGCTTGCACTGGCAGTGCCAATTTCAGCCCATTGTGGCTTGGTACAGAGGACGTTAGGGACCTGTGTGACTCCAGGCTCTTCCACTGTGGTGACACCTGCTGGGGGAGTTGGTAGTAAAAGCAAATGGGCCTATAATATGAGAGATACCTGAGCTGTCCTCATATGGACAGATCAGGACAGGAACAGTCAATTATCAGTAAAGGCAATTCTTTTCCTGTTTTGGTTAGGTGGTTACTCATCACGTGCTCATTATTCAGTTGGAAAGGCTCCAGTTTGGTGGCGAGATTGTGTTATGGCCAGAGCTTGGTGAGCCCATCACATTTTTTGTATACATTTCTATGGTGCTCAGATATATATTTCACAATAAGGAGAACTGGGACTGAACAAACTTCTTCCTCTCCTATATACTGTATGTGCATAGAGGTGTACAAGGAATGTACAATTATCACTTTCTAAATATCCCATCAGGCTTGCAGCAATAAGCCCCACATATTCTGGTTACATAGATCCTTTATGTTGTTTTATTTACCAATCCTAGACATAGGTAGACTGTCAGCTCTGCTGACAAAGTTGGCCTGCAGACTGCAATTCATCCAGCAGGGGGTGCATTCCATGATTACATTGCTGCCATTGATGGTTTACCCTGACCATATGTGACAGATGTGAAAGGGTCTGAAGAAGTTATAGAGAACGTTATGCTGCCTGTAACATCGTTCAGCATGACCGGTTTGGTGGTGGGTCAGTGATGGTCTGGGAATGCATATCCATGGAGGGACGCACAGACCTCTACAGGCTAGACAATGGCATCCTGACTGCCATTAGGTATCGGGATAAAATCCTTGGACCCATTGTCAGACCCTATGCTGGTGCAGTGGGTCTTGGGTTCCTCCTGGTGCACGACAATGCTCGGGCCTCAAGTGGCGAGAGTATGCAGCCAGTTCCTGGAGGATGAAGGAATTTATACCATTGAATGGCCCCCATGCTCGCCTGACTTAAATCCAATACAACACCTCTGGGACATTATGTTTCCGTCCATCTGACACTGCCAGGTTGCACCTCAGTCTGTTCAGGAGCTCAGTGATGTCCTGGTCCAAATCTGGGAGGAAATACCCCAGGACACCATCCGTCCTCTCATTAGGAGCATGTCCCGACGTTGTCAGGCATGCATACAAGCACGTGCGGGCTATACAAACTACTGAGGACCATTCTGAGTTGCTGCAATTAAATTTCAGCAAAATGGAGGAGCCTGCTGCATCATTTTCTCACTTTGATTTTCGGGGTGTCTTTGAATTCAGCCCCCTGTAGGTTGAGAATTGTAATTTCTATCAAACAATGTGGCATCCTTTCCTTCCTAACACATTACCCTGTCCATACCAGTATAGATCCTAACACATTACCCAGTCCATACCAGTATAGATCCTAATACATTACCCAGTCCATACCAGTATAGATCCTAACACATTACCCAGTCCATACCAGTATAGATCCTAACACATTACCCAGTCCATACCAGTATAGATCCTAACACATTACCCAGTCCATACCAGTATAGATCCTAACACATTACCCAGTCCATACCAGTATAGATCCTAACACATTACCCAGTCCATACCAGTATAGATCCTAATACACTACCCAGTCCATACCAGTATAGATCCTAACACATTACCCAGTCCATACCAGTATAGATCCCAACACATTACCCAGTCCATACCAGTACAGATCCTAACACATTACCCAGTCCATATCAGTATATATCCTAACACATTACCCAGTCCCTACCAGTATAGATCCTAACACATTACCCAGTCCATACCAGTATAGATCCTAACACATTAGCCAGTCCATACCAGTATAGATCCCAACACATTACCCAGTCCATATCAGTATAGATGCTAACACATTACCCAGTCCATACCAGTATAGATCCCAACACATTACCCAGTCCATACCAGTATAGATGCTAACACATTACCAGTTCCATATCAGTATAGATGCTAACACACTACCCAGTCCATACTAGTATAGATCCTAACATATCAGTATAGATATCCAGCGTGGAATTTTTCCAGATCTGATATGTTTTCAAAGTGTTCCTTTAATATTTTTGAGCAGTGTATAGAGGCATTGCTCAGGTTAGCTCAGTCTCCTCTTTGCCTCAGATGGACTCAATGGGACACATGGATGGAAAATGGTGAATCTCAAGTGCTGTGCTGAAGTGTGCTATCCTGGCTGAAGTCAACCCACTTTACAGAGCAATTAATTACATAAACTGTCAAGTTTTGAGTACAAGAGCAGCCCTTGTACTCATAATGTATACGAAAAAAAAAATCCTAACTTGTCAGTTTATGTAATTAATTGCCCACCAACATATCTCTTCTACATTCCTGATAGTAAACGACTATATAAATACACTTTTATATATGGTTCCGCAGGGAGTGCCCAAATTTCAATCCATGTATGGGGACAGTGGTTATACAGAAGCCAATATAATGATTTACTGCTTCAGAACTATCAAATAAATGCGACTCAAATCAGGACTGCCATCTATAGCCGGCAGGGCTGATCAGTGTATTCTGATGGAAGGCAAATCTCTCTGTTGTTACACAATAGCTCAGCAGGTAGATTCCCCCATCCGCCTAGAATGTGTGGATGGTAGAATCTGGTCAGTATTTTTTAATTCAACACACTGTTTGAATAAAAAAATGAAATCATTTATCATGGGCTGCTTAAAGATCTATATAGGGGAATCAGGAATTCCTTCCTCCTGCTGGTGATCCCTCTAGTGATTCCTCCTGCTGGTGATCCCTCTAGTGATATAAAGATCCTTATAGAGGAATCAGGACCTCCTTCCTCCTGCTGGTGACCCTTCTAATGATTCCTCCTGCTGGTGATTCCTCTAGTAATATAAAAATCTATATAGAGGAATCAGAACTTCCTTCTTCTTGCTGGTGACCCTTCTAGTGATATAATGATCTTTATAGAGGAATCAGGGTCTCCTTCCTCTTGCTTGTGAACCCTTTTGTGGACAGGTGTCAAACACAAGGCCCGCGGGCCGAATGCGGCCCCCCCAGCCATTTCATGTGACCCTCCCACCTCTCCTGTAGCTACGGCACCCCCCTTGTCTCTGTAGTCAGCAGCACAGAGGACAGAATGCCTTTGCCAGATCTTGCAATCCTCTGTGCAGCTGCAGAAAGGCTCATCTTTTCCCACCCCCTCCTCCTTCTCAGCAGTCCGCAGCAGAGAGGAGGACAGAACTCCTCCTGCAGATCCTGCACCTCTCTGTGCAGCCGCAACAGCACCTATGCCTCCCCTGGTCTCAGCATTCAGCAGACTCTGGAAGCTGACTCCAGCCCTCCTCCAGACCCTGCACTTCTTCCCAGATCCACCCCATCTTCTTCCTGGCAGCAGCACAAGGTAAGGGGGTGCATTGTGATGTAAGGAAGAAGGGTGGGTGACTCTTGACTTCTGATGGTGGGGGGTTCTTGACATCCCATGTAAGGGTGTAAGGGGGCGTGGGGTGCCCTGGACATCTAATCCGACAGATATATCTGGCCCATTGAGGGCAACCATAATGCTGATGCGGTCCACAATGAAATTGAGTTTGACACCCCTGAGTCTAGTGATATAAAGATCTACTATGTAGAGGAATCAGGACCTCCTTCCTCCTGCTGGAAACCCCTTTAGTGATATAAATATCTATAAAGAGAAATTTGGATCTCCTTCCTCCTGCTGGTGAATCCTCTAGTGATATAAAGATCTATATAGAGGAATCAGGACCTCCTTCTTCCTGCTGGTGAATCCTCTAGTGATATAAAGATATATACTGTATAGACGAATCAGGACCTCCTTATTCCTGCTGGTGACCCCTCTAACATAGAAACATAGAAACATAGAATGTGTCGGCAGATAAGAACCATTTGGCCCATCTAGTCTGCCCAATATATCTGAATCCTATGAATAGGATATAAGAATCAATATAGAGGAATCAGGACCTCCTTCCTCCTGCTGGTGACCCCTCTAATGATATAAAGATCTGCATAGAAGAATCAGGACTTCCTTCCTTCTAATGATGATCCCTCTAGTGATATAAAGATCTATATAGAGGAATCAGGACCTCCTTTTCCCTGCTGGTGACCCCTCTAATGATGCATCCTAGAATTCTTTTTGCTTTTCCCACTGCATCACCACACAGTTTGCTCATTTTGCAATCATCTATACGTACCCCCAAATCTTTTTTTCTCTGCAGTGCTGGTCAACACTGTACCCCCAATACTATACTCTCTAAATGAATTATTTTTACCTAGGTGCATTATCATGCATTTAGAATGATAGAACTGCAGTTTCCATGGCTTTGACCAATCTTCCAGTAATGTTAAATCATGTTCTATGTTACAGACACCTCCAGGGATGTCAACCCCATTACACATTGTGTCATCAGCAAAAAGACACCTTACCCAACAACCCTTTAGTTATATCACTTACATACTGTAAAGCAGGGGTCTTCAAACTACGGCCCCCCAGTTGTTCAGGAACTACAATTCCCATCATGCCTTGTCATGTCTGTGAATGTCAGAGTTTTACAATGCCTCATGGGATATGTAGTTCCGCAACAGCTGGAGGGCCGTATTTTGAGGATCCCTGCTGTAACGATTAAATAGAACAGGACCTAGTACAGAGCCTTGTAGCACACCACTGTGGCTGGATTCTGTTCCTAATAACCCTCATTTACACTGTGTTTGAATTTCCCATCACTTTCTATTCTCCTGACAAATGGTCACTTGGACAAACAGAATGGACAATTCTCAACCCCCCTCCCCAGTGGGGACACAGATAGCAGTCAGGGCTGGATTAAGGACATCATGGGCCTGGTACTGAGGATTTTGGTGGTTCAGGGCTTCAGGTATGACTGAACACAGTCAGTGATCGGTAAGGGTCAGTACCCAGAGAGCAGGGGGAATCTGATGGACAGTCTGGGGTGAATGGGGCAGCGGGGGGGGGGGGGGGACAATTATAAAAACTGATCTACCTCTATGGCTCACAAAGGAAGCAGCTGAAAGCCACAGGAGGGAGAGGAGAAGCAGCTTTCAGATGCTGCATGGAGAGTCAAAGAGGGTGATTGGTGCTTGTAATTGCCCCCACCACGCACAAATAAACCCCCCCACTGTCATATTTCCCCTGCTCCAGGAGATGCCAGGAACATCTCATGTGGCCCTCTACTGGCCATGAGCCGAATAGTCAGTCTGCCCCTACTGGGCCTATTGGGCTGCAGCTCCAATAGCCCCTACGTTAATCTGGCCCTGATAGCAGTGAGAATCTGGCAGGTGGTCAAATCCTTCCTTGAACTATCCAGAACTGTAAAAAAAAGTTTTGGCTTGACATACAATAAAAAAATTCTGTCACCTTCTTATAGCAATGTTTCCACTTTCTCTGGTGATTCAATAGATGATATACTTTGCACTTCTAAAATAACCAAACTGCACCTCAAACCTTTTTGGAGTCTTATCACTGCCCTGGGTGTGCAGATATTGAGGTGACGCACTAACCTCGTGAAGCCGCTGTTGGGCATTCTGAAGGCGGCACTGGCGGTCCAAGGCGAGGAGCCAGAGCTGCTGCCAGCGGTTGAGGAGCTGTGCCATGTGTGGGGTTTGGGGGGCGAGGTCCAGGAGAGGAATGGAGGGGCCAGTCTGGGGCGATTTCACCGAGTTTTGTCTTTCTGAAACAACAAACAGTAATTACATCCGAACTTCTGGACAGAGAGCAAAACTGCATGATAAAAGTGGCCCAGAATGTGGACGGATACCAGAAAAACCCGAAAATAACAAGCCAACTATCCTACAATAGGGCGGAGAGATGAGGAGCAAGATAATATGCAAGGAAAATCTCTCTGGTTAGTGTAGGTGGCATGCATTGTTTATTTGATTCGGTCACTCACTGGTAATGGTCTTGCGTGTACTGGTTGCTCGTGTATCAGTCACTTTACGCTTGCAGTTCTTGGTGACTTTCTCCACCTCAGGCTCCTTCCGGCTCAGTTCCTCCATAAACACCTAGAGTGAGACAGGTGGATACATTTCAGTGTTATTGCTTACATACCTGTCCGAGAAAAGACATGAGTATCCATAAAACAAGATAAAAAGTGACAGTGAAAATATGATCAAAAAAGTGACAGAACAGATGGTTCATGGTCCCATTATGTGAAATGTAGGATGGATGATTGACCTGTGATGTGAGATGTAGGATGGATGATTGACCTGTGATGTCAGATATAGGATGGGCGGTTGACCTGTAATTATTAGATATAGGATGGACAGTTGTCCCGTGTTGTGAGATGTAGGATGGACAGTTGTCCTATAATGTGAGAGGTAGGATGGACAGTTGTCCTGTGATGTGAGATGTAGGATAAACAGATGTCCTGTGATGTGAGATGTAGGATGGACAGTTGTCCTGTGATGTGAGATGTAGGATGGACAGATGTCCTGTGATGTGAGATATAGGATGGACAGTTGTTCTGTGATGTGAGATGTAGGATGGACAGTTGTCCTGTGATGTGAGATGTAGGATAGACGGTTGTCCTGTGATGTGTAAAGTAGGATGGACGGTTGACCTGTGATGTGAGATGTAGGATGGATGGTTGACCTGTGATGTGAGATGTAGGATAGACAGTTGTCCTGTGATGTGAGATGTAAGATGGACAGTTGACCTGTGATGTGAGATGCAGGATAGACAGTTGTCCTGTGATGTGAGATGTAGGATGGACAGTTGTCCTGTGATGTGAGATGTAGGATGGACAGTTGTCCTGTGATGTGAGATGCAGGATAGACAGTTGTCCTGTGATGTGAGATGTAGGATGGACAGTTGTCCTGTGATGTGAGATGTAGGATGGACAGTTGTCCTGTGATGTGAGCAGAGTTGTATAAAGTACTCGAAACCCATACTTGAGTAAAAGTACAAGTGCTCGATCAAAAAGTGACTTGAGTAGAAGTACTAAAGTATTCAACATTTTTTGTACTTAAGTATTGAAAGTTTTTTTTACAAATTGTGTTACTCAAGTACTGAAAGTAAAAGTACAAGTACTGTGTTACGTAGTTATTAAAGAAAGAAGTCAAAAGTCAAAAGTACACATGACATTATACACATTTTTTTGAGCTTCATGAAATCTGCCATCTACTGTTCTGGCAGTGGTCATTTTTATAATAGTAACGAGTAACTATGCAGCACAAAAAAAAATATCGGAGTAGAAGTATTGAAATCATCGAAAAAATGTAGTGAAGTAAAAGTGGAAGTAGGAGAAAAAAATTCTACTCTAGGAAAGTACAGATACCGCCTTTCGGTACTTAAGTACTGTAGTGAAGTAGTTATACTTAGTTACTATACATCTCTGGATGTGAGATGTAGGATGGACAGTTGTCCTGTGATGTGAGATGTAGGATGGACAGTTGTCCTGTGATGTGAGATGTAGGATGGACAGTTGTCCTGTGATGTAGGATGGACAGTTTTCCTGGGATGTGAGATGTAGGATGGACAGTTGTCCTGTGATGTGAGAAATAGGATGGATGGTTGACCTGAGATGTGAGCTGTAGGATGGAGAGTTGTCCTGTGATGTGAGATGTAGGATAGACAGTTGTCCTGTGATGTGAGATGTAGGATGGACAGTTGTCCTGTGATGTGAGATGCAGGATGGACAGTTGTCCTCTGATGTAGGATGGACAGTTGTCCTGTGATGTGAGATGCAGGATGGACAGTTGTCCTGTGATGTGAGATGCAGGATGGACAGTTGTCCTGTGATGTAGGATGGACAGTTGTCCTGGGATGTGAGATGTAGGATGGACAGTTGTCCTGTGATGTGAGATGCAGGATGGACAGTTGTCCTGTGATGTGAGATGCAGGATGGACAGTTGTCCTCTGATGTAGGATGGACAGTTGTCCTGTGATGTGAGATGCAGGATGGACAGTTGTCCTGTGATGTGAGATGCAGGATGGACAGTTGTCCTGTGATGTAGGATGGACAGTTGTCCTGGGATGTGAGATGTAGGATGGACAGTTGTCCTGTGATGTAAGATGCAGGATGGACAGTTGTCCTGTGATGTGAGATGTAGGATGGACAGTTGTCCTGTGATGTGAGATGTAGGATGGACAGTTGTCCTGTGATGTAGGATGGACAGTTTTCCTGGGATGTGAGATGTAGGATGGACAGTTGTCCTGTGATGTGAGAAATAGGATGGACAGTTGACCTGAGATGTGAGCTGTAGGATGGAGAGTTGTCCTGTGATGTGAGATGTAGGATAGACAGTTGTCCTGTGATGTGAGATGTAGGATGGACAGTTGTCCTGTGATGTGAGATGTAGGATGGACAGTTGTCCTCTGATGTAGGATGGACAGTTGTCCTGTGATGTGAGATGCAGGATGGACAGTTGTCCTGTGATGTGAGATGCAGGATGGACAGTTGTCCTGTGATGTAGGATGGACAGTTGTCCTGGGATGTGAGATGTAGGATGGACAGTTGTCCTGTGATGTGAGATGCAGGATGGACAGTTGTCCTGTGATGTGAGATGTAGGATGGACAGTTGTCCTGTGATGTGAGATGTAGGATGGACAGTTGTCCTGTGATGTAGGATGGACAGTTGTCCTGGGATGTGAGATGTAGGATGGACAGTTGTCCTGTGATGTGAGATGTAGGATGGACAGTTGTCCTGTGATGTAGGATGGACAGTTGTCCTGGGATGTGAGATGTAGGATGGACAGTTGTCCTGTGATGTGAGATGTAGGGTGGACAGTTGTCCTGTGATGTGAGATGTAGGATGGACAGTTGTCCTGTGATGTGAGATGTAGGATGGACAGTTGTCCTGTGATGTGAGATGTAGGATGGACAGTTGTCCTGTGATGTAGGATGGACAGTTGTCCTGGGATGTGAGATGTAGGATGCACAGTTGTCCTGTGATGTGAGAAATAGGATGGACAGTTGTCCTGTGATGTGAGAAATAGGATGGATGGTTGACCTGAGATGTGAGATGTAGGATGGACAGTTGTCCTGTGATGTGAGATGTAGGATAGACAGTTGTCCTGTGATGTGAGATGTAGGATGGACAGTTGTCCTCTGATGTAGGATGGACAGTTGTCCTGTGATGTGAGATGCAGGATAGACAGTTGTCCTGTGATGTGAGATGTAGGATGGACAGTTGTCCTGTGATGTGAGATGTAGGATGGACAGTTGTCCTGTGATGTGAGATGTAGGATGGACAGTTGTCCTGTGATGTAGGATGAACAGTTGTCCTGGGATGTGAGATGTAGGATGAACAGTTGTCCTGGGATGTGAGATGCAGGATGGACATATGTCCTCTGATGTAGGATGGACAGTTGTCCTGTGATGTGAGATGCAGGATGGACAGTTGTCCTGTGATGTGAGATGTAGGATGGACAGTTGTCCTGTGATGTGAGATGTAGGATGGACAGTTGTCCTGTGATGTAGGATGAACAGTTGTCCTGGGATGTGAGATGTAGGATGGACAGTTGTCCTGTGATGTGAGATATAGGATGGACAGTTGTCCTGTGATGCGAGATGTAGGATGGACAGTTGTCCTGTGATGTGAGATGTAGGATGGACAGTTGTCCTGTGATGTGAGATGTAGGATGGAGAGTTGTCCTGTGATGTGAGATGTAGGATGGACAGTTGTCCTGTGATGTAGGATGGACAGTTGTCCTGTGATGTGAGATGCAGGATGGACAGTTGTCCTGTGATGTGAGATGTAGGATGGACAGTTGTCCTGTGATGTAGGATGGACAGTTGTCCTGGGATGTGAGATGTAGGATGGACAGTTGTCCTGTGATGTGAGATATAGGATGGATGGTTGACCTGAGATGTGAGATATAAGATGGGCGGTTGACCTGTAATTATTAGATGTAGGATGGACAGTTGCCGTGTTTTGTGAGATGAAGCCTGGACAGTTGACCTGTAATTATTAGATGTAGGATGGACAGTTGACTTATGATGTGAGATGTAGGATGGACAGTTGTCCTGTGATGTGAGATGTAGGATGGACAGTTGTCCTGTTATGTGAGATGTAGGATGGACAGTTGTCCTGTGATGTGAGATGCAGGATGGACAGTTGTCCTGTGATGTGAGATGTAGGATGGACAGTTGTCCTGTGATGTAGGATGGACAGTTGTCCTGGGATGTGAGATGTAGGATGGACAGTTGTCCTGTGATGTGAGATATAAGATGGGCAGTTGACCTGTAATTATTAGATGTAGGATGGACAGTTGCCGTGTTTTGTGAGATGAAGCCTGGACAGTTGACCTGTAATTATTAGATGTAGGATGGACAGTTGACCTATGATGTGAGATGTAGGATGGACAGTTGTCCTGTTATGTGAGATGTAGGATGGACAGTTGTCCTGTGATGTGAGATGTAGGATGGACAGTTGTCCTGTTATATGAGATGTAGGATGGACAGTTGTCCTGTGATGTGAGATGTAGGATGGACAGTTGTCCTGTGATGTGAGATGTAGGATGGACAGTTGTCCTGTGATGTGAGATATAGGATGGATGGTTGACCTGTAATTATTAAGCCCCGTACACACGCAGATCGTCGGCATACAAATGTTCGTCTTTTCTCCCCGGGATGTCGGTGTCTGTTGAAAAGTGCAAAGACAGCACAAGGACAGCACAAGAATTTTGTCCGCAGACTTCAGCTGACTGCAGAAGTGATGTCATGTAATGGTTAACTTTCCCTGTGTTTTTTATTTTCTGAGCATGCCCAGTCTTGCAAATCTGCGGTCTGTCGGCTGATTTCTGTACTGACAGGCGAACAATCGTCCGTTCTGGTGTCTGCAGACCAAAATTTTCATGTTTGCAAGAAAGACTCTTGTCCGCGGATTGTGTGCAGACATCTGTCGGAGGCACCATACTAACACGCATACAATCGGCAGATCTTTCGTCCGCCGACGTTTGTATGACGACGATCTGCGTGTGTGTACGGGGCTTTAGATGTAGGATGGACAGTTGCCGTGTTTTGTGAGATGAAGCCTGGACAGTTGACCTGTAATTATTAGATGTAGGATGGACAGTTGACCTATGATGTGAGATGTAGGATGGACAGTTGTCCTGTGATGTGAGATGTAGGATGGACAGTTGTCCTGTTATGTGAGATGTAGGATGGACAGTTGTCCCGTGATGTGAGAAGTAGGATGGACAGTTGTCCTGTGATGTGAGATGTAGGATGGACAGTTGTCCTGTGATGTGCGATGTAGGATGGACAGTTGACCTGCGATGTGAGATGTAGGATAGACAGTTGTCCTGTGATGTAGGATAGACAGATGTCCTGAGATGTGAGATGCAGGATGGACAGTTGTCCTGTGATGTGAGATATAGGAGGGACAGTTGTCCTGGGATGTGAGATGTAGGATGGACAGTTGTCCTGGGATGTGAGATGTAGGATGGACAGTTGTCCTGTGATGTGAGATGTAGGATGGACAGTTGTCCTGTGATGTGAGATGCAGGATGGACAGTTGTCCTGTGATGTGAGATGCAGGATGGACAGTTGTCCTGGGATGTGAGATGTAGGATGGACAGTTGTCCTGGGATGTGAGATGTAGGATGGACAGTTGTCCTGTGATGTGAGATGTAGGATGGACATTTGTCCTGTGATGTGTGATAAAAGCCTCGTACACACGCACCGATTGTCAGCCGAACGATCGGCCGTCTTTTGTCCAGTGCTGTCGTGTTGGTTGAAAAGTGCTCAAGACTGCACACGAATTTTGTGGGCCAACAACAACCAACTTCAGAAGTGATGTCATGTGCTGCTTTCCGTGTGTTTTTTCTTCTCTGAGCATGCCCAGTCTTGCTCATCTGGCTTTTGTCGGCCGAAATCTGTACTGACTGGCGAACAATCGGCCGTTCTGGTGTTGGACAACAAAAATTTTATAGCATGCACACCAGATTTTGTTCGGCCGAAAAGTTGCAGTCGGTTGTCGGAAGCATCATACTAACAAGCCGACAATCGGCCGATCGGACGTTGGCCGAATATTTATGGCCGACAATCGGTACGTGTGTACGGGCCTTTAAGTCCTCTGATATGAGATGTAAGATGGACAACTGTCATGTTTATATTACAGAGAGGAATATTACCGAGTGTTGTGAGATGATCTCGCCCAAGGCATCCATGTCTTCTGGCAGGGGCTCCTGATCCCGTAAACTCAACGCTTCCTCTGCAGCCGTTATCCAGTCCATGAGCCGAGCGACCTCCTCACGTTCTGCCGCCAAGGACTGAATCTGAGCCTGGATACGTCCTCCCTGCTGCTTCGCCCAGGACACCACCTGCAAGGCCACAGACAATCGTCAGCTGTCAGTGTGACATCCAGAGACTGGAGGATCTCTGAAAGATGGTGGAGACTCATAGCATCAGTAGTAAATGTGAGATATTAGGAAAATAGACTGCTGGTGACTATGGTTTCCCCTCTGGTACAGCCATAAGACCACCAACCTTATGCTTTCTGGAAATTATGGGTAATACGGAGGTGGTGGCCATGATGGGTTGGCAGCTCTATAGTCTATGGCAGGGATCTTCAAACTACGGCCCTCCAGCTGTTCAGGAACTACACATCCCATGAGGCATTGTAAAACTCTGGCATTCACAGACATGACTAGGCTTGATGGGAATTGTAGTTCCTGAACAACTGGAGGGCCATAATTTGGAGACCCATGGTCTATGGGATATTATGTGACTACACTGCACCAGCCCCAAGTTTCCAGTTGCACAGGATTATGCAAAACAGAACAAAAAAGAGTGAATGTATATGTATTTACATGCAATGTTCCTTTGGACTTCCTAAAAAAGTTTACTACTCCAGGAAGAATTAATTTCCTAACATAGCTCCTCTTCTCTTCTAGGAGTGTCTTATTACACTCTGTGCTGGCACAGCTCCTTTGCTCCTCCCCTGAGCTCTCTACATAAACTTGTATGTAGTTCCAGGGGAGGAGCAAAGGTGATAGCTATAGCACAGGAGTCCCTAAACTGCAGCCCAGGGGCCAGATGTGGCCCTTTGCTTGCCTTTATCCAGCCCTTGGGGCATTATATCATCTACTGATACCAACAATGGGGCAGAAACCCCCCACTGACCCCCAATAAAGGGGCACAATTTCTCCCACTGGCATCAATAATGGGGCAAAATCCCTCCCAATGACACCAACGATGGGGCATAATTTCCCCCTATGACACCAATGATGATGCCCAATCCCAGCCACTGACATTAAAGATGGGGCATTGCTTTTCCCGCTGACATTGGGACCTTTTTTAATCCCATTAGTCCTAGTCCGCAAATTTCATAGAATATCTGCACCCGACAGAGACATCCACCTTGTATCCATCTGATTCATCTTTATAGCCAACTCCGTACTCCTCAGCCACCTCAACGCTCCTCAGAGTGATATTAAATGACAAAAAGGGCTGACATAGTGAAGTAAGCTTTAACAGGTTTATTGGGATACAAATAGATACACTTACATGGTAGCAGATCAAAACGGGCATTCAATCCGTGGACTGAAGCCGTGGACATCAGAGGCAGACGCCGCTTCCGCGTTCCAGTATGTGTGCCACCTGGTCCCGGAAGTGATGTAGTTGCGTAATTGACCCTTGATGACGGCAGCCTACGTGCTGACGAAACGCGTTGGGATGTTTTGAGCGCAATCACGCAACTACGTCACTTCCGGGACCAGGTGGCACGTGTGACGAACACCCATTTGCTGGGACGATCATCCCGGGTTACTGAAGGAGTGTGGAGGCCAGCCTCCTGCCCACGGACTATGGCCCTGGCTTGTAGGGGAGCGCGGCTCTGGTTGGGGGTGTATGCTGGGGGAGCCTTGGAGTACTGTTACTTTGAATTCAAGTCCCTGTCACCCCAAGCGACACAGACTTTGGGCCTAAGCTGCAAAAGGACTTCACACCATGAGAGACTAAGCCCCCGTTCACACTGAGGCGACCTGTGAGGCGACCTGGTCGCCTCACAGGTCGCCGTAGGTCGCCTTCCATAGGGAAGCTGCGGACCCGTTCTAATAGGAGCGACACAAGTCGCTCCGACTTAGAAAAAGGGTCCGGAGCTTCTTTGGGGCGACCCGGAGGCGACCGCCATAGACTTCAATGTTATGAAGTCCGTGGGGGGCGCTCCGAGGTCGTGGCGCGCTGCTCGCACCGCAACCTCGGAGGTCGCCACCCGAAGTCGGATCGCCCCTATGTGAACGGGGCCTAAACAGATGCTAATGACATAAGACTCAGTTTTGGTATACTGGGGGATGTGTATTGACATTTATAGTAAGGTGTTTTGAAAGCGAAGACATGCAGTCTGAGAGCCTAGGTCTTCTGCTTTCATCTGTTTAGAGGTGAAGTGTGTTCACACTTCTAGGAATGTGTATTCGGCTATGTTTTGGGCTTGTGGTTTGTTGAATTAATTATGATAATGTTGCAATGTCATTCACCTGTGTCTGTCCAGATGGCCAGGTATGTTAATTACTGGATATATATTGAAAGTGAGTTGGTGAATAAAGTGTCATTTGTTTTACCCTTCATCAAGCTGGAGGCTGATGTTTGGGGGGGAATTGAGGGGCCAGGTCACTGCATCACTTAAAGCGGAGTTCCACCCAAAAGTGGAACTTCCGCTTTAGGGAGTCCTGACCCCCCGACATGCCACATTTGGCATGTCATTTTTTTGGGGGGGGGAGCGGGTACCTAGTTTTGACAGGTACCCGCTCCCACTTCCGCTCGGAGCGCCGCGGCGCCCTGAGCGGAAGTTCTCCTCTCCCCCTCCCTCCCTGCAATTTTCTGGGACACGTCAGAGGTCCCAGAAGATTGCCGGCCAATCACGGCGCGCAGCGCGACTCGCGCATGCGCAGTGGGTACCCGGCTGTGAAGCCGCAAACTGTAACAGCCGGGTGCCCACAGCAGTGATGCCGGCGCCGAGGGAGAGGATCGAGGCTTCCGGCGGCCGCATCGCTGGACCGTTGGACAGGTGAGTAAATGGCTGGAACTCCGCTTTAAGACAGAAATACTTGGTCCAAGTAATGGGAATCTGTTACAGCACACATACTGGAACACGGAAGCGGCGTCTGCCTCTGATGTCCACGGCTTGTGTCTTATTGAATGCCCGTTTTGATCTGCTACCATGTAAGTGTATCTATTTGTATCCCAATAAACCTGTTAAAGCTTACTTCACTATGTCAGCCCTTTTTGTCATTTAATATGACTCTGAGGAGCGTTGAGGTGGCTGAGGACTGGAGTACGGAGTTGGCTATAAAGATCAAACAGGTGGATATAAGGTGGATGTCTCTGTCGGGTGCAGATATTCTTTGGAATTTGGATCTATATCCTCCTGTATATTAATCCTGCTGGCACTGACCCCCCTATAATTAAGGGGTCTGTGCTCTCTGGTAAGCACTTGTGCACACCGGGTGGTCCTGTTTGGTGAAGGGATTGAAGAGCAAGTGTGTTTGGATTAGTCATCCCTCAGAGACTCTGTTATTAGCAATCTTGAGCAATTTTGATTGATGGTCTATGGGACTTTATTCACTATTTCATTCCACTTGGATTATTCACCAATTATTGTGTTTACACATTGTTATATATATTATTGTACATTTGTTATATTGCTGTATTTAGTTCACTTATTTATTATTTTAGAGTGCATCATTAGGTGAGCGCAGCATTTTATACTTCACAGTATATTTACTTTATTTCCACGTTTTCACGGTTTTGTTGCAGCTCCCATTTAGGTACATTACACCTACTATATACTGTACGTGTGTTATCCATACACACATACATTTAATTGCACAATTTATTCACCTTTAATAATTTCTGGGTGTCGATTATATTCTTTAATTTATTATTCCGTTGCGTGGATACTATTGGCGATTAACGCTAATATATTTCCCACTATTCATGAGGTTCCATGTAGAACTTCCAGTGTCAGTATGAGAGAGTGAGAGCGATAACCCCAAATTTAACACACCTGCTCCCCATTCACACCTGAGACCTTGTAACACTTAGGAGTCACATGACACCGGGGAGAGAAAATGGCTAATTGGGCCCAATTTGGACATTTTCACTTAGGGGTGTACTCACTTTTGTTGCCAGAGGTTTAGACATTAATGGCTGTGTGTTGAGTTATTTTGAGGGGACAGCAATTTTACACTGTTAGAGCCGGTTCACACTACGACTTGGGACACGACTTGTGTGCCCTCAAGTCGCCCCAAGTCGCTTGTCATCACAAATTCAATGTAAATGAATGAGAGTCGTCTTAATATGCACTACTGAAGTCGCTCCGACTTCAGAAAAGGTTCCTGTACTACTTCAAGGCGACTACCTCTATCCGACTTGTGCACATAGACTTCAATGGGAGTCGCCTCTAAGTCAGATCCTTATCTATTTTCAAGGGACTTGTTATAAGAGTCGGTTCACACTGGGGCGACACGACTCCTTACTACTTCGGGGGTGACTTGTGCATTACCATGCACCACAACTTCGGAGCGACTTGCAGGGACTTCACATAATGGAAGTCTATGCAAGTTGCTCCGAGGTCGCCCCGAAGTAGTACAGGACCCTTTTTCCAAGTCGGAAAGACTTGTGTCGCTCCTATTAGAAAGGGTCCTGTAGCGGTCAATGGACCGCGAGGGAGCGGGACTTGTCAGGCTGACCAGTTGCCTGACAAGTCGAGCTAGTGTGAACCGACTCTCAGAATTTCCAGGAAGAAGAAAAAGATTAGCCAGGCATTCCCCACTTACAAAGTTGGCTATCATTTAAGTCTCTTCAAAGTAGTGCACAAGTCTCCTTACAAGTCTCTAAACGAGTCTCTTCAAAGTCACGCTAAAAAGTTGCTCCTTCATGGGGCGACTTTCTGGTCGCGGTAGTGTGAACCGGCTCTTATACAACTTGTACGCTCACTACTTTACATTGTAGCAAAGTGTAATTTCTTCAGTGTTGTCACATGAAAAGATATAATAAAAAATGTACAATAATGTGTGGGGTGTACTCACTTTTGTGAGCTACTGTATGTGCAGGAAAACACAATGGTCAAATCTGGTGATGGATTTAGGTAAGTCGGTTATTTCCCCATCTTTCATACATAGGCTCCATCAGCTCCCAGAGGCCCACTTACCTCCTGGTAGCGCGTCTTGCAGATGTTCAGCCAGGATTTGATGGTAATGATGGAGTCGGGGTGGCACGCGGACAGGATCTCTTGCCCCAGGAAGATGATACATTCCAGAGCCATCTGCTGACACTGCAGGGTACTCATCAGTTCCTGGAAAGGCAATGAGGGTTATGAGATGACGAAACGTGTGAGGGGGGTGGCAGACCAGGACCGGATAAATCCCTCCCCAGGGTAGACTCAAAGCAGGAGGCTACAGATATGCATCAGTACCATACTTCTTGCCTTAAAAGACTTCTGCAGTCTCCACTACAGTGAGACATTAACTTTTTTTTTGTTTTCACATAGCATAGGTCTTCCCTAATGAGACCACCCTTAAGCCGGTGAGGTGCCGGAGAGCAGAAGCTGGTACAAAGCAATGATGAATGAGTGCCCAGGAAGGTCTACAGACCGGGGCACAGGAAAAATAATTAATGTATGTACTCAAAGGAGGCAGTAAGTGACCCTGGCGGTACCCACCTGCTGCTGCTTCTGACACTCCTGCAAGGCATTCTCCTCCTCAGGGATCACCCCGTATCTCAGCGTCCGCTCAGACTCACCCAGACCCTCCAGAAAGGTGCTCACCAGCGAACGGAACTCCTCCGCCTGCAGACAACAATAACAAATGCTTTCTCAACCAGGGGTACAGCTCATCCTAAGGCTCTACTGGATGGCTCTGGGCAATGCCAGGGAAAGGTTATTGAGTGGCCAGGGCGAAGATGCCAAACAACACCCTCCTTCGTCTCCTTATAACAACACTGCCCCTCCTGCCCCTTCCCCCTTGTCCCAACCTTGGCTTTGGGGGTTTCATCTGTAAAAAGAAAGTACGACCTTGAAGTAGAACTGTAGGCATAACTTTTTTTTTTTCATTTTGGATAGAGTAAGGGAGGGTTATAACCAGTGGCGGCTGGTGCTTGGTATTTCGGGGGGGGGCGTCAAACCAATGCGCCCCGACGCCCCCAATTTTTATTTTTTTTTTAAAGCCCGTAGCGTGTGAAACACACTCAAAAGACTTCACCAGGTGCATAAAAAAGTGCACACACACAAACGTGAGGAACACAAAAAGTGCACAGGGTGTGCGAACAAATGGTCTTCCCTCCGAAGAGGTAGGACCCGAACCTCGATCCCCCGGGGCGCAAGACTCCTGACAGGGATTTAAGGTACTCATGGTCTGGTCTGTCTGGCCGAAACCAGACTGACCCCGTTCTTCAGGGGGACTGCCGAAACAGCCTCCACCGAGTACTAAGTGGGGCTCCCCCGAAGGGAGACCCCATGAGAGAGGGCAGACCAAGCCAAAAGGCCATATCCACCCCCTCCCAAGACTCAAGGCAGGGCCCGAGGACCCACACCCTACAAGTCGTGCAGGTGAAAAAAAGGTGATAGAAAAGTGACAAACTACAAAGAAAAAGCACACACAAACAAAAAAGTGGGGGAGGGGAAGTGGAGAGGTGAATTAGTGCCTAAGTGAAAAACAAAGGCAGGCCTTCCGGCCGGAATAAAAATTCCTCTGGTCGAAGCCAAAAGGCCTTGCCCAAGAGGCAGGTGCTTAAAAAAGTGTGCGTAGGTGCAGTGACCATGGTGCCGAAAAACTCAAGGCGAGCTGCCCCTCACCAGTGAGAATTAAGGCACCCCTGGGCTGCCACCCCAGGGGCACATACACTATGGGCTTTTTCTACCCCGGCCCAATGGCCAGACCGAGTGTAGCCCTTACCTACCAGGAGGTTTGGAACGTGGACAGCTTAGGGTGAGCCTGCCTTCAACTGGGGACAAGCCTTTTGCAAGGCCAGATTCAACCCAGGAGGAAACCTGCCATCCTAATTCCTCACCAATTACATCCAGGAGCAATACAGACCGGCCTCCACGACGAACCAGCCCTCTTGCTCCCTTCAAACTGGTAGGGGCGGACCCATTCAAATCAGGAAGGCATTGGAACCATCCGGCTTTCTCTGGTTTGGCCTACTCCGGTCCTCCAGTTACGCCCAGAGCGCCCCGGTTAACTTCGGCCACCACCGATACTAACCTTCAGGTTCCATTCCAACACTGATAAGAACAGATACTACACTTGATCTTAGCCAAAAGGCCGAGAAGCGATGAACACATATGCAAGTCACGCCCCCAATGGACGGGCCGCCCCTGGTTATAACCCCTGTTGGTTTATTTTTTGCCATTTGTTATAACCCCTGTTGGTTTATTTTTTGCCATCTGTGCCCCATTGGGGAGATTTCTCTTCACTTCCTGTCCCATTGTCAAAACAGGAAGTGAGCAAAAATCCCTGCAATTTAAGGGGATCTATTGGGGACCTCCTGGTCACCAGAACTAGTGTCCCCATTGGAAGTTTTCCCCTCTATTACTTTTCTAGGGACAACCCGACATTTGGGAATTTCTTTTACTTTCACTTTCAATGATAATGGTAAGCAGGACAAATAGAGGTAGAATCTCCCTAATGGGGACACAGACAACAATAAAAAGTGGTTCTAATCCCTCTCCACTCTATCCAAAACTAAAGAAATGTTTTTTTTCTTTTGTTATA
Source organism: Pelophylax lessonae (assembly GCF_965119305.1). Classification (NCBI taxonomy): domain Eukaryota; kingdom Metazoa; phylum Chordata; class Amphibia; order Anura; family Ranidae; genus Pelophylax; species Pelophylax lessonae. Next base: position 544,100,545 of record NC_138772.1, read on the forward strand.
CTTTAAATGGTTCATGTTAAAAAAATAAAAAAAAATTGATCCTTTTTTGCAATCTCGATTACATATTTATATATATATATATTCCCCTCCCCCCTTTCTTTTTTTTAATTGTTTTCTACTATATCCTCACATATTTCCTATATTAAATTTTTTGTCTATATATATATATATATTAGTTTTATTTCTGATTATTTACAGACCCCCTGTCGGCCGGGGGGAGTTTTTGTAGCCGAGTTGTCATCTGGTCCGGGTGTCCGTTGCGTTTTTTTTGGTGAGCCAAAATATATCCCTCCCTTCCCCTCCCCCCTTTTTTTCTTGTTTCACATACTTTTTATTTTACTGTTTAAATCGTTTATATTCTGTATTGCATATAGCTTATAGGATATATTTTTACATCCCTAGAATGTGTATATACTATAATCCTCCTGAGGAAGCGGACCTTTGCCACGAAACATGTTGAGGAACAGATATTCAATGGATTCAGCCAGGGGCTGACTGGCAACTTTAGGCCCACGGGGCAAGTACAAACCCGAGGCCCATGGTGCAGTGACTCGGCCCCCCTCCCACTCTCCCTCTTCCCGGCCTCCTCCTGACCCCCATTCCAGGCTGAAGCTCCACTCCAGGTACTCTCTACTCACCAGCCTAATCCGGGTTCCCAACCTGGCCAGCAGAGGCTGATTGGGGGGAGCTGGGAAAGCACAGTCTGGGCTGGCCAGATAAGGAGAGTCTCCAGTGGGGCATGGAACTGGCCTCTGCTCAGACACTCGGGGGGGGGGGGGGAGGGGGCTGTGCTCTGTCCTTGTCTTCACCCCACACTCAGTAGGTCAGCAGTGGGGACTTTTTAATTCCCTTCACCAGGAATCCTTTAGGCATGTCTGTGGCAGAAGCGGTGCAGCCTTTTTATGGGGCATCAGAGCAGCCCGGGGGGCAATTTCCCCCCTGCCCCCTGGCCCAGTCCTCCCCTGCATTCAGCACATTCTATTTCATGTGCAACAAGGACAGACCAGTGTTTGGTCTAACTCAGCCTTGTATGAATATGAATTTTATATTTTTGTAAATTAATGTTTCTTTTTGTGCTTTTTGTGTCTTTCGTGATTTTCAATCATACTGTGTATTTAATACATTTTGTATTTTTTTCATAATTTTTGGTTTGTACATGTCTAATATACCTGAGGTACCGAGAAAGTCCTAATCAAGTTTAGTCCCCCTCTCCTCACTTTTGAAGGCCATGTTTTGGGGAACATAGTCTCCATCTTTCCCTTTGATTTTGATTCCAATACAGATGCTTGTACTTATTAACCCATTAATTCTATCTAGGCTCGCCCCTCAAATATATATATTTAGAGAAAATAATAAGAATGGTAATAATAATAATGTGCTCTGACCTCTTCTAAAACACTTTACATGGACTGACCTATGAAGAGGTTCATAACGTAAAAAATAAAATAAAAGCTTTAAAATTACAAAAAATATAAATGTAGAAAATATAAAAAAAATAACAGATCTCCGTCCCATCTAAAGAGGATGGTTAAATTGCACAGGCTGAAATATTTGCAATAATGTCAGTAGTAGTGATAAAGGAAGCACACGATATAGCATCAAAATAAAGGAAAACTATAATTTATCTATCTAATCAGGAGCAATCAGCCTGTTGTAGTTTTTGATCATCGCTGCCCCCTGGTGGTCTCTCTCCTTATAACTCCCCTGAATCACTTGTCCACTACAAAGTGATTCAGGAGACCTTGCACAGCTGGATATTTTTGTGAGATTATATTTTGAGTTCCTGTGTTGTGCGTTTACTATTATGCATAAACCTTGAATATAAGTTATCTGCAATTGCAACATACAAAAATGAGGCTGTGGTATATAGTAATGCAAATGTACCGACATCCAGACTGAATAAGCTCATATGGGGAAAGGAAAAAACGAGGACCTATCCTCCCAGACAGGTCCACGGGGGACAGGGAAGGGAAATGGGGTAATAATGGATTTTTGGGGTATCATATATTGTATATATAACCAGGAAGGGAAATGGTGTAATAATGGATTTTTAGGGTATCATATATTGTATATATAACCAGGAAGGGAAATGGGGTAATAATGGATTTTTGGGGTATCATATATTGTATATATAACCAGGAAGGGAAATGGGGTAATAATGGATTTTTGGGGTATCATATAGTGTATATATAACCAGGAAGGGAAATGGGTTAATAATGGATTTTTGGGGTATCATATAGTGTATATATAACCAGGAAGGGAAATGGGGTAATAATGGATTTTTAGGGTATCATATATTGTATATATAACCAGGAAGGGAAATGGGGTAATAATGGATTTTTGGGGTATCATATATTGTATATATAACCAGGAAGGGAAATGGGGTAATAATGGATTTTTGGGGTATCATATAGTGTATATATAACCAGGAAGGGAAATGGGTTAATAATGGATTTTTGGGGTATCATATAGTGTATATATAACCAGGAAGGGAAATGGGGTAATAATGGATTTTTAGGGTATCATATATTGTATATATAACCAGGAAGGGAAATGGGGTAATACTGGATTTTTGGGGTATCATATAGTATATATATATAGCCAGGAAGGGAAATGGGGTAATAATGGATTTTTGGGGTATCATATATTGTATATATAACCAGGAAGGGAAATGGGGTAATAATGGACTTTTGGGGTACCATATATTGTATATATAACCAGGAAGGGAAATGGGGTAATAATGGACTTTTGGGGTATCATATATTGTATATATAACCAGGAAGGGAAATGGGGTAATAATGGATTTTTGGGGTATCATATATTGTATATATAACCAGGAAGGGAAATGGGGTAATAATGGATTTTTGGGGTATCATATATTGTATATATAACCAGGAAGGGAAACGGGGTAATAATGGATTTTTGGGGTATCATATAGTGTATATATAACCAGGAAGGGAAATGGGTTAATAATGGATTTTTGGGGTATCATATAGTGTATATATAACCAGGAAGGGAAACGGGGTAATAATGGATTTTTGGGGTATCATATATTGTATATATAACCAGGAAGGGAAACGGGGTAATAATGGATTTTTGGGGTATCATATAGTGTATATATAACCAGGAAGGGAAACGGGGTAATAATGGATTTTTGGGGTATCATATAGTGTATATATAACCAGGAAGGGAAATGGGGTAATAATGGATTTTTGAGGTATCATATTCCGGATTCCGGTAAAGTTAACGGTGAAATAAAAATGTTCAATCACCACCCAGCAGATCTTCTATATACCCAACTACTTTGAGAAGGAAGGGGGTTCTTGAACAGTTTCGTAAACCCTCCACCCCCAGCACACTCATACCAGAAAAAGGGCCACTGACAGTCCTTATGTTGGGACATTGCTGTGGACAACCGAAGCATCCCTCCTCATCTCCTGGAGACACACTGACCTGCTGTAGAGAGGCTTCCAGCCTGGCTTGCTTGGTGACGGAGAGCTGACACACCACGTCCCAGCGATGGCCCAGCTCCTCCATCTGTCTCTGCAGCCAATGAGAGTCTGTGCCGCCACCTCCCCGGCTCAGGTCTCGGACGGAGTGTTTCAGGGTCTTCATGGAGCTGGCTCTCTTTCCCAGTTCTTTCTGGAAGGCCTGGAAGATGCAGGAGAGAAAACTTCTAAATGGTCAGAGAATGGAAGAGACCCAAGAGGGTGCCATATGTGTCTACCAAACCACCAATGTTCAAACACCAGCTCTCTGGTGAGCCCAGCATGCATGCTTATACAACAAATCAACTAATTATTAGGAGAGCTATTAGCCATTTGCTTTACACATTGATTCACAAATATTTTCCCATTCTTCCTTCATTTCATTCACAGGACTGAATAAATGCCAATCTTTTACTAGGGATTCCACCAGTGCACAGTGTAGAGCCCAGATCTGGGGGATCAGCCCTGACCAGTTGCTCACGACACATGATGAATCTCAGCCCTGACCTGGACTGGTATCCATTATCCCCCCTTGTGGGATATAAAACGGAATACAGTATCAAATACTTACCCTAATTTCTCTTTACTGGTGCCAATCCATGGCAACATACATGTGGTAGGTGGCACTACTATTACATGTGTAGCACTACTCCCAAGGGAGCTGCTGAGTGTGGATCCCCCTGGGTTACTGCTAGCCACAGTAGAACCTTTAAACATGGTTTATAAGTGTGAGCACCTCAGACAAGGACCAGTCCAGTTTCTTTAGTTTTTAGGGTTTATTTGAGAACTTGGATGGGAGAAGGGATGAGTGAGATACTCCAAAAACTGAACTATGCACAATTAGGCAGGGACTCTATTAAATAAGCTACTTGGCGCTGGTTAATGCTTCGCTGATGCTGGTTAACGCTTCACTGATGCTGGCCACAGCTAGGCCAATATTAAGACTTCACCTCTGACTGTGACAAAACTTAGAGCCCCCTGAGGTATTCCTTCCTGAGGTAGCTGGTTTTAGTGCAATCTGTATTGCTAGACACTTCAGGGCCCTTCCTGGCACCCCGTTTACTTCCCTCTCTTCAGGGCTATAGAACTCGGCACCCCCTTTACTGTACACTCCTGGTTAGCTGGCTCTTGGATCCCCCTTGACCTCTCTGGAGTGGTCCCCTCTCCTAGGCAGACCCCTGGGCAGATCTTGAGTACTCACAACACTGTTTTTCCAGAAGATCTCTGCCAAGCAGCTCCACTCGGCCAGCACACTCTGGATTCTCTGCAGCCCAGCTCAACCTCCGGTCCTTAGGCCGACTGCCTGGACCGCCTTCACTCTCTGGCAGATGGAGAGACAGCCGTCACCTCCTCCTGGGACTGATGTTCTGGCCAAAAGACACTCTGTTACATGCTCCCTCAGGATTTATTCCCAGGGTGCATTGGGGCAATCCCCACCCACTGGGACAGTCATAAACCCTGGTGTGCTATTGGCAAGGGTTCCTCCACTGTCCAACAAGGTCCCTCATTGGATACAGTGGAGAGACTCCCCAGACTCAACAGACCACACCTGGAAGCATGTGACAGATTAGCTAACAAACAGGCCACCCTGATAAGCAGGCAGGGCCACATATATGCTTTTTCCTAGCACCTACCTTGGAGGCCCCCACATGGAAGAAAAATATATTTAAAATATATTTAAAAAAAAAAAAATGTTTTATTTTTCCCAAATATATTGGAAATATATTTGAAATGCTACAATTTTGACCATATTCAATATATTTCTAAAAAAAAAATCCCTAAATATATTGGAAATATATTTGAAATGCTACAATTTTGGCCATATTCAATATATTTCTAAAAAAATTTCCCTAAATATATTGGAAATATATTTTTCTTCCATATGCTACACATGTATGCTGATGTTCCCATGTTGGCGCCAGTAAAACAGTAAATATTTAATCAAAAACTTACTGTAATTTTCCTTTCCTGGTACCAATCCATGCCAGCATACCTCTACATGTGGTAGATGGTGCTACATTCATATGTATGCTGCCATGTTGGCACCAAGAAAAGGAAAATTGTATCAAATGTTTACCATCAATTTTGCCTTCCAGGTGCCAATTCATGGTGGCATAGTTGTGCTAATTTCTCCAGCTACCACATGTATGCTGCCATGTTGGTGACAGAAAACCAGGAAATTGTATCAAATACTTACCGTAATTTCTTTTTCCTGGTGCCAATTCATGACAGCATTCTTCTGGTAGTAGTTCCATCTACCATATGTATACTGCCATGGATTTGCACCAGGAAAGAGAAATTGTAATCGTAAGAATGATCCTCCCTCCGTTGCTCATTCTCCACCCTCCATGGCCCAGAGACCCATTACAGTGGCCCCAAAACCCCAGATCCAGGGAATCCAGTGTCATAGGGCACACCACAAACATGCCCAAAGAGGAACACTGGACACACCACTGCAATATGGTACACCCAGCGCTTTCAGTGTTCTATGGAGAAGGTTGTGGAGGGAATCCATGCTGCAGTGTGGTGCGGGTCTCGTCTGATGGAGGCACCCTAATGGACTGACAGCAATTGTGGCCCTGAAGATAAGGTAGGTTGGGCCAATTGATGTGCGACTCAGGACTCACAGTCTATGTCCTAAGCCACTTCCCCTTTACAGAAGGCAGAATCTGCTCTTCAGAGAGGCGGAGGGCCAATCACTCCACCAGGAACTGGGTAAGTTGCCGACAGTCAGTACTTTAGAATTAGTGGCAGAAAGCGTGGCTCTGTGGACCTTCTGCACATGGGTACTCATACCACAGGTTGGGAACCCTTGCAGTAGACCATATAAGACGTATACATAATGCCTTGAAAAAGTATTCATACCCCTTGAAATTTTGTCATGTTGCAACCAAAAATGTAAATGTATTTTATTGGGATTTTATGTGATAGACCGACACAAAGTGGCACATCATTGGGAAGGGGAAGGAAAATGATAAATGGTTTTCAACTTTTTTTACAAATAAATATGTTAAAAGTGTGGCTGCATTTGTATCCACCCCCCTGAGTCAATACTTTGTAGAACCGCCTTTCCCTGCAATTACAGCTGCAAGTCTTTTTGGGCATGTCTCTACCGGCTTTGCACATCTAGAGAGGGACATTTTTGCCCATTCTTCTTTGCAAAATAGCTCAAGCTCTGTCAGATTGAATGGAGAGCGTCTGTGAACAGCAATTTTTAGGTCTTGCCACAGATTCTCAATTGTTAGGTCTGGACTTTGGCTGGGCCATTCTAACCCATGAATTTGCTTCTAGAATCTAGTCGTTGTCCTGCTGGAAGGTGAACCTCCGCCCCAGTCTTTTGCAGACTATAACAGGTTTTCTTCCAAGATTGCCCTGTATTTGGCTTCATCCAACTTCCCATCAACTCTGACCAGCTTCCCTGTCCCTGCCAAAGAAAAACATCCCCACATCATGATGCTGCCATCACCATGTTTGATGGTGGGGATGATGTGTTCAGGATGATGTGCAGTGTTAGTTTTCCCCCACACATAGCGTTTTGCTTTTAGGCCAAAAAGTTGAATTTTGGCCTCATCTGAGCAGAGCTCCTTCTTCCACATGTTTGCTGTGTCCCCCACATGCCTTCTCACAAACTGCAAACTGGACTTCTTATGGCTTTCTTTCACCAATGGCTTTCTTCTTCTCACTCCTCCATAAAGGGCAGATTTGTGGAGTGATGACTAATACACATACACATACACATATATAGGTGTGATAGGAGCGGAGACATATTGGTGTTAATTATTTCATTAGCGCAAGCATAGTGTTCTGCTACTTTCACACCTATATATGTGTAGGTGTATATATACATACATGTGTGTGTATATATACCCCTATACAGAAGTTCAGATGTCATGCCTGACTCCAAACTTGTCCTCAAAAAAGCCCTATGAACGCCTGCAGCAAAAAGCAGGCTGACCGGCGAGAAGCCATATCCCTGCTCTGTAAGTGACAAAAGAGAAACAATCTTTTCTCTATAGCAGTCACCCTGAAATGGAAGGGTTTTGTCACCCTGCCATAGCAGTCAGAGTCAGTTAACCCTACACTACACTACGGTCCCCTTACACTTAACACTTTCCCTACAGAAACTAGATTATTAAAGCTAACTAAAGTGGAAAATAGCACCCTAACTACACTAGATATCCCTTTCCTCACACTAAAAATTACTAAATGACACTTTGTAGCAGAAGTAACAGAACTGCTTCCACTCTCTTCCATGTCCCTGTATTACAATGCTAGGAATTTGGCGGGGGCTATCTTATATACTGGGGGGCGTATTCACTAATGATTGGCCTATGGAGCCCCTAGTCACTCCAATCACATTCCTAGCATTCTTCTGCCCCCTCAATTGGTTTTTACTGATGGTTCTGGTCCAATCACGGGCTTTTAAATCCCATTTCCTGTCCCATTGCATTTTGGTCGGTTCTGGTTGCTGAATTCCGAACTTTTTCAGCAAAAAGTTCGGAATTCGGCCGAACCTCGAACAGCCAATGTTCGGGTCGAACCGATGGTCGACCCGAACCGTTCGATCATCCCTAGTTGTAACATGACAAATGGTGGGAAATTCCAAGGGGTATGAATACTTATCAAGGAAATGTAGCTACATTGTTACACGATGTAACAATTTGTGGATGAAACATTCCATGCCTGAGCATTTGGACATATATATAAAGAAATTCTATATACTCTATATACTGAAGATAACATGTCCTGCTATGAGAGTAGAAGTCTTTTAAAACGTCTACACAGCATTGATTATGGATTAGTGAGGGAATTTAATTTCTGTCCATAGACAGCAACTAAAGTCACCCAAACATATAAAATCTTTACCCCGGCCCTTCTAGTACAAGCTCACCTTGTGTTTGTCCAGCAGGTCGCTGACCAGATCTCTGTCCCCGCCTAGCGGTATCTCCTCTGAGAGCTGCGGCTCCGCTCTGTACAGCCAATCCATCAGAGCCTGGAGAGCATCGGTAAACTTTCCGGAAAACAGCAACGACTCCTCCAGCTTCTGTTGCCTATAAAGGTTAACAATGAAAAAAAAATTATAATCTTGACTCTTGGGAAAAGCTAACCAGACTTTTATCAAGTATGACCAGAAAACTATCATATCATAGACCCCTGAGCCCGGCCACCCTGACCTGTAAGAATGACATCCCGGAATATTGGAAAGGTGGGACATGAGTGACACAGAAATGCAAATAGATACCCCCAACATGCACAGAGGAAGATTAATAATAAAATATTCTGTGCCAACCAAAATTGTAACCAATACATAACAAATTCTAACAATATAGGCCATCAAAACAAAAAAAAAACAATAAGCCCCTCCCCGATCTGGTGTCCCTGGCCAGGGACCAAGACCCATTTCAATCTCTGCTTGTCCAGGCCCGCCCACCACTGCAACCACTATCAGCGGTCTACAAAGTTCTTGAACCTGATCTTCCGGAATATACGACCAAATGGGTCTCTGACCTTGCTGTCCAGTTGTCAGACGAAGACTGGGAGATTTGCTTTGCCTTGCCTTGACCCAACGCTTGTCGCTGGTCTGTAAGGCCCAAGAGACTAATTTTAAACTGCTTTCCCGTGGGTATCAGTGTCTGACTGAACTCCAACAGATTTACCCTTCGGTTCTGGACCGATGCTGGCACTGCCAAACAGGTGTTGGTTCTCTGTTGCACGTTTGGTAAGAATGTCCCCCCATCTATGCCTTTTGGGGTCTGGTTCTCCGCATTTATACTGCAGTTACAGTTGGTCCCCCCAACATGTCACAGATTGTTATTCTCCCAGTTCTCCCCGGCTCCTATAAGTGTATAAAAAGGGGTATTCTACGTCACTGTTTGAGACCCGCCAGGTTGGTTATCCCCTGCTATTTACGTATGACCCATTTTCTGACTCTGGTGAAGTGGATAGAGGAGATGGCCTGCACTGAACTCATGGAATAACTTCTGGCACAGGAAATGGGTACCCAGGAATGATGTCATCGTACGTGGCTCTCCTGGAACATGTACTGAGAATCTTCTCAGCTTTAGGACCTGAAGCCCGACTAGCCTCACTGGACAGTTGGTGGATCCCTTCTGCGCCTGGGGGAACCCTCCTTGGGCTCTGCTTTTTCTTTCTTACCTATTATTCTTCTTCTTCCAGCCTTTTCTCCTATCCGCTCTTTTTACTGCTATATCTGGCTTATAAGCTTGCCAGACATGGGAGTAAAGCCTCGTACACACGCAACGATTATCGGCCGACCGATCGTCCGACTTTTGTCCAGAGTGGTGTTTTGTTGGTTGGAATGTGCCTAGACTGCACACGAATTTTCTCGGCCAACAAAAATCTACTTCAGTAGTGATGTCATGTGTTGGTTTACTTTCCGTGTGTTTTTTCTTCTCTGAGCATGCCCAGTCTTGCTCATCAGATTTTTATCTGCCAAAGTCTGTACTGACTGACGGAAAATCGATTGTGTTGACGGCCAACAAAAATTTTATAGCCTGCACACCAGATTTTTTTCGGCCGAAAAGTCGGAGTCGGTTGTCGGAAGCATCATACTAACAAGCCGAAAATCGGCCGATCGGACGTTGGCCGAAAATTCCCGTCCAATAATCGATGCGTGTGTACGAGGCTTTAGTTACTGTTGCGAAAAGCAAGCAAGTCAAGTCGAGTCCCTGCTAGAAGTCAAGCAAGTCAAGTCATTTATTTTGGTCAAGTCACAAATCAAGTCAAAATACTGATCTACCCCAATTTTCACCTTTAAATCAGTTAAAAGTCAGTGGTCAGGAAAGGTTTTGTTTTATTTTCAACATAACAAAACTGCTTAGTGCTTTTTTCTTGGCATATTAACCACTTAAGGACCACAAGATTTGGCTGCTCAATGACCAGGCCCTATTTTGCGATTCGGCACTGCGTTATTTTAACGGACAATTGCGCGGTCGTGCGACGCTGTACCCAAAATGAAATTGACGTCCTTTTTTTCCCACAAACAGAGCTTTCTTTTGGTGGTATTTGATCACCTGTGCGGTTTTTATTTTTTGGGCTATAAACAAAGAAAGAGCGACAATTTTGAAAAAATTACAATATTTTTCACATTCTTTTATATGAAATTCTCAAAAAAAAAAGAAAAAAGTAAAAATCTAAATTTTTTAACATTTTAGGCCAATTTGTTTTCTGCTACATATTTTTGGTAAAAAAAAAAATCGCAATAAGCGTATTTTGATTGGTTTGCACAAAAGTTATTGCGTTTACTAACTACGGGAAAGATTTATGTCATTTTTATTGTTTTTTTTTTTTACTAGTAATGGCGGCGATCTGCGATTATTTTTGCGGGACTGCGACATTGCGGTGGACAGATTGGACCCCTAACTGACATCTTTGACACTTTTGGGGGTACCAGTGACATTACTACAGTAATCGGTGCTAAAAATATGCACTGTTACTGTAATAATGACACTGGCAGGGAAGGGGTTAACATTACTCGTGATCAGTGGGTTAAATGTGTCCCTAGGGGCGTGATTCTAACTGTCAGGGGGCGTAGCTTGTGAAGTAATCACAGAGACATGCGATCCTATATAGGATCACATAGCCTCTGTGATCACTTCAGGGAGAATGACAGACGGCTGTGTTTACATCAGCCGTCTGTCCTTCTCTCTCAGCTGCAAGAGATTGCGAGTGGCCTGCGGCCATCGGAGCCGTCGGTCACACGCACTGGCTCCCCAGCTAATGAGCACGCTCGCCCCCTAGGGTCTCCTGAGTGAGCGACGTAATATAACGTCACTTTGCCCAGGAGCAGCTTCCTGCCGCAGTAAAACTGCGGTGGGCAGTCGTTATGTGGTTAAAGAAACACTTTGAATGTCCAAACAGCTCAAAATCCTTCGTCCGGTCATGTTTCAACACCACAGTCACTAAAACCATGTTAAGTATTTCCATTGTTAAACAGCCAGTGTCCTAAAAAATCAGAACACACTGAGGTGTTTTAAGTGACTGTGGTGTCAGAAACATAACAGGCACATTCATTTTGCTTTAACACATCTTGAGAAAATGCAAATATTTAATAACTTAAAAAAGTAAAGTCATTTCGAGTCATATGTCTCAAGTCAAAGTCAAGTCTCAAGTCATGAATACCAAGTCAAAGTCAAGTCGAGTCTTTTATTCATTTTAGTCAATTAAGTCTCAAGTCCTCAAACTGGTGACTTAACCACTTGCCGACCGCCGCCCGACTATATACGGCGGCGGTCAGCCCCTCCCAGGCAAAGTGACGTACCGGTACGTCACTAGCCTGGGAGCGAATAGGGGGCGAGCGCGCGCCGCCGGTGGCGCGCTCGTGCCCCCGCTCGTACCCGACGAAGCCGGCGCGTGTGACTCGCGATCGTCGGGCAGAGAGGGAGAAAGGCAGGCGGCTGATGTAAACAAAGCCGCCTGTCATTCTCCCCTGTGTAAAAACACAGATCACTCGGTCCTGCTATGTAGGACCGTTGATCTGTGCTATTACACCATTAGCCACATCCAATGACAGTTAGAAACACGCCCCTTAACCCCTCCCTCTCCAATAAAATTAACCCCTTCCCTCCCAGTGTCATTTTTACAGTAACATTGCATATGTATAGCACTGATTACTGTAGTAATGTCACTGGTACCCCCAAAAGTGTCAAAAATGTCAGTCAAGGGTCCGATCTGTCCGCCGCAATGTCGCAGTACCGCAAAAAAAAAATCGCAGATCACCGCCATTACGCGTTAAAAAAAAAAACAACAAAAATGACAAAAATCTTTCCCGTAGTTAGTAAACGCAATAACTTTTGCGCAAACCAATCAAAATACGCTTATTATGAATTTTTTTACCAAACATAGGTAGCAGAAAACAAATTGGCCAAAAATGAAAAAAAAAAATAGATTTTTACATTTTTTGGGGGGGGAATTTCATATAAAAAAATGTGAAAAATATTGTTATTTTTGCAAAATTGACGCTCTTTTTTTGTTTATAGCGCATAATCAAAAAATCGCACAGGTGATCAAATACCACCAAAAGAAAGCTCTGTTTGTGGGAAAAAAAGGACGTCAAATTTGTTTGGGTACAGCGTCGCACGACCGCGCAATTGTCCATTAAAGTCACGCAGTGCCGAATCGCAAAATAGGCCCTGGTCAGGAAGGGGGTAAAATCTTCCAGGGCTTAAGTGGTTAACACATCTTGAGAAAATGCAAATATTTAATAAATTAAAAAAGTAAAGTCATTTCGAGTCATATTTCTCAAGTCAAAGTCAAGTCTCAAGTCATGAATACCAAGTCAAAGGCAAGTCGAGTCTTTTATTCATTTTAGTCAAGCAAGTCTCAAGTCCTCAAACTGGTGACTTAAGTCTGACTTAAGTCAAGTCATGAGACTCGAGTCCACCACCTCTTGCTGGTCTGGGGATGGTGAACTGGGAGTTTCAACATCGTCTAAGGACTTTTTATCTATTGCTCCTGATAATGATCGCATGGATCATATTTTGACACTTCTCATTGTGTTCCTGTTCAAGCTCCTGTACGCTGGACCATTTCTCATTTTGTACCAACTGGCCCCTTGGAAACGTCCCTGTTTTGTAATATTGCTGTATTTCTCTTATTTTTTTTTTTTTTTACACAATCAACCCAATTTTTTATTTGGTTTCTGTGCTATTGTTTTTTTCTGTTGTTTTTCTTTTTATTTTGTGCTCATCCCAGATTGTCAGGGGGAAAGAATGTCTGGTGTTTTGCTATTTTGTATGTTAAAACTTTTCAGTAAAATTACGATTGAACATACAGATAAAACTATTTAAAAAAAATGTACTTAGGCGGCAACATCAAACAGAAACTTAATACATTTATTTCTTGATACAGTGCTTAAAGTGTATCTGACCCCAAGAACAAACATGTAATATTTTCCAGTCCTTAGATGTGGAGGCTGCATTCGTTTTTTTTTCTTTATTTGTAACCTAGTGATCCTGCAAATAATGAATTTCCTGTGCTAGGTATAGTTTTGGCTCTGTCTGCGAGGAGCAGCAGGTAAATTCTATATTGCACTCTGCTTAACCACTTGCCGACCGCCGCCCGTCTATATACGTCGGCGGTCAGCCCCTCCCAGGCAAAGTGACGTAGCGGTACGTCACTAGCCTGTGAGCCAATAGGGGGCGAGCGCGCGCCGCCGGAGGCACGCTCCCGCCCCGCTCGTTCCCTAAGCAGCCCGCGTGTGTGAACGGCGGACCCGGTCACTCGCGATCGTCGGGTGGAGAGGGAGAAAGGCAGGCGGCTAATGTAAACAAAGCCGCCTGTCATTCTTCCCTGTGTAAAAGCACAGATCATACGGTCCTGCTATGTAGGACCGTAGATCTCTGCTGTTACACACACAGCCACATCCAATCACAGTTAGAAGCACGCCCCTAGGGACACACTTAACCCCTCCCTCTCCAATAAAGTTAACCCCTTCCCTCCCAGTGTAATTTTTACAGTAACAGTGCATATGTATAGCACTGATTACTGTAGTAATGCCACTGGTAACCCCTAAAGTGTCAAAAATGTCAGTCAAGGGTCCGATCTGTCCGCCGCAATGTCGCAGTCCCGCAAAAAAAAAAAAATCGCAGATCGCCGCCATTACTCGTTAAAAAAAAAATAAATAAATAAAAATGACAAAAATCTTTCCCTTAGTTAGTAAATGCAAATACTTTTGCGCAAACCAATCAAAATACGCTTTTTGCGATTTTTTTTTTTACCAAACATATGTAGCAGAAAACAAATTGGCCTAAAATGTTAAAAAATTTAGATTTTTTAATTTTTTTGGGGGGAATTTCATATAAAAAAAATGTGAAAAATATTGTTATTTTTTCAAAATTGTCGCTCTTTTTTTGTTTATAGCGCATGATCAAAAAAAATCGCACAGGTGATCAAATACCACCAAAAGAAAGCTCTGTTTGTGGGGAAAAAAGGACGTCAATTTCATTTGGGTACAGCATCGCAGGACCGCGCAATTGTCCGTTAAAGTCACACAGTGCCGAATCGCAAAATAGGCCCTGGTCAGGAAGGGGGTAAAATCTTCCGGGGCTGAAGTAGTTAAAGCGGAGTTCCGGCCATGGGGGGTGAAATTTAGCTAAAAATACCCCCGGGACAGTCAGGGCTAGTACATTCCACAATGGATAACATCTGAACTGTCCGGGGTCGCACTTACCTTTTAGAAGAAATACTTACCTTGAAAATTTCTTGTCCAGCGCTGCCATCTGAGGTGTGGGCAGCTGAAGCCAGCACGTCCTCTTCTGCGTCCTCTTCTCCCAGAATGTGCCTGCACCGGCCCCGCTCGTCACTTCCGGTGCGGGCGCGTCATCACTCCACAGTTTCTGGGCATGCCCATGTTCGCCCTGGGCTCTAGATTACCTTGTCCCGGCACTGGGCACATACATGCTACTGCAATGAGCAGCAATGCATATTGATGCACCACACATTTTGAATGGCATTTCAGCGCACTAAAGCAACACACATGCATTGAAGCATGCTGTGATGAACGCTATTGCAGCAAAGTGCAGTATGGTGCTATGCACTACAAATGTTGTTGTGCATCCAATTTGTAAGACGTTTTGATGAATTGACAGCTCATTCATTTCAATAGGTTGCCCTAAAGTGGTTGTAAGCCCTTACATTTACCCAGTGAAGTAACCGGCCTCAGGTGATACACAGAGATGAAACAAATCCTCCTACAAAAGTTGTCCCTGTTTATCTGCAATCTTCTCCTCTCTCCAGTTGTTCAAAGTGCAGAATTTATAAAGACTGTCTGAGCTGTCAGAAAACAGGGGGAGAGCAGAAATTACACACTGCATAGCACTGCATAGCCCCCACACCCCTTTCCACAGCATACAGGAACAGAGCTGAGGCTGTAAATCACAGGTTGTGTGCTGGAACTCCCTCCCCTGCAGACTTGTATAAAGTACTCGAAATTTCTACTTGAGTAAAAGTACAAGTGCTCGATCAAAAAGTGACTTGAGTAGAAGTGGAAGTGCTCACAGAAAAAGTTACTTAAGTAGAAGTACTAAAGTATTCAACATTTTTTTTACTTAAGTATTGCAAGTAGTTTTTTCAAAAAATTTGCTACTTAAGTACTAAAAGTAAAAAGTACCAGTAGTTTTGAAAAAAAAATTCTACTCAAGTACTGAAAGTAGAAGTACAAGTACTGTGTTATGTAGTTATTAAAGAAAGAAGTCAAAAGTTTGAACATCATATTGTTTTTTATTATTTCAAATGATTTATTCAAATGATTAACCTGTGTTTGTTAGTAGTTTCTTGATGCACTTTAAGCGCTGTAGCACCATTTATTTGTTTGTTTCATATTTTCTTTTTATTGGAAAGATTTGGTATAGCAGCTTTTATTATACACAGCCTTTATTTTCGTATGCGCTGATTTACAAATGACATTATACACATTTTTTGAGCTTTATGCAACCTGCCATCTACTGTTCTGGCAGTGGTAATTTTTTTAAAAGTAACGAGTAACTATGCAGCACAAAAAAATATACTTGAGTAGAAGTATCGAAATCATCGAAAAAATGTAGTGAAGTAAAAGTAGAAGTAGGAGAAAAAAATTCTACTCTAGGAAAGTACAGATACCGCATTTCGGTACTTAAGTACAGTACTTAAGTAGTTCTACTTCGTTACTATACATCTCTGCTCCCCTGTCACCTTTTTCTCTTGGTGTCAGAAAAACTTGTCAGAAGTAAGTCACGCAGATAGAAGAGGAAGGAGGCAGCAGACAGAAATTACACTTAGTGCTCTGGAATGAGACAAATACACACTATAGAGGCATATGCTTTGTTCATATTTCATGTCTGAGGTTTACAACCACTTTAAAGCAACGCATGGTATTGTACAACATACCGCATGTTAACACACAGACAAAATATTTGCCCCGTAGGGATAGGTAACACAATAGCGGTTAAGGTTAGAATAGTTTTAGGATTTTAGCTTTGTAGGAGTCAGCCCTATGTAATAAGGGCAGTGAAAATCCATCGGCAGTCGGAATGCTTTCTGCCTGAAATGTTTGGCGCAATACTATGAAATTACTGCGCCAATCTCTGTATGATGGAGAAGTAATATTGCGTCATATGTACATACCTCTCGGTAGACCTGTTGCAGACATGCTCCCAGCGCTCTCTCAGCTCCCCCAGCGACTCATCCATCTTCTGTCCATCCTCCGGCAATCTGATCTTCTCTCGGAGAGCGCGGCCGCTGCGCAGAGTCGCCTCATACACGGGGCGCTTGGACCGGAAGACTTTCTGAAAGTCCTGCAGAGAAACAATGTGACACAATCAGGAAACATGGACTGATACCATTGGGGGGCTTTGTGAGACTCAGAGGGTCGCCCCTACCTTGTGCTGGCCCAGCTGCTGCTTGATGTGCTCCTGGCTGACGCTGGTGTCGATCTGCTGGGAGTCCAAACTCTGATCCGCTTCCTGCAGCCACTCCAGAAGCATCCGCCGGGATTCGCTGTACTGCAGGGGCAAAACAATCCATTCAGAGCTACACCATGCAGGGCAGGGCCGCTGATAGGGGGGGACCACCAGCCCTCTTGTAGGGGGCCCGAGCACACAGTGGGGCCCACACAGAGAGGGGGATTAGTGATGGACAACAATTACAGAAATCTTCCTCCAGCACCTGAATCTGATCTGTCCCTCTCCCTGCTATCAGCTTTTATCTGTTGAGAAAGAGACAGTCGTCCCTCACTAATCCCCCTCCCTTGTGTGGGTCCCTCCCCCCTCCCAGCACTTATCTCTGCTCAGGAGTTTATTTGTAAATTGTAACTTTGTTTCTCTCTCTCTGTCTCTCTGATCACTGAGCTCCAACTGCCCAGCCTGAATATTTTTCTTATCTCATCTTCTTTTTTATTTAACATAGTTTTTTTTTTTTTTTTAGATTTAGCAGGAATTATGCGAGTTATGTTATATTTGTGTCTGATAATAGTGATTTTGTTGTAGCCTCCATAGGGGTGCCATGATTCAAAAGAATTCAACTTGAATTCATTTCTCCAGCACTCCAGTGGTGATTTTATTTGCAAATTGACTATAATCAGAACCATTATCAGCACTGGAAGTCAGGGCTGCCATCAGGGGGGGCCAGGCCATGCACTTGTAGGGGGCCCAGGCCTCCCGAGGGGCCCGGCCGCTCAGGACCAACCAACGAGATTGAGTTGTTGCTACTGTGGTAACTAGCAATTGCTAAAGCAGGACAGCCGCGGAGTAAGCTGATGCAGCGGAAGGGATGTCTCTTTGCTGGTTTGGGCTTTCTATTTGCTGGATTGGGGTGTCTTTTTGCTGGATTGGGGTGTCTCTTTGCTGAATATATGCAGATGTCTCTTTGCTGAATTAGATTCATTTTTAAATACTAAGTTGTAAAAATGTTAAAATAAAAGTGGGTGCACCGAAAGACTCGTGGGATGGCTAGTGGTTGGATTTGGTGGGACGGCCCTAGGGAATGTTGGTTGTCAGGCCCAGAGGGGCCCAGGCCTAAAGCGGTGTAAGGGGCACCAAAATTTCTGATGGCTGCCCTGCTGGTAGTAGAGGAATTTATTAACACCTATGAAGTTGCTCAGCATCCTCTCGCACCTCCCAAAACAAACATCAGGGGGCGCTGTACTCAAGGGCAATAACTAGAAACCCTGGAGGCTTGCTCAGGACAAGATGATCAATGTTCAGGACAACACCAGCCAATGAGGATTGTTTATTCTCATCCAAAAGGAGACGTGCCGAGATACAATGGAACCCAACAGTTGGCTAAAGATTTTTCAAATTCTGTGTCCTACAGTGAAAATAAAGAAATTCCAAAAAAAGGGCACAACCTGAAGTTTTGCTGGCAGTTATCTTCCTTGGAATTTTCCTTTCAACCTTTTCAATTAGTGTCACCCTTCATCTGGCAGGCTGGGCATGAGGAGATTAATAGAGAGCCTCAGTCTTATGGGAGCCAAAGGGGAAGCTGCTAAACATTCCTAATTTTTCATATATTGCCCCAAGCTGGGTAATGGAAGTGGCATATAAAGAAGTTATTATAATCGGGTACCAGACTTGGCACATATACAGAATATAAACAGGTTCTAGATGTGACACATACAGAGGTTATTATAATCAGGTTCCAAACATGGCACATACAAAGGATATTATAGTCAGGTACCAGACGTGGCACATACAAAGGATATTATAGTCAGGTACTAGACGTGGCACATATAGAGGATAGTATAATCAGGTACCAAACATGGCACAAAGGTTACTATAAACAGGTACCAGACGTGGCACATACAGAGGTTATTATAATCGGGGGACTAAATGTGGCACCTACAGAGGTTATTATAATCATGTTCCAGATGTGACACATATTGTACAGTGGTTTATATAATTAGGTACCAGGCGTGGCACAAAGGTTATTATAATCGGGTACCAGACATGACACATACAGAGGGGCCATTATAATTGAGTACCAGACATGGCACATAGAGAAGATATTATAATCAGGTACCAGACGTGGCACATCCAGAGGATGTTACAATCAGGTACCAGACGTGGCACATCCAGAGGATGTTATAATCAGGTACCACATGTGGTACATCCAGAGGATGGTATAATCAGGTACCAGACGTGGTACATCCAGAGGATGTTATAATCAGGTACCAGACGTGGCACATCCAGAGGATGTTATATTCAGGTACCAGACATGGCACATCCAGAGAATGTTATAATCAGGTACCACATGTGGCACATCCAGAGGATGTTATAATCAGGTACCAGATGTGGCACATCCAGAGGATGCTATGATCAGGTACCAGACGTGGCACATCCAGAGGATGTTATAATCAGGTACCAGATGTGGCACATCCAGAGAATGTTATAATCAGGTACCCCATGTGGTACATCCAGAGGATGGTATAATCAGGTACCAGACGTGGCACATCCAGAGGATGTTATAATCAGGTTCCAGACGTGGCACATCCAGAGGATGTTATATTCAGGTACCAGACGTGGCACATCCAGAGGATGTTATAATCAGGTACCACATGTGGTACATCCAGAGGATGCTATAATCAGGTACCAGATGTGGCACATCCAAAGGATGTTATAATCAGGTAGCACACGTGGGTACATCCAGAGGATGTTATAATCAGGTACCACATGTGGTACATCCAGAGGATGTTACAATCGGGTACCAGACGTGGTACATCCAGAGGATGTTATATTAAGGTACCAGATGCGGCACAAGGAAATTTAAGGAAATGACCGAACACCAAATGTTACGATTGGTTACCAGATAAATATTTGGCGCTGGATATATCCAGTAGGTAACTAATATGGTTCTCTACTGCTCACCAAGACTAGAAAGATATCCTTGCATGGATCTAGTTGGGCCCTGGGATGGCACAGCCCAGCTCTCAGGGAGACTGGATGGCTCATTTTTGGGTTATGTGAATAGAAAATGTTTTTTTTTTTCTGTGGCAAAGTATCATGGTATGGTACCATGATCCGGGGGCTTAGTGTGAAGTCTACAGTGGAGGTGGAAGGTGGACTCACTTGCTTGGCTTGTCTTCGGGACTCCTCCAAACTGCGGCCCCTCTCCGCTGCCCTCTCCTGCACCTTCCCCAGCCGCTCCCGGGCGCCCTGTACCAAGGACTGGGTCATGTCCCCTTCTTGTTTCCGACTCACATCCTTGAGACGGGAGCAGACGGACTCTAGGCTGGACAGCTTTTCCTCGTTCAGCTGAATCTCCTGAACCAGACCCTGAGAAAGAAATATCACACATTGTACTGGGTGGCAGCCACAAATGCAGCACCAACACTTCCTAGTGGGCCCAACATGGGCGGCCATCACGATCCTCTGGCTTCTGTACTTTCTAACCCATAACAAGTAGTTCCTGAGTTCTGGAATCCCTGGATGAATACTTGTAGAGAGTTGGTGACTGAAGTACGTATTGATGCTGGAGGATCCACATGGCAGCCAGGCAGTTAGCATTTTAAAAGGAGGCTAGAAATGCCAGCCCACGTACCTTATGTTCCTGAATCTGATTTGTGACGGTCTCTAAGATGACGCTGGGTGGTCCAGCCGTGTTGAGTCGCCCCTCTGCTTGTCCGATCCACTGGGACACTTCCTGCATGGTGCTGTGGAACTCGGTTATCATTGCCAGCCCATCCGACAAGCACACCTGTTAGACAGAACAGTGTCAGGGGTGAGGACAGCGAGCGCACAACTCTGCTACGGATCCGGATACAGTTCAGGCTGACTCACCTTTCTGTCCTGCACCTTGGTGTATGCGCTCTCCCACTTTTGTTCCAGTATCCGTAACTGGTGCTCAGCACTGGAACCTCGAGGTTGAGGGCTGGAGGCCAGGAGACGCTGGAGACGGTCCCGCACGCTGTTATATGTGTGCTGCTTAGACTCCATCTCTTTACACAGATCCTGGGCAATCAGAGGAGTAATATAACCAATGTAAGTGTGCAGGAAGAAGAATAGTAATGTGCAGGAGGCAGAGGGAATAGAGCAAAGTGCAGGAGGCAGAGGGAATAGAGCAAAGTGCAGGAGGCAGAGGGAATAGAGCAGAGTGCAGGAGGCAGAGGGAATAGAGCAAAGTGCAGGGGGCAGAGGGAATAGAGCAGAGTGCAGGAGGCAGAGGGAATAGAGCAAAGTGTAGGGGGCAGAGGGAATAGAGCAGAGTGCAGGAGGCAGTGGGAATAGAGCAGGGGGCAGAGGGAATAGAGCAGAGTGCAGGGGGCAGAGGGAATAGAGCAGGGGGCAGAGGGAATAGAGCAGAGTGCAGGGAGCAGAGGGAATAGAGCAGAGTGCAGGGGGCAGAGGGAATAGAGCAGAGTGCAAGAGGCAGAGGGAATAGAGCAGAGTGCAAGAGGCAGAGGAGATATAGCATAGTGCAAGAGGCAGAGAAAATTTAGCAGAGTACAGCATGTAGAAGAAATATGACTGAGTGCAGAAGAAGAGGAAATACAGCAGAGTGCAGGAGGCAGAGGAGATGCAGCACTGTCCAGGATGCAGAGGAAATATGGGTGAGTGCAGGAGGCAGAAGAAATATGGGTGAGTGCAGGAGGCAGAGCAAATACAGTAGACGGTAGATGAAACACAGCATACTGCAGGAGGCAGATGGAATATAACACTGTGCAGGGGGCAGAGGAAATACAGCAGAGCGCAGGGGGCAGAGGCAATACAGCAGAGTGCATGGGGAAAAAGAAGATAGAATAGAATGCAGGAGGCAGAGGAAATACCATAGAGTGCAGGTGAAAGAGAGGACACAGCATAGTGCAGGAGACAGATTTAATATGGCAGAGTTCAGGAGGAAGAATAAATACAGTAGAGTGCAGGGAACATCGAAAAAAAAACAGTAAACTGCAGCAAGAAAAGGAATACAGTGGGTACAGGAGGCAAAAAAAATACAGAACAGGGGGAAGAGGAGATACAGCAAAGTGCAGGAGGCAAAGGAGATACAGAAAAATGCAGAAGGCAGAGGAGATACAGCAAAGTGCAGGAGGCATAGGAAATTCAGCAGAGTACAGCATGTATAAAAAAATATGATTAAGTGCAGTTGGAAGAGGAAATACAGCAGAGTGCAGGGGGCAGAGGAGGTACAGCACAGTGCAGGATGCAGAGAACTTATGGCTGAGTGCAGAAGGCAGAGGAAATACAGTAGAAGGTAGATAAAAAATAGCATACTGCAGGAGGCAGTGGCAATATAACACTGTGCAGAAAGAAGAGGGAATGCAACCGAGTGCAGTGGGCAGAGGCAATACAGCAGAGTGCAGGGGTAAAAGGAGATAGAAAAGAGTGCAGGAGGCAGAGGAAATATCATAAAGGGCAGGTGAAAGAGAGGACACAGCATAGTGCAGGAGGCAGATGAAATATGGCAGAGTTCAACAGGCAGAATAAATACAATAGAGTGCAGGAGACAGACAATACAGCAGAGTGTAGCAGAAAAAGGAATACAGTGAGGTGCAGGAAACAAAGGAATTGCAGCAGATTTGCAGAAGAAAGAGAAAATACAGCAAGGTACAGGAGGCAAAGAAAATGCAGAAGAGTACAGGAGGCAGAGGAGATGCAGCAAAGTGCAGGAGGCAGAGGAGATACAGGAAAGTGCAGGAGGTAGAGGAGATACAGCACAGTGCAGGAGGCAGAGGAGATACAGCACAGCGCAGGAGGCAGAAGAGATACAGCACAGCGCAGGAGGCAGAGGCGATGCAGCACAGCGCAGGAGGCAGAGGCGATGCAGCACAGCGCAGGAGGCAGAGGTGATGCAGCACAGCGCAGGAGGCAGAGGCGATACAGCACAGTGCAGGAGGCAGAGGAGATACAGCAAAGTACAGGATGCAGATGAAATATTCCTGAGTGCAGGAGGCAGAGCAAATACAGTATAAGGTAGAGGAAATACAGCATACTGCAGCAGGCAGAGGGAAAACAGCAGTGTGAAGAAGGAAGAGGGAATGCAACAGAGAGAAGAAGGAAGAGGGAATACAGCAGAGTGCAGGGGTAAAAGGAGATATAATAGAGTGCAGAAGGCAGAGGAAATACAGCAGAGTGTAGAAGACAGAGAGGACACAGCATAGTTCAGGAGGCAGAGGAAATATGGCAGAGGGCTAAAAGGCAGAAGAAATACAACAGAATGCAGGAGGCAGGGAGAATGCAGCAGAGTGCAGGAAGCAGAGGAAATCCAGTACAGTGCAGAAGGAAATGAAATACAGTGGGGTACAGGAAGCAGAAATACAGTAGAATTGCAGGAGATGGGGGAGATCAGAGGATACAATAGAACGCAGGAGGCAAAGTAAATATAGTAAAGCGGAGAAGACAGAGGAAATACAGAACAGTGCAGAAGGAAATAGAGTACCACGATGGAGGAGAGAAGAGAAGAAGCTTAGAATAAAGAAGTATAACATGCAGCATGATGTAGAAGAAGGGCTGAACAAACACTTGAAGCCTCTGAATATCAAGGAAAGTTGACTTATAAAATCTCCATTTTGTGCAGCCAGCACACCCAATGACACGGCCCGATACTTGTTATACTCTTAAAGCGGAGTCCACTCACCAGGTGTTTGGTCAGAGCGTCTCTGGTGGATTCCGGATGACCCCACACAGGTTTGCAGAAGGACAGACGGGCCTCCACCTCTTCCAGCCACTGCAGTAGATCGGTGACCTCCAGAGCCACATCCTGCACCTTTGAGAAAGGGGGGACACGGGTTTACCGAATGGGCTAAACTTTTACCAAACCCATAAGCACATACATGATATATTAGCAATGAAAATTCATAATAAACTATATTACCAAAAGTATTGGGACACCTGTCTTTACACACACATGAACATTATTGGCATCCCAGTCTTAGTCTGTAGGGTTCAATATTGAGTTGGCCGGCCCTTTGCAGCTATAACAGCTTCAACTCTTCTGGGAAGGCTGTCCACAAGGTTTAGGAGTGTGTCTATGGGAATGTTTGACCATTCTTCCAGAAGAGCATTTGTGAGGTCAGGCACTGATATTGGATGAGAAGGCCTGGCTCGCAGTTTCCCCTCTAATTCATCCTAAAGGTGTTCTATTGGGTTGAGGTCAGGACTGTGCAGGCCAGTCAAGTTCCTCCACCCCAAACTCGCTCATCCATGTCTTTTTGGACCTTGCTTTGTGCAGTGGTGCACAGCCATGTTGGAACAGGAAGGGGCCATCCCCAAACTCCTCCCACAAAATTGGGAGCATGAAATTGTCCAAAATGTCTTGGTATGCTGACACCTTAAGAGTTCCCTTCACTGGAACTAAGGGGCCAATTTGGATGCATCCAAATTTCCAAATTACAACAATAACGAATTTAAACTAATCCGAAATGATGAAACAAAATTTAGGGCAAAATTTGAATTCGAACAGTGTTCTAATCTAATTTGAATAGTTTTTGAATTCGAATAGTTTTCTATTCTAATTTGGGTAGTTTTCAAATTCAAATTTCCAAAGAGAATAAAATAGAATAGAAAAGAAGGGATAGACTAGGGAAAAATAGAATAGGATATAATAGAATAGAATAGAAAATAAAAGGATATAATATAATAGAGTAAAACAGAACAGAATACAAAATAAAAGAATAGAAAAATATAGAATAGAAAATAAAGGGATAGAATCATAGGCGTGCGCAGGGGGTGTGCCAAGTGTGCCTGGGCACACCCTAATCACTACGCTGCAGGATGGAGAGTGGGGAAAGGGGCTAGTAAATATGTAATTTACTGGTGCCTTCCTTTTCCAAATGAACATTGTGAACACAACTAGGTTTACTATGCTTCAGTTTGTGAATGAACAGGAAGCCGCTCAGCCCAGAGCACTTCCCATTCATTCACTGTCCAGTGCAGCTAAGGCTGCAGAGAAAGGTGTGTGTGTGTTTGAGCTTTGGGGTGCACACCCCAATGCAATAGGCTGTGCACACCTATGGATAGAATATAAAAGAAAAGAATAGAATAGAAAAAAAAATATATAGTCAAACAGAACAAAATAGAATATAAAATAAAAGAACAGAATAAAATAGAATAGAAAATAAAGGAAAATAATAGAATAAAAAATAAAATTGAATAAAATAGAAAGAATATAACCATCTTCTGAAATTCAAATTTCAAATAGAATAAACGGAAACGAATTCTGAAAACAAATTAAACAAATTAAACTGATTTAACTAAACTAATTTATGTAAACACTGAATTGAATACAATATGAAAGAAAAGAATAGAGTAGAAAAAAAGAATAGAATAGTAAAAAACAGTATATAACTTACTTCCAAAATTTGAATTTCAAATAGAGTAAATTCAAATTTGAATAGAAAAGAATAGAATATAATTAAAATAAATAGAATAGAAAATATAATAGAATAGAAAGAATATAACCATTTCCCAAAATTCAAATAGAATAAATTAGTATTGGAAAATTAAATAGAATTGAATAGAATCAAATAGATTTAAAGTGGAGTTCCACCCATTTTTGGAACTGTAGATCTATGTAATCCCCTTTAAAATGGCTTTTACCAATGGAAACTTTTTTTTTTTTTTTGCTAGTAAATACCTTAATTTCTGCTTTATTCCTCCTCTCCTCACTTCCGGGTCCGATCGACGATGACGTCATTCGGCGATTCGCAGTGTCTGCTGGGATGTATTCTATTCCAGAAATCTCGTAGTAGCTGAGCTGTACTGAGCCGTGCCTGCCCCACCTCCGCCCCGCCTCCTCTCATTGAGTTGTATTGTATGAATGTATGAAGGCCGTTCTCTGCCCCGCCTCCGCCCCGCCTCCGCCCCGCCCCGCCTCCTCTCATTGAGTTGTATTGTATGAATGTATTAAGGCCGTTCTCTGCCCCGCCTCCGCCCCGCCTCCTCTCATTGAGTTGTATTGTATGAATGTATTAAGGCCATTCTCTGCCTTGCCTCCGCCCCGCCTCCGCCCCGCCTCCTCTCATTGAGTTGTATTGTATGCAATGTATTAAGGCCTCCTCCGCCCTGCCTCCCTAGAGGCGGGGCGGAGGCGGTGCAGAGAACGGCCTTAATACATTCATACAATACAACTCAGTGAGAGGAGGCGGGGCGGAGGCGGGGCAGGCACGGCTCAATACAGCTCAGCTACTGCGAGATTTCTGGAATAGAATACATCCCAGCAGACACTGCGAATCGCCGAATGACGTCATCGCCGATCGGACCCGGAAGTGAAGAGAGGAGAAATAAAGCAGAAATTAAGGTATTTACTAGCAAAAAAAAAAAAAAGTTTCCATTGGTAAAAGCCGTTTTAAAGGGGATTACATAGATCTATGTATTCCAACCTATTAAAAATGGGTGGAACTCCGCTTTAAATAGAATAGAAAATAAAAGAATAGACTAGACTAGAATAGAAAAGAAAATAATAGAATAGAATAAAATAGCAAAAAACAATAGAATAGAAGGAATATAACCATGTTCCGAAATTCTAATTTTGAATACAATAAATTTGAATTCGAATAGAATAGAAAATAATAGAATAGAATAGACTAGAAAATAATAGAACAGAATAGAATAAACAAAGAATATAATAATCTAACAGTCTTCCAAAATTCAAATTTTGAATAGAAAAAATTTGAATAGAATGAAATAGAATAGAATATAATAGAAAAGAAAAGAATAGAACAGAAAAAAAGAATAGAATAGAAAAAAGCAATAGAATAGAATGGAATAGAAAGAATATAACCATCTTCCAAAATTCGAATTTTGAATGGAATAAACGGAACAAATTCCGAGAACAAATTTAACAAATTTAAGTAAACGAATTAATGTAAATACCGAAACGAAAGGAAACAAATGTTTTGGTTCTGCACATATCTAGCTGCAATCTGTTACATTGTTGTTCCTGGGTTTGGATACAATTTTTTGGGGTCACCTATATTATTCTTGAAGAAGACAGATGGGAAGGCGTTTTTATAACTCATCCTTTAATAGGCTCCTCTAAAAGATCAAAATCACGAGGAATTAGTTTGCATGTAATCTTTGCAGTTGTTTTTGGTCTTTTGGGCAGCTTATCTATTACCCTGCTGAGGTCATTCTCCAGCTCCAGCTGTCGTCTCTCCGTCTCGCTCTGGACAAACTCCCAACGCTGCGTCAGTTCGGTCAGCTTGGCCTGGAGCGCCTCTGCCCCGTCCCCGAGAGAGGTCAGCAAGATCGCCCGCCCGGCTTCATCCACCGACTCCACTGTGCGGGTGTGAGACAGCACATCATTCCGCAGGACCTGCAGGGGGCGACATACAACAACCACACTGTAACCCTGATACAGTATACAGTAAACCCCCCCCTCCATCATGGGGGTTACGTTCCGGACCCACCCGCGAAAAGTGTAAATCCGCGAAATAGAAATAGCCTATATAGGCATGTTTTTATAACTTTCACTGTACCGGGACCGCAAAAACTGAACCGCGATATAATGGGGGTTTACTGTATGCAGAAAGATAGCGGGATAGTTATTAAGGGTTTTTTTTTTTTTGTAATGTAGTACTTATAATTTTTTTACCCTTTTGGAATTTAACCACTTAAGCCAAGGAGGATTTTCCTGCTCAAAGACCAGGGCCTATTTTGCGATTCGGCACTGCGTGAATTTAACAGACAATTGCGCGGTCGTGCGACGCTGTACCCAAATGAAATTGACATCCTTTTTTCCCCACAAATAGAGCTTTCTTTTGGTAGTATTTAATCACCTGTGCGATTTTTCCTTTTTGCGCTATAAACAAAAAAAGAGCGACAATTTTTAAAAAATAACAATATTTTACACATTTTTTTTATATGAAATTCCCCCCCAAAAAAATTTAAAAATCAAAATTTTTTAACATTTTAGGCCAATTTGTTTTCTGCTTCATATTTTTGGTGAAAAAAAATCGCAATAAGCGTATTTTGATTGGTTTGCGCAAAAGTTATTGCGTTTACTAACTACGGGAAAGATTTATGTCATTTTTATTGTTTTTTTTTTTTTAAGCTATACATATGCACTGTTACTGTAAAAATGACACTGGCAGGGAAGGGGTAAACTATATGAGAAATCCAGGGGTTAAGTGTGTCCCTAGGGGCGTGCTTCTAACTGTCAAGGGGCGTGGCTTTTGTTGTACCACAGAGACATACGATCCTACATAGCAGGACCGTATGATCTCTGCAGTTACACCAGAGAGAATGACAGGCGGCTTTCTTTACATCAGCGCCTGCCTTTCTCCCTCTCCAGCGGGAAATTGCGAGTGGCCAGCAGACATCAGAGCCGCCGGTCACTCGCGCTGGGATGGCAGTGAACGAGCGGGGGCGGGAGCACGCCTCCGGCGGCGCACGCTCGCCCCCTATTGGCTCGCGGCGAGTGACGTACCTATACGTCACTTTGCCCAGGGGGGCTGACCGCCGCAGTATATGTACTTGCGGTGGTCGGCAAGTGGTTAAAAAGCAGTTCTGAGAGGTTTCTCTGCTTACAACCTCCCCTTCAGTCTTGCACAGTTCAGGATCCTCTCCTGGAGTGAAATGGCTTCCTCTGATATCACTGCACACTCTGAGCTTCTCACAATGTGCATTAGAAGCTGCAGCAAGTCAGATCGAGCCCTGCCTCATTTCCTGGCTGGGGAACGTCCAGCATCATCTAGCCTGCACAGGTGTCAAACTGGTGGCCCTCCAGCTGTTGCAGAACTACAAGTCCCATGAGGCATTGCAAGGCTGACAGTTACAAGCATGACTCCCACAGGCAGAGGCATGATAGGATTTGTAGTTCCGCAAAGCTGCCAGTTTGACACCCCTGAGCGCTTTACTCCCCAACCTGCCTGTAACTGGCTCACCCCTTTTCATTTATTGGGTTTCCGAACTTTCAGTCATGGATGTTCCGCATTAAATGTGGGTGTTAAGTGGGGTACACACTATAAGAAAATCGGGCGAACGATCGTCCGATTTTTCCTGGTTGTTTCACAGCAAATCGAACCGATGAACGAAAATTCGCACAAAAATTCTCGCACGACAAAGGCTTTTTTTTTTTTTTTTTGTTGTTGTTTGTTTCTGATCATACGCAGTCTCTCTTTTCTGATTTTTCTTGTACAAAAATCGTACGAAAACAGTACACATTAAACGAAAATCTTCGTTTTTTTTCCCATACGATCCAAATGTGCCCATCATAGTGCCTCCTTAGATCCGGAAGAGCCCATCTTAGCCGCCCCCCCCCCCCCCATTAATCCAAGAGTGCCCATCAGAGCCCCCACCCCCCTTCCCCCTTAGATCCAGAAGTGACCCAATCAAAACCCCCCTTTAGAAGTGCCCATCACAGTTCCACCTTAGATCCAAAAGTGCCCATCAGAGCCCCCTTAGATCCAGAAGTGCCCATTACAGATCCCACTTAGAGCCAGAATTGCCCATCACAGTTCCCCCTTAGATCAACAAGTACCCACCAGAGCCCCCTTAGATCCAGAAGTGCCCATTACAGATCCCACTTAGAGCCAGAAGTGCCCATCACAGTTCCCCCTTAGATCAACAAGTGCCCATCAGAGCCCCCTTAGAGTCAGAAGTGCCCATCACAGTTCCCCCTTAGATCAAAAAGTGCCCATCAAAGCTCTTCTTTAGATCAGGAAGTGCTGCCCATCACAGTTCCCCCTTAGATCCGGAAGAGCCCATTACAGCCTCCCCACCCCTAAAATCCAGGAGTGCCTATCAGAGTCCCCCCTTCCCCCCCTTAGATCCAGAAGCGAATAGTCAAAGCCCTCCATTAGACCCAGAAGTGGCTGTTAGAGTTCCCCTTAGATTCAGAAGTGCACATCAGAGCCCTCCCATAGATCCAAAAGTCCCCAGAACAGTTCTCTTCTTAGATCCAGAAGTGCCTATCACAGCCCCATTAGATCCAGGAGTGCCCATCAGAGCCCCGCCCCCCCCAAGATCCAGAAGTGCCCATCAGAGTTCCCCTTAGACCTAGAAGTGCCCATCAGAGTTCCCTCTTAGATCCAGGAGAGCCCATTACGTTTTCTCCTTAGATCCAGGAGTGCCCATCAATGTCCCCCCTTAGAGCCAGAAGTGCCCATCACAGTTTCTCCTTAGATCCAAACGTGCCCTTTTAGAGCCCTCCTGTAGATCCAGAAGTGCCCATCACAGCCTCCTTAGATCCAGAAGTGCCCATCACATGTCCCCCTTAGATCCAAAAGTTCCCATCAGAGCCCTCATTTAGATCCAGAAGTGCCCATCACAGTTCCCTAATAGATCCAAAAGTGCCCATCACAGTTCCCCCAAATATCCAAAAGTGCCCATCAGAGCTCTCTATAGATACAGAATTGCCCATCAGAGTCCCCCCTTAGATCCAGAAGTGCCCATCGCTGTTCTTCCTTAGATCCAAAAGTGCCCATCAGAGCCCCTTACATCCAGAAGTGCCCATCACAGTTCCCCCTTTAGATCCAGAAGTGCCCTTCAAAGCCCCCCTTAGAGCCAGAAGTGCCCATCACAGTTTTTCCTTAGATCCAGAAGTGCCCATCAGACCCCCTTAGATCCAGAAGTGACCAGTCAGAGCCCTCCCTTAGATCCAGAAGTGGCTGTTAAAGTTCCCCTTGGATTCAGAAGTGCACATCAGAACCCTCCCCAAGATCCAAAAGTGTCCATCACAGTTCCCTTCTTAGATCCAGAAGTGCCCATCACAGCCCCCTTAGATCCAGGAGTGTCCATCAGAGCCCCTCCCCCTCCCCCAAGATCCAGAAGTGCCCAATAGAGTTCCCCTTAGACCTAGAAGTGCCCACCAGTGTTCCCCCTTATATCCAGGGGAGCCCATCACGGTTCCCCCTTAAATTCAGGAGTGCCCATCAGAGCTCCCCCTTAGATCCACTAGTGCCCACCAGGTGAATTGTGGGAGGGTCATGGCTGGCTAGCTGGAGGTGGATAAGCCGGTCTCCATTATATAACACAGACCACTGGCAGCCAGCTGTGGAATCGGACAGTTTCTATGGGCTAAAGAAAAAAAACTGTAGTGGGCCGGATGTGGCCCACAGGTCATAGTTTGGAGACCCCCGGGCTGTAGTTATGTCCTTGCATCGTATACATTTGGGCAGCCAATTTTTTAGGTAGGTATGGTTTTAACTCAATGCATGTTGACATGGTCAAGGCTGTGCTAAAGGCCTCTCTATAGGGGAAGTGTGCATCATGTACAATGTTGTGTTGGTTCCTCAAGCCAAAAAATGGGATTGTGTAGGCAAAAGCATATATTAAAACAATTATATTTATTTTACAGGTTTGGTACAATGCAGTATATTCAGTATATATGGAAAAAACACATAGAGATTGCAGTGGCGGTCGGTGCCGCTAGTTCCAACTTATACTTGAGTCTAATAGGTGATTCCGTTGTTTGAACTGTGGAGACATCCGGAGGGGATGTGAGTCAAAACAGACGGTTTCCAACGCGTTTCGGCTGTAGGAATGTAACAATCAATATTGTAAAACTAATGTAAAATGTTCTTTTATTTTTGTTTTCAACATTATATTTCAATTTCACTAATGTAATAATTGTTCACTTTTTAGAATAATATGTGGTGATACCTTGACAAAGGCTAAAAAATTCCTACAGCCGAAACGCGTCGGACTCCATCTGTTTTGACTCACATCCCCTCCGGATGTCTCCACAGTTCAAACAACGGAATCACCTATTAGACTCAAGTATAAGTTGGAACTAGCGGCACCGACCGCCACTGCAATCTCTATGTGTTTTTTTCCATATATACTGAATATACTGCATTGTACCAAACTTGTAAAATAAATATAATTGTTTTAATATATGCTTTTGCCTACACAATCCCATTTTTTGGCTTGAGGAACCAACACAACATTGTTCTATTATTTAGGGATGACGGCAACCACCCATACTCCTAGTAGTTCCTTAGACCACTTATGGCACTTTTCCACTGCAAGTTCCGGCTCGGCTCTACTCGGCCCTGCTTGGCCCAGTTTGCTTTTCCACTGCTGGTACCGCATGGTACGGTGCTGGAACGGTTCGGTACGGTACGGTACGGTTTGCTTTTCCACTAAAGTAGTACTAAAGTTAAGTGGGTGGGATAACAACGGGGTGGGTGGGATTCTCTGACCAATCAGTGGCTAGTAGTGACTGCATGCAAAGGATTGTGGGATATGGTACCAGTTATGGTACCTGTTGGAACCACAATTGAGTAGGTACTATTTTTTCAGAGCCGTACCGTTCGGTTCCATGCAGTGGAAAAGCGCCACCGTACCGCACCGAACCGTTCTGACACTATACCATGCGGTACCAGCAGTGGAAAAGCGCAAAAGCGTGCCGAACCGTTCGGTTCCATGCAGTGGAAAAGCGCCATTATAGTGTGCATCATGTACAACTCTCTATTCTAAACACATTGAGGACATTTATGAAGGTGGAAGTTCCCACTGCACTCACCTTGTGTTTGGCCAGCTCGATCTCACAGGTCTGCAGGTCAGTACAGGGCTGGCGGGGCCCCTGGAGCTGCTCCTTGGTGTGGGAGAGCCAGTTCAGGAGCTCCTCCAGCTGGTTCTGGAACTGCCCAAGTCCCAGCAAGGCATCTTCCAACTGGTGCTGTGTAGACAGGGACAAGATTTATTACAAAAAAAATAAAATAAAAATCTCCCACACCTGGATCTAGTCACTGATGATCTACAAGTCCCAGCGGGCTATCCGGGGCTTCTAGTGTCTTACTTGATAGGTCATTACAGTCTGCCCAGCAATGAAGGAACAAAGCAGAACATCTTATACCTAGCTTCCTCAATTAAATGCTTCTATAAAATTTTGAATGAATAGAACCGGCACCTGACGGTTCACAGCCTCCTCCTCCAGCCGGTCCCAGCGCTCTCTGTAGTCGCTCAGCTGCGATCCATCAGACTTGTCTAGGTTCTGGTGCCCGATGCTCTCCAGCTCCACTCGATGCTGATACAGCTCTCTCTTAAATTCCTGTTTTAAAACATATGGTAATAAGTTATCACTGGGTGAGTGAATGGTGGGCACTGCCCATGTAGATACCAGTACTGGTCTATTTCTGCAGACCTACTATGACCCCAGCTAGTCCCATACTGGAGACCTGCAGCCTGCATAGCTACTTGCAAAGCACTTTTGAACCCATTTGTACCTTTCATGTACCCTGAAAATTCTACCCTTTATCTAAAACTCCTTCTGAAAAACAAGTAGTGTACTTCCTGACATGCAAGCACGTGACCCACGGGCAAAAATAATACACCATAAAAGGCAAAACTTATTTTATCAAGAAATTCTTTAATTGCTCCACAGAATTTGTTGTGTACTGCCTGACATGTCCTTGTGGCCTTTTTTATGTTGGGAGGACCATTCGTACACTCAGAAAAAGGTTCGGTGAACATCGAAGGTTTGTTGAAGCAGGTAATGATAAACATAGTGTCCCCCGTCATTTTTTGACACACCACGATCATTCTTTTCTAGGGCTGAAAGTTTGGATTTTAGAATCCATACCTGCTATCCCCCAAACGGGCCCAACGCTTTAAACAGCTATGTCAAAGAGAAGCTTTTTGGATCTACACATTGGACACTTTGGTACCTGGGGGCCTCAATGAGGAGGTAGAAACCAACTCTTTGGTATAGGGCCCTACTCTTATTTAGAGTCATGGTTTGCCCACACGCAAGTTCATGAGTGTATGTTGTGGACAAACCCTTCATTCTCGTCCTGTGGGTGTTTTTTTATGGTAAGTTTATACCAGCCAATATGCACATATGTATGAGCATGTGTGCATGTAGGGTCTCTTCTAGAATTTGATATATAATTCCATATCTATTTATACATTTTAAATTATATTTATGCATTAATGGTACTTTTTATATATGAATTTTTATATATTTATACATATTACGCTAGTTGGGATCTTTATCTAATCTCAATTTAGTGTCATTTGATGATTTTTTATTACAATTTCAATTTGATAATTTTTTATCATTATAGGCTGAGAGTGTACACACATGCGTATGTACACGTGACTCCTTTTGTTTTCATTAATTAGATAGATATTTTGTATATGTTGAATTATTTACATGTATTTTATTTCCATTTATAATTTAAATATATTTTTTTTATTATTTTTATTTTAATTTTATTATATTTTTTTTATTAATTAATTATTTTTTTATTAATAATTTTTTGTAGTGTGACCCAAGACCGGTCTTAGATATATTGTTTTTAAATCAGCATGTATTTTCTCATAATGTGTATTGTATTATATTACCAGTTTAAAATATGGTTTTACCTATTATTGTCCAAAACTTATCCCAAGTCATGACCACCGCACAGGTGTTTTTAGTGCAGTGTAACGGATCTATAGCAATGGACTCAGTTTAGGACCCAGCGGTAGTTCAGTGTTTTTTGCCCTATATAATGCCCTTCTCCAAGATGGCGCCATTAGAGGCCTGTGGAAGGAGCGCATGCTCCGACAACGCGTCGCCTGTTCATGTCATCACGCTCCACGCCCAAGCCGGAAGTACGCCGCCGGAAGCCCCGACAGTGTCCCCAGGGTCCGGGATACGCCGTCCTATACCGGCTTCAACGGATCTCCACTGCGGACCAGTCGGATTCTTCTGTAGAGGCACCCGGACTTATCGCATTTCTTGGATGAATATCCACTGCTGTTTTCTACTTACACGTCTGTGAGTATGTAATATGGTGAATTTCCAATAAACACGAGTCATATTCCACTTAGAGTGGCGCCTGTCTTTCTCCCATATCATCTAAGATACTGCTGCCTCTGAGTGCTAGTCTCATCAGATTTGGTTAAAATTTGGTGATGTCATTATCAGTGATGGGAATAACGGCGTTAAAGTGGAGTTCCGGCCGCAAAATCGTTACATTCGATTTTGTGCCATCCGCTTCCTTATTGTCACCTGAAAAAGAATTGGATATTCCCGAATTTTTATTTTTTTTACTTAACTTGTTTCAGAAGAAAATATACTCACCTTTCCTTCAACTTCCTCCCTCTGTGGCCGCGGCCCGCGCCGTCACTTCCTGTCCTGAAATGCGTCCTGGGAGCTCTTACTCATCGCTCCCAGGAGGCAATGCGCAGTGATGTAGGCGGCCGGCCACTCCTCTCATCGCTGCTGTGCCTATGGAAACCCTTACTATTCCGATCGTACAGTACTGGGCATGTGCGAGATTTCGCGCTGCATTCATTGGCCCCCTCCATCTTGAACCAGGAAGCAGGGCAGACATTTGCATACTGCAGATTCGGGTGACAAGGACAAAGATGGCGGCGCTCAGCAAACTTTTTATAAAGTAAGATTTTATGATTGTCAATCCATTAATAAACTGTCTAAAACCGGATTAGCGGATGTATGAAGGGCAGGGGATCACTCTTTGGGAAGTATTTATTAAAAAAAACGATTCTGTGGCCGTAACTCCGCTTTAAAGTAAATGGCGTTACTTAACGCCGTTACTTTTGCGGGTAACTAGTAATCTAATTGATTACTTTTCCCCGAGCGGTAACGCCGTTCCCATTACGTAAGCGGCGTTACCGCAATTACATCTACCGCCACTAGATGGCAGTAGTGTAATTCCTCCTCACTCCTCTATGACCCTGCTGGTGCTGTCTGCGGTACTGGCATGTGTGACATGGAGGTGGGCGGAGAGGGAGAGCGGACTGGCCGAGGGGAACCGTGAGAGCGGTGAGAGCCCTGCACTGTACTGTACCTGTACCCTGTACTCACTGACCTCTATATACACCTACCTACCCACCCTATACACCCACTGACCCTTCTATACACCTACCTACTCACCCTATACACCCACTGATCCCTATATACACCTACCTACCCACCCTATACACCCACTGAACTCTATATACACCTACCTACCCACCCTATACACCCACTGACCCCTATATACACCTACCTACCCACCCTATACACCCACTGACCTCTATATACACCTACCTACCCACCCTATACACCCACTGACCCTTCTATACACCTACCTACTCACCCTATACACCCACTGACCCCTATATACATCTACCTACCCACCCTATACACCCACTGACCCCTATATACACCTACCTACCCACCCTATACACCCACTGACCCTTCTATACACCTACCTACTCACCCTATACACCCACTGACCCCTATATACACCTACCTACCCACCCTATACACCCACTGACCCTTTTATACACCTACCTACCCACCCTATACACCCACTGACCCCTATATACACCTACCTACCCACCCTATACACCCACTGACCTCTATATACACCTACCTACCCACCCTATACACCCACTGACCCTTCTATACACCTACCTACTCACCCTATACACCCACTGACCCCTATATACACCTACCTACCCACCCTATACACCCACTGACCCTTTTATACACCTACCTATTTTTGTTTATAGCGCAAAAAAGAAAAAAATCGCACAGGTGATCAAATACCACCAAAAGAAAGCTCTATTTGTGGGACAATAAAGGATGTCAATTTTATTTCAGTACAGCGTCGCACAACCGCGCAATTGTCTGTTAAAATGATGCAGTGCCGAATTGCAAAAAAATGGCCTGGTCATTAAGGGGGCAAATCCTTCCGGTCCAGAAGTGGTTAAAACAGTAGGAATCAGAGGGCCCTTTTTTTTTGGGGGGGGGGGGGGATGTTATATAGCAGAAATTGAAAAATATTGTTTTTTTTTTTTTTTCCAGAATTGTCGCTCTTTTTTTTGTTTATAGCGCAAAAAATGAAAAATCGCAGAGGTGATCAAATACCACCAAAAGAAAGCTCTATTCGTGGGACAATAAAGGATGTCAATTTTATTTCAGTACAGCGTCGCACGACCGCGCAATTGTCTGTTAAAATGATGCAGTGCCGAATTGCAAAAAAATGGCCTGGTCATTAAGGGGGCAAATCCTTCCGGTCCAGAAGTGGTTAAAGTGTATTTTTTCCCAGAAAATTGTGTTTGAAATACAGCTGCACACATAACGTGTGAAATAAAAAAATTGCAACGATCGCCATTTTATTCCCTAGGGCCTCTGTTAAAAAAATATGTATAATGTTTGGGAATTGTAAGTCATTTTCTAGCAAAAAATGCTAAGTAACGTAAAATTCCAAACAAACAAAATCTACCTGACCGCTTTGCGGATTGTGAAATTCTCCCCTTATAACAAACAGGATGGTTAACATTTGCCCCAGTATGTGTGTGTTGTAATGTGAGGAGGGGGGGGGGGGGGTTGCATCTCGTAGACCAAAACTGCCGCAGTGGGTGAGAGGCTGACCTCCAATGAGCATTCGTCTTTTCTTGCCCTAAATAACTATGTAACTATTTCAATAGTGAATGAAATGAAATAGTGAAATAGAGAGTTCTGACGTCAGGGAGGCACAGGGAGGATGACAAATGACATTTTCTTTATGTAACCTCAATGTGGAATTTGTGGAATTTTACACCCCAACCAGCCGGTATTGTGAGATTCCTCCAGATGATTGAGATGTCATTATAGAAGAATAATGTCCTGCTGGGCAACAAAAGCTGAACTCCAGGCAAACCGCTACATCAACAGAGAAGATATACTGTATACTGTATATGGGAGCTGTTTTACCTGCCAACAGGATTTGTATTTCAGTCCATCCAGCCCTGAGATTTGCACTGCTCTGCCACAAAGCACAGCCTTGTCTGACCGGGGAGGAAGCCCACTGTCGGCTGATGTCACAAAGCCAGTTCAGGCTCGGGAGAGATCGGACTGTGGAAAATTTTGTATTTCATTTGGAATTCAAAGTCCCAGAGTCTGGAGGAGGAGTGGAGAGGCACAGAATCCATGTTGCATGAGGTCCAGTGTGAAGTTTCCACAGTCAGTGATGATTTGGGGAGCCGTGTCACCTGCTGTGGGACCACTGTGTTTTATCAAGTCCGAAGTCAGAGCAGCCCTCTACCAGGAAATTCTAGAGCACTCCATGCTTCCCTCTGCTGACCAGCTTTATGGAGATGCTGATTTCATTTTCCAGCAGGACTTGGCACCGCCCACACTGCCTAAACTACCAATACCTGGTCACATGATCATGGGATTACTGTGCTTGATTGGCCAGCAAACTCGCCTGACCTAAACCCCAAAGAGAATCTGCGGGGTATTGTCAAGAGAAAGATGAGAGACACCAACAATGCAGATGAGCTGAAGGCCGCAATCAAAGCAACCTGGGCTTCCATAACACCTCAGCAGTGCCACAGGCTGATCCTCTCCATGCCACGCCACATTGATGCAATAATTCATGCAAAAGGAGCCCCGACCAAGTATTGAGAGCATCCTATACTGTACATGGACAGACTTTTCACTAAGCCAACATTTCTGTATTAAAAACCCTTTTTTATTTACTGGTCTTATGTAATATTCCAATTTTCTGAGATATTGATTTTTGGGGTGTCACTCGCTGTAAGCCATAATCATCAAAATTAAAATAAATAAATAAATATAAATAAATAAATATAAATATAAAATATATGGAGTTTCACTTTTTGAATTGAATGACTGAAATAAATTAACTTTTTGATGATATTCTAATTTTATGAGATGTACCTGTATTCTTTAGTAAATGAAGATGGCATATGAACACACAAAACCAAGATGAATATTTTATTCCGCAGTATCAGGAACGAAGACTTCCCTTTAATTATTTCTGAATCAAACTGCAAACCCACCAAATTTTGGCCCCGCCTCCTTTTAAAGGGCAATTACAATATAAACAGCAATATGGTTTACTACACATAGGGTTGGAGAGAAGGTGGGGCTAAGAACAGGAGCATTTTATTGTAATGTACACGGCTCCACCCTGGGTCTCCACAAAGCCTGAGACCGGTATTTAGATATTAGGGTGTGTTCCACACATGCCTAAATATCAGGGTGTATGCCACACATAACTAAATATCAAGATGATTACACCACATACCTTTAAGTCAGACAGCTGACGCCTCACCATGTCCAAGTCTCCTCCCACGAGGAACTCCTCAGATAGGCGGGACTCAGCTACAAGCAGCCAATCCTGCAGCCTCTGTGGAAATAGAGGAGCGCAGGGAAGAGATGATTATATCCCGGGGGGAAATATAGAGATCAGTAATCAGTTATTCCAGGTATTTATATAGTGCCAACAGATTTTGCATTGCTTTATATATTGTACATCCATATGAGTCCCTGCCCTTGAGGAGTTTACAGTCTAAAGTCCCCGTCTCACATGCATACACACAGGGCTTTTTTTCTCAGAGAATAGGTGCAGGAACTCCTCCTTTAGAGTCACCCCTTGTCTCCACCCCCCTACCCAACTTTGAGCACTGTCCCTTGGTTCCACCTCCCAGTACCACCCCTTTTAGAAAATACAGAACCAAGTATCATCTTGTTGTGCTAAATAATTTGTATAAAATGTGTTAATGATAAAGATGATAAAGAATAGCAGTAAAATAGATCCCCTGCAGCCAGCAAAAATAGATCCCCCAGCAACAATAGACTCCACTCAAGCAACAAAAGATCCCATCCCAGCAACCATAGACCCAACACAACAATAGACCCTACCCCAGCAAAAATAGATCCCCCACACAACAATAGACCCCCGCACAGCAACAATGGACCATCCACAACAAAATACCACACCCAACAACAAAAGATCTATTCCAGCAACATTAGAATCCCCCCCCCCCCCTCAGCAGCAACAACAGATCTCCCGACAGCCAGCATCACTAGACCATCCTGCAGCCAGCAACACTAGACCTCTCCATCAACAGTAGATCCCTACCAGCCACATAAGATCCCCACACAAAAACAGATCCCCACCAGTGACAATAGATCCCACAGCAGCCAGGACTAAGAGACCCTCCAGCACACCCCACACCCCCTTGCTGTGACATACATTCAGTGCTGGAGGTGCCGGAACTGCGTTCCCCCGCGTTCCCACTGAAAAAAAACCCTGCATACACATCCATACTAAAGCCAATATAGACAGGAGCCATTAACCTACTAGCATGTCTTCAGAGTGTGGGAGGAAACCACAGTACCCGGAGGAAACCCACACATGGATGCAACATGCAAACTCCATGCAGATAGTGTCCTGGCTTTGATCTAAAACCACCTGAGTGCTGCAAGGCTACCCACTAAGCCACTGATATGAGAGAAGGAAATGCTTATCCTAGATTGTCGATGGTGTTCGTCTCATAATGTGCCCAGCCAATGACATCCTAACACTGATGTCCCCTCTGGAGGTAACAAATGGATTTTCTCCACCTATTGGTCTACTCTGAGCTCTGTACCTGAACAGTCTCCTGGTAGCGGAGGGTGACCTTCAACTGCTCCTCCAGATGTGTGTTGCGCTCACTCCAGAGCTTGTTCAGACTGTTCCAGGCCGCGTACAGCTGTAAAGACCAGAGATGTTATCTTGGCACTGAATGTTCCCAAAAAGTGAATAATAAATATAAAAGTAGTGAAAGTTTTTTTTTTTTTCAGCACCCAAGACAAAAAGGTCAAATTCCCCCCATCCCTCCCAGCAAGATAAGTTGCAGGTTCTCTTCTTTCTCCCACTGAAGCGCCCAGAGTGGCCGTCTCTTCTGCCTACTCCTTGGCCCAGCCCTGACATTAGTGATTGCAGACTTAATTGTTGGCTTTAGCCTATGCATAGCAAAACAACGGGTACACTTTAATGGTGGTCCAACCAACAGCACATATTCGTCTCACCATTGCTGTTTGGCTGCCAGTAGGGAAAAAGAGAAAGCCCTGTGTATGCTTCAAGTGGTTACCTGGAGCCTAACCAGGCCTGAGACTTGTCTCTACTCACAATCACCAAGCACCAGTGGGAGAAAGGGCTTGAGTGACATGTGGCCCAATTACCACGCAGCCATGGAAGGAAAAGGTGTGAGTTATGTGTGGCCCAATCACCGTGAACTGGTGGTCAGAAGTTACATCAGTCATATCATATTTTGCCCAATCACCATGCACCAGAATGGGAGGAAAACATGAAAGTCACATGTGACCCAGTCACCACCCACAAATGGGAAGAAGAGGCGTGAATCATGGGTGGCCCTATCCCCACCCAACAATGGGAGGAAGGGGCATGTTTCAAGTGTAGCACAATTCAATGCCCCAGTGGGAGGAAGGCGACATGTGAGTCACATGTGGCCCAATTATAACACACCCATGGGAGGATGTGGCCCAATCACCACGTGGCAGTGGGAGGATGGGGCATGAGTTACATTTTGCCCAATCATTATACACCAGTGGAAGGAATGGGCACAAGTCACATGTGGCCCAAACAGTACACTAATTGTAGGAAGGAGCCTAAATCATGTGTGACCCAACTGAAGAAGGGCAAAAGTTAAATATGGCCCAATTACCAGCAAGCAATTGGAGGAAAAGGTGTGAATCATGTGTGCCCCAATCACCACCCAACAATGAAAGGAAGGGCAAATAAATGAAATGAGCCGGCAAATCTGTAATGCAAATAACGATTTTAATGGCTGGTTACAAAGAGTGACAAACAGAACACTGACGCGTTTCAGCAACAGCCAAAACCCGTCAGCTGTTCTGTCACATGTGGCCCAAACATCACACACTGTTGAGAGTAAAGGGCATGAATCATGTGTGGCTCAATCACCAAACACCAGTGGCAGAAAGGCTTAAGTCACATATGGCCAAATTACCACACAGTCATGGACAGAATGGGTGTGATTTATTTATGGTCCAAACACCATGCACCAGTGGGGGGAAAGAGCTTGAGTCACCTGTGGCCCAATCACCATGCACCCATGGGAAGAAGCAGCATGAGTCATAGGTGGCCAAATCATCACCCACCAACGAGAAGAAAAGAACTGAATCATGTGTGGCCCAATCACCACCCAACAATGGGAGGAAGAGGCGCGAGTCAAGTATTTCCCAATCTGATGCACTGTTAGAAGGAAGGGGCATGAGTCACATGTGGCCCAATTACCACACACCCATGGGAGGAATGGGCGTGAGTAACCTGTGGCCCAATCACCAAGCACCAATGGGAAGAAGGGGCATGAGTCACATTTTACCTAATTATCACGCACCAGTAGGAGGATGGGGCATGAGTCACATTTAGCCCAATCAGCACCCACCAATGATAGGAAGGAGGCTGAGTCATGTTTTGCCCAATCATCACGCAACAGTGGGAAGAGGTGCATAAATTAAATGTTGCCAAATTACCACCAAGCAATGAGAAAAAGAGGCATGAACCATGTGTGTCCCAATCACCACCCAACAATGAGAGGAAGGGCCATAGTTAAAGTGGAGCCCAATCAGATGCACCAGTGGGAGGAAGTGGCACAAGTCATGTGTGGCCCAAACATCCCACACTGTTGGGAGTGAAGGGCATGAGTCACTTGACGCCCCTTTGGGTGAGTTATGTTTGAACCAATCACCACACAGCAGTGAGAGGAAAAGCATAAGTCACATGTGGTCCAATCACCACACACCAGTGTAAGAAGGGTAAAAATGTCAAGTGCTCCCCATACCCTGAATTACAGGTCAGTTGGGAGATTGCTGTTGGTTTCGGTGAATACATGGACACCCAATGAGTCGGAGACTGCAACAGAAACATTTATAGATCTATAGTCAGCTGATTAGAGCAATAGGGGAGCAGAGTGTAGGTTGGTAATTGCAGCTGGGGTTTGGTCAGGTTC
This sequence comes from Pelophylax lessonae, assembly GCF_965119305.1. Taxonomy (NCBI): domain Eukaryota; kingdom Metazoa; phylum Chordata; class Amphibia; order Anura; family Ranidae; genus Pelophylax; species Pelophylax lessonae. Next base: position 544,143,173 of record NC_138772.1, read on the forward strand.
CCTGCATGGACAGGTTTGTTTGTAGGTCAAGAAAATATTTGGGTCTTCAGCAGGATTTGGATGCAGTGAAAGCCAGTCCTAGAAGACACCTATCACTGAAACCATGGAAAGCGCACCCTGTAGTAAGCAATTTAGAAGCCCCATTTCCAATAACCGACAGCAATTCACACCCAATTCCCTGAGCGTGACAATACTCCTGGAACGTGTGAAAGAGCCCAGCATGGTTTAGATCCTCTGAAGTCTCATAGTACAGACCAATGCTCACAATTTATAGGGTGATGGTAAGTTATTCCTTCACTTATACATCTATCATTGAGTAATTTACTTGCCTCATCCAGGCTCTTGGTCACATCTGGCTTGTCCATGTCTCCACAAGAAGACATCAGGTCCATCCCAAGGGAGCCTAGCACATCCAGTTCATTCTGCAGGTTGTCAATGTCTTCCCGGAGAGCCTGATGGCAGAGGGGGAGACAACTATTATTTTATATGTACATTGTGTGAGTTTATTGTGCACAGGCCAGGTAAAATCAGCATTTGAAGTATTTCAATACAAAGGTGCAAAACTGTCTACATGTTTTGTATGACTGTCTGCCCTCAGCTGCTGCACAATTTCTAAACTGCTGGGATCCACTAGATCAGTCATCTCTAAACCGTGGCCCGGGGGCTGGATGCGGCTTTTTGCTTTACTTTGTCCAGCCCTTGAGGCCTTATTCCTGCCACTTACACCAACAACATTAACGATGGGGCATTATTTCTTCCGCTGACACCAACGATGGGACTCTATTCCTCCCACTGACACCAATGATGGGGTACTATTCCTCTCATTGACACCAATGATGGGGCACTATTCCTCCCACTGACACCAATGATAGGGCACTATTCCTCCCACTGACATCAATGATGGGGCACTATTCTTCCCACTAAAACCAGTGGTGGGGCATTATTCCACCCACGGATACCAAGGATGAAACACTATTCCTCCCACTGACACCAGCAATGAGGCTTTATTCTTCTCACTTACACCAACAAAATTAACGATGGTGCATTATTTCTTCCGCTGACACCAACGATGGGACACCATTCCTCCCACTGACACCAATAATGGGGCACTATTCCTCCCTCTGATACCAATGATGGGGCACCACTCCTTCCACTGACACCAATGATGGGGCACTATTCCTCCCACTGACACCAATGATGGGACACCATTCCTCCCACTGACACCAATGATAGGGCACTATTCCACCCACGGATACCAAGGATGAGACACTATTCCTCCCACTGACACCAACGATGAGGCTTTATTCTTCTCACTGACACCAATGATGGGGCACTATTCCTCCCACTGACAGGAATGATGGGGCACTATTCCTCCCACTGACACCAAGGACGGGGCACTATTCCTCCCACTGACACCAATGATGGGGCACTATTCCTCCCACTGACACCAAGGATGGGGAACTATTCCTCCCACTGACATCAGTGATGAGGCACTATTACTCCCACTGGACACAATCTGGCCCCTTTAAAGTCTGAAGGACAGTAAACTGGCCCTTTGTTTAGAAAGTTTGGAGACCCCTGAGCTAGATGGACTGAAGAGACACCAGCTGAGGCTCTAAATTCAATGTACTTCCAGGAACACCCTAACTTCAGCACAACTGAACCCCATTGGTTCTTTTGAACATAAAGGAGCACTCTAGACCAAAAAAGAAAATGTTTGATTTAACCTAACTGGGATAGTCCGGTTTACTTTCCAGTTGGTTCTATTTCCATCTCCCCCCCCCCCCCCCCTAAACACCTGGCTGCCCTAAAAACCAAAACTTTCTGATGCCTGTATCCTCGATTTCTGAATCTGAGCCTGTGAAAGCATAGCCATTGTGTTCTCTGGTTCCAGCCCCGCCCTCTCTGTGCGCCCACTGCAGCTCCACCCAAACACAGTGGAGCAAGTTGCCCAATTCAAAGTCATCTGATAAGAGGCTACCCATAACTTCTGTGAAAACTTACTCTCTGTATTGGAAAAAATATAAAAATCTTGGACTTCCTAAACGGCAACATTTCTTGCTTTTCTTTCTTTTTTTTTTTTTTCCCTTTTTCTTCCTCTTTTTCACTTTGTGATTTCTATATTTATAAAGGTTTTTCCTTTTTACTTGATCCTTAGATATATTTCCTGACATTGCCCTTTACAATTTTCCTGAAGAGGAAGTCAAAGGGTTTCCACAAGCTTCTTCTTTACCTGCATAGCATCCAGCCGGGTTCTGATAGAGTCCGGGTCAGGGCTGGGTTGTTCCGTGTCCAGGACCATCTGCTGGGTGTCTCCAAGATTGACTGCCAGATCGGAGAGGCTGACCCAGAACCTTTCTGCTAACATGAGAAGCCCAGACAGCCAACCATCGCGCTCCTCTGCTCGCCCACAAAGCTGCTTCCAGTCCGCCAATAACACTTCTGTCCGCTGCTGGAGGCCTGCATATAAGGACAAGTATGTTAGAAGAGTCACCAAAGGGGATGAAGGTAAGGAGAAGGGGAAATAGAAGGTGAATATAATAGCGGAGGAACAGAAGTGCTCATCTGAGGAGCTTTTACTTGAAGTCCACAAAAACATGTCTGTACATTTATTCAGCACCAGTTTCTTGGTGTAATAACATAGAAGCATAGAGGAATGAGGGTGGAAAAAGTGGCCAATTGAGTTTGACCTTTTTTCATTTTTTTGGGAATTTTTTTTTACTTTGTCTTAGTATAGCTCTATATATAAGTCCTAAGCATGGTAAAATTCACTTATTGTTGACTGACTCACTACCTCCACTGGAAGTCTATTCCAAGCATCAACTACTCTTTCTGTAAAATATACTGAAGTTAGCGTTGAACTTTCCTCCTTTATATTTGAGATCATATCCCCATGTTCTTGATTTTGGCTTCATATTGAAAATCCTGCCCTCCTGAACCCTATTTTTTGCTAAACAAATAAAAAAACACCATAAAGTTAAAAAAAAAAAAAAGTTTTTCTTAGTTTCTTAGTACATTTTCTCCTTCACTGATGTGCGCTGATGAGGCCCTGATAGACACTGATAGGCTGCACTGATGGGCACTTATAGGCTTAACTGATGGGCATTAATGAGGTGACACTGATGGGCAGTGATGAGGGGGCACTGATGGGCACTGATGAGGCTGCAATATGTGGCACTGATGGGCACTAATAGACAGCACTGATAAGTGGCATTAACAAGCATTGATAGTCTTCACTGACGGGCACTGATAGGTGGCACTTATGGGCAAGGCTGCTGTTAGAAATCGTGGGGCCCCGTACAGACTATCTGGCAGGCCCCCCCCCAAGAAAATATTAAAGATATATTTAGCTAAAATTACAACTAAATTACTATTATCAGACACAAATATAACATAACTCACATAATTACTGCTAAATCTAAAAAAAAAAAACGATGTTAAATAAAAAAGAAGATGAGATGAGAAAAATATACAGGCTGGGCAGTTGGAGCTCAGTGATCAGAGAGACAGAGAGAGAGAAACAAAGTTACAAATAAACTCCTGAGCAGAGATAAGTGCTGGGAGAGGGGGGCCCACACAAGGGAGGGGGATTAGTGAGGGACGACTGTCTCTTTCTCAGCAGATAAAAGCTGATAGCAGGGAGAGGGACAGATCAGATTCAGGTGCTGGAGGAAGATTTCTTTATTTGTTGTCCATCACTAATCCCCCTCTCTGTGTGGGCCCCCTGTGTGCTTGGGCCCCCTACAAGAGGGCTGGTGGTCCCCCCCTATCAGCGGCCCTGCTTATGGGCACTGATAGGAGGCACTGATAGGCACTCATTGGCAGCACTGATTTGCAGTGGGCACGGGGGAGGGGCATGATTACAGGAGGATGTTCATAGTCTTTTGACTATAGCGTGGTCGTAAAGAGGTTAAATATGATATGGGGAACATATGATATTAGGTATATGACTACCATTGGGTTATTGAGGTATTGGTTTGTGTTTAGGATTATGGTGAGAGATAGGTGTTATGTTTAGGATTAGAGAATTAGTTCAGAGGTTAAGAGTGGTTAGCAGAGATGTGCACGATTGTTTAGTACGGATTAATTCGTTAAGCTAATCATTTAGTTTCATCATATCCATTATGTTCGAAGGATTCATTGTCGGAATTCGTTTTGTATATTTGTTGTTCCGAATTGATTCGTATTTCAGAAGCTATTTCAGAAGATTGGCCATCTATTCGATTTATTGTGTACATTTGTTTTTGCACTCTGTTTGGATTGGATGGAGGTGGATCCATCAGAATCTCCAAATCATAACATAACAAATGGAACAAAATTATTTTTTCGGATTTTTTCCGTTATGTTATGATTTGAAGATTCTGATGGATCCCCCTCCATACAACCCAAATAGAATAAGTACAAATCATTTCACTTTTATACCTTACTATATTTATTGCAATATGTTTCCATTTCAAATGTAATGCATTTTTTATAATAATGAAAAATGTTAATGTAGCATAAAAACAAAATGGACCTGAATAAATTTGAATCAATCGTTATGTGGTTACATTGTTTTAGATGCTTCAAACTTTAGCAAAAGGCTCAAACTATCGCATCATGTCATCAGAATTAAACAAATTATTAGGAATTAATTCGTCGTTTTGTTATAATATATTTTGGATTCCTTGAAATTCATTACTATTGTGATTAGAAGATTTTGATACATCCGAATCTCCCAATAACAAACATTTTGTCCAAATTTCGACGAAATAACGAAACAAATTGCACACGTCTAGTGGTTAGGAGTTTAGTTAGGTGTTGAGCTGAGGGTTATGCTGGCCATACATTTGGATGATCCTTAAAACCTTCAGCTGCAAACGTTTCATTTGGAAATGTTTTTTTTTTTTTTAACTGGCACTAATATGATTTTGATGGATCCCCACCCCATAGTAGAACATTTGGGTATTAGAAACTAGGAAACAATTGCAGTT